>NW_024609857.1:63451659-64051659 GCF_016920785.2 Ixodes scapularis | reverse complement strand
CCTGACACCGAGCGTTTTTTGACGCATTGACTGGACACGAGGACACAGCCGACCGCTGACGCGGCACACGAGTCTATTCTGTGTCCGCGCTCGACCTCACTGGAATGACGTCGATGTGAGAGCGTACGGGCTTTCCTTATTCTAGGTAGTGTTGGCAACTTGCGTTCTGGCCGATGGAACACGAGCACCGAACTATGGTTCTTAGAAAGACTGGCTAGTCGTCACTTTTTAGATCCGCCTATCTCCAAGCAGAGAGGTGGCAGCGCCGTGAATTCCAGGGGAGCTGCTCGCAATCCGCGTGCTGTTGTATCTGCTAACTTCCTCACTCACTACTTTCTTCAGTCTCAGCAAGCTTAATAGAAAAAGCATTGCTGACTTCTCTGCCTTCTTAGCAAGGACAGATTTACGTTTGTTAGGCTGTGAGGTGCATGCTGTGCCGATAACAGGCATACTCAGGTTCTTCATCCTCCTCCTTTTCCGCCTTTACACTAAAGCAGTGGTCGGCAACCTTCTGGCGAAGCGGGCCGAGTCGCCGCGAAAACAAGGCGGAACGGGCCGGACGGCAAGCAGCAGGGGGGGGGGGGGGGGGGGGGGGGGGAGTTAAAATTAAAAAAAAAGCACTTGCGCGAACTTACATTGACGTAAATAAATCGAAAATGAACAGTTTCTTTATTTCACGACAAACAACATGAGATACGACATTTCCACGAAAACCTAGAGACTCCTCTCAGTGAGACTTTTGGTGTTGAACTGCGCTCGCCAAACTACGGACATCCACACTCAAGCTGCTAACTGCGAGTCGCAAAACGTTGTGGAGGTTCTCGTCAGTCATTCGTGAGCGGAAGTTGAATTTTATGCACTTCATTCGTGAAAAAGTCTGCTCAGACGGGCAGCGAATTAGTCAACTTTATTTTTTTTTTCTTTAGCTGACCGCGTAGGGGGGGAGGGGGGGGGGGGGGGGGTTACCGGGAGGCTGAGGGCCGTATGCTACTACCTCGCGGGCCGGATCCGACACGCGGGCCGCTGGTTGCCGACCACTGCACTAAAGCAATGAAGAACGAGAGGGCAGTAAGGCAAGAACGGCTAAGGCTTTTTAAGGCCAGGAGCTACAAATAATTCATCAAGGAAGTGCTCATTTGCTTGTGTCTATCGTATTTTCTCTGGATTTCTTTTGTGGCTTGGTAACTGCCAAATTCTGGCGCCGATTGCTCGCAGCGCCGCCACGCTCTTTCATACCGGAGCAGTCGCCGACGGGGGCAGTGGACGGAAGACTATTCCCGTTTCACCTCAAAAACCGTAGTAAAACAAGTCCGGCCCCTCGCGGAGCATTACTAATTTCTCTCTTTATGCGAATATTAAAATATATGAAAGTGAATTTTAGATTATGTATATGTTATCAAAACGTACAAGTTCCAAACACCAAAAGCATCGCTTTTTCCTCTGACAACCAAATCTCGTAAGAACTACTTTGTGTCACGTATGAACAACGCGCAAAACTTTTTTTTTCTCGAGGTGAAAACGGGTGCAGCCAGTCTTTCTATAGGGACCATAACCGAACGCTGATACATCGCTCGCGTCCCATCCGTGCCCTACGGCGGCCTTCTTTAGTGACACAGGAAAATGCAGCACTAATGTTTTCTTATCCAGGAGATGCTGGCGCAGCCGACGCTGAAATCTTACGAAGCCATTGAGGAGCGCAAGTTCGTCTGCTTTTTTTGCAGGGGGCGTGGTGACGTCAGAACGCCGAGCTCCGATTAGCTCTGATTGAAGGATAGTGGGTAGACCTCAAAGCAAGCTGCCTTAAAGTCTACCCACTATCCTTTAATCAAAGCCAATCAGAGCTTGGTGTTCTGACGTCATTACAACCCCCGCAAAAGAAGCAGACGAACTTGCGCTCCGCATAAAGCGGCGCCAGATGTGCTTCGTTAGACGCTCGTTGTCTTTCTGCGTTTGCTGCCGCCGGTCGGACCACTCAGGCGCACGGAAAGGAACGCAGGATCACGGCGCGTTCGTTGTACGAGGTCATTTTAGCCGCCGATAACAAACGCAAAAAGACCGTGACGATGCACTTTTGGCGCTGCGATCGATTAACTTCAGCGGATAGCAGCTTCGCCTGCGTACGGACTTAGTGTAAAAAGGAGTGTGTACTCCATCTCCCAAACGCCTGCTGTGCAGACAAAGACATGGGCACGAGCGCGTGGCTTTGGAAAGGGCCTCCTACGCACGCGTACAAACAAAAGTATTCTGCTGAGCTAGGCTCACGCGCCTGTGCTTTTTTTTTTATGTTTGTGAGATAGGGTATAGTAAAGGCTCTGTTATACTCCGACGTAACGCGTGCGCGCGCGGGAGCGCGTCACAGCGACGTCACGTCGGTGAAAACCCGACGCTCTATACTCCGGCGTCGTGGCGTAACCGACGCGACCGGCGGCGTTCGACGCAGCCTGATCGCCTCGACGCCAAAATGGAGCATGCCGTATTCCGCGCCGGCCGCGCCGGAGACGCCGGACCAGGATGCATCACGCGCTGGCTCCCGGCAGCCCTCGCGCGGGCAGCGCGGCGAATACGAGCAATAGCAGACGACGGGAGCACTACTGCGTGTGGCGCCATGTTCGAAGAATCCGACTCGGTCGTGGAGAAGCTCATCGAGGGAATTCGTCCTCACCCGTGTGTCTACGACACGAGGAAGCTTGAGTACCGTAGACCGTGCGCTTGTCAAAGATGTACGCTTGCGGCGCAGGCGGTGCACCAACAGAACAAGCGCGAGTTTTCGTCGTGCAAGGTACGTCCACGCCATCGCTCGAACTCGGCGCTCAAGAAGCGCGAGAATGGACCTTTTCCATATACCGACGGCACCAGGCGGTGGCTGCGCGAACTAAAAAATCGAGGAAGTGACCTGCGCTACCAATCAATAATGGGAGCTACGTTACCAGTTGCTTCGCTCTCTGAGCAGCGTCGCGTGCCCAACGCAACGAGGTAGGCCTAGCGCGACTTTAAAGAAGGAAATCCGTAGCGTCCACCCAAACGTCGTGTTTTTCTTTCCGTCCACTTTCTTTTTTTGTGTAACACAATTATATATATGCTGCAATTACGTGTTCTACTCGTCGATTTACAGCCTCATTCCGAATTTCCTCGATTTTTTCGTGCCGACTTCCACCGCTTGGCATCGGGCGCTCGCGCGTGCGCAGGACGCTTCTCGGAAAAGGTCCATTCACTGATCTCAATGACAATTGCTGGATCGCGCTTGCCGCTCCCGCAAGTGAAGCCACCGGGCGTCACTCGCTTGGGATACGATTTGCCGTTTTTGCTAGCCTTTGCTGCGGTTTTCCAGCGTGCTGACGACACGTTTTCTACTCGTTCGTCGTCATTCGCCGAAGAAGTTTTTTGAAGACTCTCTGTATTGTTGAGACTTTCCGTTGTGAACACGTGGAAAATTTTACGAAAGTGCAGTGTCGCAGGAAAAAGGCACAACGCGTCGAAAGGAAGGGCTGGCGGCGTGTTCAAAGCATCCTTGGCACGCCGAAGTGCCGTGTCTCTGTGCCTTCGCGCGCTTGGATACCGACCAAGAACCGACGCCGTGTGAATGTGTTTAGCGAGTGCAATGTGCGTGAAGCCGTATCAAAAGGTACAACTCGTCGAAAACGTGTCGCCGGTGTCGCGGCGTGATCAAAGCTTCCTTGGCACGCTGAGTGATGCATCTTTGTGCCTTCGCACGCTTGGATACCGGTCAAGAATTGACGCCGCGCCAAAGTTCTGAACGTGTGTCGCGCGTAGATGCCTTTAGATCATTTATATATATCGGCCACGGAGTTCTGGATCGTCCAGCTGTTCCGGTGAGTTGCTATCAATAAAAGGGGGAGATCTGTACGTATTCTTATGTTCTATATTAACCATGGCTATGTCCCAAATCTACTCTAATAGATTCCGTGGGAGCACGAATAGGGCAACGTTGTACGTGGAGCCAGGGGGGTTTTCGAAAGCAAAAGTACAAGACTGCGAGAATGAAAATCTTTGAAACGCGGCCGATATGGTCGTGTGCAATCTGTTGACCAATTACAATTAGGCGAGTCGCGTAGGTTGATAATAAGCCAGCACTGATCAGTGATGAGGAGCTGTTGTGCACGGTATAGTGTAAATCGTCTAAGGACGAAAAAAAGACGTACCTTCTCCCCATCCTCCGTCGCTAGTGGACGCTGGATTAAGCTCGTTCCTAAACCGCGAGGGGAAAAGACGCTGATCCAGAGGCACGAACAGCTTCACGCACATTGCACTCGCTGAACACATACACACGGCGTCGGTTCTCGGTCGGTATCCAAGCGTGCGAAGGCACAGAGACACGGCACTTCGGCGTGCCAAGGATGCTTTGAACACGCCGCCAGCCCTTCCTTTCGACGCGTTGTGCCTTTTTCCTGCGACACTGCACTTTCGTAAAATTTTCCACGTGTTCACAACGGAAAGTCTCAACAATACACAGAGTCTTCAAAAAACTTCTTCGGCGAATGACGACGAACGAGTAGAAAACGTGTCGTCAGCACGCTGGAAAACCGCAGCAAAGGCTAGCAAAAACGGCAAATCGTATCCCAAGCGAGTGAAGCCCGGTGGCTTCACTTGCGCTGCAGCGAACAAGCGGGGAAGCGCGATCCAGCAATTGTCATAGAGATCAGTGGGTCCATTCTCGTCTGCTATTCGAAACGAAAAGAAACCGGAAATGGCGCACTCTCGCAGGAAACGCGTCTGCCTCGTAGCCAGATTCTGCGCATGCGCCGCGCTGGCGGCCCACCGACGCGCGCCGCGGAAGTCGCCAGGGCCGCCTAGAGCACTATATAGCTCCTACGGAGCAGAGTAGCGCAATCCTTTGAACCCCGTGTTTTGCCGACAACATGGCCGACAGAGCGGCTCGGCGCGAGTCACGTGGTACTCAGGCTTCCAGGAGGCGGCCCGCCCTATGGGAGAATACATGGAGATCGACATAACACGGCTGATTAAAAAACTAAAGGCGAGTTCACATTTTTCAAAACTAGCCTGTCGTGAAGTTAGTAAAGTGCTAAACACTTTATCAAAGTTTTAATAATATCGGATGCGTGTGCAAATTTTGAGAAGGCAATTTCCAAGGCAATGGCGTTTGAAGCAGACGATTTTTGCTCGCAGCGGAGATGGGCTTTTCGGGTTGGCCGGAGCGGGTCACGTGAATGGTGTGACGTCGCCGTGTCGTCTGCTGCATGATGCCGCTCAGGCAATAGACTACTTCCATAAAGCCCTGCATGCAACACGGCGCGCGTTGCACTCTGGGAACTAGTTGGCCAGGGAGGAGAGTGCCATGGTTTCGAATTCGATCGACACGTCGACAAGAGGTTATACAGAGAGCGTGCACTGTAAACGGCCGTTGTTTTATGTTTTCTGGTCCCGAGAGCGTCATTTGTGGTCTCTAAACTGACCTAAATGGCCAGATCTCGAAGCTTTAACACAAGCCCGAGACGTATAGCTTGTCTTAACGCATATGCTTGTTGTATTTTTCTATTCGAGCCTTTCTGTTAGCGTTTCGAGGTATGTGGACTAGCGAGTGCTGGGAATCTCGACGCTGCGAAGCTCGGGGATCTTGCTTGTGTACGAACTGACAAGACACTAGTAAGTATGCACAAATCGAGCTCGCGCCTTTACATTAGTGTTATTGCGCAATCAGGAAGTTTGTTTGTTTCGTGCGTCCATAGACGAAATATAACTTTTTGCAATTACTGTTTTTTCTTAATATGCCTGAGTACGCGAGGTAAAACTTGGAGGCGCTATTGAAAAGCTCCATTTGAACACACTTCTCATCGCTTATCTGTACTGCCCCGCAGCACTGCACGAATTCGTGAAGTACCCACCCGCTTGCATTTCACTAATATTCAACATCGCATATACGCATAAAGTTATCCTGCAATCATATAGGCACATTCGCACATACAAACCATCTTAAGAAACCAAAAGTCGAGCACTTGTGTGAAGAATGTCGCACCATTTGGCGGAAGTGCGTCGGACGGGCATGAACCCCGGTGCGCCAAACGAACGAAATTATTCAAAGCGCATTTGACGGTTGCTGATGGCAATAATATCTGTTATGTGTTTGCTTTCTTCCTCACTGAGTGTGCCGAGATAATTTCAGACACGCCGTTCAGGCACATATCTTGGGCGTCAGTAAAAGGTCGTCCAAAAAGGCTTAGCGAGGAGTAGGGGACGCTTGTTAGGGCCTCCGTCGTAGCAAGCCGATCTCAGCGTTTGCGAAAACTTAATCTTATATCAGCATAAAATTTGAGTGTGAGATATGTGATGACACGAGGAAGACATCATAGTAACTTTTGTGCAGTAGTGAGGTCAAATTTATTGCGTTGCCAACGCTGGCTCAACTTTGATACTCCTGTGAGGATGCGGCTTGCTTTTCGCCCAATGAAGTAACAAGAAGCGGACGTTTGGCAAACAAAATACGTGTAGGGCTGAAGGTGACCAAATTTCAGTTGTAGTTCACTGGTACTAGACGGGATTACTGACACGAGCTCAAAGATGCACTCGTGGGGTGAGGTGACTAAGCCACGTCTTACTACGCTTGCATAAGCACGCACAATATCCGGTGTTTCGGGAACCAAGGAAAGTGCCCCGGTCTTCGTTTTCATCTCGCTCGAGAATGAGTGTATTGTACAATCGTGAAAAGTCAGATAGTCGAAAACGCAAGCAGCGCGTTCGGTCGCGGCGTGATAGCATGAGATGAAGCTGCTCAGTCGAAACCGAAACTGAGTGGCCAACTAGTTCCCAGAGTGCACTGCGTGGTATTTCGCCGCGATGGGGCGCGTCGGTTTTGGAAGAAGTCCATTTTTTAAAAAAAGTTACGTCCTTGTATGGCACAAAACTTATCGCATATTATTCTAAAATGTTTCATTATTATGTCAAAAATGATTTCCATTCTGCACATCCCCACAAAACGGAAGAAACAACGATTTTCTCACGTTCTCCATGCATTTCTGACCGCAGTTGGAACCTCCGGGCGTTCGCCGCTAGTCGCCGAGAGACGGCGTTCTAGATTGCGCTACTCTGCTCCGAAGGAGCTATATAGTGCTCTAGGGCCGCCGGAGTCTAGAGTGGGCGAATTTTTGACGCGCGCAGCGTGACTGACGTGACGCAGCCGACTTCGGCCAGCGTTCTCTTGCGCGCGCGTTACGTCGGAGTATAACAGAGCCTTTAAGTATAACGCCGCACGTCGATGACGCCAGAGCGAAGGTGACGTGCTGCCGTAAGTGTGCTTAGTGTTTAGCTAATTTAGCGGTTGAATATGTATTGTGATGCTCTAGTCAGTGGACGCGGTACGTAAAGGCCTGCACATTCCGAGGACAGGACCTTTGCTGCCTCGAGGTCCCTACGCCCAAACGGAGTCAGTGTACGGAGAAAGGAAGGGAAAAAATATTCGCGCCGATTTGCCTCATTCTGTTCCAAATATATGAACAGTTTAAATTCATCAATATCAGAGTGGGTCGTCTATGCAAGAAGCCATGCACTGAGTGACTACATTCATGAAAATGAACGTATACACTCGAAGTATAATGTCTCCCGCAATGTAATTAGAATGCATGATGGTGTTTTTTGTTTTTTTTAATATATTGTGTGTTTCTGTAGAGTGTTGTGTGCATCGCCCAGTGTGGTAGCCAAGATGAACATACTGAAAGTAGATTTAAGCATATCTTACCGAAGTATTTATTAAATGTCCAAATTGATCATATTTTAAGTTTATGGCGTTCTGTTCAGGGGCTAAAGAAACACCATTTTAATCGAGTTGGACGTTTTCTTGTTTTGGTCTTATGTACGCGTATATGTTCGGTAACTCTTCATATTCACAATAAAGCTCAAAAAATATTTGAATGTTAAACGTAGAGGTGCTCATGACAACTTTTTTGTTTTGTACGATGCTCGAGAATCTTTAACCCGAAAAATTAACCAAACAAACAAAAAATATTTTTTCTTTAATTGGTAAGATAAAAAATAAATCACCTTGCCTTTAGTCTTTCAGACGGAGGAAGAAGTAAAAATCAACATATTTTATGTCGATGAGAGGGGTGAATGGAATGGAGTAAGACCTGCGAGCCAACTACGCGATTCAAATTTCAAGAACGTGTACCAGAAAATAATAAAAAAACAACTCTTTAGTAAATAATTGTCATTTGAGGAAAGAAACGGGGAGGCAAAGAGCAATTTCTCTGCATAACAGCTGAGCGTCTGCTGGCTGTCCAAAGCCCAATTGCAGATCGACAAAATAGTGGGTTCATGCATGGTGTGGGCGAAGGTATTGCGGACATTTTCTAGAACGAACTTCTACACTTATAGTGTATGTGCACGGTGCACCGCTTCAAATGGTACATTTTTTTTACGTAAGAGTGAAGTGATTCCAGCTCCTTTTATTTCTATGGTGGCGTTTTGTTTTATTTTAGTTTCTTATCAAGCCATGCTCCACTACAGCTGCAACCTCGACGAGTAGGAATTATATCGGTGTTATACACATTTTTATTGTCTTACCGAATATTAGAGCTGTCATTTTACTTAAAATACTTACTTAATTCGTTTTTGCAAAATTTTGTAAAGTGCCCATATGTGTTACTTTAGCTTCGCTTTAAAACTCTCCAAGGTGTGTGAATACCCACCCGACCAAAATACATTTTGTAACTAGCAACGATTAAAAACTCATAACAGCCAAATAAAACTAAACAAGTGACCAAGAACCTACTGCGAGCACACATGAATTCAAGAAACCTGCACCGAAAGACAGGTGCTCGGCACATGGACAAAAATGAAGAGCAGTTATACACATGTATGCAAACAAATACCAAAACAAAACAAAAGAACAAAAAAAAAAAACACTACTAACTTTCCGCGCTAGCACGCTTGACATTCAGAGTACACGTTGATAACGCTAGGTTTCGAAAGGTTCTACCGACCCCCACCGCGAATGTCACTGGGAGCTCATACACTTTGGCTCCCGCCCCCCGGGGAGGCATTGGACAACGTGCACACAGAAGACGAAGTGAAAGTTTGTCCGGAATGGAATCCAAAAGGCGCACGTCAGCGGAATACTAACGAGCCGCTGATTTACGCGTCGCGTGGTGGTACACTAACCCCACAACCGACTCAGCGCCCAAGAAGCAGTTTCTGCCACCGGCCGGGGGGCATTTGACCCCTTTCAGGGAGAATGAAGGGTTTATCTCGATTAAAGATTGAGCGGTCCCCCGGCGAGCGTTCGAGCAACATCTACTTGACTGCCATCTCAAGGGAACTGGTAGGACACGAAGGTGGAAGATGGAGAACGCGAGAGTGCAATCGGGACGTTCGCAAAGCATCACTGATTACCGGGCGCCATAGCAATTGGGCGCCACCACAGCGCCCTCATTTGAATAGTGGCCCCAACCTCAGCTGCCTTTTCCCACGTCACAATGTGGATAGACGTCGCGAAGACGAAAGTATATACGGAGTCCTCCTTTAGTGAGGCATGCATCACCTGACTGGAAAGCAAGGTAACTGTTAAACTTATTGGTGCCTTTCTGACTAATTGGAAATTACATTAAACTTGCTTCCCAGCGGCGACGATGTTTAATAAATGTTGCCGCGTTCATCTTCCCATTAATCAATGTGAACATGCTAATTTTCCAACATCTGAATACGGATCTAAGTATGAAAGGCTAAAATGTATTCACCAAATTATTTATAACTGGGCTAAGATCACTACATCAGTCTACCTTGAAATACGCACAAGTGAATTTTAACGGCTTTTCATCCAACAATACAAGGGTCGGATGAAAAGCTTGTTTTCCTCGCTCATGTACGAGGCGGTCGAACGAGACAGAGTAGCGGAAGCTGCGCCTTGCTTGGCTGGCCGAAATGCGGCGCAAAAACTGCCTTCTTTGAATGCGGCGCCCTATAGGGCGCCGCATGCAAAGGAGGCACGCTAAGATAAAAAAAAATGCTTCTACAGATGGAAAGTCTTCCTACTGACCGCCAAGCTTATTCCGCGTCTGTGATGCTGCTCTTTGATGTCGGGCGTGAACAGGCGATACCCCAATGGAAGCCTTCCAGTTTCCCATTTTCATAAAAGTTTCGAGTAGAGATATGTACACAGAAAAAGATACGGCACCCCTATTTTGAAACGCTGAAGACATCCTGATAGCCGATTACTTCCACAAGGGTCAGATATTTTGGAAAAAAATTTAAGGAAACCATTGCAAAGCAACACCTCGGAAAGCTGGAGAGTGATATCTTTTTCCTCCAGAAAAACG
Organism: Ixodes scapularis; assembly: GCF_016920785.2. Classification (NCBI taxonomy): domain Eukaryota; kingdom Metazoa; phylum Arthropoda; class Arachnida; order Ixodida; family Ixodidae; genus Ixodes; species Ixodes scapularis. The sequence continues at coordinate 64,041,376 of NW_024609857.1, read as the reverse complement.
CACCATGTCACATGGCGCACGCCGTCCCCGCAACGTCTGTTACGTCTTCGAACTTCTATACCGCACCCGCCTTATTCGCACCATCGTACGTTTATTAATGCGTTAGCATTAGTACCCACATGACAGCGGAAAGCTGACGGCGCCGTCCGACTGCGGAGGAAACAGTGGAAAGGGAAGCGTTCCGCGTAGAGAGGAGGAGAGTAGCGAATGAAAAAGGTGAAAGCGAGGTGACGTCACGGGGCGGAAGCCAATGCACGCGCGGGAAACCGGTGAACAGTGAAAGCAGCGTCAGGCAGCAGATGCCGCTGCTGAAGCAGAGAACACATGATCGGCAAAAACGGGCGCCGCGCGCTGATTCCCTTAGCAACAGCCCAGCACGCTGTGTCGTGAATCTATGCCAAGCCGCCACGTCACAGCGTGCGTGCAAGTTTCCATGGAATCTGCCGCACGACGCCCGTTTTTGTCGCTCATGTGTTTTTGAGCGTGCGAGGCGAACGAACGAGGCAGAGCAGCGGAAGCTGCGCCTCGTTCGTTCGAAGCCGCAAGCCGACGCGGGTTTGTGTTTGATGAAGGCTGGAACGAAGAAAGCTCGGCGAACCCGCTTCGCCGGAAAAACAAAATTAAAGATTCATTGGTCGATTCTTAGAGAATGCGTCAGCATGAGCCTTGTGAAACGCCGCACACACACCCCTATGGGAAACGCGAACACTAACCCCGTATCGAAGATAAAAAAAGTGGCAGCAAAAATAGAGTAAGCAAAAGAGAAGATCAAAAGAGGAAGCGAAACAGCAAAGTGAAGGTGTCAGCGTTTCCCAAAGTTCATGCTGACGCATTATCTAAGGATCCACCAATTAATTTTTTTGTTCCCCCCTCCATAAAGGAAAGGTTGAAAGGGAAACGCCTCCCAACGGACGATGTGCTCGCGACTGCTGTGGTGGATGAGTGATGCGCAGGCTTTGTATTATCCGCATGAGTGGCTGCCTTCAGCTTCTTCGTCCATAAGCTACCAAAAGACCGGCATTAGCATGGACATGTTCATAGCTTATTTGGATGGTGGGGCAAGGTCCTTATGGGATGAACCCACTAAGCGAACACCCACTTACGCCACTTCTTTCTGTAGGCGCTCTTTAGCACTTGTTGAATTGCGTAGCGAAAGTAAGACAGGACGAACATGATACCCGTATTTTATTTCTTGTATTTTCTTGATACTTCGAAGTCACGATTAGGCGATGATCCGTTTGAGTTCACCTGTCTTTGACGTATGTTATAGAGTCAATGGCAAGGTTGGCCGCAACTTCAGAGTAAGCCGGGTCTTTGCGGGGACGACGAAAGACGTGCACCTTCTTGAAACCTTTCAACAAGCGAAATGAAAGTGCATGTAGAGCCCCGTACAGAGTTGAGGAAACGGCGAAGTTCCTTGGTTGACATATTGAAACATTTTATAAGTTATCCTTCGGTGGATTCACTGTCCTCCTACAATATGATCACCCAGGTTCTCATTCGCTAACGTTAATTGCGTCTATCAAAACGAGAACTGCGTGATTTCAAAGCTTAATTGTCTGATTTCATTGATTTTTTTTTTTCTAGGCTCCCGAAGGCATTACAGAGAAGAGTGAGTTTTTACACAGAAAAATATGAGTATAGCAACCAACAAGAGGAGAATAGGGTTAAGGAACAACAAGAAAATTGATAATAGCAGTTTTAAAATCATCGGAATCAGTTTTTAAGACTATGCATGGACGCGGGAAGGCGGTTCTAATCTATTGATGTTCGGAAAAAAAAAAGAGGCATTAAATTAGGAGGTGTTACAATCGGAGATGCCTACTTTTCACTGGTGATTTTTCGTGATAATATGTAAGATGGTTCTATACATAATGTTTCAGAAAGTGTGGGATTAGAGTAATAAATCTTGTGAAAAAGACGTAACAGCGATAATTTTCCACAAAATGAGAGGTTAGGTACGGGTAGAAATGCTAGCTCTTATAGAGGTGACGCTGGCTGTGCAATTATAGTTTGAAACAATGAAACGAGCAGAACGACTCTAACTTGACTCAACAACGGATGCAAGGGTGATACCGGGGTAGATGCTGCGTATTCCAGTTTAGAGCGAACTAAGTTATTTTGTATAAAAGAAGCTTTAGAGACACAGGCGTTCGTGAAAAAAAAATTTTTTTGAGATAGCCTATACCCGTTTTAACCTCAAGAAAAAGGCAAGTATTGCGCAATGATCATACGCGGCGCGAAGTAGTTCTTACGAGGTTTGGACGTCGGAGGAAAAAGCGATGTGTTTGGCGTTCAAAACGTGTTCGTCTTAATGAGACAACATATATCTAATTATAGACGTATTAATAATATATCTAAATTATCAACATAAAGGGGGAAATTAGTAACGCTCCGCGAGGAGTGTTTTACTTCGGTTCTTGAGGTGAAAACAGGCATAGTATAGTTGATTAGCGCTTTCGGTGACATATTCGACATGTGTGTTCCAAAGGAGATTTTTGGCTAGATGAACACTAAGGCATTTATACGAGGAAACAGAAAGCAGAATTTAATAAATGCTGAACTCCATGGAGTGAATTATGCCACGAATAACTGACGAACGCCTCCCGACAGCGCGCTCACTTTGCGCGCGACGTAGCAGCTACTGAGCTGATTCCACACGTAGAGCAAAAGCCGCCCGGCAAAATCCGTCCATTTTTCAAAGCATATTTGTCCCATAGAGTTTAAACTTTATTGATGTAGTAGAAACGACAGCTGTTATTTTCACGGGAAACTCTCATATATCTGCATTTAGATGTCTTAAGTTCCATGAGCCAAACTGCATACCAATGAGTGACATTATTAATAGGTCACTCATTATTGATGAGTTACAACAATCATGTCACTGATTAACAGCTTGTTACACTGTCTCGGTTCACGAGAGACCGGCTGATTAATTGGCTTTTTCCATGCGTTGCGGTACCGATTTCGTTGGCGTTCAGGACGACAGAGTTATAGCGCTTACCATCTTGCTCCATGTCTGTCAAACTGAAGTGAGACCTCCGCACTGAAAATGTAGAACGTAAATTTTCTATCACCGACTGCAACCCATCACGTACAAAAAACAAAAAGCGAAGGTTCACGCCGCATTTACTGTGCCTGATTGATTTAGCTGGGGATGTAAAACACACAAACACAACGAGCGCCGTGACTATGCACTTTCAAGGTGGAACCCCACTCTTGGTTAGTGTGATTCTGAACCAATAGATGGCGGTGGGATCGCCTTCCAGGCCTGTACATCAATGCGAGAAATCGTGCGTGGTGGCGCTTCGATACAGTTGGGTATTTTTCTATGTCCTGAATTTGACATCCCTGGTCCCTGGGGTGCTATGTTGCGCTTTTTGGACTCCCAGGAGACTAGGGAGAAGGAAGTGACGTCAACGACACAGCAAACGCAGATTGGATGTTGACAGAAGAAAACGAAATCAACACCCAATCTGCGTTTGCTGTGTCGTTGACGTCACTTCCCTCTTCCAAGTCTCCTGGGAGTCCAAAAAGCGCAACATAGCACCCCTGGCTTGTTCTTCTCTGCACGAGCTTTCTTCGGAACGCGCACGGCTGCGCCAGTTCTCGTGCAAGGGGGCCAGTTGCCTACGCTCCGAGCTCACGTCTCCAGCAAATGTGGGCAGAACGAAACGCGAAAATCGTCCTGAGCCAAATGGCGAGACACATGCATAACAAAACCACCGACGCGTAGAAAAGTGCGCCGTTATAAGGATTTCAGAGGCCAATTACACATACCGTATTTCAATGTAATCAGATTTATATTGTCACGAATGAAGGTGACGAGAGGAGGAATAGAGAACATAAAAATAAAGGTTTAATCAGTGATCTTGTGCCAAACAAAAAATGTAAGGAAAGAGCGTCGAGGCAGCAGAAAAGCAGGCGGCGATTCGGCAGCGTAACAGACAGCGAGTGCGAGAGTGACTCGACAAGGTCGCTGGCAGCTGCTTATCTACAGTGCGTCACCATCTCGAAAGTTCGGCAAAAAAGGTTCGAGCGTCGCGCGCTTGGGACGAGGATGAACTGGCACTTTCGAGAACAAGAAAACAGGGCGAAAGTTACGTCTGGTGCAAGAATGAACGCGAATCCTCTAGAAGTCTGTGACCGAGCGTTGCTTTCCCGGCTCTGCGGGCGGCAATATGACGGGCCGGCCCTTTTGTCGTGCATGTGTTTGGCTCTTTGTGGATTTCCAGGAAAACGTGATGGCGTGATAGACATGGGTTTGCAAAATTCTAGCTTGAGGAATTAACTACCTAAAATATCAAAACAAATGAACTATTTTTTAGGCGGTCAGGTGTCTCATTTAGGTAGCTGGCTGTTTAGTTCGACCAAAACCACGAGGCTGTAAAACACACAAAAAAAAAATGACACTCAGGTTTAGATGTTGAGTTTGGTAAACCCAAAGTAGGACCGGTACGGGAGTCATAATAAAAAAAATGCCGAGGTTAATAATTCACTCACAGCAACAAATTATAAGAATTAATTTTAATACGAATCCAGTGACAAAAGCATGGCTGGCCAGGCAAAGTTTCTGGGCATGTGGATAGCTTTTGCACATAGTTTAAGCAAATTACAGTGTGTCACAAAAAACAATTACAGGACTTTTTCTTTTATTGCAAGAATAAACTAAGCATTGCCGGACGCTCATTCTCCGCCCAAAGGTCACGCTAGAGGTCACAACATGTCAAAGTTCCAGCCCGATCCGATACCTTATTAAAAAGTTATAAGTGATTTTCTGAAAAGTTCAATGGGAAAATGGCGGCCGACGTATTTTTCGAATACATGGGGCTCTATGGCACCAGAAACCGAAAACGGGCAAAAACGGGCTCCATTTTCCCATAGAAATTTAAGGAAATTCACCTAGAACTTTTGAATGAGGTGTCCGTTAAATAAAACTTTGGCATCCGGTTGCGACCTAGCGCTACCTTTGTAATTTTTTTTTTTTTTTTTTGTGACATCCTGCACTAGTTTTAATTTGGTGATTTATGCGCGCAACTAGTGGTGTGCATAAATGAAAAAGATGCAAACGGGTAGAGTTTGACGTTGCATAAAATGCAGTGTAAGCGTGCACATGGTACGCTGATTAAGACTGAAACAGGGCTACATTTTACACTAGCGTTGAGCGTATCGAGTGTTAAGCGTGCATCAAAGGCTAAAGCTCGGACGCATATACTGCTCAGGCAGTAAAGTTTTAATGTTCATAGTACTTTATTACCCTAAAATTTAGTGTAAGTTGTCTCCTGTTTGCTTCAATCGCAATTGTTCTTGACAAACAACAATGTTCACTCGGGCCAGTGGTCACATGTGAAGCCTATAGAATATTTTGTATTGATTGTGGCACACGTGTCAAGTTGAATAGTTTTTCTTTTAACAATCCGCGAAATAGAATGCTTCGATTTGAATTACTTTGGTATCTAATGCATGTAGCACACAAAAAAGCACGAAATGAATCGCAGTGGGAAACGAAAACAATAATGATAAACAAGCGTCCGTGTAATCACGCGAAAACTGACGGCATTGCACATATGCAGAAGGTAGCATTGTTTCACTAAATACATTACCAGTAGAGTATTTAATTTTATCGTGCGAGCGAAGCGGAGCATACGAGTGCGAGCATACTGCCTTGAACAACACTTCCAGTGAATAAGCGCACCATCCAATGCATCGAGATTGCTTTTTTAGCCTTCGGTGCGCTCAAACCTTTGAAAACAAAATTATAATCAATTCTATTATTTCAATTATTTTTACTAAGTGCGCCTCTGTGCATGTGCTTGTTTTTTGTCTTTTGCGTTCACGTGCCATTTTCTTAGTTATATAATAGTTTCCAGAAGTCTGACAACTATAGTGTGTTTCATAAGTAAGAACCGCATGATCAAAGATGTAGAAAAAAAAATAACGCGAACAGGCGAACACAGTGCAATGTAACGAAGCATTCAGAATTAGTCGTTAGTTTTTTTAAAGAGCAGGAGTTTCGTAGGGCGACATTGTTACCCATTGAAGATTATAAAAAGTGTTGTAAAACTGTTAGCTCGGTGTCTTTAACGTGCATTACGCAGTATATGTGGTACACGATCGCACGACGGTAGGATGCAGATGGGCGACTGAACCCAGGATTCCTGCTAAAGCCCCTTGATAAACGCGTCTTTTACAAGTACCACCGACCATTGTTGTGGAAACGCGCAAGACACGTGCCACGAGTGGGTGCTCCACCGCCATTCTCTTTCAAGGGCCAGTCATTTCAGTGCTGCGCCGCCATTTGCCTCCAAGGGCCGCTCGAGGGACGGGTCTCGTGCACTGGCAGATTTGAGGTTACATGAAAGACCAATGTAAACGGCATCGAGGGAATTTAGTCCCTACAGGTTCTGCAGCGTGAGCTCCATGCCCTAAACGGAGCTCGCGCTCGTGCATTTCTCCACGTGCTCTGGTCTGCGGTGCCACAACACACTCGGCCAACGATCCCCCATCGCACTTGGTTTAAATAAAGTTCATGTTTCAAAAGTAGTGCAAGCTTCGTCGATGCACGAGGCGCGTGCAACGTGCAGCTCTTGGGAACATCATGGCGGCACAGCGCAGCACTGAGCTGGATTTCAGACGCCATGAATTTCCCAGAAGTGGCGCGCGGCACGTGCCTCGAGCATTTCCACAACAATGAATGGCGCCACTTTTCCCAGGATAGATGGGCTTTAGGCTTAGCCTGTGAGGTAAACCAAATGACCTACGCTTAGAGTATCGGCACTGTATACCCTCCGTTATCGTTGTGGGCGCCGCCATCTTGTTGGTTAGTAACAAATCAAACGCAACTGCCGATCGACATGATTCAAAAGTGCAACTTTACATCACTTGAAAACCAGCGAGGGTTATAGACTCACGTGTTTGGTAACAACTTGAGCTTCAAGCGAGCCTTACCTCGATTGAGCGCCGGGTGCTTCTCTTCCAACTGCACCAGGTTGCTTGTTCCAGCAAGGGCAAGGATAGCTACTATCGTCACGATGGCGGCAGTAAACCCCGCCATTGCGTCAGAAAAGGAGGCCCAAACTTCTCTTTCTTCCTCTTCGAATAGTGCACGCTATAAGAGAGTCCCCAAGCAGCACATAAACGTGAAGAAAACGTCGAAAGAACGTCGAAGACGTCTGTAACGTGACGTCGTAAAACGTCGAAGGTCCGGACGTTACCTTCCTTCGACGTCGATGAAACCTTTAAATGTCCGCGAGAAAAGGTGCACAGAAGGTCGAGGGGACGTTCCAAATGACGTTTGTTGCACGTCACATGAACGTCTCAGTGAGCCGTTGCGTCCTCGCTCGACGTTTATGATACGTGTGTTTACGACATCCGGACTGCCAACGACGTTCACAGAACGTCGAGAAACCTTTCCAAATTACGTTCCCTAGCCGTCGTGAAAAAACGTTGTGTCCCCCCCCCCCCCCTCCCCCCATAAAAAAAAAAAGTATTTTTTTAGTATTATTGCGAAGGCAGGTTGCTATCATTCAAGTACGAAGGAAGTAACCAAAACACAGGTTTGGTACGAACTGTTTATTTGAGCACTTTCAGACACGAGATGCAATACGGAGCGCCCCCAAAAGACGTCCCTGGATGTGCCAGCCTCAAAAATATAAAAGAACAAACAAATTCACGTAAATAAATGAAGAAGAGACGATGTCACGCAGCACGGAATGTTCCACCGCTTACCTCGTTCTGCTTCTGATTAATGTGCTGACGCGCGTGCTTTAGCCGCCCCATCGCACATAGCTAGTACTCTCGCTGCGTGCACGGGAATGGTTTCAGAAGGGGGATCCCGTCCGCTGGGCGTTCTTGATTGGGATCGTCGGAGGCGGCTGAAGGGTCTTGATCGGAGACTGGACTTAACGCGCCGTTATGTGCACTGCCACTTGTTTTCTGGGGGGCGTCATTCATATCCTCACAGGCACCTTGACCCGAGCAGTAGTACGATTCAACGTGTGAAGCGTTATGGCCTTGAAAAAGGTCCTCGAGCCGTGACTGAATACGACGGCGTTTTTGGCGATCACCGACTTCTTCATAGGGGCGACTTGAACGACTCATCCAACCGCAGCACTTACACTGTATGCAGACTCGAAAAAAAATCACGCCGACACAGCATCCTGCCTCGTAGACCCATAGACATGTCGGCCGGTGCTAGTGATTGGCTTTCGGAAAAAGCTGGACCGGGTCCCAGAGCTGTTCTCTCTGGGCTAATTCGAAGAACAGAACATTCAGTGAAATATTTTGGGAACGACTGAGAAAATGCGTGCACCCGGAACTTACGCTTGTCAATTGTTCGTCGTCGCTATCTTCCCCCACTTTTCTCTCGCCCTCTTCTTGCCGAGTTTCCCGACGCATCGCATTGGGCTCTACGGGGATGCCATTGGCATCTCCTCTGTTTAGCTTTCCCCCTCTCTCTCGCGCCGTGCCGGCTGTTTTTTTCTTTGTTTTTCTTCCTTTTTTTGTGTTTTTTTTTTTTCCGACACGTAGGTGCGGACTGGACTTGAACGCTCTTTGGACCGTCATCTGGGCCATTCAGGTTTTTACAAACCGTTGACAGTATCCACTGGATTTCGTCATTGCCGGGCATTTTATTTATTTTTTGAGTCAACTCCAAAAATGCACAAGTGTGCAGTGAAGTTGTGCTCTGATATAATGTGTGCTGGCATGTGATTTTCCTTTCCGTACGTCACCAGTGGCAACGAAAGCCAGATCTGTACTGACAGTCATGTGACAAGTCTTTGCGAACCGATCTACCGAAAACGCTAAGGCGCTGGAAGTTGGTGTTGTGGATGAACTGTGATGTTGATGCGAATTTTTTTGTTGTGCGCAGGTGAGCATGGGTTAGAAAATACGAAGAGAAATTGACGAACCTTAAAACTATCTCGGGCGGTCGCGGGGCAGTATGGATGCATGCCTGAAATCACCTGGAGAGGGGATAGTGTAGCGGCGCCCCTGAGGCGCGTGCCAGGGCCCAGGACCCATGGAAGACGACAACGCGCGTGCAAAAAGCAAATTGGGTTATGGGTATATTTATACAGCTTGTAGTTGGTCAGCCATTGAAAGTTGCGACGAGTCCCTCGCTGTAGATGAGCAATTTAGCCAGTGCAGTACAACCGCTAGCCTGGGGTCTTTAACGTGCACCACGCAGTAGTGATACAAAATGCAAGAATTGCAGAATTCGATCGTTCTAGACGCTTCGTTCTAGTCGCAAATTAAACCCGTAACAATATTTTAAACAAACCAAAATTATAACAAGCACATCTAAAAGGAATGATATTCCCAACATGCTTTCATATTATTTTTTTCTTCTCTTCCGTGTACATTGAGTTTTGTAAATTCCCTCCCTAGCGTCATCGATGTGCAATCAATAGCATTTTTAAATACGCAAATTAATGTATAAATAATTAAATTCCTCAAACTCTCAAAAATCAAGTTTTGTTTGAGGCTCTTGAGCACTGTCACCTTGACCACAGTGATTCTGCGGCTGGAGGTGGAGCTGGAAAATCTAAAAACGTCGAACAAAACGTGAGTGGTCGCGTTGCCAGCACGTCTTGTTTGACGTTTACGACATTTAGGTGTGAACGCGACGTCGCTGAAACGTCACTGACGGGTAATAATGTAATGTCATCCTGGACTTTATTTTAACTTCGAAGAAACGTGAGTGTTCGACGTTGCTAAAACGTCTAGTCTTGACGTCGTGGCGACGATGACGACGTTAAAGTTGAGACGTGACGTCGCCAGCACGTCACGGACAGGACGATAAAGGAACGTCATTTATGAACTTCAGTTCAACGTCAAAGAAACGTGAGCGTTGGACGTTGTGAGAACGTCGTGCATCGACGTCGTAGGAACGTTGACGACGTTTGAGTTGAAATACAACGTCGTCACAACGTCACTGATTGGACTCTAATGGAACGTTATATAAGGACGTCACCTCAACCTCGAAAAAACGTGATCGAAGTCATGCGGGACGTCACGGACGTCCGGGACTTTTTCTCGACGTTTCCACGACGTTTTGTGCTGCCTGGGTCAAGTCTAATGCGTGGAAGCCACGGTGGAAGAAACACATTTAGGTGATTACTCTGGCCGCTCTTCCCGCGGGGAGCGAGCGACAGGGGCCCATTTGCTCAAAGCGCTAACCGCGGCTAAAGTTAGCCGCAGTAGGAAGGGATTTTGAAATCACGTGACTGGCTCGGTAGGGATGCGGGGAAACATGGCGGTGCCCCGGTGAGTGAGCAGCGCTCGCTTTAAAAGTAATATGTCGTTGTAGCTGCAATATCAGGCGCGTTAGTCAGCAACGAATGGCGCAAGAGGCTTTCGCTTTGCGTTACCTCACTTAGATAGCAAAGCACGAGCAATGACCTCGCCGCATTTTTTTAGATAGTCTTTCGATTCTGGCCATTCCTAAGCCTAAATGAACGCATAATTGTCGGCATGGCAACGTGTTTGGAAAGTGGATTGCCTTGACTCAATCGGCTGGGCATTGATAGCACACACAAGCAGACAGCGTCCCAATAGGCCTTTTTCTAAATTTCCCAAGCATCGAGCAGAACGTTGCGAGTGTAATTCTACGGTCCGCGCGCGCTGGCTTTTCTCCTACAAAAGATTCAAAGTAAATAATGATAATAAGGCTTTGACGAACGCGCGTGCAAGGCAAAATTTGTTTTAGACTTTTTGCTCTAGAACGTTGTATTTACTTCAAATCTTTTATAAGAGGAAGGCCACCGCGCGCGGACCGTAGAATTACACTTCCAGCGTTTTCTCGATGCTTGGTTAATTTGGAAAAAGGCCTATTGGGACTCTGTCTGCTTTTGTGTACTATCGAAACCCGGCCGATTGAGTCAAGGCAATCGCTTTTGAAAGACGTTGCCATGCCGGCAATTATCGCGCTCTTTAGGCTTAGGAATGGCCAAAATCGAAAGACTACCTAAAAATGCGGCGAGGTCGTTGCTCATGCTTTGCGATTTCACTGAGGTAAGGAAAAGCGAAAGCCTCCTGCACCATTCGTTGCTGACTAACGCGCCATTCGTTGCTGACTAACGCAAACTTTTGTCTAGAGCAATAATCGAAACTCTAACTGCTTTCAATCTATGCGAGTGAAAAGCAGTCCAACTCTACGTAAAGTAGGAGCAGCACAAGACTACCAAACCGCAACATGTCTTCGGTTTAAAACGCGAGCCATTTCTCGTTTTGGGGAAGTGTGTGTGTGTGTGTGAGGGGGGGGGGGGGAGGGGGGGGGGGAGGGGGCAGCGAGCCGCGCTTTAACACGCGAAGAGCCGCATGCGGCTCGCGAGCCGCAGTTTGGCCACCCCTGTTATAGTTAATTAGATCTAGGAAAGGTTTTTTTTTTTTTATATCTCATCAAATGGGAGCATACGAATTGGAATGCCGCGATGGAAGGGCACCAAGAGAAGAAAACTAGCGGAAGCAGGGTTTTATTTGTTGATATATTCACCTTTAAAAATATCAGCTTTTGACCATATCTATGTCTGTTGTGGGCGATTCAGACGAGCCAAATGTACTGTTACCTCTCATTGCACGAGCGTTTTACAACAACCTCACACATTTCAATCTAACAAATTTAGTCCCTTGTTCGATCTTAACAACAGTTGCTTCTCGATGCTGCTGTCCGCAAGACTGAAGAAGAGGGTAAGGCTTTTGGAAGGTCAGTCTTGAAAACTACAAGTCCTTTATCGTGAAGGTTGAGTTCATTGTCCAGTTTGAAGGTGGGGGGACAAGGAATAAAGGTTGATTTTTGTGTATCTTTTAAGTGACCAATGTTCGAGATACAAGTTAATGTTTGATGTCTGGTAACCCCTACTTCTGTAGTACTCTTTGTGGAAGTTCACTGTTGGCAGTAGTCGGCCTTAGATTTCTGGGTGTATACGGATTCGTGGAAGCAAAGAATGTAGCTGAGTTTGAAACTTCTCTTTCCTGTGTCTTTTCCTTCGACTAAAAGTGTTGCTTTTTATGCCGTAGTCTCGGGCACTGAAAAAAAAAAATCGATGTCCAGTAGCTGACTTGCACCCGACTGTTACCAAGTAAGGACCACACAAAATTAACCCTAAGATATGTAACCAAAAAGTTAACGAAATCCTGCTCTGCGTTAAGATATTGTTTTTATACTTTTAACTTTTTGCTCTGAAATAAACTAAAAATCACTCCACTGGAGAAAAAAAAAGAAAAAAAGGAACGCCGTTCCTTTTTTTGTGTTAGTAAAAATGTAACGGTGTTCCTGTTCCAGTTCCGCCGATACAAAATGAAACGGCGGCGTTCCTTCGCTTTTCTTAAAAGGAACGCGTTCCAGGAACGCCGTTCCTTGGAACGCCGTTCTGTACAACACTGGCGTCGAATGAGCGACCTTTCGTTCAGTCCGACGCTGCAGCTCCTCCGGGCGGAGGGGTACCGCCACATCTGTAACTCATGTGTCTCTCTTTAATGCAACGGCGCTTGGGCTTTCGCCTTCAAGTTATCTTAGGGATAACATAAAAACGCATTCACACTGAGCAAAGAACGCGCGTTGAGTTCTACGTCGACGCCGGCGTGGAACGCAACGCGCGTCTACGGCCGCTTCGTACGATTGTTGTTCCCTTACCTTCGCGATTGCACATGCGCTCGGAGACAACCTTCCAGTTCGCGAGGCTCATATCGGCACTGCTCATATCGGCACTGCTCATATGGGGAAAAGCAGAACTACGCTTTTTTTTAAACTTACTCGGAACAAAACGAATGCTACGCCCGGGAGGCCGAAACCATGGGAAGCGCCAATGCAGCGCTCGCGCTCTGGAATCAACTGGTAAGAGCTCGAGCTCTGCACCCTTGCCCGTTATCTGTGCCGTTAGTGTGGATGCTTTGGCGCCACCCGCATTGTAGACAGATAGAATCACCACGTGCCTCATAGAGAACCGTGGTTAAACGAGAGCACGCTTCCACACAATTAAATTTGGGTATCGAGGCCAAGACGTTTACACTCCGGTTGTACGGAGCATATGCGAAAGGAACGGACTCGAGCGGGCAGCTTCAAAAGGCGCTCTTTTGTCGCTTTTTCTTGCAAACAAAGCACGATGCTATGCCCGTCCGTACCTTTAACACTGCACACATTTTGTGCGATAGTGTTTTCGAAGGAGAACTGTTGTATTTCGTAGTGATGGCGTGCACACAAAGAATACACAAAACACATTGGGAGTGATCGCTCCCGCACAGTTGGAGGTCACAACGCACTGCGAACTTCGGTGTCGGCTTTCGTGCAAGCGATGAAGAGTAGTTTCACGGCGTCGTACACGTACATAAAACACTGCTCACAATCAGATGTTCCAATCGGCTTGATTCTCTCCACGCTGAAATGCTTCCAGTCACGTTTGGTGACTGCATGAATCTCTCGAACCCTCTGCCTTTTCGCCTTCCTTGTGAATCGAAAATAAAAACAGCGAAAAGATGTCTCAACTGGAAAAGGGCGACACGTCACGTCTAGTCACTCACTGATTAGCTCAAGCGCGCGTGTCGAGGGAAAAATTGCCTCCAGAGTCGTCGTCTCCCTGCGTCGTCCACCTCGGCGTGCGACTTTTTTTCAATACAAAAATAACTCACCCCACGAAGCGCGTTTTTCCGCTGTGTAAATGCGCTTTCAGAGACGTTGTAAATTTTTCTTCATTTCATTTTTCATTTATTTGACCCTTAAATGCCCACGGCGGGTTTCAGAATAAAGGGAGGGGGAGGGGGAGGAATTGAACTATAAATGAGGCAATAAAAATTAACACTAGGTTACTTTTTTAATATACAAAAATGATGTTAAATGGCGCGGAGAGTGGCAATAGCAGATCGGAACGTATCAACGTCTTTATGCGAACAATGTGCTCAGGTAGATTATAACGGTCAGGAGATAGTCAATAGACCCTTTCTGGAATTCAGTCTGGCCACCTCGATAGCTATTATCACCTATGTGTATGCATCTGTACCTGCGAATGGCGGGCCTTTTGATGGCTGGTAAAGGAAGAATAGGATCGCAGAAACCGATGCGGAGCCTGAGCATCCAGACGTTAGTTCGGTGTATGGTTTTTTCATTTCACCATGACGAGGCTTATAAGTTTCTATGCGCTACGCATTTGAGACTGTTATGGAAGACTTTGGAATGCTCGTCTCCGGCGCGCCCCAAACAACTTATGACAATGGCATGTTATTTTTATCTAGAGGTTTATACAACTAATAAGCGCCTTGTGCAGAGTGCTAGTTTCTTGAAACCACTGAAACTGAAGCAAATAGAGAAATCCCTGCTGATCGAAAAACGCAGTAACTTTCATACGTCTACCGTTGATGTATAGGCACCAGATTTTATCCGCCATGAGCACACAACAATTTGGACTGGTGTTTATTTATTTACAAAACAACGCGCAGTGCCGAAACATTACAGCGGAAGAACACAAGATAAACATATAATCACACAATGGCAAAATACAATAAATACTGTTTAAAAAAAAAAACCTCTTGAATGTTAAAATTTAGGATACTGAAAACAAATATCCTAGATCATCTGTAGTGAATGCTGATGCAGGCAATGAATTCCTATCCGTTATTGTACGAGGGAAAATTTGTTATTTTCTTATAATCAGTTCTGCGAAATATTTCTAATAATAATTGGGGTTGTGTGGATATTTATACAGCGTGTAGTTGGTCAGCCATTTCAAAGTTACAACGTGTCGCTCGCTGTAGATGAGCCATTCAGCCAGTGCAGTGCAGCACGCAGTAGTGATACACGACCGTACGCCGGATGCTCGTCCAGGTCGAAAAGGGCAGGGGTGGAGATTGAACCCAGGATCCCTGGGTTCTGCAGCGCGAGCTTTCGCTCCACGTGCTCCGAGCTGGTGCGCGCAAACCCACTCGGGCACAGCTTTTTTTTCTTTTTTCTTTATTGCATGGAAGCATAGGCGGGGGCACATGGGTCATAGTTGGAGTTTTGAAGCGAAAATGCACTGAGATTATACAAGCTTATTCAGATACATTTACACCAACACTTTTACAATAGACCGATCTCACCAGCCAGTTTGACTACGCCACCGCTGCTGCAATGCATCAAGGGAACTTTAGTCTCTGCACGCGCAACAACCTTGCTGGAGCTTTGCGCGTGTGGAGCAGGAGACGGCACGAGCCCTCTCATGCACGGCCGTCTGCCTCCCGTGAACTAAAGTTAAGGCGGCGTCACGCATGCGCCGAACGCTTAGTGAGATCGGTCTGTTAAAGGGAAGCTCCGGAGGTTCTTGAAAAAAAAAAGAGTTAGAAGTGAATTCTGATGTATTTTTACCCCGTGAACCCGAATACCCAAGCCATTTGCTGCGCAAGTATTGTTAAACGCGAGACAACGCGAAAGACAGTCGCTGTACATGACGTCACCGACGAATATTTTGGCTGCCCAAGGCGAGGGAGGCGGGGCTTCAACCCTATTTTGAATTTACTCTTATGGCTCTCCGGCGCCTCGCATTGAAACAAAATTGTGATATATGGGATTCTAAACACCAAATGAACGCAATTCAAGTGTTTTTTTTTTTTCTCAAATGCAGAACTGCCTCATCTTCCCTTTAAGACAAATTCGCATACCTCTTCGGGTACGCAGTGCTGACTCGGCTGTATCAGAAATTAAACAAAAGGCACTTTTCAAGTCGCCAGTACCATTCTGACTTTTCCCAGGGTTCATCAAGAACACTTTTTACGTGGTTGCATGTTTCGATCAAATTTGATTTGGTAGACCTTGGTGGATCAGCGTTTCTGTCTATCATGCGAGCCTTCCAGAGACTGTGCATACCAAGCAAAATAATAAAAACAAAATCGGAGGGAAATGTTTCTGGATCTTCCACTGGAAGAAAACGAAGAGGATGCGTTGATATGCAAATCCTTTTTATAGTCCTTTGAAGTACATCCCAGAACAGGTATGCATCTGTGCAAAAAAATAAAGCAATACTCAATATAGCCTGTCGCGTGTTGCATAAACGACAGTTGACCGACCACGGTACAAAAATCCCTTTGTCACGTAGCCATGGTTTTACGGGAAGTGTGTTAGTATGAAGCTTGAAGAAAAATGTTTTTTGCAGTTGGGGGAACACGCATTCTGCGAACTCGTTTTAAAACATCTTGGCCTGTACTATTTGGATAGTGGCAGCGATATAAAGGGTCTAGAAATAGCGAATCTATTAGGTTATGGTAGAGCTCTTTTCTGGAAAAAGTAATAAAATAATCCAAAGAAGGTCGCACTTCCAAAAACTCAAAAACTTCCACGACTTTTATGAGAAAGCCAAAAGGTCGAGGCGTTGCCACATGGTCGGATGAAACAACGCAGTCAGAAAGGACGTCCCATCAAGTGAGTTTGGAGGAAGGTTCTAATGAACGGGTGGGAAGACGTTCTGAGAACGTGAAACGTGAAACAATCTTCCGTTCAAATAGGTGGCTTAAGCCTAGTCCTCCCGCTTCGATAGACCGAAACAGATTGTCGCGCCGCATTGGCTCCCATGAAGAGGCCCATATGAAGGTCGCAAATAACCATTGGAAACGTTGAAGGTGTCCTCGGTCAGAGTGAATAGCCTGAAGCACGTGCCCCAGTTTGGCGACTAGGAAAATTTTATATGCAGTAGCACGGCCAAACACCGAAAGATGATTAGGCTTCAGCATGTCCGCTCGGCGCTTAAGTCTTGAGACACTTTCTGTCCAGTAGCGTGAGCTATTTCGAATACATTCTAGAGGCGCGCCAAGGTAAGTAGTCGGCACGGCAGACCACGCCATTCCTGCATAATCCGAGGGCGTTGTCCCCCAAGTCCCATACCAAAGTCCACAGCACTTGGAGGTATTAACCAGCGCTCTGGCTTCCTTACAGAATTGCTGGGTTAATGTAATGCAGCGTCGATACTTTGCTTATTAACACAGAAAAAAAGCTACATCCTCAGCATAAACCAGAACTTGCACTTTATGAGATAACAATTTATAGCCTTTTACGTCTGTACTTCTCAATATACTTAGAGGCAGAGGCTCCAAATATAATGCAAACAGAAGGGGAGACAGGGGACACCCTTGTTTTACAGATGAATGAAGGTGAATTGGTGTGGAAAGAGCGCCGTTTACTATTAATCGAGTTAATGCTTCGGAATGACATATTTTTATACCGTTAAGGAGGACCTTTCCTGTGTTTATCTGGTCTAAAAGAGCACACAAAAATAAATGGCTAACGCGGTCGAAGGCTTTCGCTAGGTCAATTGAAGCATGGCACTTGATCTTGTAAAATGTCGCAGCAATGAAGAACAGATCGCGCTATGTGAATGTTTGTCTGGATTGTGCGGCCTTTAATACCACATGTTTGATGAGCTCCAGACACTCTTGAAATGGCACACTGAAAGCGTTTAGTAAGAATTTTGTCAAATATTTTGTAATCGACATTGCAGAGCGCTATTGGGCGATACCCTTCAACAGTCCTTAACTTGTCAGAGTCGGAGCTTTTGGTATTAACATGGTGTGACTCTGATAAAACGATGGAGGTAGACTGCCATACTCAAGTAAAGCTGTAAAAAGTTCAAGAAGGAATGGACATATCATGTCTATGCGTTGCTCATAAAATTCTGCTGAAAGGCCATCTGGTCTAGGTGTCCACGAGCTAGGAAGGGACCCCACGGCCTGGCATATCTCTTTGAGAAAAAACGTTCTAGTAAATAATTTTGAGTCCTCGTCACTCAAGCTGTGCAGCAATAAAACGAGAGGCATATACTCTTCGTTTGATGAGGGGGAGACCTGACCAAATAAGTTTTGATAGTGTTGTGTGAATGCGGTCATAATGCTGACGGTATTTCTTGAGTAAGCGCCATTACATAAAAACTCTAAAATTTAGTTTGCTAAGGCGTGTCTGCGCTCGTCATCTAAAGTCTTTTATTAGGTAGTTCGGTCGATACAAGGCGTTAACATCTTGATCGCGCGGCCGCTCCTCGGTAACGCTGAAGCTCGTGGTGTTGGAGCTCAGATTTCAGAAAGCAAATTTCCTGATGAAAACTACCTGGTTTTTCGTATTCCAGCTCACACAGTTCGTGAAAGCTATGTGTAAGTGCACGCCTGTCAGCTGTATCGTGATATGCCTGAATACACGCACACTCAATTGCGTTATTTTTAGCTTCTTGCTTAAAACTATCCCACCGTGCAAAATTTGCATGATCGGTATTACTACGAATGGCCATAAAACAGGTAATTAGTCGCTCATTAAAGTCATTGTTTTTAAGAAGATTGTTGTTTAACTTCCACAGCGCCCATTTGGGTCTAGACATTTGTTTACGGTTCTCTCCTAGCCTGACAGTTACAACACAATGGTCACAGAAGGATACCGGCGTTACCAAATATTTAAATATGTATTCCAAAAGGCAACTAGACACGTATATTCTATCAAGGCGTGCGTGGCCAGAACTTTGCAAGTGCGTGAAGCGATTGATAGATGTTCGAGAGGCAATGACGTCACTTAGGCAGTGTTGGCACACAAGATTCTCGAGAGCAGTACTACTCTTGTCGCGTCTCATACTGATCGTCGAGCGGTCGTGGGCTTTGCATACACAGTTAAAGTCGCCTAACAGAACAATCATTTGTCTGTGTCAAGAAAAGCATCTAAATTTTGAAAAAATGAAGGTTGGCTAGATCAGTCATTATAGGCATAAACGCAAATCAGCCGCCAATAAATTCCCTCTAAGTAAATGTCAAAACAGATAAAACGACCTTCAGTGTCAACCGTGTACGAGAGCGAGATGTAGTTTAAATCTTCGCGGAGAAACAAGAAAAACCAGGCTATAGCCCCACGGCGTGACTCACAGAAACTTCATACCTGTGTAGAAAAGGCTTGAGCGCAGTTGTGGTCTTCTACGACTCTATCTTTGTCACCTGAATCGCAACGAAGTCCAGCCGCTCACGTTGCAAGAGCCAACAGAGTTTCATCTGCCTCGCGCGAGATCTTAGACCTCGAACGTATAGTGTTGTGAAATTTAGGGGAATATTCTTAGCTTGCAATCCGTCCTCATAGAGGCCGCATTTCAGCGTCTTGAACGCCACTCGCCACACTTTAGGTAGCTCCTGGCTTCGCGTTCGGCTTGGCACGGGACCCCGATGCTTTCTTTTTGGCGACGTCTCCGTCGCCAACACGGTTGAGTATAGTGCTGAGGACTCGCTTGAACACGAATTCGGAGCCTCTATGTCAACCGGTGCCGGTCGCTTAAGTGGTTGGCTGCTGTTCGGGGGAGGGCCGTCCTCTCTAACTGCGTGCTAAGGTGCAGTCGAAGCTTCGGAGACTGTCGGTGCAGGAGTCGCATCAGGTTCCACGTGCGCATTCTGTGTGGTGCTGGTGTTTGGGGATGCTGCAGGTTTTAACACTGGAAATTCTTCATTCTTGTTGATGTTTTGTGATGGCTGGGTGTCTGTACTGTCCCCGGGCCGTGCGGCTTCTGGAGGATGGGCCGATTCGACGGGTGGCAATTCCCCGGTGACGTCAGCTACCTCACTGACGTCCATTAGGAGTTCCGCCGCTGTGTCATCTTCGTGTGTTTGACTTTCTCGTAACATGTCAGCATAGGTGGCGCCGTTGGCACACTCCTCAGTCAGGTGACCATACCGCCGGCAGTTGGAGCACCTCGGTGTTCTACAGTAGCGTCGAATATGTCCCACTTTGTTACAGCGGAAGCACAGCGGAGCTCGTCCAGGAATAAGGACGAGGCTCTGGCATCCGTAGACTTGAAGGAGATGTGTTAACTGACTGGCATTGACACCATCTTTTAGTACCAGTACTACCTCTCGATTTAGAATCTTCATGTGCTCGTGCTCGCTGCACCTCCATTTTTTTTTTTTTTTTCTTGATCGATCACATTTTGCTAAACGGGGCGAGAGCTTCGATAACTCGTCGATCCTCTAAATGCTGTGAAAGCCAAAGAAGCTTTAGGTTTACTTCTTGCTTGTCCGGGTCAATAATAAGGCACTTTCGGCCTTTTGCGCGAAGCTCTCGTTGAGCGACGAGCTTTGCCGTGGTAGCGGCGTTGACACACGTCAGCATCCAGACGTGAGATATCTGGAACTGTCCGAGGCTCACAACTTTTTTCAATTCGACGATGCCACATAGGGCGTCTCGAAAATCAGGAGCTTGATACGGGCGCGCCGAGAGGTCCCCATGCAAGAAAACGGAATTCAGGCTGAGGTTACCGTATGTCAGGCGTGGCAGGATTATCCGGTAGTCTTCTGTAACGTTAGCAGACGTCATAACGTTCCCCCGGCCAGCGGCCGATAAATTTTCCCCGGAGTACGTGGAAAACGTGGCCGTTCGAAACGGCGTCATCTTCTTTCTCCCGGCCACCGGTCCCCCTGAAATATTTCTTTCATCTTATCACGATGATTTATTCGGGTTGAAATATAGTTTCGTAATTCGAAATATTTATATTTATTAATTCCAGTTAAGTTACTAAAATATAAAACAAAAACTTTTAGACGAAATTTTTTTCTCCTTAAATCAAATAATTCCCAACCGATCTCACGTTTAATTTCAGTCACACGGGATGTTCTATTGTACGTTCCCGATACAAACCTTGCAGCACGGTTTTTAATTTTATTTTATTTTAGTGGCAAGGTACGCTTGGTGCGAGTCCTACATAGCACACACGCATATTCAAGCGTCGGTCTTACCAAGCAGCAGTAAGCAGTTTCGTTTAACTCTTTGGGAGCACTTCGTAGATTTCAACTACTAGAAGCACTGAATTTGTAAAAGGGTCTATCGTAATGTAGAAAACTTTAATTTATTAGTTCTAGGTTTGACTACTTCGTTTCAGCTGAAGTTCAGACGCAGCCGATGCTACGAGCGCTAGCTCCTAGATTTCAGCGTCCCTGCCAAGAACGCACGCGCTCGTGCTGCGCAAGCACTGTTCAGAGGCAGATGCTCGCGCTTGTAGCATCGGCTTCGTTAGGACCTAAGCTGAAACGAAATATAGTTGAATTTTGAGTGGTTGATCTGTGCGCAGGTGAGACATGGAAAGCCGACGGACAGTATGCCTTTTTTTCTTTAAAGAATGTTGTACTACATTATGTGTAATGTGCGATACGTGATATGCTTATTAGGTGTTTCAAAAGGGGGAGGTTTAGTTCAGCTTTCAATGCAGTGATACTGATACTATAATTACGAAGGATAAAGCGAGTAGCCCGGTTTCGAACAGCTTCCAGTTTTGCTTCTGGGTTTTGTTCTAGGTTTTCTTCTGATTCCAGACGAGTGAGGCGTATTCAAGCTGAGGAAGGATTAGAGTATTATATGAGATACGTTTAATTTGCGAGGTGCACTCTAAAAAAAGGGCGTCAAAAGGTGTATCCATACACCCTTTGTCCCATATAATACACCCCAAAACTTTAATTCGACGTACAGCGCCCTACAGTCGTACAGGCGGCCCGAAACTTTTCGAGGGGTTTGCTAGCCGTGTGGTACAACTTATTAAAAGAGCTAATGTTCGTTTTACTGGCAAGAACAAAAATAATCAAGGTTTCCTTGGCCCTACTGTAAATACTCGGTGTTTTATTTACGTGGTCTTTGAGACGCACTTTAGCTATTTAAAAAGTTGTACCACACGGCTATCAAGCCCCTCGTAAAAGTTCGGGCCGTCTGTTCGACTGTAGGGCGTTGTACGTCGAATTGAAATATTGGGGTGTATTATATGGGACAAAGGGTGTAACGATACACCCTTTTACACCCTTTTTTCTTGAGAGTGTGGCCTGATGAAGATAATGAGGCATGCCCTGTATTTGTTAATGACTCTAGAGGATGCCAAGGATTGCGGTACATATTCAATGGCGCCGTCTTTGCCAAGAGAAAGACAGGCTCCTGTTCAAGCAATGAACTCGCTTTTATGAACCCTAGTATCGCCATGACAAAATCAATTTTTCCATCAGAGTTACTAACTTTTTTTATTATCTTCAACTTGTTTGAAGGTCCACCTACCCTGTTGTTATTTATAACATACTAAACCGAAGCTGGTTCACTCGGGTTGGTATCAGCCTGCATGATACCGTTTGGGATCAGGCTGAAATGGCGGTCGAACGCTATAGCCACTGTCCACCTTGTCAATGTCGTCGGCTTCCACATGAGGGCTTCGGCTGTTCACTCCTTTGCCTCTGCGTCAAGAACAAATAGTGAATGTTCATTGTCTACTCTACACGGTATCACTGAAAAAATGAATGTCTGCTTTTGTTTTTCACCGCAAAAATAAGCTGCGCATGACCGAACGTTCAATTTTACCCAAATGTCGAAGCTTCGGGGTTTGCCGTTTCTCATTTAAAAGTTATAAGTGATTTTCGGAACTTTTCATTGGGAAAATGGCAGCTGACGAAGCACACCGATGCATGGAGATGATTGACGTCGGTTACCGGAAAGGATCTCAGTTTCCCGTTGAAAGTTTTAGAAAGTCACTTATGACTTTTGAATGAGACAACGCTAGTCCTGACACCATTTGGGGTTTTCGGTGATGCGTAGTTTACTTTTTGGGGTAAAGAAAACATTGTAAATTTATGTATTTTTTTAAACACGATGCACACATTTAGCAGTTGCACTCAAATGTTTTCACCTAATCGCGGATAACAGAAACAGCAGCGAGAGACAAAGTCCCTCGACAAGGACACCGTTCAGTCAAACCTCTGGGCTCCAACGACGTGACACCTACAAAGGGGGCGACAGTACTGGACAAAAATGAATCACATACTATTTTAAAAGGTCAATATTATCTAATATTTAAGCTTAAATAGTTTGATTCAACTACAGGGTGACCGAAAATTACGCACAGGGCTGTACACTGCACAAAGTTTTAGACCTAACAGCAATCTTAATATAAATTTAAAACTGATTTTCTGAAACTTTCAATGGGAAAATGGTGGCAGACGGAAAATAAATACATGGAGCTGAATAGCGCCACTTACCAAAAACGTGCAAAAACGTGCCCCATTTTCCTATTCAAAGTTTCAAGAAATCTCACGAGTATAACTTTTTATCAAGATAGAGGTTCGTCTGAAACTTTGGCCTCTGGTTCGGGCCTTTAGATTTGGGCAGAGAGAGAGCGTTTGGAGATGCGTTGTTCATTTTTAGCGGGGAAACAAACCCTGTAAATAATTTCGGAGACACTCTGTAATTTGCTATAACCATGGACGTATTATTATCTTTACTTAGGTCCTTTCGGTACTGAGACCAAAATTAATCCTGAAAGACCTTACTCCCAGCTACTAATTTCGCTCGAGGTATTTGAAGAAACAAAGTAAACGTGGGATTGCATGTATGGAGGCTTAAGCAGCGTGAATGTATGGATGTCCCACTTCCATCCTAAAGGTGTTTGCTACACAAGTCACTGCTATCGGGGAACCTGTTCACGCTCTACTGGGCTTGGCGTGTCCGAGTCCACGAGTCATGATACAGGAGCACGGGCTCATTTGGGGATTGCGGGCGAACCTAGATTTTTCACTGCCCGCTTCATATTACATGTTTCGCGCTGACGTCCTAGTAGCTGGAGTCATGGTGACCTTGCTGCTGAGCGCGTGCAGAATGTTTTTTTCCACAACCGGATTATTTTTTCTCGGCATGAACATGTAAGATTGACCACCAGCACGGACATCACGTGCAAGCCGATTACACACGGTCGGAAATACGCATATAAATAAACCTTACTTGATCGAATGATTCAAAGCCTACGAAGCTGCCGAAAAACAAAATCTTGGCGGAGCCGGACATTTGGACTCCGGGTCTCCCAATATCCGGTCGGGTATGCAAACCGGTCATGTATGCAATCATGCATAGTGCAAGGCTTGCACATGGTATTATCGTAGCAGGTGGTCACTCTTAATTCTTGCCCCCCCCCCCCCCCCCAAAAAAAAAAAAAAATCACAAATTTGGTGATTTGTGATTTTTTTTTTTAAGAAGGGATGACGAAATGTTAGGCTAGGTGGCGCAAGCTGCCGCCCGTTGCAAAGGGTATAGTCATTACCATCCACCCATCCATCCGATGCGAAATGTACGCGGTACGGAGGCACGCGTTCTGTAGCACGACCATCACAATAGCACCTGGTGTGACATCAGTACAAGTCAAATGAATAGGAAGTCTTCTATAAACGAACAACTCCAAGGAACGATTAGGTGGTGAACAATTACCGAACTTTTTTTCTGCGGCATATCCGCTTGAAGCCGTACTTACGAGGCATTCCTGTTGTACTTTTAAATATCATCGCACTTGAAACTACTGTGGCAGGAACGCATCTTGTCCGTGTGCCTCCTCGATATAAGCCACAGTCACATTGCTCATACATCATGCAAAACACAGTCTGCAGACATTGGCTGGGGTCTCACAGTAACATCTGGTCATACACAAACTGTCTGCAGACATTTTCGAAACATATATGAAGCAAACATGCTTCCAACATGATTGAAACGCGTCTGAAGGAAACTCTGTCATCATGTCTTCAGCGCACACCGCATCTTTTGTACGCGGCTTTCGGTCACCCGTGTGACGGCTGCAATATCGGACGAAACAGAAGCCCAATCTGCAACGAACACTTTTTCGTATTAAGATAGCCACCTACCCGACATCTGCTTCAAAAGACCCAACTGAAACGACAAAAAAAAAACGTGCGAATAAATGTAAAAGAGTATTAAAGCAGAGTTTCTTATGCTTTCGCGAGTATGTATATTTTTATGCTCACTTTTTTCTATTTTAACATTCTTTTACAGCGGAGCTCTGAAGGGCTAGTTACCCCAGAGTCGTGTCCCCCGCAAAGAAATGAAGACACCAAACTCTGGACACCTACCGCCATCTATGAGCGACGCCGGCGAGCCATGTATCTGGTGTCCGCCGTCGCTCATAGATGGCGACAGCCTTTGCACTCTGGCTTGCCGACTTGCGGCCGGCCATTACTTTCCCTCGTACAGCTCCGCTGGTCTTCCTTCTTCGCCAAAGCGGAAAGGCCGAAAGTTTTTTTTTTTTGTTTTTTTTTTTCTTTCGCAGAACAAATGCGGTAACTTCTAAAAGGAAGGGGGGGATGTCATCGCGAAAGAAAGTTTAAAACATGTACACGTTTGCACACAAAAAAAGCGCAGCAAATTAGGCGTTGAGTACTATTATACGTAGAGGTATGTCTGATTTGAATGCGGTGATACTGGTTCCGGCTGTAGATTAAGCTTAAAAAAAGCTAAAGGGGTTCTTGGAAAAAAACACACGAGATTAGAGTACTTTTTATTACGTGAATCGTTTTCTCCAAAGATGTAACCAGACGCTAGAAAACACGAAATACATCCGACCAGTGTTTATGTCATAAAATCATCTTAGATAATTAGGGTTGTGGGGATATTTATACCGCGTGTGGTTGGTAAGCCATTTCAAAGTTGCGACAATTGTCCCTCGCTGTAAATGAGCTGATGAGCTAGATGAGGCTAAGGGAACACTAACTTAAAGTAGGAAATTATCGGGACGGTCATTTGTCTGATCATTGCCAAAGCTGCAAGTGTGTGCCGTTGTTTTCCGAGTGCAGGATTCTGGCGAGGCACAAGGAAAAAACTGTGAGAGAGATAGTCGAGGCAGATGAGAGAAGGGTGGGGCAGCATGTGTCAGGCGTGGCCTCAATTGTTCTACTTGACAAGGAACGTGCCTTCCTCAATGACGCGGCCTGGCACCGGGTTGACTAGTCATGGGGTGATATCAGAAACACGGATGGTATGTAAGTTACGTTTCATGTAATAAAATCAGTTGTTAGTAGCGCACTGTGGTGTCTGATTATCGTCTTTTTGTCCTTGTTTTAGAGCGCTAAAATGTATTCCGAGGCCCTATTGACACAAATGTTTGGACTTTGTCTAATTTCCCGAAAATACAACACAACCCGAGAACGAGTCGTCCTGGTAACAATCCGAAAGAAAACGGCAAGTATGCAAGTTTGTCAAAACGAGTTTATTTAGAAATGGTCACTCTACTCAGACTAAATAAAAAAAAAAAGGTGTAGCCCTTACATCTCTTGTTACATGTACGACACCCTAAAATTTCAGTTGGACGTACAGCGCACTGGTGTTTAACCGGCGCTACCAACTTTCACGGGCGGCTTGATAACCGAGTTGTGCAACCTATTAATATAGCTTAAGTGAGTGTGACTGACTGCAAACAAAGTAATCGGAGTTTTCTTGGCCCTACTGCGAAACCTCAGTGTTTTTTTTTTCCTTTAGACTTTGATACGTACTTTAGCTGTTTAATATGTTACATCGCACCGTCATCAGGCCTCTCGTAAAAGTTGGGGCCGTCAGTTCGACGTGAGCGCGGTGCACGTCGAACTGAAGTTTTGGGGTGTCGTATATGGGGCAAGGGGTGTATAAGGGCTACATCTTTTTTCTTTTTTTTTTTAGCGAAACATTTTATTATGAGTCGATGCATCGAGTCATAGTGAAATGTTTCGGGTGCCCGCCTCGAGGGTGTCTGTGCTGTCAGTTCCGTCGTAGAGTAAAAAAAAAAAAATATATATATTTTAAGGCGCTTGTCCCGTGCTTCTTGCTTCCTTGACACACTTGTCCAGACGACTCCGCTAGCGGCTTGGCTTAGCTTCATTTCGTTTAGTACCTGCTCTTTCTCGAGCGACTATACAGGAACATTCAGATATTCGTTGATGCCTATTAGCCGCTGTCTTCCGATTAGTTAATCGGGATGACTCGCATTTGGATTGTGTTAGAGTCCCAGGAAATAAGACAGCCTCTATTGCGAAAGTAACGGCGATTCAAGCAGCTAATATAAGAGACTCCAAACATGTGTGTCAATAGGGCCTCACCCGAGGTTATTTAATTTGGGAGAAATACGCTCAGCACTAGAAAAATGGCAGGGAAAAACGTTGTTCTTTCAATGTGCCGAAAAAGTGATCAGGGAGGGGAGAAGACGAGAGTGACGTCAGAACGCCGAGCTCTGATTCGAATGCTTAGTGCGTAGACCTGAACCTAGCTGCCTTTGTCTTCACTGCACTCGTCGAACGCGTTCGAATGCGAGAGCCAAACGGCGGACGCTGGCGTTCCGGGTTCTAACGTGTTCAGCCAGTGCAGCGCAGACACAAATTTAACTTATGGTCTACCCACTAATCATTCGAATCAGAGCTCGTCGTTCTGACTTCCCCGTGCGCTCTGGTTACCCCCTCTCCCTCACCTTCTCGGCCAATAATCTGACGAAGTGTCACCGCGACGAATCGCCCTACGACGAAATGCCTTGTGTGACGAACTGCCCGGCTACGAATTGTCTTTCCACGAACGGCCCGTAGCCTTACAGCCGGTAGTTAGTCAACCCCTATGGGCGTCTGGTGTCACGACCGTAGAGGAGAAATTTAGCCAGTGCAGTAAAACCGCTAGACTGGGGTCTTTAACGTGCACCACGCAGTAGTGATACACGACCGCACACCGGCGTGATGGTCATCGAGATCAAAGGGGGCAGGGGTGCACCTCTCCTCGCAAAATCAAAGCAATCCTATAGCGGCGTTGTGCCGTGCAAACCATGTTGGGTACCTTTTGGTCACCGTTTCGGTTTAAATTTGGCAACCTCGATTCACGACATCTCGTCACGACCACACACAATGCTTGCATTTTCGAATATGTGACGTTACTTAGATTTATGGCGTTGCCTACCAGTGCGGATGAAATGAGTGGGCACGTTTAGGGGGGCTCCCTACGTACCAGAGTGTGCGCGCAGGTAAACAAAGGAAGAAAAATGAGAGCCGTTTACAACTCCCTGCAGCGCCGAATTAGAGCGCAGCTCTTGAGGAGGAGGGGGGGAAGGTACGGAGAGGAGGCTATGCCCCTTCTCTTCTCCTGCTCGCCTTCCATTTAGGAGAATTTTTTCCGCTAGATTTAGCGGGGAAATTTTTGCGCTAGATTCAGCGGACAAATTTTTTCGCTAAATTTATCGGGGAAATATTTCCGCTAGATTTAGCGGGGAAAATTTTCCGCTAGATCTAGATCTAGCGGGAAATTGTTCCGTTATATTTAGCGGGGAAATTTTTCCGCTAGATTTAGCGGGGAATTTTTTTCGCTAGACTTAGCGGAGAAAATTTTTCGCTAAATTTAGCGGGGAAATATTTCCGCTAGATTTGACGGGGAAATTTACCCATAATGTGCACCGCGCGGTTACGCCGACGGCGACGGCGACACCGTTCAAGCTGGAAACGGGCACGTAAGAGCTGCGCTCTAAAAAAGTGTACTGGGCCGATCATCCTGTTCTGTCGTCTCAAGGTTCTAGGCTTTTTAAATGATCCGTTACCTGGGAGGGTCGTGCTGAACTCTGGAGCGGTAGCCAGGCCAGCAGAAACGTATGCGGAGCGCAAGTTCGTCGGCTTTTTTTTGCAGGGTTTAAGGTGACGTAAGAACGCCGTGCTCTGATTGGCTCTGATCGAAAGACAGTGGGTAAACCTCGCGGCACCTTGCTTCGAGCTCTACCTCCTATCCTACGATCGAAGCAAATCAGAAATCGGCGTCGTTCTGATGTCACCGGAACCCCAGTGCAAGAAGCAGACGACTTGCTCTCCGGATTGGACACGATAGGCCTTACTCCCATACTCATCGCCAAATCTATAAGTAGGTCTTAACGGCCGCTGGAGGGCCATGTTTCAAAAAGGGGGCCCTCACGGAGATGAATGGGTTCAAAGCGAGCGAGCATTGACTTTATCTTCATGCAGTGCTGAGATGCACTACTTTGTCAATGGGGCGATCGAAATCGAAACCAATCGAGACCAAATCCTATAATGCAACGCGCGCAGTGTTGCATGCAGGGATTTTAGAAAGTGCAGTCTATTGAACTCACAATCTCTGGGTTTTACAGAGCGAGCTCTCGCTCCACGCGCTTCAAGCTGCGGGGCGCTAACACACTCGGCCGCCGCAACAAATACACTAAAATAAAGAAAAAAAAAAACGACAGTGAAGAGCACGACAATTGGAACATAAGAAAATAGTACCAGGACTCTTCTTTTTTTAGTTAATCACGAGGGGATATATACATAATACCGCAAATATAAACATGACGACACAATGCATATTGTAGATTTATGTGAACTAATTGAACACTACCATTTTTGCTAAACCAGTGTGGGACGATTTTCGCGTATTTCGAATTTTGTGCGACTTAAGGTGTTTTGTTTTGATTTTTCTCAAATATTCATTCCACGTTTTTTTTGTTTTCCTTTCTTTTGCTTTGTTACGAACATGCCGGATTGTCAAAGCCAAGATAAAGCATAGGTTGTGTTATCCACCCCAGTCCTTCCGCGTTAAAACAACATGACCAACATACGATAGATGTGACTCGAATTCCTTTTTAGCTTGTCTCGTTTTATTGCGAGCTTGTTTCTGGCGTTGTTGCTTAGGGCACAATCGAAATGAAACAAAACAACCCGTGGGTTGTCTGAATGAATGACCCACGAGTTGTAAACCGCGGGTCATCCGAAGTGATATAAACCGCAAAGCAAAAGTTAGACCAGCGTCGCTGTTTGAGTCATACGCACTTGGTGGGTTCACACAGGCGTCTGGAAGGAAGCACAAACCAAAAGCAAGTGTTCAACAAATAGAAAGAAAAACAATGCATACACTTGCAATTGTACTAAAATGCTGCGTTAGCAGGATCTAGATGACGCCACTATTCTCAGGCAGGGACGTTGGAAAAATTCGAAAGATAAGAGAGGGGGGGCGATTGACCCCCCCCCCCCCCCCCTTTTTATGTCACTACCGGTCTGGCTTGGATAAAGAAGGTGCAGTGCTAATCACACTTGTCTATAACGCGCGAGCATGCGGCTTTCTCCGGGGAGCGCTAGACTGGTGGCATTCGCGGAAACTAACCTAGTCACGTGGTGCAACATGGAATGGCCCGCTCGAGGGGTGTCCTGCCCACTTTATCAGCTTGATAAGCGATAAAAGTAAAGTGCTTTATGATATATTTTTTGTGTTTTGATGATGACATCGTTGTATACGCCTTCATGCTTTAGATTGTTTATTGTTCGAGCAATGATGTTTGTAAAAAGCAGCTGGCGGCAAACGCGGCGAGCGCCTTCCGCGTTCGCCGCCAGCTGATAGAGTGGGCAGGACACCCCCCGAGCGGGCCGTTTCATGCTGCGTCACGTGATTAGCTTAGTTTTTGCGAATGACACCAGTCTAGCGCCCCCCGGAGAAAGCCGCACGCTCGCGCGTCATAGACAAGTGTGATTAGCACTGTACGCAAGTTAAACCAATCTGACATGCTTGTTAGCGTTTTTGTCGTCACTTGTTTTAGTAAAATATACTCTATTCGACTTCCTCTGGTTCTTCAACCATGCGAAGTAGCTAGTGCGACAACCTTGTTAATCAATCAAGTCGAGGCTTTTTATTTATTGTTCTATTTACTGTGCCCACAGACAGTTTTTGGCCTTAGTAGCGTGCACATTGTCGCCCACGCATTCGTCAGTATATGGATAAGTCGGTTAGGGATACCCTCTACTATCACGACTGATCGCGGTCGACAATTCAATCATCTCTTTTCCGCCATCTTTCGCAGTTCCTGTGAGTTAACCATATTCACACCACGTCATACCACCCACAAGCCAACGGAATGGTTGAAAGATTACACCGGCAACTAAAAACAGCTCTCATGGCACAATCCGTGAATCCTTCATCATGGGTTGAAGTTTTGCCATTGGTGCTGCTCGGAATCCGCTCCGCGCTCAAGAATGACCTACACTGCACCACTGCTGAGCTAGTGTATGGCACAACTTTACGTATTCCAGTGGAATTTATTGAACCTTTCACAGAACATGAAATTTTTTATATACAAGGTTTTGCATGCCGTCTACGTCAAAACATGGCGCAGTTGCGACCCTGTCCCACAAGAACCACACAACCGACTTCAATATTCGTCAGTCCAGCGTTGACAGAGGCCACCCACGTTTTCGTTCGGAACGATGCAATGAAACGTTCACTGCAACCACTGTATAACGGACCGTTCAGGATACTCTGCAGGAACCCCAAACACATCTGCTCATCAACGGCCGGGCAGATACAGTTTCTATCGATCGATTGAAACCTGCTTTCTGCGAATCTCTTCAAACTGCCGCACCGTCAGAACTCGTCCCTGCACTTCCAAGTCGCAGGCCGGTCAAAAAGAAAGTCAGTTTTCTTTTTCACCATATTCAACTTAACACTCGTCACCAGGCTTCGTCACTAAAAGGGGGGGGGGGGAGGGGGGGGGGAGATATCTGTAGAGGCACAAGAAGACGACGTAAAGGAAAAACGCTCCAAGACACATGTGCCAAGAACCAGCGCTGATGACGCGATTCACATGAGGCACGGGCACGGAGCTAGCCATCACACCGTTCCAACCGCAAACCGCCCGATGAGCAATCTGTATTTATAGCTTCTTATAAATATGTAAATATATCATCTTTGCTGTTTGCGCTACTTCCGATTGTAATCAAACCATCTACATTATAAAAGACAAAAAGTGAAACAACAACAATAATAAAAGAAGCAAACAAGCAAGACAATACAAAAGGAAAGCTACCATACGAAGGTAAACCAAGGAGGTGGCGTTAGTGTGGCAGCAAGCCTCTTTTAAACGTTACAATGTGAAAAAAACAGGTCTAACTTACTCACGTCATGGTCATAGAGCAGCTGTGAGCGTTTCATCTGAGACGCGACATTTTGCAAGTGAAAATAAAAAGTATCGAATATTTTTTCGTGAACAAAAAAAAAAAGTAAGTTACGTTATGAAACATATATGAATTAATCGTGACGTACGCAACTTCCGAAAAAAAAAAAAACAATTCTACTCAAACACCAGCCGCAATTTGAAAAAAAAAAAAAGAAAAAAGCCTCACAACCTATGAAAGTTTATTCACACACTTAAAGCTTCTTAAGACCGGAAAGTATTCGCAACTCCAACGCCCTATAGGTGGCGGGGCGGTAGTTCCAAGATGGCGGAAGAGACGGGGATAGAATCTCAAGGATATCCCGTGCGCCTGGTCGCGCTGACGCTGTTCAGCGCGCTTAAAATGCTTTATTTGTCCACAAATGCGAAGCGGTTAGGGATGAATCATATTACAGGTGACGGAGATGCTGATGCACGTTAGGAAAACGAGCATGTTATTATTTAAAAGTTGCAGAAACCTCAAATTGCGAAGCTTTGTGGTGAGCGAGCGTGTTTTAGGCGCCGGCCAGGTTACTGCTTGTGGCAGAATATTTTTGAAGGTAATGAAGATATGTTTGCGCTTTGCCTGGCCATTAGTGCTCTAAAAAGAAAGCCGCGAACGGTGACCGTCAAGCTTCGGAAGAGCAGCGTTCACTGTATTGGTGTCTTCGCGTCACAGCCTCACAACTCGCTGCTCACCGTCTCGGTTTTAGTGTATTGCAACACGTAATCAAGCTGCTCTATGGTTATTTATAGAAAGTTTGTTACTGCAGGGCTGTAGCCTGCGGTAACAAAATGGTACACCGCACGGTATACCGTGCGGTGTACCATTACAACCGCAAGCTCGCGCTGCGCCTTTGAAACACTATTTTCAGTGCGCTCCAAGAGCGTTGCCGTGCTCATCACTCTAAAAAAAAAATGTTGTAGCTTTTACGCCCCTTGTCACATATTCGACACCTCAAAACTTCAGTTCGCCGTGCAGCCCACTGACGTCAAACTGACGGCCCCAGCTTTTACGAGAGGCTTGACGACGGCGCAATATAAGATATTAAACAGCTAAAGTACGCATCAAAAAGTGCCAAAAAAAAAAAAAGGAGAAACACCGAAATTCTGCAGTAGAGCAAAAAAAAAAAAAACAATTACTTTTTTTTTGCGGTCATTTACACTTATTTAGGCTATTTAATAAGTTGCACAATTCGGCTATGAAGCCGCTCGTGAAATTTGGTAGCGCCGGTTGAACGTCAGTGCGCTGTACGTCCAACTGAAGTTTAGGAGTGTCGTACGCTATACGAATACTGCCTATTAACATAATCGGCGTGTTTAGGGGGTTTATTTATTGCTCTATCAAAAATAAATATTTTAATTTACCGTGCATTTTTTTTGTATCGTGTTATTGGCAACATTGCGGTCCCTCTGGCCAAAACTGAGCGTTCTAAGCTCTTGTCACGAACGGCTGGCTAACACAGACGCGCTTAAAATGCTTCGAGCGTTTCTTTATTTGCTTTGTAATTACCTGAAAGCAAGTACGGGTATTCTGCCTTTTTAAAGTGCTTGGAATAAATGGTCATGTTCCTTGTAACGGCCTTAAAACGCGAACCCATTCCCGATTTGTATTGCTTGACATACCATTGCGCGGCAAGTTTCCTCCTACTTATGGCAAAGAATAGACTTTCCGTAGACCGTACTATAGAGTTCTACATTATCAGCGGGAGCTTTTGCCGCCGTCACGTTGAGCTCAGATTGAGCTGGCGGCCATGCACAAGATTAGAAATCCGTAGCGTATGCGATACACGAAAAGTCCCTGATGAAATTAGACATCCCGGTCCTTCGTGCAACGCTGTTTCAAGGCGGAGCACAAGAATTCCTTGTTTAACGCGCTCACTTTTTTTCGTTAAAACGGCTTCGCGCATCAAGGCCGACAGTCCCTGCCACCGTTTCCGCGCCGCCGCCGCCGCTGCCGTCCCCGGTCCTCTGGTTCTCCGTTCGTCCGCGGGAGGGCGAGCGGCGCGCTGGAGTTGCGAATAAAAAACGATAATGTAGTGATTGCGCAGGCGAGCTGGTGGATGTTAACCATTTTGTTCTTAGCCCGAGACTGAGGCAGGAAAAGAGGAAAGTTTCAAAATAGAAGAAAAATGAACAGTCGAGGACACGTCTCTAACACGTCTCGAACACAGCTAAAGACAAGTTTATTTGGTCACCTTCTTATATACACTCCACGAACTTCACCACAGAACCTTCCCGATCTCGAAAGCCAAAAGATAACAAAGGTCTCACATCTTTCCACCACAATTGTCAAACGACCTTGAGGTTTTCCACAATGCAACAACAATAGCTCCCCTCACCCGAAAGACACTTGAATGAATCCTTCGCGTACAGAGTACACTCTCCCCCTCTACTCTCCGACCCACATTCACAAAGCATCCTGGTAACAGAAGATATCAATCCACGTGATACACAAAGGAGGAAACCACTTACACCTTCACATTCAACAAGCATTTTACAAAACTTTCAAATCCGCAAGAATGATTTTGCACTGCTGCTAAGCTGTAACGACACCTGACTAATGCAGTTGCCCATTGATTTCATTCTTATTGTTTCTTTTACAACCCTTTTGATGTCGTTTACCTCCCTGTGTATTATCTCTGTTTCAGATTATTACATTCTTGAACATGTTTCGCTATTTCCGAATTGGCCACGTTGTTTTTGACATTCCTTTTGTGTTCAGTCAATCTGTCATTTATACACCTTGACGTCTGCCCCACATATTTAAAGCCACATTCCAGGGGGATTTCATATACCACTCCATTACCACACGGAATAGACTTTTCTCGATGCGTTTTTGCGCATTCCTTTACAGTTTTGTGGAAGGGTGTGAGCTTATTCAACTTATAATCCGAACCAAAAACCAGATCTACATTGAACTTCTTGGCACAAGCCTTTAAGTTGTGAGAAATTTTGTGATAAAATGGAATTACAATAGTTCTATTTTTCGGCCTTTGCTTTGGTTCTCCTGTACATTTGTTTGCGAATTTTACGGGTAACTGCTTCCTTACGAATTGATCCTCATAACCAGCACTGTTTAGCCTTCTCCACTGTCTTTCTACCGATTCATCCAAGAAATGTGTACATGATCTCTCCATTGCATTTGTGATTAAAGACTTTACAATACCCGCTTTCACTGTTTTTGAATGGCAACTCTTTTTTGACAGCAGCGGTTTTGCGTTTTCTTTTCCATATTCCCAACATAGCCCTTTTTCATTGGGAAACTTTCCTCTTTTCCTGCCTCAGTCTCGGGCTAAGAACAAAATGGTATAAAAAACGGTTTGAAGCCTTTCCGGATGGCTTACACCCGGCAAGTCAAATGACATATAAATTATAATATATTTTCATGATGTCTATTTAATTCTTTTTCTCACTAGCGATATTTTAAATAAGCTTATCTGACGCATTGTATTTCCAATAAAAAATTCAGTTCTTAGTCAGCGGTCGTCCTCTTTGCCTATCCGTGTTTGTATTCGTCTTTATAGGGGGTATTCACTGGCGGCCATAGCTGTGTGCGCGAATACTGAGCGCGTGCTGATGGCGAGCTTCCACAGTTCTTTTGCGACGTGCATTCCGCACCACCAAGAGTGCCGGTCTTAGCAGTCTATTGATGTGAGCTCGTTCTGAGCATGCGCTCTGAACAGTACCCACAAATATGGCGTCCAGTGAATACTTTCTATTGTGCGATTTCAGTACTTTTCAACATGTGACACATATCAGTCGGCAATGTTTTGGGTTTTCTACGTGTATTAAGGTCTGTATAATGACATTGGGAAAAAATTCTTGAACCACTTAAAATTGTAAAGTTCAATGGCAAAACTAATGAAGTTTTACAATTTTCTTTATACAGTGTAATCCACTTATAACGATACCAGATATAACGATATATCGCTTATAGCGATCAAATTTTTTAGATTTGATCGCTATTTTTTTAGATTTGATTTGATCCAGATATAACGATAATCGGCTATAACGATTGGATTTTGCGGTTTTCTCAATATCGTTATAAGTGGACTGCACTGTACATGTTTTTCGTATAGCAATATGGGATGTTAGTCTTATGAGTGCATACGTGTTGTTGTTTTTCACATTACAGATACGAGATTAAACAGATTATCAAGGTGGTCATAGTCAAAATAAATGCGCTCCCCATACCATCTTTCATAAGCAGTCCGCACGAAAAGACACTGTACATTTTTTTTCCCCTATCATACAAGACTGAGTCACTCCAACAAAGTTTCACAATGCTGAGCAGAATATTTATTCTGACCAAAAAGAGGGCGCGAAATATATAAATCATGCGTCCGTAAAAACCCAAATTTCACGTCATTAAAAATAATTCATAGGAATTGAAGAAAACCAACGACCACATAGAAAAGTACACAATAAACAAAAGGCGTGAATCGCCATTCCCTCGCCCCGCTACAGTGCTTATTGGTGCCTTGTACACGCACTCGTAACTTCCTTCTTCGCTTTTTTCTTTTTTTTTTTTATGTGGCACGGAAGGTCGAGAGCTTTCTTTCCGGTGGCCTTTAAATAATAAATGTCACAAACAACTGGCATAAGGGGTGTAGGCCCGTTTGTCATGTGCGTACGTGAATGTTATAAACATTCATGTACCTATACCGCAACGCAGGCAAACGAAAATCCAAACTGTGAAAACTCGCCGACAGAACCCTGGCGTCATTACTGTAACCGCCCCCTCCTTGTCTGATCTGGCTAATCATCGTACCGGCGTGCGGTCATGTAATCACTTCTGCGTAATATGCAATGTGTGACATTTGCCTTTTTTATTAAGATATAAATAGAATCATTTGATGGCAGGACGTTAAGTGTAATAATTGTGCTGCGCGTATGCTCTATCACAAGGGACTCCGAGACTCAATCCCTCTTATATGGGGGAACAAAGAGAAGGAAAATAATCTTCGTTGTTAAAAAAACAATGCGATTGGGCACTGAAAACAACGTTGCACATAATCGTCACATCAGGTTTAGTGTCACATTGTAAACATCTGTTAGGTCGAAACGTTTCTTCAGCCTCGTCATTTGCCGAGAACAATTAATCCTCAGATTGAAGTTCTTTGTTCTCCGAATTCGAACCCTTTGCAGGAACGTATAATCACGCGTCTCAAGTGAATTAAGTTCCTAGTACCTCACATTTTTGTCACATCCTCATAACTTCAACGGTCATAGACCTATGTAGAAAATTCAAGCACCAATCAATTTATCTCATCAAGAATTGCATTTGATTTTTTTTTCAAGGTATGAATATTTTTGAGGTAATCATTCTTCTACATACTCTAAATGTTCGTGCTGCTGTGGCATGGTGCAGAATCCGCAGGAAAGTTTGGCAGCGCTTAGAAAGCCTGAGACGGCGTCAAAATCTCTCTATCCGCTGCCAAAGCGCAGCGCGGCGAGAATGATATGCACGCCAACGAGCTCGAAGGAACAGGAGGTGAAAGAAAAGAGGCGGGAGTAAAGAAAATAAGTCCTCTCCGTTCAGATGTAGTTACTCCTTTATTTCGGAACGACCAAACAGACCAAACGCCAAGATGTTTAAACGTAACATCTGTTGAGAGTAATCTCACGTTTTCAGAAATAATTTTATGACTGCGAAATCCCGTTCTTGCGTTATTTGATTATTTTGATTAGACCATATACAGTCCGAGCGTTTACTAACTGCTAAAAATGAAAGGTATTTTGCGCGGAATATCTAGCCGAGCTCGATGTTTCGAGTGATTGCTGTAACATTGGGTACCATCGATAAGAATATCTTATTGAGCGTCCACATCGTAACCACCAACACGCCTCGATTTTAATATTTGCTTGAGTTTTATAGCGAAATTTCCTACTAAAAGCACAATTAAGTTTAAGGTGTTGAAGAAATGCTTGAAATGTTCTCGGAAGGTTACTTGATATTATGAAACGCAGGTGTGAATTTAGCTGGAAAAGAAGAGAAAACGTCGGCATCTGTTTGAATCATATGAATTTAAATGCTTGATACGCGTTTGAGGGAGGGAGTTTCCCCCTTCTTTCCTACGCGTCTGCACGTGTGGAGAGTTTGTTCGGTTCAACATTTCCCAGAAATCAGTTTCTTTCAGGAAGTCGCTGCACTTCCACGATTCCATTGCATGTCTCTCGTGACATCGGTTAACACTACAGACGCGCTATCAACAACAAAAGCATACGCGCTTAGCGTGCGAAACACGGCGCTATAGATATCACAAGCTTACAGTTCAATGCCAGTATGCCGACTACCGTGGATTAAGGCAAAATTAATCATTTGCTAGACTTCTTTTTGTCTATGCGCAAAAATAGTGTTTAGTGATTTTGTGATGCATGATCACAAGGAGCCAAGAATGTGCGTAAAATCTTGTTTCATTTTGAAGAAGAGAGCAGCTAAATGAAAGGGTTGACATGTCCCACTAAGCCTTATGCTAAAGCAGATCTACGAGCAGTTTTTCGTTTGAAGAGAGGCGACAGGTCAGTTGAGAACCAACTCCGTGTAGTAAAGATGAAAAAAATTGAAACAAATCTTTAGGGGCGGATCTGTGAAGACGCGTTTGAGGGAGGGAGTTTCCCCCTTCTTTCCGACGCGTCTGCACGTGTGGAGAGTTTGTTCGCTTCAACATTTCCCAGAAATCAGTTTCTTTCAGGAAGTCGCTGCACTTCCACGATTCCATTGCATGTCTCTCGTGACATCGGTTAACACTACAGACGCGCTATCAACAACAAAAGCATACGCGCTTAGCGTGCGAAACACGGCGCTATAGATATCACAAGCTTACAGTTCAATGCCAGTATGCCGACTACCGTGGATTAAGGCAAAATTAATCATTTGCTAGACTTCTTTTTGTCTATGCGCAAAAATAGTGTTTAGTGATTTTGTGATGCATGATCACAAGGAGCCAAGAATGTGCGTAAAATCTTGTTTCATTTTGAAGAAGAGAGCAGCTAAATGAAAGGGTTGACATGTCCCACTAAGCATTATGCTAAAGCAGATCTACGAGCAGTTTTTCGTTTGAAGAGAGGCGACAGGTCAGTTGAGAACCAACTCCGTGTAGTCAAGATGAAAAAAATTGAAACAAATCTTTAGGGGCGGATCTGTGAAGGTCGTTGGAAGGCCATCGATAAGCTTCTGAAGATACGAACTTGTCATGGATTTCATGCCAGAGAATAATAGGCGATTGACAAACCACTAGTGCCAGGGTGTGAGGCGAAAAAGAACAAAATTGAGATTCAAGTGGAGAGGGCATGCTCCACAACAATAATCCCTCCGTCTACGCTGCCTTGCCTGTCATCAGGTTCTGGCGAAAAACAGCATGACGCTGGTTCACCATCCTCCATATACGCTTTATTTCGCTTTTTGTGACTTTTTTTTTTATTTCCTCAAATGAAGCTATTTAGGATGAGTTTGGATGTGCTATTCGCTGATGTAGATGATGACGTGGTTGAGAAAACATAAACAGTATTTAATAATAATAATATTAATAATGATAGTTAATTTTATCATGAAGCATGGTGGAGCAAAGGGTAAAAGCCTCAAATGAGGCTTGACCAGCCCTCGGCCCTGTACATTGACATTGCAGCAAAAATGTGCAGAAGATTACAAAACAGTTATTAATCACCTAAACAGATGGCATGCACAGTCATTGCAGACAGGAATCCGAAAAACACAAGAGTACATTCTATATACCATAAACAAATTTAAAGAATCATTTGAGTGGGGGAAGTAAATCACTGCCAAAGATAGAGAACGCGAAGCCTTGAAGGAGATAGTGTCAATGCAAATTTCTTTTTCTAGAAGGACATTTTTTAACAGTTTTGGTATGGTATATCGCAGCATTTGATACCATAGTTAGTGGAACAGTAGGCAATCCTCCAATACTCCATGTGTCTAGTTAAGTGAACGTGTAGATATGTTGTCAATGCCGCTAGAGTTGACAACGATTTATGTTTCCTTTTTTCTGATTTTAAACTCAGAATCAATCTGTATTCATAAAGGCTATGAATTTTAATAACCTAAACTTCTTAAACAAACTGCCTGTATGGAAATCATAAGGCACGTTGCATATTATTCTAACCATTTTTTTCTGCAGTAAAAATAATTTTTGCAGGTTTGTGATAGTGGTGTTACCCTAGACGAGGTTGCAGTAACTCAGATGAGAATGAAATAAAGAATTGTAAACTAACAGCGTCACACTGACTGGGAGTATTTTGCCGTTACGGAATGTCAGACCTATGATGGTTGACAATTTTGCAAGTAAGTGGTTGATGTGACTGTCCCACAACATAGGTTCCGAAAATATGACTCCAAGACCTTTAAAATTACTGACGATTTCAATTGGTGTAGAGTCAAGCACAATGCTTTTCGTTGGAGTTACACACTTATTCTTGGGTCAAGAAAATGATAGCTTTAGTTTTATCAGTATTAATTTTTAAGCAGTTATCTTTTGCCCATGCCCCAAGTTTGGACAAAGTGTCATTGGCGATTGTGACAAGATCATCGCTATTATCTGAAGAAAAGAATAGGCTACTGTCGTCAACATATATGACAAATTTTGCAGGACTTACGTTTACAATGTCATTAATAATGTACCCATTAAAAAGAAACGGTACAAAATGCTCCCCTGTGGGACGCCTGAGTCCGCTGAGGATCTCCAAAACTGTTTTCAGCAGCGAAAATTAAAAAAAAAGCGTTTTGAAAAGTGTCATTGCAAGGAGAAAATTTTAATGCAGACTAAGAAATAAAATTGGGATCTGCAAAGTAAAGTTTTCAAACAACGTTTCCCGGTTACTTTTGGGTACAACCGCGTATAGGGTGTAACTATACGATAGTATAAAGGTTAAATTTAGTAGTAAAGCTCATCGTTTATTTAAGAATAAACAAGCTTATATTTGATTTTCGTATCAAGTACACACTCTGAGATTAATTTTGAAGCAAAATATCTGACAAATGTCTCCCGCACTGCGCACAAGACACTTGAGTATTTGCGGAAAAAAAATTACTGGCCTTGTCGTATCTCACGCAATCGTGACCGAAATCGGCCACCGAGGTCGTGTGATCTGACACCAGGTGATGGATTTTTTCAGGGGTTTGTGAGACTTGTGGTCTCTTCCAACAAAACATAAATACGAGTAACCCCTCAGCTCAGAGGCGCAGAGTCGACGTTTCATTTGTGAAATTGGACCTCACTGTGATACAGAAATTTTATCGAAAATTTTGTGAAAAGGAGAACACTGTCGTCAAAGGGGAGGACGGATATTGCGCTTCACAATCAATCTCAACGTGCGTACGTTATATTGAAACAAAAATAATCTCGTTTTCTTTAATTATTTATGCGTCGTATTACAAAATTAAATTTTGTGCTCTTGTTCCAACGCCGACCATGTGGCAGACGGCAGCTAATGCAGTTTTAGGATAATTCTTTTTTTTTTTTTTTTTTTGGGGGGGGGGGGGGGGGGGGGTGCCTTCCGTATATGCCGTAAATTAAATGTTACTTTTTTTTTCTTTTTCGATTGTCATATTCGTCGTCCCGTAGACATTCTCCGCAACTCACAACAAGACTTCGGAGTCAAAGCTACCAGCACCTATGCTAAGTAGCCGCGTCTTCGTTGCGGACGGCGTACCGCAGAGTGAAAACCCCCCAGTCTACGTGCCGTTCTTCTCACTCAAAGATCTCTCCAGACGCCATGACTTTCTATGCGCGGAGGCAGGGTTCTCTATTTCGTTCGAGTTCTTTTGCCTCACGATCAACAGCGCCAGCCAGCGAAGACGGCAACATATGTGAGCATCGGCTGGTACTCAATATTTACATATACCGGTCGTTATTCTGACTTCGGGAAAGCCGACGATGGAGAAGTCGGCCCGTCAGCGGTCAAAATGCCCCCCCCCCCCCCCCCCCCCCCCCCCCCCTTGGAAGCGTTATACTAGACAGTGAGGGCACGGTGCGACTCCTTTTGTATAGAAATCCTTTGTAGCAACCGAGCATAGGTTCTAACCAACTTCGGCTTACATAAACACAGTGCTTCATAAAAAAAAAAAAAAAAAATTGTTGGGGCCAAACTTGGCTTGAACTTTTTCTTACACAGGACCGGGAAATTGAGAACGCAAATCCCTATAGCTCCTTGCGCCGCCGAAAACCGCCGCGATCCTATTGATCCCAGTACGTCTACTCGATCCTCCAGCCAGCGAAGAGTAGCCTGATAGCAAGAGAAGCGAAAAATACTTCTCATATAGATTTTATCGAGGGAATGTCGTTCTGTAGCGATTTTCGGACCGCCAAACACACAAGCGCATTGTACTGCACATTCCAGCAGCGGAAAAACATGGGCGTGTGTGGCCGTCGTTGACGCTTACAGCTACGGGGGACATGATTGAATCAACACCTCCATATAGATAAGAAAGCCTAAGTGATTAATTTTTCTTAGTCACTTAAGAAGGCCACCGTAGACCACAGACTGGACAGGATTACCGGCGCTCGGCTAGCAATCGTGTTAACATTGATTCGCCGAGTCCCAGCCGAATGCTGACGCCGTAGTCGTGTCCAATCGGTGGCCTACGGTGGCCTTCTTTAGGGACGCAGGAAACTTGGCTTCCTTATCTAGGAGGTGTTGATTGAACTCAAGCTCCGAGCAACTCCTGCGAGTCGAATGACGTGAGGAGTCTGAGGACACATAGAGGGCAACGCTGGACGCAAGCAGATTTC
This sequence comes from Ixodes scapularis, assembly GCF_016920785.2. Classification (NCBI taxonomy): domain Eukaryota; kingdom Metazoa; phylum Arthropoda; class Arachnida; order Ixodida; family Ixodidae; genus Ixodes; species Ixodes scapularis. The sequence continues at coordinate 63,998,928 of NW_024609857.1, read as the reverse complement.
GATGGTCAAAGCGCGCAGGAAGAGGTGAGCGAGCACCTTTATTGTGAAGTCGATCATCTAGGAGCTAGGCAGCACGAATCTCACACCGTGGTACCACCACAGCTGAAAGTGGCGAATTCATTCCATTCAAAGCTCGGCGTTCTGGCGTCCCCGCGCGGTTTTATCACTTCCTCTCTCTCGGTTTCTGCGCGTATAGTTAGAGGGTTCCTACACAAGCGACACTCACATGCGATGCTGAGCACCCCCAGCAAAAGGATCGCCACCACTGGGATACTTGAACTGGACTTCGACTGCCGCGCTCGTGACAGAGCGTTCATCTTGACGCCAGTTAACCCGAGTGCGCGAGGAGAAACCGGGCGCCAGTTGTGGAGGGGAAAATGGATACAAGACACGATTCATAATAGAGCCCAACCGCAGCTGTTGTCGTGATTTGAAGATGCTCAATAAAGCGAGCATTGATGCCCACAGATTACCCGCGGCGTCGAGGCGGAACAACTTAACCCGGACTATTAAGGCAACAAGGCGTATTTCACGAGGGTTTCAGCAGTCATCGCATCTACACCCAGTGCGCTTTGTGTACGAACTCCGGCGTCCGTTTGTACGTGCGCAGGTCGGGCATGCATGAACGCCCAGTTGGTTCCCTACGAGTTTTGGAACAGAAACGCATGTTGTGCATGCTTCTTTGCTGAATGGGATTTTGGCATTCCTATGTTTCATTTATTTCATCTTGTTAAGACACAGCCGGCAGATTTCTTATCAAACACCCCCCCCCTTGTTTCTTTGAAGGCACCCCCTTAATTCGCAATGACTCCTCTATTCTCAATGTTTCCCCCTCAACCCCCGCTCTCCTAAAAATTTAAACCCCCCCCCTCCCCCCTAATTTCATTCCTGGAGAAACCCCTGACAGCCGGGGATTTTCTCGGGCGGGGGGCTGAATCCTTATAAGCCTCCCCCCTGGCTCCGCCACTGGTACGGGCTTCTGACGTTTGGCTGCCTCAGGCACTCGGCTGTGTGGAAGTTGTGCCAATAAACACCTTTGTCACCTTATCACCTTCATCTGCAGGAAAAGACGACGAAGTTCCAGAACGGTAGGTTCGCAATTTCTTCGTTCTGAACCGAAAATGATCTAAAACATGAGAATTAAAGCCATTAAGCCCCAAACCAAAGTGGATCCGACCAGGCCGGCCCAAGCCCCATGTGGAAAGCGATCACGGCAATTCAAACCCCTGGGTCACCGTGCAGCCGTACCACTTCAAGGTGCCATTTTGAGTGTTCGTGCGTATGGCGCGTGCTTTGGTCGCTTTCCGAAGCGACGAACACCACACGTGCTGGACTTTGAAGATCGCGCACTGGACTGTGATTTCGTAAACATTGGAAAGGTATATACAACACCGTCGTGATCAAAATCACACACAGCGCCTCAACCTGAAAGATGTTTCAAACCAAAAGATCAGACAAGCGATCGTGCATACCGCTCAGCTGTCAACAGGTGAGAAACTTGAGACCTTTGTCAAAGTACGAGAAGGCTCAAACCTACTAGAAGTCGACATTTACCGCCACCCTGCGAGGAATGAGCTACCTAGACCGCTACGTCGGCATCGACGACGTCTACAGACAAACATCGACCTACTCGCAATGGGAAGATACCAGCTAAGAGGGGTTGATCATGGCCTTGACAACCTGGACGAAAAAAGCTTGAAGAACAGGATCCAGAACCACGACCGCACCATGCTTTCATCGCATCAGCAGTACTATAGTTTCATACTTTGAAACTTCTCTAATGAAAAAAGAAAAAGCTCATTGCTGATTAAGTCAATAAATATGTTTCACTCCGATGTCTTACGCCTATCTCTTTCTAAAATCATCACAGCCTTTATTGCCCTAAAGTTTTCAGGCCCTATATCTTAGCAGAATAAATATAATAGCCCTCTGATTATCTGAGTACCACAATGAAGCAACATAGGTAGTCGAAGACCCTTCGTTTCGAAACAGGGGAGCTTATTTAATTACCTGAGTGCGCTCGTCTCTAAAATAAATAAATAATAATAATAATATCGTGGAAGGCTCAGCTTTCCTGTATAGTCTATAAAGAATTATGTTTAATCTGACTTTTTGACTTTGGTTTTCCACTTAACGCCAATGACTCTGCACATCCTAAAACCTCTGAATCTATAAACAATAAACGAAATCCCCGATAAACTACGAATTTCAGAAGAAAATATTAAACTCCGAAAGACACCTTCCGATTTTGCTCAATCGTGCTTCGAAAATCCAGATGTCTACTAAAAAGAAACAAGCAAAAGATTAATGATGTTAAACTTTGACATATGAAACATCGTACTGCCTAGTTTTTACGTTACATCAAATAACAATTTCAAGGAAAAAATTCGCATACATAGATATTTTTGTGTGCATTCAAAGCCACTCTAAAACAATGGCTACGTCGAAAACGTATAGACTGGTCATTAGAGACTAGTACCACTAATACAACAACCGGTTGGATTGATGGCACATTATATATTATATAGGTATTAAAATCCTCCTACAGACAACAGCATTCATACTTTTATGCAAGATATTGCAGATGTCACTAAAGTCTTTACGGCGCCCAGTGTCGTGAGAGAGTTGCTGTTTGGCGCACGCCATTTTCGAGCGCACGCGAAGTTAGTTTGAACAGCATAACACCGAGCGAAACACCCGTTCCAACCGGCAATTTTAAAGGCAGGTGGAAAAAACATGCGTGCCATCGTGGGCGTCATAGACAAAACCAGAAGGCATTCCGAAGTACGTCACAGTGGCTCGTCATGTAGCCTATATAATCCAACGGTTCGTGCGATTTGGGTCTTTCCGGTGAACGCCATAGAAAGGCGCTTCGATCCTCCAAGCCGTAAAAGTTCTAAAAATGCTTCGGGCGGCCATCGCGTGTGCTTTCCTGCTGTTTGCCCTGTCAGAATTCATCGCTGCGTCCAAGGATTGCGAGTGTGAGTAGACTGTCGCCGCTGTTGTTTGCTTCATGTTACCTGAGCCTTACCCACAAATTAGCCCCTGCGTTCGGCAGCCGCAAGGCTGTCGATGCGAAAACGTGGAAGAGACGGAAAGACCGCGTGGGCGCCTCTTCGTATCGCCAGCCAATTGCGCCTGTTGCTCTTCTAGATGAAGCGTCCCTTCATTCATCAGTCCAATCACCGTTATTGAGACATTAACTGATTATCTCTTGCAGGTGAACACAGCGATCGATACACAAAACGCTTTCACGAGTGTCGAAGGAAGTTTCACAAGCCCACGAAGACACAGGCTATTCAGGTAAAAACGCATTACTTCCCTCGCTGTTTCGTTTTCTTTTTGATAATAACCATCGCTCTTGTCCACAAAACAACACTGTAACAAAACAATAGCAAACCGCATATAAAAAAAACTTTATCCTAATAACCAAGTTTTTGGTATATTAGAGGGTTCCCGTACCGACAGTTTCACCCGAGAAACATTGGCCGCGGCGAAAAGGCAGTCGTAGATCTAACATATGATGATGTATCAACGCTCCAGTCCGAACCCTTCACACAGCGTCTTCGACAAGGACCGTTCAATCGGATAGATGGCCGATTTCACTGCTCATTGCTTTCGTTGCTTACAATTCATCTTCCACAATCTCGTGGCCGTCTTTCATTTCGGCTGTTGCACCGACACTAAGCAGAAACCAATTGAACGCACAAGTACAAAAAGTCTCCCTCCCCCCAATCCCCCCACAAATCAAAAATAAAACAATTACATTGGTTTTTACTGAAAAAAAACACGACAAAACTAATCTCCGCATAGACGATCGCTCATTCTCCACCCAAATGTAGCGCAAGAGGTCCGAACCGGATGCCAAAATGTTAGCACTAATCGTTGTATTATTCAGAAGTTATAAACGACCTGAAAGGTTTAACGCACAAAATGGCGGCCAACGGAGCTCTCGCATGCATGGAGCTCTACGACGCCAGAAACCGAAAACGGGCGAAAGGGGGCCCCATTTTCTCGTTGAAATTTTCAGAAAATCACAAATAACCTTTGACTAAGATATCGCTTCGTGCTGAAACATTGGCCTCCGGTTCGGACCTCTAGTGCTACATTTCAGCGGAGATAATGAGCGTGCGGCAATGCATATTTTATACTTGTAACAAAAAAAAATTAAATTTTTTTTTTTTTTTTTTTTGTGGGGACGTTTTAAACATTGCCCTAATATTATGAAAATCGAGTTGAATGCAGTTGTGCCTCGTCCACAAATGGGAGATGGCACAAACCCTGACACCTGGCGGCTTAAACTCTCATGATGATGATAGATGACAGGCATTTTGCATGTGACCTGTTGCTTTTACTTTCTCTTTTTCTTTTTTACTGTTGATAGTCGAATACATCATATCCAAATGGGCAATTACAGTTATCCAACCTTTCGAAGAAGGAAGTCAGAGGATTGGGTGCCCCTATCTCCCACCAACAGCGGAGGGCGTGACTGGAGGTGTTGGGGGTGTCCCCGTCACGCGAGAAAGGGGACCATGGCAACGCAAAGTAGAATCTGCCCTCACAAACCAATCGGCGATTTCGCGGCACCATGGTATGGCCGACGAAGGGTGTTTATAAGACAGGCAAGAAACACGCGAGGAAAAAAAACAAAAAACATTGAGACAAAGAGAGAGAGAGAGAGAGAGCGTGCAGGGCCAGAGCGCGAACTTAACCCTTCTTGTTTCAGGAAAGATTTAATGAGTCTTAGGGAAGCAGCAAGCGGCTCGTCACCACCACGTTAACTACAATCAAAACGAAAAACGTATGAAAAAACAAAGAACAAGAAACAATAATCACATTTTGTAATAAATCGGTGCTCTCCGGCTTGTAATATGTAATATTTAATTTCTTGTAATATGTGGCATTTAGCCCAACAATTCAAAAGCGCAAATGGAAGGACGACTTTAGTTCGAGAAACGGAAAGTGTTGGGGGTATACTAGAAACAGAGAGAATAAAGCGTAGAGGGGACGAAACACAGCGCGGTTCTTTCTCACATTTTGAGCGTGGAACCGGTCTACATCCAGTGAAAAACCACCGAAGACCAAATGTTCCCACCCTCTTTACACCCCATTCTTACTGATCCCAGAAAACAAGGCAAAATAGTACAAAATGTCCAGCACAACCCCCCCCCCCCCCCCCCCCCCCCGCCCCCATTTTAGTTTTTACTGCAAAAATGAATTACGCATTACCGAACGCTCATGGACAAAAGTTTCAGAATCTTATCATAAAACTAGAATTTTTTTTTTTTTTTTAAGATTTTAAGGGGGAAATTTGTTGCCCACGGAGCCCTCGAATGGATGAAGCTGAATGGCGCGAGTGACCAAGAACGGGCTCCATTTTCGTTTTGAAATCTTCCATCACTTATAAATTTTGGTTTCGCTCTAAACTTTGGCATCTCGTTCGAATCGCCAGCGAACCGTTTGGGCGAAATATATATATATATATATATATATATATATATATATATATATATATATATATATATATATATATTGTGAGGTGGGGGCGGGAGGGACACACTTGTCAAATATGGAAGAATTCGTCCTTCTGGAGTGGTCATTTTTAGAACACCAAAAGACGGCTGCAAAGTATTTAAAATGGCACGAGCTCTCCGCGTTCCAGACGGAACTCTAGTGATGACTATCGTTCCGTCTGGACGGAACGCTAGCCACACCGTTAAAAAAAAAATATATATATATATATTGTTTTTTGATTCAGGGAGAAGGGAGGGGAGAGAAGAAGCAATATGCCGTATATATATATATTTCTTTTTGGGGGGGGAGGGCGCGACAGTTATTATTATTATTTTTTTTTTACTAAATTATCACGTGGAAGTTAGCGTAAACTTTCGAAATTGAACAGCAACTTCTACTCATAGATAGCTTAGGGTGCCTACATGTTACCGCCGCTGGAAACATGTAGGCACCCTAAGATAGCTTGAACCACAATTTACCTCGCACAATTTTTTTTTTTTTTTGCACAGTTTACGTGCGGAGTGTTTTTCGCTTTTCTTTTTTCTCTCGTCCTCGCTTGTCCGGTCAACTTTTTCTGTGATACCTCTGCTACGTTATTTTCTTTGTCCTCGTAAAATGTCACTTTGCTAGTTCATTCGAGTATCTCCATAAATATCGTATGTCCGATTAAACGTTTCCAGGTGCGAAAAGCCCAGAAGTTTGCCTTGATCAACTGCACCGAGGAGCTCGCGCCAGAAACTACGGCGGGACAATTCATCGCTCGGCTTTATGACGACAAAGAATTCAGCAAAACGGTGAGGCGTCCGTTTTTGTTGTCTTTTTCATTGTTTGAGTAAGGTCTGGAACACATATGTGGTGCTGTTATTTGTGGTGCTGTTATTTGAGAATTCATCGTAATTAGCCTCGTTTCCTTTGTTACAGATGTACGATTGTATGCGGAAAATGGAGAGAGAAACTATGGTTCGTTTAAACATGACAATAATCTTCACATTAGAACAACGTCTGCCTTTCTTTTTTTAACACCAAATCCCTTTATTGATTAATATTCAATAAAAACAGTTTGCTTATTCTTTTTACAGAAAGACTACGGTTTGGCGCCAGAACTTTCGAACTTGGGATACAAGGTAAACTCCTTGTTGTTTTAAGCATGAAATTGACGAAAGCAATCGAGCTCGTTGGTCGTTCTTTTTTTAGGTCGTCTTCGGGGCCAAAAACTTTAAGTACGCGCGCTTTAGGAGTCTTTATAGAACGTCAAAATGTACTCTCAGGAGTCACCTATTTTCGTTTTTGTTAGAGAAATAAACCGCACATAACTGTAATGTCCTGTTTTCTTTTTTTCTTTTTGATACGTTTAAGACGCGTAGATTGAATTATCTCTCTAAAAAGACACATAATTCGAATTCTCCATACTTCGCTTCAACTAAAGTTCGAACTGAGCAAATGCTAGTTGACGCACATCACACTCAAATCCTAAGACTCAAAATACGCGACGTATGCGGAGCGCAAGTTCGTCTGCTTTTTGCACAGGGGTTGCTATGATGTCAGAACGCCCGAGCTCCTAATGGTTGATGGATAAAAAAGAATAGTGGGTAGACCTCAAGGTGCCTAGCATTGAGGTCTACCATTATCCTTTTAATCAAAACCCAATCAGAGCTCGGCTTCGTTCTGACGTCACCGTAACTCCTGCGCCAGAAGCAGACGAACTTGCGCTCCACATCCTTCGCGCTTGATTGGACAAGGCGGTGACACCCACAGAAAAACACGAAACGTGCCGTGATCTAGCGCTTTCCGAAAAGCTTGATTAGCCCGACTGGCTCGATCATTCCGCTAAGAGCACTCAGGGCGGCGCCATTTTTGTTTCATCCGGGCATTTCAAGGCATTCGGCGGGATAAAAGAGGGAGAGAGCACACGCGTCCGTTTTAAACTTCTGGGCAGTACCGTGGACTGCAGGTTGACTGTTCCCAACATGAGCAACACAGTTCTGAGTTGGAAAGAACCTTGTTTGGTTTCTGTAAAAACGCCAAGTAAACGCAAAGTTATTGTGACGATAATACAATTAGTGCAGAGGTGCAATCGAGCTGGAAAATAATCCCCTTCCCCACGAATTATCTTTGTAAAAGTTGACCCTTACTCGGGGCACCGTACTCCGTGGTTAAAAACATTAAAAACCCAGAGCGATATTCATTACGTGTTCACAGCCATAGGTATATAGAAATTTGTTAGCGAAGGAAGCGCCGTCACGTCGAAGTTGGATTCTTTTTTATAAATTAAAATAAACAGCTTTTCCACAAAACATGTTGCCGACGAATCCGCTTTGTTAGGTTTTCGGCGGTGCATTGAAGTAAATTTTGCACCTATTAGTCGTTTTTCAAAGTACCACTTACACGTAAATATCAGAAAAAATTATTTTGGTAACACATGGACCACTACAAACATACGTGATAACGTAAGCCCTGTAGGTCTTCATATCCGAGGCAACTAATTCTGTGCAGATTCGTTGTTCGTTAAAAAGAAAACAACGCGCGGTAGTTGGTTTTTACTTGGTGGCATGATGTTGCTAATATGTTTTTGTTATATTTAGTGCGTGATAATTATCGAACTTTTTTTTACAATTAACCAACCGGAGTTTGAATCTTGGAGCAGCATACGAAACGAATTAATAAAATGAAGAAGCTTACTGGTTTATTTGTTTTACCAAAATATATATCTGAGCGTTCAGTTCCGTCATCTTAGGCGGTCTTGCAGTTCACCAAAAGTAGTTTGAAAACCTAAAGTTACCAAACGCAGCTTAACGCACACTTGTTGAATGGTTTGCTATCGTTATTGTTTTTAGAAGTCGAATTATATGCTCAGATCACTTCAACTCAACGAACGTCACGCGTAACATTATTCAATTTCCTAACACAAATATTTTGTTTTGTCTTGACAGAAGTGTTTGAAGGATGCTGCAAAGGATCTCAAGAAAAAAGGCTGTCCATGAAGAATAAATTCAGACCTCCAAATGGAACACCAGAAGAGCTATTGCGCTTTGAATAAAACTACTGGGTCACTTGCAGTTTTCACGTGACTACTACAAAAAATATTTCTCTCTTGAGACAGTCTCAAGTCTTGATGGTATAAATTAGCGGCCTCCAAACCCCGGCCCGCGGGCCAGATCCGAGTCTTAGGAACGGCCCGCCGCTGGCCGCAATCTTTCCAAAGAAGCCCCGGCCCGCGGTTCTCTTCCAGCAGACCAGGGGCGTAGCCGGGCAAGGGGGGGGGGGGTGGGGGGGAGGGAGGGGGGGGAGGGCTTGAGGTGACCGAGATGTCCACCATGTCCATGCGGAGGGAGGGAGCGTCAAGACGCATCTGTATATTAATTTATAGGGGTCGGCTGGATTTCGGGGGGGGGGGGGGAGTGGTGAAGCTAAAGCCCCATAAGCACCCCCCCCCCCCTCCCCCCACTCTTTACGCCACTGCAGCAGGAGTTGTCTTTTGCACCGCGCGAATGTGCCCAAATTCCTATGCGCTTTGATTACTGACTGGTGAGTTTTTTTTGGCAGCGCGCGTTGTGCAATGTAATAATTCGCTAAATATTCAATTCCAGATACAAGCCTATGTATTGATCCACTTAGAGATTGGTTTAATATTTACACACACGTTCCTTTCTGTGTTTAAGTGCTTATCTCGGTTTATTTATTTAGATTGTCTTCGTCCATGATTACTCTTTTTTCCTTCCCCCGCCCGGGACACTGAGACAGTTCGCTAATCCGGTCCCTTAGCCAAAAAGTTTGGAGACCCCTGGACTATATACCTAATATATTGTTTACGCATCCTTATAAGCCCGGGAGAGAGGACCCACCTCAAAAGAACCTCGTGCATATGTTATAGCGACTGAAAAATCAAGAGCTAATATTTATGATAAGTCACTACAGCCCATATGCAATTTGCGCTGAAATTAAATATGCATCAAAATAGTATCTTCCTGAAAAAAAAAAAAAAAAGAAAAGAAAAAAAGAATGTGCTTGCGGTAATTTTTTTTTATACTTTTATCCAGGCGTCTTCAACTCATTGGGGTGTGGGGGCCAGATAACTTACATTTAAAAAGTTCGAAGGCAAACGCTAGGCAGGGGAAGGGGAAGGAGGGAGGAATTATTTATGTTTTAGGAGAAAAAAAATTTTTTATTGGATGTTGCCAAAGTAGCAGCTTTCAGCGGCACGTTTTGATATTTACCACAATTCGACTCGGTCGTCTGCGTCGCCGTCCTCCATTGACAAGTTTCTTGGCCTTACTTTTTACACAAAGGGAGCTACGCTTTCTAATTTTGCAAGAAAAAAACCGACCTGTGAAATACACCTTTGTCGAAAAGTTTAGATGGCTACGTGCAGGCGTCGATTTTTACGGTCCATTTTAGATCGAGCCTGGTGACTTGGGCCATGGGCACGGGGTAAGCACCCACTTGATGCTTTGGGGCCACGTGTTTGAGACCCCTGGTATATTTATATATCGTTCACATACAGGTATCTAAAGAAGTCTCGACATCCTGCCACCACCCATTTTTTTTTTTCAAAAAGTAGAAAAATATCGTCATTACACAAAGTATTTTTCCTTTTCGTTTCTGCTCAAGTTATCGGTGATCGGAATAGGCTGCCGGAAGAATTTATTACTTTTGCCGATGATGTTCATTTTCCTAATGTATACTGAACTAGCTCTGATTTTCTTTACTTGTATGCAGGGGCAGATTCAGAGTAAGAACAAAATAAAAAAATAGAGGAATATGAAAAAATAACTGAAAAAAACGAACGAAAATGTATCTTCTTCATTTTAGGGGGGAGGGGGGTGGGGGGGGGAGGGGTGTCTTGACCCCCCCTCTTGAATTCTGCATGTGTAAAAATTTAGGGCGTGGAAAAGGGGGGGGGGGGTCTGAAACATATGGTACGCTGACCAACACCTGACCCCCCCCCCCCCCCCCCCCCCCCCCCCTTCCCCCTCAAGAAATACCTGCGTACGCCCCTGCATAATGTTTACATACACGGCAGCTATACATGTAAATAAATAAATAATTAATTAATTAAAGAACTGAAACAGGCGACTGCTCTCTTATCAATCATCACGCCTACGTCGTCTACCCGTTTCGATCTGGATCGCAGTGTCTGGTTTGCGGTCCTGTTCCACTACTGCATGATTCACGTTAAAAAACCCCAGGCTAGCGGCCGTACATACACCGGCTAAATTTTCCAACCTACAATGCGTACCAGTGAATTGATATAAGTCAAACGGATAGCAGTCTGTCAAAAAATCCTAACGTTTATTTTTTTAATATTTTTATTTCATTTCAGTATTAAAACCTTAGAATTATTACTCTATGATCAAAAACGACAGAGGAGGCAGTTTCCCCTTATTACTTTCGCTGACGAAATACACCACATGAAAAACACCATGATGGTAATTTGTGATTGCCTAGCCACGGCCTGATCAAGCGGCCGTGGTCTAGCAGATATAGCTGTTTCTGTTTTTGCATTGGAGCACGCATTGGAGTCACGTCGCAGTCGCTCAACTTTAACGTGGTCCAAACTCAAAACAACCGATACTGAAACTCACTTTTTTTTTTCTCTCGATAATTTCGTTTTCGTTTTAATAAAAAATAATTTAGACGTCACATTAAACGTTACACTATAAATATACAGTTCAAATGAACCTATTTTTTTTTACGCTTCAGTTTAAAAAGAGCCTGATCTTTCTAAAATGTTGCTTTATGCATTTTCTGAAAACGCAGAAACATTGCTATCGACATCGCCCTTTGCAAATTTGGAAAGTTCAGAAACGGCGTTTGCTCTGCTGTTTTCGGTATTAATTTTCACGAATTGGTGCGCTAACATTTAATTTAGTCGTGTCTCGCGCGAATTGATGAGACACGGCTGACAGTCGTAATAGTCGTCACTACTCAAACGGTGTAAGCGGGGATTCCGCGTTTTGTTGGTGTTTCGCACTGAGAGGCTACCGGACTTTGACGGCTTCCTTTGTGCTCGTCAAGACAAGCTACAACAGTGATCAGTGGACATCAAGTACCCAAAAGGTTCGTCCTAGTTATGGCCTTTGCCTTTCTGTTAGAAAGTTTCTCCTTGTAGTTACGCTGACTTTTGTCCTTCTGCGCAAAGATACTTCATTTGTCGGAGCTGCGTGGCTGCCCTTTAGATAGAGTAGTGCACCTTGTGCTGGTCTTATTTTGTTTTTATTTTTAGAAGTGCTACTAACCTTTTGGAGGTAGTGGCAGGAGGGGTTAGTATATTATAATGCACAAGAAGCTGGTAAAGGTTAGTACACTTTAATGCAGAACAAAAAGCAGAATGAATTGTAGTACAAACAATAGTTAATATACAGGGTGTCACAAAAGCAAATTTATACGGTCTTTTTTACCGCAAAAATAAACTAGGCATCGGCCGAACGCTCATTCTCCGCCTAAAGGTAGAGCTAGAGGTCACAACCAGATGCCAAAGTTTCAGTCCGATCCGATAACTTAATCAAAAAGTTATAAGTGATTTTCTGAAAAGTTGAATGGGAAAAATGGAGCCCATTTTTCGACTGTTTTCGGTTTCTGGTTGCCATAGAGCCCCATGTGTTTGAAAACTCCGTCGGCCCGCCATTTTCCCCATTGAAATTTTCAGAAAACCCACTTATAACTTTTAAGTTATCGGATCGGGGGCTGAAACTTTGGCATCTGGTTGTGACCTCTAGCTCTACCTTTGGGCGGAGAATGAGCGTTCGGCGATGCCTAGTTTATTTTTTGCGGTCAGCAGCGTGGGCTAGTGCCACTAAATAAAGCTACGCTTCAGAATAGCGATACTTGGCCATATTGTGGGTTAAAATCATGGCTGCCAGTTATCTGAAGCTTTATCTGAAATCACAGGAAATGTTTTCTGTCCTCCACAAATGTTTAAACAGTTCGCGACAGAGCAAAGCAATATTACATGAGGTTCCTAACACCGAATCTAATGCTGAGGAGGCAGCTCTTTTGAATCATGACGATTGGCAGTTGCGTCTGTTCAGCACAAGCCCCAAAACGGCGGCGCCCACAACAATGTCGGGGGAGCGGAGTGCCGATGCTCTAAGCGCAGCTCATTTAGTGGCTCTAGCATTGGCCGCTGCTTGCGTTGGCTGCGTCGCTACAGCGTTTGCGGTGCGCACAGTGCACGTTTTTTTTTTTCTGGTGTGCCGTCGCTGTCGCAGTGGCGCAGTTGAGCCGATGTGCGCGATGTTCGGCTGTTGAAGCAGAAGCAAGTCCTCTGCACAGCAGTGTAACAAAAAGCCAAATGTAGGGCTGCACCGTTTGCCAAAGGAGATAACGTGACAGTATGGACATACAAAGCTGCTGTCCGAGAAACGCCAAAGTCTCTGGCTTGCTCGCATACATAAGAAATGTCAGTGTCTGCGGTCGTCACTTTCATTACCGGTAAGAAATACGTTGCTCAACTCTACGTGGATTGGTGGATGCTTCTGTTCGCACCTTGTGCGCATTGCCATGGCGGCCGCGGGGCAGTGTTTGGGTGTCTGGTAGCATCACGCTGCAGGGATGTGCTGTTATCTTTCTCGCAGTGTTACTGCAATTGTGTAGTGTTTGTAATACACTTGTGTCGATGGTGTTGTGGCGGCGGCGCCGAGTTTACCCAGCTAAGATGCTGCCAATTTTAATGCGGGTACATCTCTTCGTATGCAGGCAAACCTTCAGCTCTCATAAAGGTGCTTGTTTTATTGCCTGTCTACTCGCCTCGCTCAGCACTATGATACGCTTCGATGGGAGACGCATCGCTGTCAGGCACTTTACCCCATCCAGTCTTGAAATAGTTGTGGGCATTCAGCGCCTTGAAGGCCTCCATCTGTTTGCAGCGACACATAGTTTGTCGACAAAACCAGGTAGTTAACCCTTTCCCTACCATGGACAACCTGCGTTCGTCCACATTGTTTGTACCGCATCCCCCCCGAAGATGAGCTGGGCTCGTCCACATTGATTCGGGCTCTAATACGCTACCATGGACAAACTGGGCTAGTCCACATGTTTTTAGTGAGCTTTGCCGTGGATAGATGGCGCTTCACGGAAAATAAAAACCTGGTAAATTTCTGAATTTGTAAAAATTGTTCCAACGCAGGCAACAGGGGGATTTAAAAATGGCGACATCAACTTCTGGTCGCTGCGTTCATAGTGACGATCTTGCCTCAAAATTGGGGCGAAAACAAAGATATTGTGACGTCTCTTAAGAATCAGAAGACGAGAAAATGAATCTTTCATCGAACAGCGAGAGCAACGCAACTGAGTTATTGGATTTGGGCTCAGACGACTCCGATTTCGGTGAGGACATTGTGTCGGTGTGTCGGCCGCATGGACTAGAATCAATGTAGCAAATCCCCCCTCCAGCCCCTCCACGCTTTGCGTTCATTTTGCATGCAATGTGATGTGAACTGTCTGCAGTACTGCTATGCCCGGCCTGAACGTCCATGTGGAAGGTGATGTGAACTCTCTGCGGTAATGCAGTGAAGCGGAACTTTGCTCCCTTTTTCTTTTTGCTGCGTGTTCAAAAGATTTCTCATAAAATAAATATTTTGACATTTGTTTTTCGGCCTGTGTATTGCATATTAAATTTATAGGGCACATAAAAGGTTTGGTATTTTCAAATAGTTTTTTTCAAAATTTTTGCGGTAGGCAAAAAAGCTAATTACGTCCATATGCGTCGTGGCTGGCTGCACGTTCGCATCTGGAGCGGTGTCCGCGCCGATGCGTAGCATGTATGGATCGATGCTGTCGCACGTTTTTGCTTTAGACTCATATGGAGCCTGTGGGGCCCACAAGCTCCTCGGAATAAGAGGGGGCAGAACTCACAGCAAATGGCTTTCGCCATTGCGTTGTATGGGCGATACAAATTCCGTAGTGAAGTAGCAATACACGTGCAGCGGCGGGGAGTACCGAGAAGCAGAGTTCCGCATCTGCTTCTCAGTACCTGGCGATGGTGGCCGGTTGGCGGAAGCTGACGAAGTTACGTCACGTGGGAACTATGTATTGAAATGCAACACAAACAAACAATACACTCACATTTAACTTCTCACAGTCGGCCTTCTAAAATTGTTAAGAACAGTTCAACTGGGGGTGAATTAACATGTATTTAGGAACACTTTTCCTCTATTCTATTGTTCGTGCTTCAGCTTTGTCACGCACATCTTGGACAGGTTCGTGCCATAGCTGTAGTGCTAGCTTTAACGCTGGCCGGCGAGAAATGACAGACAGTGCAGCATTGTGTACTGTATGTGCATGTCTAGGGCTCCATGCTTGAAACTGCATAAAGGCAGCTGTGCATAAATTTAATAATATACCCTCACTTTTTTTCGTTTAGTATCACTTCATTCTTTTCACTCATTATCTTATAGTCAAACAAAAAGGAATTGCTTATCTAGACCACATGAGATTCTCGTCAGCGACTTATGCTCTTTGAAAGTGCCTGCTCACCATTCTCAGTGACTCAGTATACCTGTGAGCCACATTAAGGTATATGTTTTTGGTGTCCTAAAAGTGTTTGTGCACAGAGGCAAGTTTGGTATCATTCCTGGTGCATCAGGTCGGAAGGTATACACCAGCTCAACTCTTTTCCATCACGCCGCAGTGGCAGCGCAATGCGCACTTACAATCTGGGGCTGTGGGCAGAACTAGCCATGCCGGACGGGCATTCGTATGTTTCTTTGGAAGAAGCCAGACCAAAATCTGCCTTTTCGTCAAAATGTGACGACTGGGGCTGTACCGAAAGAGCCGGGAAAAGTTTGAAGACCAGTTTTTATATGTTTTCTGCCTGCTCAGTTCGTTTGAGACGTGGATAGGCGTCGTGAAGAGGGGAGCCACACACCATTAGACCACGATAGCTCGTATGGGAAGCACTTTGGGTTGAATTTACGAACACTTGTGGTCGTCAGATTTACATGTCTTGTTCCAACATGAACCTGGAAAAACCGTTAAGTTGTCCGGACCACTCGTAGATCGCGTTCAGTGCATCTTTATGTTCAAATGGTTTTCTGATTGTTAAAACTGTTGCCTGCTCGTTCAAACGCCAGCAGCCAGCACACCAAATGTTGTGACCCCTTAGGACCGAGCGCATTGAAATCTTTTACGATGAGATGGTGGTGCCAGCTATGCGATGGCCCGGGAACTGCATTTCACTAGAGCAAAGGTTTTGCAGTATTTGCGAGGTCAAATGTGCATACTACCTACGAGAAGTGGCCGTTTATAACACTGACAAAAGTTTTACGAGTTAAAAAAAAAAGAGAATGAGGTGGGAAAAAAATAGGAATTATATGGGATTACCAGGCATTCCACGGCTACCTGATAGATAGTGCCGGTGTGTTCTCCTGTCATAAGAGATATTAAGAGGTTTAGAGGCCCACAGTCCTAAGAAGTCGCAAGTCTGTGAATGGGCCTCGAGACAAACTTTTGGCTCTAACTAAGCAGAAAATGTCCGGCCAATTTTGTTGCATGTTAAACACTCCGGTATCACTCCTGAACGTCATAGAGCGCGGCGCCTATGCGTGACCTTTCCACCAGCCAATTGGCTTTGAGCGTTGCAGTCAATTTCTTGGGCTTCACTAAGTCTGGCACAACGCCCCCCCCCCCCCTCCCCCACCACCACCCCCACGATCAACCAAAGAACGTTTCACATTAAATGGCACCACACATCCTGTGTCAAAGAACGGTCTGTCCCGAAGGCTGCTGCAGTTGTCCCGTTTCAATGAAAATGACTCCTGTCGTAACATTCTTTGTTGCCGTGTCTGGTGCTAAATGCAACTACACCGGCTAATTGAGTGTTTGAGGAAATATAACTGTCTGTTGTGCATTTTATACTAACGAGTGGTTGCAGAGGGGGAAAAAAAGCATAGAGGCGCCGTCTTTTGATAGACAGGTCCACTGATGACAACATATTTGCTGTAAGATGATGGCAAACATTATGCTCGAGCTTCGCGAGTTCACTTGGCCTGTCTAAAATGACAGTGAGCAGTCAAGCCTCAATGTAAGTTATCAGAGTAGTACAAATATCTCCCTATGACCTCTGTTGATTCTGGTGCTGTCCTTGCTTCCTCCTTAGGGGTGATGAAGCACCGCGTCGCACGGTCCAGATCTTCCAGCTCGGGTGTCTGGACGAGACCTGTACCTGCATCTTTGATTGGGCTACGTGGAAGGCTACGCGATGGCTGTCCTTGTCAGTGAGCAGAGAGTTATGAGAGTGCTGAGCTTCCAGGGTCATGGGTGAGTTCCGCAGATTTTTCTAACTATGCTCCGCAGTAAACTTTGGTGGTTGTTCTTCTTGGCTGGCGGCTTGATAGTTCGGTGCATAATAGAGGCCTTTGGGGTTCCGGGTTCAAGACATTTACGTACCTTACAAACGTAGTACAATTTTATGTGCAAGTAGGGGAAGTTTGCATCTCCGTCGAACTTCCTTACGGTCGTTCCCAAGCGAGCAAAAATCGCCGCTTCCTGCCCCGTCACAAGCTTTTGAAACCTTGGTCCTTCTTGCCATCGGGAAGGGATCGGCCAATAGGTTTGAATCTCCTAGGAGTCACGCGCTGCCCCTCCGTCCAATGGCCGACAGGGCGCATACAGGCACATTTGTCAAGTTCCCAACGGACCCGAGGTGACAGCCCTGTAACCTCAACAATGGTCGCCGTTGCCGTCTTTGTGGCACCACAGCCAGCCCCTCAGTTGAAACCTGATTGGCCACGGGGGATGGGCCGAGCAGCAGCCGCCTTCGTATGCATACAAAACGATAAAACTTCTCGGGCACAGCGACCACCGCGGGGGCTGCCCAGCCTGCCTCGCACCGAGGTGCGCAAGTCCCCAACGTACTTGAGGAGAGAGGCCCGTAACATAGATCGCGGTCACCGTCTTTGCGGCATCACAGCGAACCCTTCGGTCGAAACCTGATCGGCCACAAAGGATGTGCCGAGTGGCAGCTGCCTCCACATACATACAAAAAGAAAACACTCCCCGCGCCCGGTGACCACTCCGGGGGGTGTCCAACATGCCTCGCCCCAAGGCGCATCAGCGGCAGACGTGCGGCTGCTAACAAAAATGGACAAAACAGAACATCCCGCGGCATCGCCCAACCTTACACCTCCGCAAAAACTGTTGTACGGCGTGGACTGACAACAGTGCACAACATTCGATGACCGGTGCCATTTGACCAGTTCAGAAAGGGAATTGTTCATATATACGCTCATAATATTTCTATGGGGACACAAAGCAAACAAAAAAAAACAATCATGAATAGGCTCCACGTTTCTGTCACACGACGAATGTCAGCCACTGCACCGCTGGTGAGTTTGGTCAGTTCTCTACACGCTGCACATCGTCCCGTGGAAACCATCTGGGCAGCCACCCTGCTGCCCCAATCTGCAGTGCGGACCTGGGTAAGTGGGAACATTCACCTGCTCCCAAGGGTGGCGTGGCTCTGCGCTACATAGCACTCCATCTGTTATTTTGGAGCTGCGACAGGTCGTCCACATTACTGTTGCTTATCCCTTTACGGTGGGTGACCACAACGTCTTAATGCTGCCGTACCAAAGCCCCCCTCGCCAGCTTAGCCCCGTGCGGTGTGTTCGCGGTGTGGCAGGTCAGGGGGTCATGATCCGACACGACATTCATCCGCGCACCAAACAACCAATAACTAAACTTCCTCAGAGGTGAGATCATGGCAAACGCTTGGCTTACAATGGTCGACCAGTGCATCCGATTGGGCGTGAAGCAGTGACCCGCAAGATCGATGGGTTTTTTCACGTAATCCCCTCTCATCTGCACAAGACAAGCGCCGGCAGCTACTGCAGACGCGTCACCAAAAAGCGAGCTGGCTTGGCCCGGGTCCTCCGACGCCTTTCGTAGTCCCGCATCCATTGTTTGTGAATCACGGAATGTAATAGCCACGCCGGGCTCGTCTCGGTCTAGCTTAGGGTCCTCAACCTCGACTTTCTTCTCGTCAGTCACAGCGCCCGCAAGAACTTCCTACTTGTGTTCCCTGCCACCGTCTCCGCCGCCACCTTAGTTCACCGAAGCGCCCCCCTGAGACGTCGGAGAGAACCCGCCGCCTCCCGAGTGTAGCGCCCAGTCCTCACCCGTCAAAAGACAATCTATCTCAGGGGCGAGCTTGTTGGTCAACGCGCACACAATGTTTATTTGCGCGCCGTCCACGACCGTGTCGTCGCAGCGGCAATTGAGCGAGCTAGGTCGTTACTCCCTGTCCGAAAGCCAAAATCAAGCGTATCGAACCTGACGGATCCCCCGCACTTGTCGGCAACAGTCCCTCCTGCACACCGGTTATCTTGCACCCCGTGTTGAGGATCGCGCTTGTCGAGACGCCAGCGCAAAGTATCTTGACATGCTGCAAACTGCAGCGTGTCAAGAAAGGCACCCCGCGGTAGTCTAGCCGCAAGTTTCGCCACCAATACCCCCAAGTCATCTGGTGCCAGCTCGTCGTCTCCCACTACTATCGACTGGATACGCGATACCTTCGAGCCAGCCACAGGGTGTCCCGGGTTTGGTTTCCTGTCGGACAGTCTCTTGCCAAGCATTGCCAAGTGACCCTCTTTTTGGCACCCGTAGCATCGGGATGGATCCCTCCCTGGAAGCCTTTGTGGCGGGCGTCGTGCCGTTATCCGCGCTAGCCTCTACCACCTTCGCATGGCGACCCTTCCCCTCAGCCTCCTCGAACGTCTGAAGAATTTTGGCGATCTCGTGTGCCTTGATCCATCCCTTGCCCTCACATAGAATCACATATTTCAAGCTGTCCCTGCTCAGATTGTTTTTTATCCGATTCGTGACCATCAGGTCGATTAGGTCCTTCTTAGTGTCGGCCCCTCTCGCGTTGAGGTAATAAGTAAAATAACCCCTCACCCTTGACACGAATTGGTTCATCCTTCATCTTTTCTTTGAGATACGTTTCAAAGCACCTGAGGTATTCTCCTGGCATCAGTCTCAGCGCATCTGGGACGGCTGCTTTAACCCTTCCGTAGTCGGCGACCTCCTCCACGTTCAGGCTAGCGAAAAGGTATAATCCTTTTCCCTCTCCGACAGTGCCCTCTCCGACAGTGCAGGTATAATGAAATGCACCCGATTGTTTTGGGGCACCCCGAACGTCGAGAATATTTTTTCGACTTGAACCAAACTGGCATGTCTGCTTCGCAAGGCAGCTTACGGCCTTCTATCATCTCGACACATCGTGAGAACGGGTCCACGCGACAACCCTCGCTCGCGTCCGGCCCAGAGCTTGACTCCGGTCGAGTCCTTTTTTTTTCCACCTTGATCTGGCGCATCGCGATGCATTCCTCTGACTCGAGCCTGAGCAACTCGCGTGCATGCTCCAACTCTAGTCGCCACACCGCAATGGCATCGGACTCGCCCGAGTTTCCAGCATTCGGTAGTTCAACCTCGGACCGATCATTGTCCTCCATCGCCGACACATCCGCCGACTTCCTAGCCATGCGTCTCGTTACGACTACCATAAACTAGTCGACTACTGTACCAGGGCCATGTCAACCCCTCGAAACGCGCAAAAAATCTCACTCACCCGGTCTGGGCTGTCCTGTGTCCGTTCTGCTGCAACGATGGCAGGCGCTCACTTGTTTGCACCCCTTGATGGTTCAGGAGCTTTGAGATCTGCCGCCGTCTTCAGGAGCTTGTGGTGTATCCAGCTTGGCCTATGCCATGCTGGATACGCCACCACAGTAATGTGTATACGATTTGACACAATGTTATTGAACCTTAATAATGCAATCATGCATGAATGCTACTATACAACAAATAAAGTCTACATTTTCCTGCTTTAAACAAGCTTTTGCACAAATACCTTGTTTCAACAGGACTGAAAAAAGAACTTGCTATGGAATGAGCTTATGGTGCATAGACTTTTGCACAATTACCCTTGCCACAAAAAAGTATAGTGCAAATGTAATTGCATGTGCTGATGCCTGTAACAGTGATTTTTTGTAAGCACACATCAAACAAATGGCACTTTGCACAAACATTCCTCAACACCTTTTTGATGCGATTTACTTCCGCTTAGCCCTGTAACTATTACTGCGTATCTAGATGCAAATGGTCGACATGAAAAAATTTTGTCCTTAATTTGCTCGAGCTCTGGAAACCGAAATCAAGAGAATATACTATGCTACAAGTTTTTATATTAAGAGTAATCAAACTTAAATAAAAACACTGCTTGTGAAAATGTACTTATTTTTTGTACAGCTGACATGATACCTCTGCTACATATATGCTCGACATTAGATTAGTGACAATATGTAAATGGGACTAGGGAACAGGTCATGGGTACCTGCATGTTGCTGCACTGCATTGGAGCCGAGATGACACCGGCTACAGAAAAGTGAAAACTTGCCTCTCTGCCCGCTCTAGTCCTACCTGGTGGGACAACCATGTGTGCTTTACTGGCTGGTGAGTGCAGCAGGGGAGTTGGGCTCCACCTGCCAACTGCCTGCTCTTTCATTGACTTCCCAGTCAGTGTCGCCAGTGCTGGGTGGGCAATAGGAGGTTGAGAAAACCTGCGACTCCTTGAGTAGGAAGTTATGAAGTGCAATACAGGCTGCCACATATCTGTTTGTGTTTTCTGTGTTCAACCTAAAAGGGCGTCGCAGAATGCGCCACTTTTGGGCGAGAATGCCAAAGGCATCTTCTACGACTCTTCAGCCCCTACTAAGCCGGTAATTGAAGATGTGCTGCCGGTTGCATGCTTCACGTTCTGCAGATGGCCTCTCTTCATTAGGCGCTGCGTCAGTGTCCGTCTGGCCTTCAGTGCGTGTAGGTTGTAGGCCTGCAGCACAGTCATTTTCATATTATGTCCAGAGAAACATATGCAATGCCATTTAATGCAAGTAAGACTGATGGGGAATTCCAATGGTCAATTTGGCATGGATTCTGAGCGCTTTTTTGTTGGTATCTTTATGCACAGGCAAGCGTGAGCTAGCATTTGTCGGTGTAAAGGCACGAGCGAATGTCTTACTGTCCCCAGCGCTCAGAAACTTTGTTAAGTGCAGTGGCGTCTTGTAGGATAGGGTCCTCTGTCATATGCAGACTGCTGCCTCCGTCTCCATGGCATGGGAGGAGCACTCAACATTCTTCTGACAGTCAACACTATGGAATGCCTGCCAGGCCTCTTCTTCTTCAACGAAGTCTTAGTGTCGACTACATGTAAGGCAGCAGTTGGACAAAACTTCAAAATCCAAACGCAGACCAGTGTCCACAGACTCGGCTGTGCTCACACCGTTGTGGCTCTTGTGGCCCCTTTTCTGCCAAGTACCGTCGAACATTACGGCGACATGCACTCCGCCCACCTCCTCTTTGGTCAGGAGCCTGACTTTCTCAAGGTTCTGACTGGCGGCTGTCATGGCAGCATCATGAAGGTCTTATGGTGCATAGGCGTCGGCAGGCCGAGAATAGCACAGAAGCGTGAAAGCTGCTCGTGTCCGGCTCCGCCGCATCAACTCAGTTGATTTCTTCGGAGCCACCGGAACAGTCATCGTTGCTGGGGTGAGGCCTATCGGGCAGCGGTAAACTTTGTGTTGTTGGCGTTCTTCGCTTGAGTTTACGCCGCCTTCCTTGGAACTTGTACTTGCTACGGAGCTTTTGAACAGTAAAGTCACGCTTTTTAGAGTTGTCCATCGCAAATAAAATAGGAAAAACATAGAAACACTGTGGTTCTTGTTTGCGACGTAGCGACGCGAGAGCAACACCTAGGCTTCGCTGCTGTCCTGCAAGCCGCTCAGCCAATGGCGGTAGCGCGATGGGACCACGTGATTTAGAGGTCCAGTAGAGACGTACAAAGGACGCGGAAAAACGCGCAGTTTATTATTATTGGCCGAGGAAATACGAAACTGATGGATGTTCTGCCAGCGAGAGGAAGGTTGTATCCTACCTGTTGCTTAAAGATGGGCGAGATTCGAAAAATTTTGCGATTTCTCGGCCCGCTGCGAGTTGTTCAGACGTGCTTTTCATAAACTTTTCGTGCTAAGATTGTTCTGATTTATTTTATACGTAAATATAGGATGTATGAAGGTAATAAAACATGCACAAACAAAAAATTGGTAATTTTCGGGAAAAAGTCGGTTTTTCGATTCACATGTCCCCTTAAAAGGAATGGAATTAGCACCATTTCCACTCCCAGGAATGGGAATAGACTGGAATGGGCAGCCCCATTCCGCAACTGCGATATCCATGGATCGACCGAAAGGCAAATGGGACTTCATGATTTCTGTTTTTGCCTGTTGATACTACAACGCTGATGCCAAGTTTACAAATGCGACACTAGCAGCATCTAACGGCATATCAACACCAGAAAGTTTGAACCATACCCTGATCCAGGCGTCTGCGGTCTTTGAGCGTACAATGTAAATGGGACTCAAGATGTCCCAGATAGCTGCGCATACCTCAGAGACAATTTTGCAGGCTGTTGTTCTCCCACAGAGGAAATTGTACGAGGAGGACCTTAGCGTTTCACCTGCTGCCAAGAATCTGCAAATAAAAATTATTATTTGTTCACATTTGCAAGATCCCAAGTGGCAGGCTGTAGATGAAATTCTTGGGGGTTGTATGCCGAATAGGCAAACCAACATAGGACATCTGGCATGCCGCAGCGAAGAGCTGAAGTTTAATTTCGACCACTTGAGGTCCTTCTCACAAGTACTGTGATCAAATTACGAGCGCGCATGTCGAGATGAGGTTTGCCAATGGTATGTTTCCAAATTTTCAAATCTATACCTGACAGCCAAAGCCTGGCAATCGTCGAGGGAGATCGGGCGTTGGAATCGAGTTTCCTCCTTCTTGATGTGGGGGCCGATGAGGCTCAAAAAAGTGTCAAAGAACTGCGGCAGCATCCTAAGAAAACTAAGAAACCTCTCACAAATGATCATAAGACAACGTAGCGTGGTTACCTTGTACAATTAAGGAAGGGCAACTAGGTGAGTTGTTTGAACTGCTTGAGGGCAAAGGACGCTACGTTCGAGCCAACATGCTCGTGCTTGCGGCATAGCGCACAAGTGTATACATTCCAAATTCACTTAATCTCGGTAGTACTCTTCATCCTAGAAGTGAAGACGAGGGAGGAGGCAGCTTGCTTGTCCTGTCCTTTCGCGGTCTCACAAGCATGAGCGAAACCCACCACCGCCGACAGCGACACTGCTTTTTCGGCGCTCGCTGCTCCTCTTCCTCCATTGCAAGCAGGGAAGACGAGAGAAGAATCATCGCAATCTCCTGTTCTTCATCTACGTAATCGTCCATCAGCTTCGCGCCATGCTTTCTGATTGGGATGCAGCGTGAACGTGAAGCGCACGCCTACTCGTCGAGCCAAAAGCAGTGAGACCGGGGAGCAGCGAAGCCCGGGAGAGACAGCCGAGGTGGGAACTCTTGCACCTTCTCGTCGTATTTGACGGGATGTCACGAGAACAGCTGCCGCAGCCAACGCCGCAGCTGCCGCCTCTCGAAGAAAATAAATGTAAACGCAACCCGCTTGTCGCCGCCGCCGCCGGGAGCGGATCCACTCTCGCGGTAGCGGATTTCTTCTCGGGTGTAAACATGCAATAAGAGTTGACATAATGATACTGAATGCGCAATTGAGCCAATTACCATACTGATGATTTGCCAGGACATAGCTGCCTCGATTGCAAATGACGCGTTTTTGCGCTTATTGTGTGATCAGAAGAAAATTAATGTTTTCTGGTATACAAGGCTCACCTGAAATAAGTCTCCTCATCGGGTCGGATATGAAAGCTTGTCACGAAAGAGATCCTCAGACCTAAGGAAAGCAACAACTTAGTTACGATAGAATGGACGCTTCAAGGACGCTCAATCCAAAAGGAAGTATTGCGATTAAAATCGACCCTGATAATGGGCAGACTGAGCTTCAGCAGTCTCTTCGACAAAATGGAACTGCATGCCGTGGGAACCGCACACTTTGTAAAATGCAAACTTATTGACAACTATGAACAGTGCATTGCCAAGGTGGTCAACACAGCTGACCTTTCTCAGAACCACAGAGTGGCCAACGGCCAGCAGCAGGGACTTGCCAAGAGAGGGGTCTGAGCGCAGCCATGAAACCCGTCACGCTCAAGCAACAGGTTGGTCCACTGTTGGGCAACACCACAATCTCGAATGAGGTAGAGCTTGCTTTATTCCTTGGAAAGGACCCTAAGAAGTTATTTTCGGACCTTACAAATCATATGTGTAAAGTTAAAATTGAAAAAAGATATATATATATTTAGACGACTCTCCAGCTGCTCTGGCTCCAGACGGTTTTGTATTCAACTACAAGGATGACTACGAAGTCGGCTCCTTTGCCAGATCATCTAATGAACCAATTGGTCTTCTCCCCCTTGGCCCGGCGGAGGCAAGGCAGCCCCAACGTTTTGGGTATACAATGGAAGGGCTGTAAAGATCCTATACGACTTAGAAGAATAGGAGGACAACGACATCATAGGTCGTTGTCCATCATTGGCGAAGTAGAAACTTTAGGGCAGTTCAAAAAGGACTAACTAAATAGTATGCAAAATATTGCTTTGCCTCTTGGCATCCTACTTTTGAAACGAGAAAAATCTTTGACAATCCTCAAGAACCGCATCCTCTATGCTTGCAGCATTCTTCAGCAGGTCCTCAACCCTGCGTTTCAATGAACGAACAGTGTTACTCCTACCTCAGTCACTTCTACAGTATCTTCGCAGCCTGGGTTGAATGTTTTGTCTGCTTTTTTGCCTTGCTTTTCTGTGTAAGCAGGAGTTTCCTGACACGCCGGCAGTGTAAGCATGACTGTTCTGAAAGATATTGAAGATGAATTAGCAATTACTGTTCATGCAAAATTAACCTGCAGACTCTACAGTCATTGCACACTTTTGGGTGATCAGTTGGTTGTCCCAAATCTTCACTGTAGACGAGGGTTGAACCTCCAGGGGAAGAAACTCTTGGAGCAGCCCAGCACCACAGCAGGTATGGATAGGGTCAGCAGCTTCCACTTCTTGATCGAGGTCTTCAGTGCTTGCTAGGTTGACATCCTCCTGCTTTTTTTCCTTTGGATAGAGTAGATACTGTGTTTTATGGCTCTTCAGCGCTGCCACTTGTGTTCTCACCAACAGGAACTTTTTGCTGCAGAGCTCCAACCCCGTCGAGTTCAACAAAGACACCATAAAAGCCACCCAACCTTCCAGTACTGTCCTCAACCATGCATTTGAAGGCAGAGTAGACAAACACCAATCCACTTTGTTTTCGTGCGTTGCTTCAGCTTCATCCTCATCAATGTTACCCCTGCTACTCCCAGGCGAGGCGTCACACCGAGCAAGCTTCCAACGTCTGGCATTGGCATGAACATCGGAAGATTGTGAACGCTCTACGTTTACGACGCAGTTTCTTCGTCGACGGCAGGTTTGGAAATACAGTCGGGTACGAGCTTTGCGTTAATGCTGGCTGCTCCCTTATCAGCTGTACAATTTCCCCCTTGATGACGTGAGGTTCACAAAACGTTGCACAAACTTTTCATTGAATTGTAGTTCACACACTGCCCACCAATGTTGCAGTGGTGTGTCCCAATGCTGTATACTTCTGGACCACAGAAGAAATCCTCCAGTGTCTCTAGGCACCAAAAATCACATGCACTTTCGCTCAGCCGAGCAGTACCCTGTCTTGCACACTTGCAGTGCCTGTTCCTTGACTACCGCTTCGGTGACCAAGTGGGCTAAACCGCACACTCAGCTCGACGCGCGTGGAGCGAAAGCTCGCGCTGCAGAACCCAGGGATCCTGGGTTCAAGCCCCACCCCTGCCCGTTTCGATCTGGATGAGCATCGTACCGGTGTGCGGTCATGTATCACTACTCAGTGAGCATGTTAAAGACCCCAGGTTTGCAGTCGTACTGCACTGGCGAAATTGCTCATCTACAGTGTAAACCAGTGTCGCCTGTGGCCTCAGGCGGCTGTGGCCTCAGGGGCGGCTGTGGCCTCAGGGTCGGAATTTGCGAGATGGGGTTGCAGACTCAGTCTTGGGTAGTAACACGTTACTAGTAACGCGTTACTGTAATTTCGTTACTTTTTTGGTAACTTGTAACTGTAACGAGTTACTTTTTGAAAATGTAACTTGTAACAGTAGTTCTATTACTTTTTCTGAGGTAACGATGAAAGTAACGACGTTACTTTTGTCGTTACTTTCCATTTTTTTGTGAATAATATATCACTGAACGAGTACAATTTAGACATTCTTTTTGCTTTCCAATTTGTCTGTTCCAACATTTCGAGTGTCAAGTTTTTTTACACAAACTTGTGAGTACGCTCTTTCTCGCCAGTCACGACCCGAATATAGCCACGCGTAGATTTGGTTAAAAAACAATGTAGTTTTCTTAGCACGCGCTTATACTTTGTGAGTGAACACTTACATCTTGGTATCTTGAAGAACTATCTCTTTTGCGGTTTTCCCTTTTTCTGCGCAAACGCTTTTTAATCGGGTGAATCAAACATGAACCTCCAATACACGCGGAGGGCAGTGCGAATGTTTCGTATATTGATTAGCGCCACCACTCCGCACTGCGCATGTTTCGTATTTTGATTTGCGCCACTACTCCGGTGTAGTGTCAACAGTCGAGGCAAAATTTACTGCTGTTTGCGCGGGGTTTGTTTCTGGCTTGCCGGGTACGAACTGAAATATGTCTAGGGACTCTATGAACCCAGCGCAACCGTCAACGAGCCAGCAATGTGCTAGTGCTACCAAGGATATGAATGATGATAAGAACAAAGAAGAACTACCATAACCGGCGTACAGAGAATATTTTGCTGTGGTGGAGGTGGTTACTAACAACGCGACCGCAGAAAAAGGCACTTTGTTGCCTCAACGCCTACTCGGCAATCAAAAACCTGTTCCGGCGAAACAACACAGCGATCCCATCTAGCGCGTTAGACGAGCCTCTGTTGAGCAAGGGCAGGGACGTGTTCGTTATCAAACAAGGGAAACTTTCAGACACTATAATTTCGAGAAGAAACTGCTGCAAAGTTACAATATAAAGTAAAAGGCACAGTTTTTAATTGCATGCAAATAAACTTGGTGAAAAGCATTTTCTAGTTTTTCCTAATCTTTTGTGTTATAAAAAGTAACTGAAAAGTAACGTCGTTACTTTTCAAAAGTAACTGTAACTGTAACGAGTTACTTTTTTGTTGCGGTAACTGTAACGGTAACTTCGCTACTTTTTTCAGAAAGTAACTGTAACTGTAACGAATTACTTTTTAAAAGTAACTTACCCAAGACTGTGCAGACTGCACTCGCGGATGAGGACCGGGTCGGTGACAAATGCCAAGTCCAGGATGGATAAATTCCCAGCTCGAGAGGTGTAGGTGGCAAGTTTGCATACTTGTAGGAACCCTGATGTTTCCATGATATGAAGCAGCTGGTCATCAGAGCTTGTCAATGGGGCAGTTGTGTCAGTCCAGTCGATGTGTGCATTGAAGTCCTCCACCACACAAACACTGGAATAGCTCTTGACACTAACACGTGCCAGAGACTGGTTGAGAAACTCGTTGGAAGCACGACGTGAGTTAGGGGGGCAGTAAATGCAAGCCCAGAACATCTTTCCGTGTTTGAGGTTCATCTCATCAAAAACAGCCTCAAGTCTGTCTGTCTCGTAGTCCCAACTTCTGCAACAAGATAAATGATTCGCAACAACAATCATGACTCCCCCACTGCTTGAGATTTTGTCTATTTGTGAATACTGTGATTGCCGAGGTTTGCAATCTGGCTGTCAAGTTTGAGTTATAGTTTTTTGTCCTTTTGTAGTTAGTCGTTTGCAATCATTTTACTCAGTTTTGCACACATACGTTTGTGGGAAGGGTGCTCTTTTGTTACATTCTTCCCTTGTTTTTTTTTTTCTTTTTGTGAAGGTGCCTGAATCCTATATAAACAGGATTTTTGCCAAGAAGTTTCAGTTGTATATGAGACTTTTTCTCTCCTTCATTGCCCTTCTTTTTTTTCGAGTCTCTGGGTTTAGTTCTTCATGAAACAGATGTTGCAAATTGAGGTGAGCATCATGAAATTAGGTTCAGAAATGCACATAGAGGCTAATAGCTTCCTACTTACACCCAACAGGGACTGATATTGGCAGCATTTCTACTTGAATAGAAATTTGTCCTCACTAAACAAGGGCTTTGAAAGGTTCACCACACCAGCAATTATTCCAAAGATTTTGTCGATCTACGGCACGAGATCTAGATCAAACCGATTCGTCAGAATACAGGAGAACTTCTTTTTCTGAATGGCTCATTCTACATGCACATATGTGCTGGCAATGGCCTGATTATCTTTGGCTTCCTCTGCTGAAAGCTGTCTTTCCATGACAAAGGGAGGCCTGATCATCCATACCTTTTTTTCTCTGTGCAACTCATTGATCAAAAACCCTTTGTCTACCATGACGCTATCAACATGTGCGATGCACCTGCCCAGCAACCTGGACTGTTTTGGGATGAATGTGTCTGAAGCTTTACCACCGTAGGTCGGGCTTACATATAACTTATTAAGCCTCCTGCTTTTTCGCTCGCTAGGATTTTCGCTGTGTAAGTTTGTTTGTAGTGGCTGTACGTGAGCAGCCTCGCCTTGAGGTCCTTTGGTCGCTCGATTTCAATCTCTGTGCAGTCAAGCACCCTTCTTGTCTCCTTGTACTCCCAGAAGTATGTTATTAAGCAGCTGACCACAGCGTCCTTCTCAGGCCAGAAAACGGCATGCTTCAACTTTTTGAAGATGTTTGACACAGTTGTGTGGTGAAAACCAAACAGCACAGCCAACAGGGAAATGTAACGTCATGGTACAACTTCATGAAAGTGAGCAGCAGAGCATTGTCATCCCTTAAGCAGAAGCTGCAAGATGTTTGGAGCGTGCCTGCTTCTGTGTATAGTTCAGTGATGTTGTAAAAGAACTCAAACAAGCACACTCCAGTCAGCACTACCAGCCCAATTTCATTCTTAACTTTGAAGATAGTGAAGAGCTGTTGTCGTCTGAACAGTCCCCTAGTCGTCTTGACCTGTATCCCAATCTCCCGTTGGAACTTGTTCAACTCTGCAGTGAGCTCTTCAAAGAAACCAAAGCAAAGTGGTACAAAAATAAAACAATTAAAATATTTGTACAGAAGGGAAATGTTGTAACGGGTATAGTTCCTACCTTCACAACTTGTGATGTCTTCACCCAGGCTTCCAGCAGGAACCGAGAAGGCGTTGGCTCTTGCTGTAGCTGAGGCTTCAACCGATGGTTCAGGCGTGGGCGAGGGGGCATGTGGCGTTCGAATCACTGATGCATGAGATGAAAGGATTAAGGCTACATCTACAGGCGTGTCACTCACTCATACGTACAGTCCAAGTGAAATTACGAGTTGACTTCTTGAGTAACTGAACAAATTTATTTCTATGCCATGATTAGACAATCATCACAAACTTTTGTGAAAGCCCAAATCTAATGGAAAGTAAACAAAAAGGAAACACCACAGCTACTATTTGCTTAATTATATATTTTGATCTGTTAGCATTAGAGGCCCCATTTCGAGAAAAAGCCGGTGTTAGCGTAGTGGTGTCTGTGGTCACATGACCAGATAGGTCGATACGTCCCATGTTAACGCATTTCCTTCGCATTGAATACATTAATCGTTTTGAAACTTTTTGCACTGCTCGTGACCAGCCTGAGCTGGTTCCAAGTAGTGTGTCAAGGAACTTGTTGCGGGAACAGCGCATGAAGCACACAGGTGGTGAAGAGAGTTGACCGGTCGAAATTTCCAACCTATGAAGCATTTTTTGTGCTGTTCCCACAATAAATTCTTATCCTCAACTGGCCCAACTTCTCTGCCTATAAATGGACTCTCTCGGTGATATCTGTGGGCTTGTTGGTATTAACCCTCAAGTGATGTGGAATCAAGGTAAGGGAAAATAACTCATTTTTAGTCTAGTCTACCATTTCTTCTTGAAAGGCTCTAGATATTATATTTTAGCAAAATAAATTTGTCTCTGGACTCGAATACCAAAACCTTTTCATACAAAAACTCTCATCCTCTATAGCAGTGGTTCTCAAATGGGTGTCTGCGGACCCCAAGGGGTCTGCGAAGACATTTTGGGGGTCTGCAAAGCCCTCCCTGCCTCATCAGTCAAGTCCACAATAAGTTTTTCTTTTTTTCGGATTGTGGAGAAACGTTCCAATTTTCGGGCAAGTTTTTTTCGTATGTATGTCAATGACATAAGCCTACTTCACACACCCCTTAATTATATATATTTATTAAATCATTATCATAATTCAACTATACCTTTCCCTTGCCCCCATCACAACTGGGGTCCTCCATCATCTCCACCAATCCACAAGGGGTCTGCGAAACATCAATGGTTGAGAACCACTGCTCTATAGGATCCACATCTTTCACTGCTGCTTCTGCAGCTTTTTCCACTGGACAGCTCTTCAAACTCTCGCTGTTTTCCTGTGTTAGATCGTCCAGCTCTAGGGAGATGGGAGTCTGTAGAAACTGGCGAGGATATGCAGTAGCATGTCTTTCACCTGGAAGTGACGATTTGAAGAAAATGGTGCATTGGCCAACATTGATGATTGCGCTAGTTGGTAGTTAAATTTTGAAATATAATGGTACAGAGATATGGCCAAAGTATGAGAGAACGGACAGGCAGCAGTGCTGACTTGCAGCTGAACTTTTATTAGTGCTCACTACATATGCCACACGTTCGCTCACTAAAAAGTACTGAATACAATGGCTGGAAAAAAGAAAAGCAGTTAATTCATGTTTGGGAAATTGTTGAATATGTGATGCTATTTTTTTATTCAAACATCAGTTGGTATTTTTCACTAAAAAGAGAGATCAAGCTATTTTTCATTCAAATATCACTTGTTGCAATTTTAGACTGAAAACATAGATCGTGCTATTGTTCTTTCAAATACAAGTTGATGCTATTTTTCTCTAAAAACTGAGATTGTGCTATTTTTAGTTCACATATCAGTTGTTGCTATTTTGCACTAAAATAGAGATCATGCTATTTTTCATTCAAATAGTATCAGTTGTTGCTATTTTTGACTCAAAACATAGATCGTGCTATTTTTCATTCAAATAGCAGTTGGGATTTTTCACTAAAAGCGTAGATTTTTCTCTTTTTCGTTCAAATATCAGTTGTTGCTATTTTACACAAAAACTTAGATCATGTTATTTTTCATTCAAATGTTAGGTATTGCTATTTTTAATCAAAACTAAGATTGTCCTTTTTTTTTATTCAAATATGAATTGTTGCTATTTTTCACTCAGAACAAAGATAGTGCCCTAGGGAGATGGGAGTTGCTATTCTTTCACTATATTATAGTGAAATAATAGCAAATATCAGTTGCTATTCTTTCACTCAAAGCGGAGATCATGCTATTTTTCATTCAAATATCAGTTGCTATTTTTCATTCAAATATCTATTGTTGCTATTTTTTTTTTACTAAAAACGAAGATTGTGCTATTTGCCATTCAAAAATCAGTTGATATTTTACACAAAAAATTGAAATAGTATTATTTTTTATTCAAATATCAGAGGCCGGATTTACGAAACATCTTACGACAAAAAAGTTTGTAAATCTAATTCATGCAAAAGTTGCAAACTTTCTGGTATTCTCAAAGTAAAATGTTCCCAGTTTTTGCGTGAGTTATGACAAAATCCTACGACAGGGGTCCATTTGTTCTAACGAACATTTTCGCGACAGCTTGTTCAAAATGGCTGCCTACATTGCCTTCCTACTCGACCAGCAGCGCGATGCCATAAGAAGTTTGCATCAGCAGCGTGTCTTTCGGACAGGCACTGCTCTTCTTTATTTTCTCGGGTGTCCGCATTTTCTTTTAATTACTACATTTTGGCGACGAGGATTTTCTTTTAATTACTACAGTAGTAATTAAAAGAAAATCCTCGTCGCCAAAATGTAGTAATTAAAAGAAAATGCGGACACCCGAGAAAATAAAGAAGAGCAGGCCTGCGTGGGCCTGCGGAAAACGAGGGGTCTTACATGCCGAAGAGGTGACCGGCGGGCCGGGCGTGGGAGCCCCGGACGGAGAGAGAGAGAGACGTCTGACGCGGTCGGTAGTTGAATCGTAACTCTTTATTTAACGGTCAACAACGTGGGGTTGAGCGCCACGGGGACACAACCCTGATAACACGGTGCAATGGTGGAACGGTGGCGCCATCTGGTTAGTGTGGCGAGAAAGACTTAATTGAAAAAATTGAAATACTACAGACTCGTCGAACATTACAGACGATCGGGGATCACCACATCGAGCACTACTACCGCTCGCCGAGGCCAGCCGTGCAGAGGCTCTGCGATGCGCTAGCGCTGGCTCTTCGACGCCCGACAGCTCGTTCGTGTTTGCTCCCCGTCGACGCTCAAGTGCTACTTGCTCTCCGCTTTTATGCGAGCAGGCACTTTAGGTCCGTGGTGGGCGACATAGCAAACATGAGCCAGTCGAGCTCCTCTCGGATAATCAATGTGGTGAGCAGTGCGCTCTGTGACCTTGCCAACAGTGGAATCGTTTTCCACAATGTCGCGGGCAGCGTTGCTCACTGCGCGCGGTAAGTGTTTTTCCCAATGTTGTGACCGTCGGTTTAATGCAATTAAAAGTTAGCCAGAGCCACGTTAGCGCGTTTACTCGGACCAACCACTGCCCGAGACACTGCCACCGGCACCGCCATCAGGAATGAGCTTGTGAACAGCGTTTTTGAGTGAAACGTCAAAAAAACGCGAGCCTTCAGTGCATTGAAGAAACAATGTATTGTTATTGTACCTAATTGAGCTTTTATTGATACCTGGGGACAGTTTTGCCTTTTTCTAACCGAACATTCAGCTTGTATGCTTTGAGTGCCACCATCTGCTCCTGCAGGCCCATAATCCTGTCGAGGCGTTCAACAATAGCTTCCTGAGTCTGGGTTATCTCGTTGCTAGGGGTGTATGCAGCAGAAAACACGTGCGAGAAGAGAGATCCAGTGAATTGCATGCCAAGGCAATCTGCCTTGTAATCTACAGCCTCGGAACTGCAATGCACTAGAACACTCGGCCACTGATTCGCCAATTACCTCATTAACTACTTGTTTTGCTCATTCATGCATGCTTCCTACAGCTACATCTGTACATTAATTTTCCATGCGAGTGTCACAACAGTACCGTGGATATGGTGCAAGGATTTTTAGTTTTCATTCACGAAGAAATTATTTTTCTCTAATGTGCAGGTAGCAAGGACAGTGTCCTTGCTACCTGCAGATCGTCCGAGTCTCTACAGTCCCTCACAATCTTTTGAAGCGTGTGGCTTGTCTGGCATTTACTTTTGGACAGGTCTAGAAGATGTTGTAACAGTGACCAGGTCTTTGCCATGTTTACGGTCCACTGAAGCTTATTGCACATTTAGAACCAGCTGGATTTGGCCAGTTCCCCACCATGTTCCACTGCATCCTTTTCCAGTTTGACTGTATGAAGTTTGAGTTTGTGATTGAGTCTCTCGCATTTCCACCCCTTGAGACTGCGTCTTGTCTCCCACAGCCTCAATAGACGAGAGTCAACCTCCAGTCTCTAATTGAATAATAATTCCTAGAGAAACAAAAGGGACAAAGGACAAACAAAAATTTCCAAAGACCTAGGTGACTGGTGCGCAACTGAAAATATCCGCCTGGTCCTGTTTGCTCTATCGACGACTAACTCCTGGTTAGCTCAGTTGGTAGAGCGCTTCACTAAAAAAATGATGAGGTCTCTGGTTCGATAACGGCCAGGCGGATTTTTTCGGTCATTCACCAGTCGCCCAGCTGTGTTTGGAGATTTGTGTTTGTCCTTTGTCCTTTTGCTCCCCTTCTCCAGGGAGTATTATCGTCATTCTTGTCTAGCTTGCTTGCACCTTTGCATTAATTGCATTATCACTAATGTCTGTTGTGTGTTTGTCTACTTCTGCCTGCAGGTCCCTTAGCGACTGGTCCAAGTCATCTGTCCCAGTCAGTTAGAGCTGACTTGTTTATGAATTTCTTTCTGGCGTGATAACCCCTTCAATTTCTACTATCGAGTGGTCGCTGCCTAGTGTTTCCTCGGTGTTGGACCAGTCAGCGGCATGGGATTTGATTAGCACGAAATCCAAACAGGTATCCCTTTGTGCACTGTTTCTTGTGCACGTAGGGTGTTACGGGACGGTAAGCAACGTAAGGCTGCTGCTGCTGCTGGCATATTGCTTCGTAAAGCTTTTGGCGCTTCGCAGCTGTATATCCATATCTCCAGATTGAATATGTGGCGTTAAAATCTCCTACGATTAACAGATTCTGCCCAGCCAATTTCAGTCCCTTTACAATAAGCCTTTAAAAACGTCTCTAGTGTTGCTGGGCGGACTCTACACGTTGAGTATATAGGGGCTAGGCATGTTGCGCTTCCTCGACATAATTTCCGCATTGTTGTACTTGTTCTGAATGCCCTTGATTTTGTGGTTTCTTGTGGTAATGTGATTGGCTACTAGTATAGCTACCCTGGAATTTTTTCGAGCGTGTATAATACAGTCGCCGTTTTCGGGTGCTGATAATATTGACTTGTTCGATATTTCAAACCTAATCGAGGAACCATTACCTACCCGATAGAAATATTTCATATTCACGAGCAATGTTTCGGACAGCTTGAAATCTGGAAGTTAAATTTTTCTGACAAAATCGTTGGGAGCGATGAGCGGGACGCATCCCTGAGAATCCTGAGATTTAGCGGGGAAAATCCTGAGATTTAGCAGGGAAAAATTCCCCGCTAAATTTAATGGAAAAACTTCCCCGCCAAATTTAGCGGAAAAATTTCCCGCTAAATTTAGTGGGAAAAATTCCCCGCTAAATTTAGCGGGAAAATTTGCCCGCCAACTTGAGCGGAAAAAATTCTCCCGCTAAATTTAGTGTGAAATTTTTTCCTAAATGCAAGGCGAAGAGTAGGGGAGGGGACGGATGAGGAGGAGGAGCATACCCTTCTCTCCGTACTTCCCCTCCTCCTCCTCAAGAGCTGTGCTCTAATTCGACGTTACAGGGGATTGTAAACGTCTTTTATTCTTTTTCCTTGTCTTGCTATGTTTTTCGAGCTCAGTATTAGTGGGAGTGCTGAACCAGTCCGAATATAATGGCATGGTCTTTTTATGAGCAAAACAATATGAGAGGGTGATATCTCCTCAATAAAGTGTTGTAAAAATAATGTGTACATACCATGTTTTCCACGCCTCCAGCTGTCTCTTGAGGTGCCACCGCACCCAGACCCTGTAATTCAGCAACAAGCCGTGGTACATCTGTCAGTGAGAAGAGTCCATTAGATTACCAAAAATGTAGCCCCTCACTTTGCAAGATGAGCATTGCCTGATAGTAACAGGTCTCTAGTTCAATGGACATTTCCGAATTTACAACAACGCATAAAGTTGGGCGAGTTGGTTTGACAGTGGCTAGCATTTCCAAGTACTTCCAAGGAACTTCTTCAATAAATGGCAGAGATTGAGCACGAAATGTGCTGTACAGCAGAAATATCCCCAGCTTCAACAACGCTTCCCCCGGTGACTTTTTACACTGCATGACGATGGCAATCGTAGCCTTGAGGTGGCCACACTCGTGGAACGGGCAGGAAGCGGACATCCACAATCCACAAAATTGTCAGAAAAGATCAATGGTTGTCACCATGGGGCATATATAAAGTTGCTAAAGCCATGGGGTACTATTTCAGTTGTTTATGCCGTGCCCGGACAATTTTGAAGGGCGAATCAACTCTGAATGAAAACACAATTTCCAATAATGTGTAAGAGCTGTAAAAGGTTATATCCCCTAGAAACTTTTCTGTTTCTGTCCAGTTAAAGTAGTATAAACAGGTAATGCACCAACCCCATCTCGTGATTAGCTCAAGTATTAATATTCCACTCTAGTTTAGCATGACAGGACCAACACAATCTAGGAGCTCCCAGACCTGCCAGAATTTAGAATAACATCAAATAAGGATTTTCAGAAAAGATAATATGTTTTAAAGCAGGAAGAAGGTCTTCCACAGCGACAGCCAGCCGTGCCCTCCCATGCTCCACTTGTGCTTCCGCTTCCTCTGCCCTTGCCTTGGCCTCCTGCGCCCTTGCCTGTGCTCTTGCCAGGGCCCGTTCCGCCTTCTCTTCGACCACCCTTGCTCGTTCTTCACCCTGTCTTCTCATCTGTAGCTCATCGAAGGCAGCTTCAGCTGGCTGTTCAGCGCTTTTCTCAGCTGGAGGCACATGCTGTTGCCACAGACAATGGCAGAGGTTAGCAGAGGATACTGACCATATCCGGATATCCGTGCCATGCTCTCTGCTCTCTCTGGTCTTTCAACTCCTGCCGAAGTTTTTTGAGAACTCGCTCCTCCTCGGTATCTTTCCTTTTCGTGACTTCTTTCTGCGACTAATGGTTTTAAAAATAATGAAAAATAAGTATATTTCTGCAAAATTCTATCACATTTAAAGTTCTAATAATAAAGGTGCTTGCTTCATACTGTGTACAGAGTTGCGCTGGTCTAGCACCTTACGCAAGAGCTCGTCAAGGTCCGGGTGGGACACTGACGAGCAATAAAGTGAAACATTCCAAAATGAAAGTGCCATACAATTGCAGACAGGCTGATGGCAGCTACAAACAATAGCTGACAATTCCATCATCACTACCCCAATTTATAATTTTCAATCCTTTACCTATAAAACAGAACCATGGGCAAAGCGAACACAGCTACGGGAGCATTCGGGCTCAGACTGCGGAAGCATGTCATTCTGGATGGTTTCAAGATTAGCAGCTATTAGCATCCATCTGTCTGATCTCGCCGCCGCCCCACATTCAGTAGCAGTGGTTCCTCTCGCTGCCGACTTGGCACACGTGCATAGTCCAAGGCTGCAAGCTCCTATAGCTATGTCCTCAACTGTACAGTGCCCGCGCAATTGAACTCAGCCGGAAGTTGGTATGGCATCAGAAAGAAACCGTCTAGTCTGTTTTTGTTTACTCTGAAAATTGGTGTATTAACTCCTTTTTGTTGCAGATGCCACACACACAGTGTAGACATGAAAAGACCCAGCGAACGTTGAGTAGTTTCTCACCAGTTCCTCATGTGCGTAAATTTTTTGCACATGCTTAAATTGAACAACCACAGAACAAGATTCCCAGCCATCAAAAAGCTCAGTTGGCTCAACTTCCAGTCAAGCAGACGCTATGGAATGCGGTACCCTGGGTACATTCAGCGGCTCTAGTCTTACCAAGCCACTGAAATTTTATGGCAACATCATGTTCAAAATTTTAACAAATGTTTTGCCTGCCATGTTGTCGTAAAAAAAAACTAGCAAAGCAAAGAAAAAACAAAAACAATTTCATAGTTGAACTACTCGTTAAATTAGGTAAAACCATGACAGAGCTTTTCCTTGTATCCTATTACGAAATGATAGTTATCCTGCCAAATTTATGCCCAAAATAAGTACAACATAGAAAAATGCATTCAAGGTGCTTGGCCCCCTTTTCTCTAGCGTCTGTTCAGCGAAAATAATTCTAAAAAAGGAACTATGTAGTGGAAACAAAATATTAAAATAACCTCTTTAAAGGAGCTGTGCAACGATTTTAATGTTGAAAGAATTAACATCTTCTGCTTTTGATATTGTTCACCTTGTCACAAATGACAGAAAACACACCTTCTTTCATCGAAATGTTGCGATTCTGCCGCGTAACAGCGAGGCAAAACTTATAATATTCCCCGACCTGCAGCCGCGAGCGGCGGCCATGAGAAACGCGCGGCGTGACGTCAATGGAGGAATCTTGTAGAAAGATTGCAAGTTGTGCGAATACCTGCTCGATAAAAGGTAACTTTTCTATAAATCTTGTTGTTCCAACATATATATAAATGCGTCAAAAACCTGGTATCACCGACAAAACTTTAATTATACGGAGTTTTAGTGGCGCCATCTATCCTAGGTTCACAAAACCGTCAGCTCTCTCTGCTACCGCAAACAGCTGCCAGAAGCCAAAGGGGGAGAGGGACAGGGCCGGACGGGCTATGGCCGGACCCGGATGAGACTTTCCTCCTTTCACCATATTGTTCGCGTGGCACCCGCCAGCACGTGGTCACGCCGTCGCGAGCGGATGAGTTCTCGCTCCTCACTGATGGCTCTTAAGAGAGAACTTTTCCGGAACCCCGCGCCTACCCCCTCAACGTCACTGCGCACGTGACCCGGAAGCCGACGTACAAGTTGAGAGGCGGCAAAAACCTGGATCTTTTTCATTTTTGTAAATAAAAGCTAGGACATTTCCTCTTTTTTCTGTAGTTCACTTCAGAAGTGTCAGGCATCAACTTCCACAATAATTTAAGCAAAGCCCTGAAATTGTTGCACAGCTCCTTTAAGTGGGTTATTGCACCTAGTTCTCAGGCATGCAGCTTCTGAATACCACCTTGTACTGCCAAGGTACTTCGCCATGTGAGGAGCAGAAGTATCTAGTGAACTTTTCCCTCACTGCTTTGTTGTTTTCAGATGCATTGTTTGAGCCAAGACGCGTCACATCAGAAAGTGCACTCCCGTCAGCGGCATCAGCCCTCCACTGACCGTTAGTTATGGACCCTGACGCTTCCTCTCGGTCAGCATAACCAGCAGGGCAGTAGCGACGTTCCCCCTGCTCGCTTTCATTGCAAACTCTTAAGTAGTTGTGCAGGTTGACGCATGCCCAGACAATGGCATCCAGGGTCTCCTCAGACCCCTGGATTGGTTGTCTGAAGGTGCGCCAACGTGCAACTAGGATGCGGAAAGCATTTTCAATGACCCTCCTCGACCTGGAAAGTCTGTAGTTGAACACCCTTGGCTTCAACTTCAGATCTTTCCTAGGGTAAGGGCGCATCAGGTTGGTGAGCAGGGGGAAGGCCTCATCTGCTACAAAGACGAAAGGCAGTTTGGTTGATGTCCGGGGAAGCCGTCCAGTCGGCGGGGCAGTCCATACTCCAGACAGTATGGACTGCCCCATTTCAGAGTTTCTGAAGATGCCTCCATCACTATACCGCCCTGGTTGCCCAACGTATACCAGCGTAAACTTGTAGCTGGCGTCGCAGCCTGCAAGTAAGACGATGCTGTGGAACCCCTTGTAGTTGAATGTGTCAGAGCCTGCACCAGGTGGAGCTTGGATGGCCACATGCTTGCCGTCCAAGGCTCCGACACAGTTCGGGAAATTCCACAGCCTTTCGAACTCCCCTGCAAGTCGCTCCCACTGGGCAGTGTTGGGGGCCTGCAGAGCAGTTGATCAAGTACTCTTAGCTAATCTCATTTAAGTTCCAACATACCACACAACACTAATTAGACCTGCAACTCCTAAAGCCTTGTCGTTTTCGATTCTTGCAGGAGCAAAAAAGAAAGAGTACACGTGTCAGAGAATGGAAAGGGCAGTGCTTAACGAAAAATAGATTTATGAACTGTAAAAAAAAGTGTTTATACATTCATGTCTTGTTTGTTGTCCAGACAAAAGAGGCTTCACAATTTATCTACTGTAGATGCGTTGTCTATGCAGAATAGAAAATAGCAGCGAGAAAAAAATGCGTACTTGGAGGGGTTTGTATCGTTGCATCAAAACTGCTTCCGTGGACAATTTTGCGGCGACTCTCATTTCATAATCACATTTCCTCGACAGTTAAACGTTTTGTGAACACCTTCGCGTCGCCTCCTATTTCCTGAACAAGTTTCCTCGACACTGGGTGGATTTTTTTAGCTGCACCGGTGCGGAGAAGTGTATGGTGGTGTACTTCCGGTCCTATGTCAATACACATACCGGATGTTCACCGCTCTGCACTTTTCTGAATCTGTGCAGCTAAAAAGAATGAAGGCACTGTGATATTTCGTAAAAAACTTTGCATTGAATACATTGATAGAATAGTGCAAAACAACAAGGAAGGAAGGACGAGGTAGACAGGAAGGGTGCTAACTGACAACTGACATTTAATACTGCCCCCCAGCTCATTCTATTGCATTCAATACATTTCGTAGACACTGCAACATTTCGTAGATACTCTCTTTGCAGGCCGCATGGGTCCTGCGACGTTTTGTTGACATGATAATTTGCTTCCCAGGCAGCCTCGCTTCACACGTTGCCATACTTGGGCCCACAATCAGATTCTGGTGGCTGTGGGACATGGCAACATTCACAGCTAGGACCACCCACGGTAGAAGCCGGGCTTCCGAACGAAGGGTGCTGCGTGCGGGCACCCCTTACTTTGCTTCGGTATGCTCGGGGAATAGAAATATAATGTCAGGCTTGCACCGAGCTTCATTAGAACCACCTGGTGTTCGCCAAGCTAGGTTAGCATACTGGGAAAAGGCTTAAGCAAACATCACCGAAATGATATAAAATGTCGTAAGCTCTGGTCACTGAAATGTACATAAACTCATTAAAATTAAACTATTTGTCGTAAGACATAGTGGTGTCGGCAGAATTATTGCCACCATACTCGCAGGGTGGTATAGTGGGTCCAACACCTTGTGGAGAGCCAGGCACGTCTCCCTGATAATTAAGGATGTTGTTGACCGGCCGATTTGGTAGCCCATCGAGCATATGAGCTGCTAGGACCCATGTGCAAGGTATCTAAAAGAAGTTTAATAGAGGGTGGTTTTAATGAAGAAACAACTAGGTTTCAGTATTTCACTCTTTCAAACTTGTAGAGTTGACTGAGCTCATAGTTCAAATTCAATGAAGTTCAAGGTCCTGCAAGCCATGAACCTCTAAAAACTTTAGCAACATAGGTTCTTCAGAAATCATGGTGTCGAGGCTCTCGGTACTTGTCTGTAAATATGTGCATACAAATGTATTTGTCAGTATGACTGTTCGGGTTCCACACTTGGACCCTGACTGCAGTTTCTTGAACCTCTATTTTATGATTTTGCACTTTCAATTCTGAAAAGTCTGGGTACCTACCTCCCATTTTAAAGATAGGAGAATATAGCGATGT
Organism: Ixodes scapularis; assembly: GCF_016920785.2. NCBI lineage: Eukaryota > Metazoa > Arthropoda > Arachnida > Ixodida > Ixodidae > Ixodes > Ixodes scapularis. The sequence continues at coordinate 63,957,446 of NW_024609857.1, read as the reverse complement.
TGCAAACCCATAAAGTTTGCCACATTACTAGTTTCAATAGTCCTTATTCCCTGCCTGGTCCTGTCAGGGCATTGGTCTTGATGTACTAAGAATATCATATGGGAGATATTCACACATTGTCAAAACACTCAAGGCACTCGCCTCATCTGCAAACGTTTATGGATCGCTGGTATGCGTGAAATCTGCGACACCAGCGTTTTTATTCAGGTGATGTCATACAAGTGCCTCCACGTGACTTTTTTGTGCAATGGTGCGTTTTCCCTCTGGTGTGATGACAGCAAAACCCATTCGCAAAATTTCAAACAAACAAAACTTGACTAGCCAGCATCACGTTCACAGGGAGACGACATTGGTACATTTATATCGCATGTGCAAGAATGTGTTGTGAACGTCGACACCTGGCCGCGTACCTACACGTGCGACATTCTCAATTATCTTGTTTTGCGGACAAGTTTTGTGACTCGAAAAAAGCTCAAGTTGTACCAGTCCTTCAACGGCCACAATTGTGTTATCCGCGGCTGGTTAGGGGAGCCATAAGGAAAGCGAGTTCATTTAGACACTGTCATCATTGCAATGCAGGTAAATATTTGACTACTGACTGATAATGGCATGGATTCTACAGCTGATTTACTTCATTTCTTATGCAGATCAGTCGTCCTCAAAGCATAGCAAAGCATGATGTGAAATGAAGTGTTTTTCACATACCTTATAATGATTTCTTGAGCTGTTCACATCTTTGTTGTTCACCCAGCGAAACCACTCTATTCGTCTTCGCTTCGGTTGTATTGCATTGTATTTTGATAACTATTAGTATCGAGAAATACCTAACTTGAGCAACATTTCGATCAACGGGCATCCATTTTGTGCGTTTGTTGGATTCAAACACGGCGTGCTTGAAAATTCTGGTTCGCAATGTGTGTTCTCATATTGAGACACAAAATAAAATGAATGGCCAGAGAAGCATAATTCCCGTACAGACATACGCTGGGAAATAAATTAATAATCCGTGTTTAGGTGGCACTGATTGACTCAATATCCGGCCAGTTCAACACAACAATGCACGTCCACCGAGCTGCTTGGTGACCACGAACATGGCACCAATGGCGCCAAGACGCTACCACCCTGTGGCAGAGCTGGTTCAAATACCTTATTTTCATTACAAAATCTCTACCGACAAAAAGGGATGACTAAAATAAATGTCTATCTGATTTTTGGCTGTGAGTGAAGCAGAAAAGTACCGTAAAATACCGGGCAAACGCCCACTTAAAATATAGAAATAATCGCGAGAGAATGTGGAATGGGCGGATGCACGGTATTCTATAGTATGTACTATGTTGAACTAATAGAACACTTTTTTTAGTTTAGTTCACACAAATGAACTGACAGTGGCTGAAGGAGTGCAAGACTATTAGCTTTTTTCTTTTTTGTTAATTAAGGAAGCTTTCAAAGGTGAAGTTTAATGTTGCGTTCTTAGTAGTCATAAAATTACTCAAATTACCGGATTGTCAACGACAACCTTTCAGCCGGGGAATCGGCTTTCGCCAAGAGGTCAGCTTCTTCTGTAAAAGAGGCCCAACCAGGGACAGCAGGTGGTCAAATCTGCAGATGATACAGTTTACAAAATCAACACCTACGCCTTTAAATTTTTACGCTAAAACAAACCCTCGAAGAGCATATGCGCCGATTTTGCCAGCTCATTTTACAGTCAACCTCATTAATTATGCTAATATTTGCATCTTTACGTCCTACTTTACGATGAAATCGCTGGTTGAATGCTAGCAAATTAAGTCATCACAACCGTGTTCTCCAAACCTACAAAGTCACCTTGTTAATTCGGAACACGGCTCCGCAGAACTAATATTGATTTAAATTAACATATTTCGGAAGTTGCCGGTTTGAGAAGTCTTGGTAATGCACGTCTGTGCACAACACGAGCGCCGACATGGGCCACTTCTTTAACTCTTTCAGGCACAGAAGTTTGTTTTAGCAAAAAAACGGAACTTTATTGATTAAACAGTGAACTACGGACAAGAAAACTCGTTTCTGGCAAAAAGAGAAAATTAAATCAGTGTAGATGGGAATATATCGGGTGGTCAGTTCAGGTAACCACCATGCTCGAAGGGCATCCAAAATCACTTCCTGTGGAAATTCGAGAAGCAATTTTTTTCTTTCCTAAGGCAGAGTGGGACGCTGCAGGTTTCGCACATCCATGTTGTTCTTGTGGGTTGCACTTTCGTGCTGCAATTTGCACACCTCCGTGACGTGCATTTCTTTGGCTGGTGCTTGGACTCAGTGTCACGGATGATCGGGGCTACGTAGGGCTTTGACTTTTTCAGTTGGACAGTCTGGTGGGTTGATGACTTTCGCTTAGAGCTAGAGCCAACTTGTCCTTCTGCAGTCAATGATGCAATGACACTTCTGCAAAAGTCTTTGAGGGTCATCTTTTCGGAATCTTCAAGTTCTTTGAAGATTATGAACGCATTCACAACGCAGCAATTGAGAAAATGGAAGAAAATCCTGTGCCACCACTTCCGTGATTTTCTGTCAACCTGGTATTGACCTTTCAGTTGATCAAACTTGTCTACGAAATTCATATTGCGGTTGTAGTCTTGCAAGGCTGCAGGGCAGGGTACCTTGCTGACAGTTCCGTCCTTGTTTTTTCTGTCAACTTCGACTTCATCTGCCGGGTCATGGAAGTTCGACAAGAGGTGAACTGTTCTCTTGTCCTTCCACTTGAAGCAGCACAGGCTCTCATCACTCACTGAATAGTCTGTGTCCCCTCTTGTCATTGATTTGTCGGCTTGTAATTTCGGCTAGTGTCTTCGGTTTGGTTGACTGTTTTGCATGCATAGATGTCTGCCTCTCTCAACTCCTTCAGAAAGTTATAGCTGGTAAAATAGTTATCAAAAAACACCCGGTGGTATTTACCAGCGAGGCCTTGACACATGTTCTTTACCACCTGCGCGCCCAACTCCTTTTGGACGCCGCTTTCCGATCTTCCGGAATAGATCTCAAACTTAAGATTGTACCCAGTACACAGCATCCAGACCTTGTAGCCGCGCTTCACCGGCTTTTTCGGCATGTACTGTTTCAGACAACTCCTGCCCTTGAACTTAATCATCGATTTATCAATCGCCACAAACTCCGTGGGCAGGTAGTTGTCTGCAAAGGTTGTTAAAAGCTCGGTCAGAAGTGGCCGCACCTTGTGCAGCCTGTCGAAGTCAGGGTGACCCCTTTGGGGCTGCAGGACATTGTCATTCAGATGAAGGTGTGATAAAAACCAACCAAATCTGTTCACTGTCATCAGTTTCGAGATGAATGGATCATGAAGGTCAGGTGCACTGGACCAGTAGTCCCGGTAGCTTGGGCTTCGTTTGATTCCCATCAAAAGATTCAGGCCCAAAAAGCAACGCATCTCTTGTTCCGATGCAGGTGTGTATGACTTGCGGTCCTGCTGAGCATACAGGTTGGTTTGAAAAACCACGCTTTGCATCCAGGATGGGGTCCACAAAAGACTAAAAATGCCAAATGGACTTTTGTCCTCAAGGTCCGTGATGTGACTAGGAACACCAGGCTCAGACAAAAAGGCGAGTGGCGGACACATCCGATAAGTCGCACTCCACACGGGAATTTTTGAGATGGTTACTGGCGGGTCGTCATCCGTTTCTGTGTCTGAGGTGTCACTCACAGTGTGAATGTCCTTTCTTTTCATTGGCGAGTTTTCTTGAGGAGTTGCACCAGAATCATCATTGGCATCATAGTCGGAATCACTGTCACTTGACTTATCTCCTCCTACAAAACTGTCGCAGTCGCTTGGTATGTCCTCATATTCTTCCTCTGTAACAGCAAACAATGAGAATGAGCACTTTATTTTTTACATAATTTGGCTACATTTTAGACCTCATTTTAGACCTCAGCACACTGGTCATCGGATTTGCAATGAGAAAGCTCAAGTCACTTCAGGCATGGTGGCTACTTCTGATGACCACCACATGCAACACAGAGACGCTAAGCCATAATGAAGTGCCATAATTATTTTCTTGCAGATTATATATTGTACACTCACATACTTTCTTTTTTGCTGTTATCAGTATTGTAGAGTAAGCACTTACCTTCTAATTTTGTAAAAATCTTTTGGGATCAAACGTGGGAGGCGCCATAGCAGCCGGAGAGTGTCAACAAAACTTTTTTTCCACGTGGTTGGAGCGCGCAAGGAAGCTAGAGCCATCTGGTGTAAGCAGTGCGAAGCTCGAGAAAGAGGCACTGGTGGTTTCTTACCCAAACCACCATGCCACAAGGGGGAAAAATATTGAAATGGTGGTATGAGGTGCTAACCACCGTGCTTGAAAGAGTTGAAAACCTGCCATGATCGCTCGCGAGTTCGTAGATCGTGAACTTATTTTCATGTCGAAGCGCTGAAACCAGGAATACCGAAAATGGTCCATTCCAGCGGCAATCTCGAGTTTGGTAATCGACGGGTCTTTGAAGACATTGCTCATCGCTCAATAATAAAATATAATAATAAAATATTTATTACGGCTATTATATTTTGTACACTCACATACTTTCTTTTTTGCTGTTATCAGTATTGTAGAGTAAGCACTTACCTTCTAATTTGTAAAATCTTTTGGGATCAAACGTGGGAGGCACCATAGCAGCCGGAGAGCGTCAACAAAACTTTTTTTCCGCGTGGTTGGAGCGCGCAAGGAAGCTAGTGCCATCTGGTGTAAGCAGCGCGAAGCTCGAGAAAGAGAGGCACTGGTGGTTTCTTACCCAAACCACCATGCCACAAGGGGAAAAAAAATATTGAAATGGTGGTATGAGGTGCTAACCACCGTGCTTAAAAGAGTTGAAAACCTGCCATGATCGCTCGCGAGTTTGTAGATCGTGAACGTTTTTTTCATGTCGAAGCGCTGAAACCAGGAATACCGAAAATGGTCCATTCCAGCGGCAATCTCGAGTTTGGTAATCGACGGGTCTTTGAAGACATTGCTCATCGCTCAATAATAAAATATAATAAAAAAATATTTATTACGGCTGAGGACAGCCGCGACGCCGCAGAAAGGTAATCGGGTAAAGTTTGAGGTACGCACCTCTGACGTGTCATCCGGAAATATGCGAAGAAATCACGACCGTCGTCGAGACGCAAGTCACGGACCAGATGGTGAAATTCTCCGAAGGTCTCCCGCGGTCGGAACAAGAACCGAACCCATTCCCGAGGAGGACGCGTTGTTTGGCTGAGCAGCAGTTGCGCTGCAGCCGTCGACCGCGCCACCAAAGCCCAATTTGTCCCCCTGCCCGCACAAGCAATGTACCTTCGCACGCACTCTAAAAACACGCAAAGCAGAAGCTCGTGCAGCGGAAGAGCCGACGACGGTGAGGTACCCGACGAGTGCGCGTCCATGCCACTGTCCGCCATTTTAGCAAGGAAGACTTGGTTTTTTGCTATTGGCTGATGGCAAAAGCTGTGGCAGGTTTTCTATTGGCTGTTCACGGCGAGCGGCATGAGTCGGATCCATGTGTGTGTACATGCAGCACGCACTGGTTGCAAAAGTCGTACCGGTTGCAGCGGTCGCTGTGGACGCAGCTGCATGCAACTGACGTGTGTGAACGGGCCTTAAGGACTTTATGAAGGAGCAACCCCTTTTCGGTGCTAGCACAGCTCATTGTACCTGGCTGCAGCTGCCCTGATTGCCTTCATTGTAGCATTGTCCTGAACAAATTGGGCAGACTTCCTGTATGGGTGTTTCTGCAGCCAGCCTTCTTTTGCCAGTCTTGTGAGTCATTGTTTGTGACTCACATAGTCTGAGGACATTGCTGTCTTTGCTTAGCCCCCCAGGCTCTCCCTTTGCTTTGCCCGGTCCCACTTCCCATACTCCTTGTTTATCACAAAGGAAACCTTGTGTTGGTACAAGAGGTGGGCTGACAAGAGAACCTCCGTGACCTCTGACACGTTGTTGGGGATCATGGTGGGGAATGCCCCAAACATCATGGCTCGAGGGTACCAAGAGACCAGGTCATTCATCTTGGAGAGGCGCACTGGACCGGTTTTAGTGTCCTTCACCCCATCCATGGCCAAGCCAGGGTGTGTGGAAATGGTGCACGGGAAAGTCACAGTGTTGGGCTACTTGGGGGAGGACCTGATTTTGTAGTGAGCCACCAGGGCCCTGAAGTCTGCTTTTGACTCCTCTCGCATAGCCTTCTCCATCTTGGTCACATGGGCCCCTCTAAGGAGGCCAATGATGACCACGGTGTGCCGGTTGAGATAGGAAGCGTCATGGTGTTGCCGGTACAGTAAGCTGGGCCCTTCCTCCTTCAGGGTTCTAGCCACCTGCCTTGTGTCAAAGCCCTGAAATTAAAACTTTTGGTTGATGCTCTCAAAGAGCCCAACGTCAGTGTCGTAGTCTCCCACCTGCCTTATCACGTCAGCCCAACTGTGCTCTTGCACCTCTGCTGCGTCCCCCCCGGCAACCAGGTCAAATACCTCCAAGAGCTGGCTGATATGCGTGTTTTGTTGTCATCAGGCAGTGGCAGACGCTGCCCGAACAGTGGGTGGTGAGTGGGCTCATTGAATCGGCGTGTCAGGGCTTCTAGCTGGGCTCCCTTCTCTTTGAGGATAGCCTGTAGCTGAGCATAGGCTTCAGCCTGTTCTTTGTCAGCTGTCTTCTTTGGGTTCTTGCCCTTGACCTTTGCCGATGCGCCTGAGTGGCCCGGCTAGTCAACAACCTCCTTACTGGCCTCACTCTTGGCCTGCTCTGGCTCCAGCTTCTCAAGCCAGCTCTCAAGCATGGCTCTGGCCACCTACTTCTGCAAGTGGTTCTTCTCATTGAACCACTGTTGGAAGTTGTGGATGGGAGCCCCTTCCTTCTGCAGCCAGTTGTCGTATTCTGTCGTGAGGCTCTTTTTGATATTTTCGGCTGCTCTGTTTTGCTTGGATCTATATCCAAGTAAGCTCTTAAGAGGACTTCAAGCTTGCTGTGTCTGGCCATTTCCACAGTTGGGTCGCACTCCTAATCTCAAAGTCAGTTGAAAGATTGACGTTTGAGATTAAGGGTGGGGCCTTTGTGCAAGCGCTTTCATTCTTCTGCAGAAGGGAGCAACAAGTGCCAGAGCAATCTCTATTGCAATTTGTTGCTGATGTGGCACAGGCACTTGTTGTTTGCTTTTTGTACTTGGAGGAGTGGCTTGCACCCCTGACCATATTGTGTTAAGAATTGATGTCAGGGTTTCTAGAAATTCAGTTATTGTTCATTTTGTTGGGCGCAATTATATTTTGTCATATCAGTAAGTCGTAACCAGTTGCCATAAGGCTTAGCACGACCACATTATTACATGCAAAGTAAAGCAACTGTTTATGCCTAAGGGTTTCTGATCAGCCAGCTACTTTATCCAAGGTGTCAAGTAAGGCACTGCCTTGTGAATCACAGGTAAACCATCTTAAGCTTATTAAGAACTTTAAATAAAAAAAATACACCTATGTTAATGTGTCATGGTGCCAACTTTGAAATGCAAGGTCTGGTTTCAGTTCCTCCCACAAGAGGATGCTAAAATATTAAAAGTTGCTGCCACCTGGTGAGCTTAAACTGAACCTTGTTTACTCAAGTATACAGAAAAGCAAAAGTATGAGCTAATATATATTTCAATGGGAGTCGGATGTTGTTGGCCTATAATTGTGACCATGGAGTCATGCACCCTGCTAGTGGGCTAATGTGCCATCGAGTACTACCAGAAAGGTCTAATGGCCCAGCACAGAACTGCAGCAATGCAGGTGTGCTGCAGTTGCATGTTAAGCGCCGCACTGCGCCGCACCGACGGCCGTGTCACGTTCGCATGGTCGTGTCGGTGTGGCTGCACTACGTTTGCCTGGGACTTCATGCGGCGTGGCACCGGTGCGTTGCTGCACCAGCTGCACTGTCGGAAGGAGACGATGCAGGTCCTCACTATGGTGTACTAGAATACTGGGCAGTGTGGCAAGCACAGGCAGAGGGGGGGGCTCTTTCAGCGATGACTGGATTGGTGACTGCGAGGGGGCGCAACGTGTCGCAGGCGTGCTGCCGGAGTGTGGAGCGCAGTTAGCGGTAGCGCTTGGCTGGCTTGGTGTTCTGCACGGGTTCAATTGTTTGGTATTGTTTTGCTAACTCTTTACGGTACTTTTTATTCCTTTTGTTTCACATATTATTTATGGTGCGTTCGTTGCCGAATGTTTTGCACGAGACGTGCATCCTCGGGCAGGCCGCCACTGTACATATTACCACGCACGTCGGCGAGCAAGCGCGTGCGTGGCCGAGTGGTTATCGCACTTGACTCTCGTGCGGTAGCCCAGGGTTTGATTCCCGGGAGCGCCGCGTCTTTTATTTTCTTTCAATTTAGATTTCTCTAATTTCGAGAACCGTGTTGCTTGTTCTAGGTTAGAATGTTCTACGCGCCGAATCTTCTAGGCCGATTGTTCCGGAAGTCCACGCGTGTACAAAAGGGGCCCCGCGTGGCGAGCCAAAGTCAGTCTCGCCCCAGCGTTCGACACTGCTCTTACGCCGACTTCGATCCCCGCGACGCTTTGGTGTTATCTTCTATTCTCCTTTTATTTTTGGGCACAAGTTCGCCCCATTAAACGTTCAGTTTACTCAGTCATCCGCCACCTCATCACTTGTCATTCGTGACATTTTGGTGGAGGTGCTGGGTATTGCATTCTATGCCCATTGAGTGTACCCCTCCGAAGACATCCCGTCCCAGCGACGTGCTCGGCCCCGGAAGGCTACCCTTCGCTAAAAACGCTGAAGCTTGGAAGAAGCAGTCGTACCAAAGGTCAGTCCCCCAAGCCTGCGTCCCGCCAAGAATTCCGGTCGCTTTTGCCACGACAACCAGCTTTGCCGATGCACCGTCCCTGACGTGAAAGCCTGTCGCCCCTCGCTCCACGCCGCGGAATCTAGGCACGGCAACCCCTTGAGGTGGAGTTGCTGATCACGACAGACGCCAAGATCCTCCACGAACGTCGAAGGGCCCCCACGAACGCTACCAGAGACCGAAACGATGCTCCTGCAACGGTGTCCAACAACCTAAACGTCGTCATCGACAGCCACGACGCGTCAGCTTTTGTGGACACTGGACCAGACTACCCAATCTTAAGTGGGAGGCTCTCCTGCTGCCTTCGAAAAGTCACGACGTCGTAGGATGGACCTCAAATACAAACCGCCAGAGGGCACCTCTTCACACCAGTCGGGAGATGCACTGCTCGCATCGAGATTCACGGTGAGACGTGCCGTGTGAAGTTCGTCGTTCTGCAAGACTGTTCGAGGGACGTTATCCTCGGAATGGACTTTCTCTGTGAATATGGCGCGGTCATCTACCTCAAGGCAAACCAGCTGACGCTGCGAAAGCCTGTTTTGCTGCCGGCGGAGACAAACACAACGTCAGTCGCGATCTGAGTTATCGCCGACCATGTGAACCTACTGCCGCGGTCGAGTGTTTTCGTCACCGTCATAACCGACGCAGCCATGCATGGTGAAGCTCTTCTGGAAGGCAGCGTCCAACTGCTCCTTGAGCAAGGAATTGGCATCGCACGAGGCATGACGGTTCTCCAAGAAGGACATACAACTGTTCTTGTGTCAAACTTCCGAGAGGAGCCGCAGCACCTAACAAAGGGTACCACCGTGGGCCACATCGAGGAGCTTCAGGTGCCAGCCGTGGTCACCGCAATCTCCAAAGAAATCTTGTCGTCACAGCAGAACAGCATGTCGCCGCCACCGCCGCTTGACATCGACTCCCAGCTCCTAAGTGCTGGCAACTGGTTGATCTCGTCGAGTACAGTGACTGTTTTGCCACATCGTCGAAAGTTCGCCAAACACCAATGGCGAAACATCACATCATTACCGACGACGACGCGCTCCCTGTCCACCAGTCGCCGTATCGAGTCTCTTTAAAGGAAAGGAAGGTGATTCAAGATCAAGTCTAGGAAATGTTCAACGACGACATCATTCAACCCTCAAGAAGTCCGTGGGCGTCCCCAGTCGTCCTTGTAAAGAAGGACGGAACCCTGCGGTTCTGCGTGGACTATCGTCGACTGAACGCTGTGACGAAGGGCGTCTATCCGCTCCCTCACATCAACGATAGGTTAGACCAACTGCACCATTCCAGATATTTTTCGTCGATGGACCTGAAGAGTGGTTACTGGTAGTTTGAAGTCGACGAACGCGTCCGGGAGAAAACTGCCTTCGTCACTCCCGACGGTCTGCACGAATTCAAAGTGATGCCGTTCGGGCTTTGTACAGCGCCAGCCACCTTCCAGCGTGTCATGGACACCGTGCTGGCCGGTCTGAAATGGCAGAGCTGCCTCGTCTACCTCGACGACGACGTGGTATTTTCACGAGATTTCGACGAGCACTTGAGACGACTTCAAGCCGTGCTTCAAGCCATCAAGACCGCCGGCCTGTCACTTAAGCCAACAAAGTGTCGATTCGCCTATGGTGAACTTAAATTCCTTGGCCACGTCGTGAACAACAAAGGTGTTGTCCCTGGCCCCGAGAAGACCCGCGCCGAAGGTGCATTTGCGCCGCCATCTGGCAAAAAGGCCGTAAGAAGATTCCTCGGACTCTGGGCCTACTACAGACGATTTGTTTGGGACTTCGCCGAGCTGTCTGCACTGCTGACGCACCTCACGAACGACGCTGTAAAGTTCGAATGGACAGAAGAACACCGGCGGTCATTCAATGAACTGAAACAAAGACTGGAGACACCCCCGATTCTTGGCCATTTCGACTAGTTCGCTGATACAGAGGTCCACACGGATGCCAGTAACACTGGACTTGGCACGGTGCTAGTTCAAAGGCAGGATGGGGCAGAGCGAGTCATCGCGTATGCGAGTCGGACGTTGTCTAAGGCGGAGAGGAACTACTCAACAACTGAAAAGGAGTGCCTTGCTGTTGTCTGGGCAATAACAAAGTTTCGCCCATATTTGTATGGAAGTCCTTTTTGCGTGGTCATGGACCACCCCTCACTCTGCTGGCTTGCGAATCTGAAGGACCCCTCCGGACGCCTCGCCCCGTGGAGCCTACGACTGCAGGAGTTCGACATGACCGTTGTGTACAAGTCCGGCCGGAAGCACAATGATGCCGAGTGCCTGTCGAGACCGGTGTTGCCTGTATCGAAGACGACGACGATGAGTGTTTCTCGGTGCTTTGGACGTCAGCGACATGGCAACACTCCAACGAGGCTATTCTCAACTGCGAGTGCTCATCGAGCACTTACAGGGACAAGCGAGTATGGTTCCCCGTGCTTTCTTAAGAATTCTGAATACCTTCTCCATGCAGCAAGGGGTGCTGTACAAGGAGAACTTTGCCAACGACAACACAGCATGGCTGTTGGTTATTCCTGCCAGCCTTCCAGACGAAATCTTCCAAGGATGCCATGACGACCCAACGGCTGGACACCTTGGCTACAGCAGGACGCTCACCAGGATTCGAGAAAAGTACTACTGAGTATGGTTCCTCGTGCTTTCTTAAGAATTCTGAATACCTTCTCCATGCAGCAAGGGGTGCTGTACAAGGAGAACTTTGCCAACGACAACACAGCATGGCTGTTGGTTATTCCTGCCAGCCTTCCAGACGAAATCTTCCAAGGATGCCATGACGACCCAACGGCTGGACACCTTGGCTACAGCAGGACGCTCACCAGGATTCGAGAAAAGTACTACTGACCGAGGCTACCGAAGACCGTTCAAGTCTACATTCGATCATGCCACGAGTGCCAGCAACGCGAAAAACCGCCGACGAAGCCATCAGGACTTCTGCATCCAATTACTCCCACGTCCAGGCTGTTCCAGCAGATCGGAATGGATTTACTTGGCCCTTTCCCGCCGTCGACGTCGGGAAACCGCTGGATAATCGTTGCCACAGATTATCTCACACAGTACGCTGAGACGAAAACCCTTCCATCAGGTACGGTGTAGAAGTCGCCAAGTTTTTCATAGAGTTCATTGTCCTCCGGCACGATGCCTCCGAAGTCCTCATTACAGACCGTGGATCATCGTTCATGGCCCAGTTGACGCAAGAGATCCTTCGTCTCAGTGGCACCGGCCACTGTCGAACCACTGCGTACCATCCGCAGACAAATGGACTAACAGAACGGCTAAACAAAACTATCGCCGACATGATCTCCATGTATGTCGACGTAGAGCACAAGACTTTGGACGAGATGTTACCCTACATCACGTTTACTTACAACACGGCTGTGCAAGAGACAACAGGAGTAACCCCGTTTCAGCTGGTGCATGGCAGAAAAGTAACGACCATGCTCGAAGTAATGCTACCCCACGAACCAGCTGTTGATGGGATCCCCGACACTCAGGTGGTTGCTCAACGAGCCAAAGAAGTTTGCCAGCTCGCCCGACACCAAATTCGACATGAACAACATATCGACGCTACCGGTACAACCTTCGCCAGATCGACGTTCGCTTCAAGCCCGGAGACCGTGTCTGGGTTTGGACCTCGACACGGCGACGTGGTCTAAGCAAGAAACTCCTGAAGCACTACTTCGGACTTTACAAAGTGCTTCGTCGACTCGGGGATCTGAACTACGAGGTGATGCTGGAATGCCGGACAGAACACGGACTTCGTCACGCCGCCCTTCACGACTGGAAGTCGTCCACGTTGTGTGCCTCAAGCCGTACTACGCGCGATAAGACTGTGAACTGTGATCTTGTGCAACGCTTGATAGGATTGTGCTCTGCCAGCTTCCATATTTTCCCATTCTTTTGTTTGTCTCTTTCTGTTTTTTTGCCTTTCATGTGACATCGAGATGATGCCTTTTTAAAAGGGGGAGTAATGCCACGCACGTCGGCGAGCGAGTGCGTGCGTGGCCGAGTGGTTACTGCACTTGACTCTCGTGCGGTAGCCCAGGGTTCAATTCCTGGGAGCACCGCATCTTTTACTTTCTTTCAATTTAGATTTCTCTTAATTTCAAGAATTGTGTTGCTTGTTCCAGGTTAGACTGTTCTATGCGCCAAATCTTCTAGCCGATTGTTCCAGAAGTCCACGCGTGTACAAAAGGGGCCCCGCGTGGCGAGCCAAAATCAGTCTCGCTTCAGCGTTCAACTCTGCTTTTATGCCAACTTCGACCCGCGACACTCTGCTGTTATCTTCTATTCCCTTTTTATTTTTGGGCACAAGTTTGCCCCATGAAACGTTCAGTTTACTCAGTCATTCGCAACTACTTCCAATGGCTTGCAAAGGCATTTCAAGCACTAGCCTTTATCATATTTGCTAATACTACGTCAACTCTTTGAGCAGAACTGCGCAAATAGTTAAAAAAATTTATCCACTCACCAGCTCTGACCAGTTAGTGACCCGAGCTGGTGTGTGGATGAATTTTTATTTATCCACTGGGCGCCAGCTATCGATATGTGCAGGCAGCAGGGTGCACAGATAAATTTTTATTTATCCACTGGGCGCCAGCTGTCGATATGTGGCGGGTACCAGGGCGCCTATAGTGTTCTGTGCCTCTACAATCCCAAGCGTGAGGTCATGATCTTGATGAGCTTCGACATCTTCAGGATAAATGAGTCACTCTTTTCCGCTGGGCCACAAGACCTTTTAATTTCCTTGCGGTAAAAAAGAGGCCTCTTAGCGCCTCCTCACTCAAGAGACAGAGTGCTGGGCCAACCCTCATCTTTTCAAAGCCGTTTGGAAAAAGATGTGCTTTGCTGATGTGTAGCATAACCTTCAATGTCACATTTTCACACTCACTTCCCCAAACCTTTCTAATTGCATATGTATAAACGCTGCAGAGGACACTTCAGTGTGTTGAAGCTAGTTTCTAAGAACTGTTTCAGCAAATTCTTTACCAAGTAAGGAAAGCCCGAAAAAAAAAAAAAATGTAGAGCACAACTGTCATAAGCCGCACTTGCACCTGGTGCTTGTGGCAGAGCCTGCATTACATGAAGCGGAGTCTCCCTGTCACTCCTTTTAATGTTGCAGGACCTTGTCTTAAGCCGACCGAACTCGAGAGGAGCACGAAAAAGGGAACAGGCCTCTTTGCAGAACTGGTAGCCATTGTTGCACCTCGGCACAAAACACGCCCTGTCTCTCTTGTCCTGCCGTCCCTCCGTTGTTGCACGCATTGTCTACATGCCACTGTACGACGCCGACTGCAATCAAATTCATTTAATCATAAAAAGAAAATACTGCAGCGAAACAAAGCATGGACGCAAACCACGCGAACACAAACTGTATGACAACACAACAATCCGAGTGGGAAGGAGCATGTCAAGCACGCCTAGCACGCGTTTTACCCGCAGCCCCCCGTGCCGTCCTTACGCGCCGTCATCACTGCGCTGACCTCCTCCCTCCGCTGCCTCTTGGCGTGGACGACACACTGCCCAGTTCTGGTACATCATATCCTCGCACTGCGACCTTCAGTTAACGCTCTTTGCTTCCTTCGGCACTTCCTTTCTCTTTCTCACCTCGTCGTCGGTCTTCCTTCCACTTCTCGTGAAACATGGCGGCCCAAGAAAGCGCGATGTCGGCACTACTATCTTCTTTCCCTCAAGCTCTCTGCTCTTTCTACAATTCTTGCAGTGACGACGGGCGTCGGTTTTTTACTTTTTGGGAAGTGTGTGTGTGCGATGCTGAGTTAAGTCGGCCGCAGTGATTTGAGTTACAACGACAATGACATGCAGTGATTTGAGTTACAACGAAAAAAGGCAGCACCTGCTCTCCCCCTCCATAATGCCTTTTGGCCCTGAGGGTATATTCAGTAAATTAATAAATATTGGCACTTCGGTTAATTTTTATTTTGAATATTCTTCAGATTGGTAAACCATAAAATAGATACAAATACCTAGTATTTGCTAAATATTGCTCTCTGAAAAAAAGGAGTTTGCGAGGCTGACATTTTTGCCTTCAACTACCCAGTTTTCTCTTCGAACAATAGATAACTCACTTCGTCTAGGTCCCGGGAACAACAAATAAGGGCCGCCCCCCCCCCCCCCCCCCCCCCCCCCCCCCTCCCTTACAGAAATGGTAAAATGGAAAACACAAGGAAAAAATGAAACTTTGAAGCCAATACAGCACTCAGAATTCTAGTTGTCACAGAAGATACATGGTTATGTCTCAATAAAATAAATTCATGATCACAAGGAATCTCTTGCTCTGCACATGCCAGTTATTTTCATGATCTAGTTAAATTGATCTATTGTAGATAATCTTGCTGTGAATATGTTGAAGTGGGTAGTGAGCGACATGTAATAATTACAAAGTGCATATATTAATCACTTAAAAATTATTATAAAGATTATTTTCATAATGCTTGAATGCACTCAAAGGCACGACAGAGTGAAATTATTTCTAGGTTACCATATGTGGCTTTGGTCTTCTCTGGATGAGCAGTGTGGTGCCCTTTTCTGGCCTTAGGTGACTCGATCTTCCACTGCATCTCGCCTGCTTGGGTGATGGCCTGCTCCCTGCTGCCATTCTCGTTGTAGTGCAGCGCTGCTACACGGGTCCTACAATAGAAGATGCAGTCGAACAGGTTGTGGTGTTTCTCCCACTGGTGGTGTGTATTTGGGCGTGCTGCTCGCTGTGTTTTCGAAGGTGGGAAACTCGCACCTACAGCATGCGTTTCTTACCTTCGATAACACATTGGTGTCTCAGGAACTTCAAGCATGCAAGCATAAATAAAGCACAACAAAAGGCAAGCACCATGTGCTGGAGTTTGTACATAAAAAGAAAACAATGAATTTGCAAGACCAAAACCAACAACATGTCGCCTGTGGAGTCGCGAGCAACAGACAAGAAATTATAAAATGGTGACAGAGAAACCTGTGATGGATGGTAGTGGCCATTGTAGCAGGTGTTAGCTTGCACCACCAAGTGTCGAACTTCAAAGTATGATGTCATCGTTGAATGAGTTCTAGGCTTTTGTTCACTTTTAGTTTCTGGGTCCGCTTGTTAGGGCACATAATTTAGAGTGCATTTTTTAAAAAAAATGTTAGAATCATGGAATAGCAGTAGACAACAAAATATAATGTTGCATAGCGAAACCGTAGTAATCCTTATGAATCAACTAGCAACGAAAGAACTGAAAGTGTTGTACATCCTTTCTCCATATTTTATTTTTAAATGGTAAGCGATGTGCCGAAATGCACATCACACACATAGGTAGCCCTTTCATATTTTGTCATGATGTAGCACCTAAAGATTTTTTCCTGAGAAATTTCTACATTTTCATACCTGGCAAGCATACCTTTCGGGTGAAATGTGGCCCACTTGGGTGCGAAGCCATTGAGGACCGAGTGGAAGGACTCCAAAGCATACGTCTGGCTGTCAGGGGACCGCTGGCGCAGGTCCTTCAGCAAGGACTTGCTTGTGACCACATTGACGAATCTAACATGTAAAGTGTATCTAGAACAAAAATAAAACACAAGGGCTTGCTGTAGAAAAATGCACTTAATATTTTGTATGTTCCCCTCAAAAGCTAAGGAAATAATATTGTCCATTATTTATTGACGGCTGTCTCCTTTCACATTTGTACCATGTAGAACCGTCAAAGATATGTGAAATGTCCATTCACCTGGAGTCAACCATTCGCCATCTTCGATCGGCTCGTGGAGACACTTGGTGTAGACCTCAGGGTGGCTTGCATGAACGTTGACCACGTTCCTGGTGATGCTTGACCAGGCATCCACAAGCAGGTCCCCGTTGCCCTGGCTTGCTGCAGCACTCCAGTACATGTGGTTGATGGCTGGCTGAGCCTAGTCAGCAATCAAGTCACACTCTTGGCCCTTGCCTGCAGCATTTAGGCTCATGACACCTGCGATTGAAGGAGTTCACAGAGTCAGCCATAGTCTCTCTTGCTCTAACAGCTAGTCTACATGGAAATATTTAGCACCTCACAAAATATTATCATGCCTTTTGTCAGTAATGCTTCCGTTATTTTAAGGGGGGATATGGCCTGGGAGGGTCAACTTTTGAACCCTTCACCCAATTTGGTTCAAATTTTGAGGGTTATTTCAGCACTATGAGGAAGGATAATCTGCCAAGTTTTAGCATTATCGGTGAACTTTACAGCATGCTACGATTTTTACACTTCAGAAAAAAGACACTTCATTAGGAAGTCTATCGTAGAAAAATAATATTAGCTGGTGGCAAACTACCTGCTTCAATGAGAAGAACAATACCCACAGTGCAACCTAGATAAAAAATATATTGCAAAATATTCAATTATGATGAAAATAGCAACATCCCAAAATTAAAAAACAATTCTAAAATTTTCATGTTTCAGTTTTTTATTTTTTTTTTCATGAAGGAGTGTATTTTTTTAGCTGTGAAGTAGTCTATCTTGTTCCCCAGAAAATTTCAGTCCCAGAGAACCTTGAATGATGTCCCTCATTATTCTGAATGTCAAACGATAGCTTTCCTAAAACAAGAATTCCTGTCAAAAAGTGAAACTGAGAAAAATGCGATTGAAGTTTCAACTTCTGTTTTTTTTTTATTTTCGGACGATGCCAGAAACTTGAAATCCAACCGAGTCATTGGTGGCACCTTCAACTTCATGGGCGCATTGCTTGCTGGCAGCAGCTTGCGGCTTGTTCTCAAAATCCGCCTGGGACATAGGTGGCACCTTCGACCTCCAGGCTCTGTTGCTCCCTGGCAATAGCCTCCAGCTTCCGTCTTTTGTGTGCGAGCTTTGATGAGTCCTGTGCCTTCACTCTGGCCTTCACGATCTTCCCCAGAGTCGCCTTGTGGGCATGCTTCTCCTGGTGGCTTCCTGGGGTGATGCCCATCTTTTGGAGCGTCCTTTCGAAACCTTTAGGTCCAAGGTTGAACTCGAGGACAGCTAGGGCGACAGCTGTCTCGACAGTTCGCAAGGAGGCGAACTCCGTCTTGGGGCATCGCTTCCAAATAAGGGCGTTGAAAGACTCGTTCGCATTTTGTGTCATCATGCGGGAGCATCGGAGGAGCAACTCCTTTCGCGACAGCCGGTTGTACACTGGAACAAGCTCTCTTGCAACGTCTTTGGAGAATGCTGGTCTGTGTGGCCGTGGTGTCGAAGGCTTCCCTGCTGCTTCAAGGGCCTTGTGGCGGTTATAATGGCACCACGAATCCTCGCCATCTGGACAGCCCACGTGACGGGGCTCCTCGTCTGTGGAGTACGTGTGGAACAGGCTGGCAAAGATGGCTCGCTGCATCTTCACGACATCAGGCGCGTTGTCCTTCAAAGCGCAAGCATAGTAGTTCGTCAGCTTTTTCATCACTACGTTGGTCAGCTTCCCTTTTCCTCCCAGTCCTTTTTTTGTTTTCTTGAGTTTCTCCAGACCTGCATACATCCTCTTTGCTACGTGATTGATGCAATCCTCCTTGTGGATGTCCTTGTCGTACAGGTCAAGGCTGGACACATGCGTGAAGGCCTTGCTGTCGCCGTCGCACAAAACAGTGACGTACTGCATATTGTGTAGCTCAATAGACCGGCTGAAGATGGTTGCAGCCGCCTGTACCTCCATTGCATTGGACGATCCCTCGTAGTTCTTCTGGCAAGTTGCCTTGTGGGTTTCTGCCCACTCCTCGAAGTGTTCGTCGTCTTCATTGGGGCCCAACTCGCACCCGTGGCAATACTTGCTCTGGACCGAAAAGTCAAGCACCAAGCCGGTCTCCAGTTCGATAGCAACGCCAACTCCGAAGTGCGATGTATGGCCACGTTTATGCCACGTGCCATCGTAGCTGATGCAGACATCTAAACGATCGCTGCCGGCGCTTGGGTTCCCGGTCGGTTGCGCGTCCCTCACGGCTTGCGCAGCGTCCCTCATTGCGTCACTCGCCGCTTGCATCGCCGCATCGTGTACTTTCGCCGCGATCTTCTGGTGCGACTTGACGTGCATCGGGGGCGGAGCGTTGAGGCCCCCGAAAAGATTCGTGAGCTTCGTAAAACTGATGCCACAGTCTCTTCCAACGACGCCGAGACGCACCGCGAGTTCGTTCTGTCGAGACTTGCCAATTGACGGTGAATGCGGTGTCGTGACGATGTCTCCGCAAGTCGAGCAGCTAACAACGAACTGAAGGTTGACGCCAATTCCTTCTTCTCGCAAGCTCAGCAGTTCTCCGTGGCACTTGGGGCAGAGCAAAGCCGCAACAAGAGTTTGCACGGCCGACACACTGAGGAGCCGATAGCCGTCCAGCGGCTTTTCAACGGGAGCGTCTGTCGGCTCCGGGTCGTCCGTAGTCCCCGCGTCAAAATCGAGCAGGCTGAGCTTCTTCTCGAACGTGGTCAGCACATCCGATTCGGAGGAGACAGGAAGCCGATGAGCATTCGGAGATGAAGCTGTAGGCTCCGATGTCCGCAAAGCCGCACTTGAGCTTGAAGATGGTGATGGTGACGGCGGCGGCGGAGACGGCGACGATGGTGCCGGCGGAGACGGGTCCCCGTCCTTTGCGTGGAGTGCCGCTGATCGACCCCTCGGTTTTCGCCATCGAGAACGCCGGCCAAAGCTACTGCGAGTGCTAACCTTGGAGGCAGGCATTCCTCGGCAGAAAAACTACCGGGAACAAAGCTACCGGGAACAAAAAGGGAAAACGAATCTAAACAGCGGCGAAGTAGCGATACGATCAGAAGCGAAAGAAGCAGCCGAAAGCGCGCGTATCAGGCGAACAAGGAGCTACGTCACCGAAGGCGGCCAATCATGAGCCCCGTTTCGGGTCGCAACCAATGGGATTGCTGGTATCACAGTTCCCACGTTTTTTTCGGCTTGTTTGTACGGGGTTCTCCCGGGCCACAGATAGCCTCCAATGTAGCAAGCTTCTATGGGCAGAAACTAGAAGAAACGGCGCTTCCAACGAGGGTAAGATACCTCGGCTGCGTCGAACGAGCGCGGAGTAGGCCTAATTTGAAAATGCCGAACTTCGCTGTTCTGCTCGCTCGGCGGATCGCCGCGCGCAGCCCGCGCGGCCGCGAGCTTGTCGCAAATAATTTTTTGCGAAATAAACACTGCGTATTTATAAATGAAACTTTCTGAAACTATGCTCCAGAATATAGTGAACCCAAATATAATATTTTTTAAAAATGCATTTTTTCGAAAAAAAAAATGGAATTTCGGGGCCGTATCCCCCCTTAATTGGAAACGGGAATTCCATTCTAATTTGGGGCTTTCAGTACCAACTGCCCAGCATATGCGAGCACAGTAATGCGAGCAACGGAAGTAAGGGTACAGAGCAGTGGTGTAGCTAAGGGAAGGGCCTATAAGCTTCCACCTTCCCGCCAAAAAGAAAAGAAAATGTGGATGCTGAGGCGAGTTTGAACTTGCAGGTGTTCAGAGCGCGTATGTCTTGGTTTATGTTACAAAAATTAAAGATCCAATAGTGGATCCTTAGGGAATGCGTTAGCATAACCCTTAGGAAAGCACCACACACGACCCCCTTCGGGAAACGCTTATGCTAAACCTTTCACTTTTCTGTTTTGACTTTCTCTTTTCCTGCTTCTATTTTTGGCTGCATCTCCTTGGCTTCGTTACGGGGTCAGTGTTAGCGTTTCCCAAGGGGGACGTGTGCAGCGTTTCCCAGGCGACATGGTAATGCATTCCTTAAGAATCCACCAATGGATATTTTTTAAATTTTAGTAGAACAAACCAAGGCATACGCACTCCACACACCTGCAAGTTCAGATTCACCCCACCATTTGCATGCACATTGGCTTCCGCATCGTGATGTCGCCTCCCTCTCACCTTTGTCCTTCAATACACTCCTCCATTTTACATGCTGTGCTTCCTTTTTCACTGTTTTGTCCACATACGAACGCCGTAAACTTTTTTCTGTCGTGGGTACTAATGCTATTAAAAGAACAATTTCTGGCAGCGCCACTGGTACACAGGGTGAAGCAGTCTGATATAGCAGCATACCACAGTTCCAGCTCTATTTCAAACATATTGTGTTAAAAAGCAAAAAAAGAAAAAAAGTTATAATTAAGATTGTGGACGTAAAATATACAAAAATACAGAGATTTTTCAGAAATTTAAAGCCACTTCTCTTTTTCGTTCAGGAAGATCTACAATGGGAAAGATGTCTATGTATCCACAGGACAAAATGTAAAAGCTTAGTGATACTAAGCAAACAAATACTGCTCACATATATGGCAGGTTCACCTTGTTAGAAAGCTTGCTTACATTGAACATTCCCACCCAATGACAAAGGGCTCTGTTTCCCAACAAGTAGGGCATTGCGTGAGTCGCCAAAACCCCACTTTTGCCATGTTGACGAGCAGTGTAGGCTGTTTGTTTGCAAAGGTGAGCTGGTCCAGAACAGATGACATTTACTTTTAGAGACATGCCAGACATCGAAGAAGTGGAGTATGGCCGGCTCTTTCTCCCTCAGGTGCTTTGCAATGGAGCGGTGCCTGTCGGTGGTTAGGGACCGCACCGTGAGCCCTTTGTCCCTTGTGAAGGCCAGGGAGCGCAGGAGTCCTTCCTTCTCCATATGCCCACTGCAGCGGACCGCCTCACACTGCATAATCACCATAAAAAGGAGCAAATCCTTCTCAGTTGCTGCAATGATTATCCTGTCTACTGTATATATTATTCATGTATTCTGCAGCCTTAAAAGTTCTGCACTATTTGCTTTTTAGATACAAGAGGTGCGAACACCTAGCTTCGGACAGAAATTTCGTTTCAGAGCTCTGTTTAATTCCGTAGTAATACATTCTAGATAGAGATGCAGAAATAAATTGAAAGGACAGGAAAGGTTTGCAGCAGACAGTGGGATGGCCATAGTATCAAACATGATATTTTATTTTTTTCTGAAAAAATTGAATTAAAAGGATAGCTAGCAGGGAGCATTTTTTAGAATCGCTGCGATTGACAAAAAGCAAGGAAGCTCTGCCTTTTGCCACAGGAGCGTTGAGTCACTATCATTAGTTATAATTAGGGTGTGTACTTTCCGGTGTTTATTTGTGAGAAAAATCGGCGGATGTTTTTCGGTGTTTATTTATTCTCAAAGCACCGGTGTATTTCGGTGGAACGTCTCACGACTAGGCTAAAATCGGTTATTATCGGTGGAAAAAAATGCGATGGATCACAGACAGAGAGTTCCAATTTTATTCACATATTTCATACACTTCTTCTCTAGGAAGAATCTATTTTCACACATGGTTATTATAGTAGATGCAAGCATACTTCGAGAGGCTTGCATCCGTCATGGCAGCACGTTCTTTGCGGTTCAGAACCCGCAATTATGAAAACGCACGCTCCTGTACGGCACGGACGTTGGCAGTGTCTTCCAGGAACCACGGCAGCCTCTGAATACATGGCTTGCACCGACATCACTTGACCAGACACAATGGGGAAAGGGTACGTGAAAGCCTACCCTCCACTGCGTTAACTTTTCCACAAAAGGGGGCCATGGTAAACACAATAGGGGAAAGGCGTGTGAGAGCTTAGCTTCCAATGCGTTCACTAGACGCTTTTGACCGCCAGAAAGGAGGGCAGACTGACGCCACGTGCAAGGCTTGTGTAAACACTGGAAGAATGCAGGATCCACGAGATAACACGTTTGACGAACGTCTACGGGGAAAGGGTTTTGCTAGGTCGGAAACATGCAACAGCCGGTGTTTTTCGGTTTTAACCGATTTTATATTTTTGTCACCGACGGATGTTTATCGGCGTTTTTCGGTTAAAACCGGAAAATACACACCCTAGTTATAATTGAAGGCTTCACTGTGTATCAGGGTGTACTATTCTTCATCCCAGATTTATGGGTTCCAAACAAAAACCACTGAAAGGAGGTGGCTTCATCCATTGCTCACCTCTCCAACCTGCACCTGCTCTAAGTGAAGGATTTTGTTTACACATGGCAGATGCAGGAAGTATGTGAGGTACTTGGTGCTGAAGCCAGGGGAATCGCATCTCCCATCTCCAGCGAGGTCAAGCGGCTGGTTGTTGAGCTCATCCATTAGCAGCTTCTGCTCATCTGTCCACACCTGTAAAAAGCAATACTGAAATATGGGATACTGCCGTATATCTTGTACTTGTTAAACACTGCATTTGAACATGAAAATATGTCATATAAAAAAACAAGTGTCATCATAATCACCTCTTCAGCAGCTGGAACTAAAATTGCCGGCAGATAGGTGAAGTACGTCTTCACGGAGAAGACTTGGGTGTTCATCATCTGGAACAGGCGCAACGTTTTGGTGGGAGAGGCACCCGTAAACAGGACCATGGACGTTAGGAGTAAGTTTCCAGCCCCTCTGCCGTTGATGTAGGGCTGGCTGTCCCAGCAGTTCATGTGACCAGCAGGGCAGGAGGTGTACACAGAGATGAGTGTACCATTCAACTTGATGGATGCCTTGCAGGGGCTGTAACAAGTCTTGCATACTTCAAAAAGTTGTCGAAGGTAGCTTTCGCTCCATATACCCTGGCACCCCTGGCTCCGCACTTGTGTTGGTGTTTTTCCTGTAAAAGTTACAAATTTGTATCGCTCAGAACTCATTTCTGTGCTCAGCTTATCAAAGAACAGGGCATTATGTCATTATATTTGGGCTGGAGGTTTTAGGGTGTTCATTTCTAAGAAATATTTGCAGCCTTTTTTTTTCATTTTTTTATTTTTTCCTTCATAAAACATGCATATTTTGCCGATTTATTTCGGGTGGACGCATCCAACCGTGATCATCACTGAAAAGTAATTGCTAATGAATGCAAAAACCTCAGAAAGACTAACATCTGAAGTTTATTTATAGTTTGTAGACTTCCTTATAAATCATGACGCTTCATGCTCACCATAATGTAAATTGCTTGCAAACGACGGGCAATGAATGTGCACACTTGTGAAAGTGAATAATCTTTAACGTAATCACTCGGAGCTTTTCTTATTTTCTTCTTGCCCTACTACCCTCCTGCTCAGTGCGCTGACAAAAATGAAAGAGTACTCAATTTTTCTTTGTCACGATTCATTTGATACCAACCACCAGTAGTTTCCAACATAATTCAAGACTGCTGAGAGGCAGGAAAAAGCTGTAGCCAGCTAAGCATGAATGTGCTCTTGTGATATGAGGTGTTTGGTAAAATTGGACTTGTATCTACAGAGAACAAGTTTCTCAAAATTTAATGGTGTTCTAATGACTTTGTACCAATACAGCTTTATATAAATAGGTCACATCAAAGTTACCAAGGCTATGCTGATTTGATTTGTTGCGCAGATCCCATTATCATTGCTCAGGCCCAATTTCAATATGTTTTATTTTGTAGTGGCTATGCTAGTCTACACATAAATCAAGGCCCTAAATGTTTTGATGAACCTAACCTGTTTCACACAGGGAGAAAACCATTCTTACTCGACAACACTCTCTCTGACAAACAGCTCGAATGTGGGATCCTTGTTCTTGTTTTCATCCTCGTCCTCGTCGTACTCCTCGTCCGACTCGCTTGGTGGTGGGCTCAATCATGTTGAATTAACCTGAGACTGGGGTAGAGAAGAAACATCAAAACGTAGAAGGGACAGAAAATAGACAGGACGACGTCTCAAACTCAGTTAAGTAATTTATTTAGTCCACCTCCTTATATAGTCTCAATCTCAAGGTCATCGCCACCAGCACAAAAGGACGAAGTTATACAGATCAAGCGCCACAGCCTTCAGCACACAATGCAATAAAGTTGACAACGTTTACAGGTCGACGCGATAAGGCAACATCCATCCACCCTCAAACTTGAACAAAAGGAACTGTTCCCCTACTATTCTATACACAGTTCATACTTCTGAATCGTAACACGCCCTCTCTACAAGAAAAAACAAAACAACAAAAACACAACGATAGTTGGGTCAAAACACGTGGAGACCCACACAAAGCAAAAAGCAAAAAAAAAAGGTTTTGCAGGTTTTTAGAAAATCACAAGCACTTAAAACAACCTAATTGACAAATAATAAAAAAATAATTTACACCTTTAGAAAGCTTTTTGAATTGCTTCCAAACTGTAGTGAAGCCTGACTTATCCAGTTGCCTAAAGACTTTATCCGCACGGTCTCCCTTACTACTTTTTACATCGTTCCTCTCTTTGTGTATTATTTCCGTCTCCGACCAGAGCGCCGTGCAGTTGTTGCATTCATGAATATGTTTTGCTATTTCTGAGTTCTGTGCATTGTTCTTTACATTTCGTTTATGTTCGTTTAATATGTCATTTATGCAGCATGACGTCTGTCCTACATACTTAAATCCACACTCTAATTGTATCTCATACACAACACCAGTCTCGCAACATACCGATTTTTCCCGATAAGTCTTTTTGCACTCGCTCACACCTGTTTGAAATGGCGTCAGTTTACTTAATCTGAAATCCGAACTAAAGACAGCGTCTACTCCAAACTGCCTTGCACATGCCTTGAAGTTGTGAGAGATGTCATGAAAATAAGGGATTACAGCAAAGCGGTTCCTTGGTTTCTGTTCAGTGTCCTCTCCTGCCTGTAATAAACAATTCTAATTGCCGTTTTATAAAACTGTCATCATAACCTACACTTATCAACCTTTTCCATTGCCTCTCTACTAATTCAGTGATATGATGGACACATGATCTTTCTAACGCGTTCCTGACCAATGACTTTACAATCCCCGCCTTTACGGTCTTCGAATGACAACTCATCCCTGGCAAAACTGGTTTCAATATTTCTTTGCTCTATTCCCAACTTAACCCTCGATTTACGTGAATACGTAAATCGAAAAAACTGCAGAACATTATCTCCCGGTTTTTGCACAGTAAATTTAAATTCTGGAGCCGTTGACCTTATCACGCCTTCTATGGTTTCTGTTACACCTTCCCCAAATGTGCATATTAAGATGTCATCTACATATCTTCTCACTATTGCCGTACCCGGGGACAACTCCTGTAGATTATCGTGCACTGCGCGATCCAAAGAGTTTCAGGGGACACACCCCCTAGTGCGGTCAACTTTTGAACCCTTGTCTTAAAATTAACAAAATTTACAGGGTAGGCTGGTGGTCATGCTAGAGCGTGTTTGACAAAATGTCAGGTCTGTCGGTTAAATGAGAAGGAAATTAGAGCAGCTTCTATCAGCACCGCGCCTACATTGTTTAGTTAATCTATCGTCAGAAAACTATCACAATAATAAAGATTTTTATTCGCTAAATATATAGCAGAATGCCTAGAGGGTGCGGCTATGGAACATTTATTTCTATAAATTTTCTCTTCAGCAAAATTGGTCAACCTTTTGGTCTTCTGTGTCTTCGACAAAATGTCAACATATTTTATAAAAGACATTCGTAAAGTGAGAAAAAAGTTCCATAGCCGCATTCCTGATTAAATTTCGATCAGAAAAAGGGAAGAATGAGCCTTCCTTGTTCTGCCATTATCAAACGATAGATTGACTAAAATGGAATTTATACAAAAAAGTGGAATGGAGAAAAATGCGTTCAAAGTGCTCCAAACCCTACCTTTTCTTTAGCTTTGGTGGACAGAAAATAATTTGTAAAAAAATAACTATGCAGTGAAAATTAATTAAACTTTTTGGGAATACTCTCTAGATGTTGATAGATGTAAATATGTCATTTTCCAAAATCAACTTTTTTTGCAGAACTTTTTTTTTCTGGGCAGTGTCTGTAAACTTCTGCTAAAATCGGTGCGACTGATGACCCTATACAAACACCTTTTTCTTGTATATACTTTCTTCCTTCGTACTCCACTACCGTTGACTTAATTAAAACTCCAAAATTGTTCAGAAACTTTCTACCGATATACCTGAGCCTGATTGGAACTTAACGAGATTCAGCTCCAATGCCTCCCTGACTCTCTGCATTAACCGGGTATTTTCTAGGGAATAATACAAGTCCTTTGATGTCCATCGATAACACTGAACGCCTCCCATGATGAGCCTCCAAACTGGTAATCAGTTCATTTGAATTTCTAAGTGATAATGAATTTTCTATGCATACATAACCCAACCCCTTCTGTAGAAACTTTGACACCACTTTCTGCCATGTCCCACTCTCATTGATGACCGTACGAAGGGGCATTTCAGGCTTATGGTCTTTTTGGAAAAACTTGATGGCCAGTGTTGAATTCATTGCATTAGTGATACATTTTGCTACATCCCTCAATTCATCCTCATTCAGTACTGCACAAATGTTTCTTTTCAACTTTCCAATGTTCCCTACCCATTCCGAAAACTGTGTATCCATAGCCGTTTGTTTTTTCTTGAATACTGCCATAGGTAAGACTGCAAACCGTCTGGACTTGTCTATTTCTAACAACTTTAAGGACTTCAACTGCAACTTCCTCTTAACCGCATTGACTTCTCTGAAATTTCTTTTGTCCTTTGGGTACGTTACATCCATTACTTTTTCCATCCTGCTGATTGCATGATCTATAAAAGCGACCTTTTCTTCTGGGTTAACCATTCTAGCTACCGTATTAATGGAAGACAACACATCAATCCTCGAAGGCTTCAAATTCAGACAACACTTCGGTCCCTTGGCTAAAACTTCCTCCGTTCTAGGTGATAATGCTTCACCACATGGATTGACAACAGGCTGCCGGGGCTCACACCATACAACAGATCGAAACCACGATTTCGCACTCCCATTAACATGAGACTTTAAGACTTTGATACTATCTAGGACATGCCTTCGCTCCACATTCCACAGTCGTTCAAACAGAGTTCTTCTGGTGCTGTTCCATTGATGGTACTCATGGCAGTGCTTGAAGTTATCTCCCAGGAGAAGTGTCCAAAGTCTGTCACACGCACCTCGGATGTCCTGGATCCTGGTGGCTCCGTTCCGGTAGGCTTTAATGATCTTTTTCTTTGTGTGCCACGGAATACTCGATGAGGGCAGATGTTTGAAGTTCTCCATATCGTATTGCCATCTCACAATAGGTGCAAAAGCAATGAATGCAAGGTTAGAAGATACACACACGAATGCCTGTGTGTGTGTGTCTTCCTTGTGTCCGTTGTTTTTGCGCTTTACACCATGCTTCATAGCGTTCACCAATTTTCATGTTTCGACTCGCTGCTAAAGGGCGGCGCTGTAAAGGCCCGTTCACACTCTTGCAACCTCTTAAAACTGGGTCCTTAAAACCTCTTACAACGAGAGGACACACTGGCGCCATCTATTGCATAGCAGTGTAAACTTGGCGGTCCAGCATATTTTCTATTTCTCTCGCACATTATCCATTCTTTCTTGGCTCGAAAACCTTTTGTCAATGTTATAAACGAGCCTTTCTTATAGGTATTACGCACATTTGACCTCGGAAATCCCGCAAAACCTTCGCTCCTGTGAAATGCAGTTTCAGGGTCACCGCATAGATGGTGCGAGTGTGTTCTCTGGTCCTAAGAAATTTTAAGAGGTCTTAACAAGTCTCGTCTCTCTCGGTCAACACTCTGTTGCAAAAGCGTGAACGGGCCTTAATCGTATCTGGTTTGGTCTTGGTTTACGTGAGTGGTCTGGGTTTTAATGGTGAGTTTCCCAACTGAGTGTTCTAGTAACGTTGGTCTCTGCCAAAGGGCCTCTTTAAGAAGATGAATAAATTTTGTTATAGTTAGGCTCTTAATTTCTTTTGGGTAATTATATTTTTAATTAGGAAACAGACTAGGACCTTTAGGCATAAAAAATATTAGGTCAGTGCACTTTACAAAAATATTAGGCACGCACAGCATCTCACAACCCCCCCCCCCCCCCCCTCACCCCTGCCATAAAACAAACAAAAAAACAATGTAATTTGGAAGCATTTTTAGGTTCTGTTTTTCTATAGGAACGCATCTTTGCGTCGACGGTCCTTTTCCGTGTGGTAAAATTAAGCAATGTGCGCCGCCACTTATGCTTCACATAATGGCAGTAAGCCATTAAATCAAAGCTTTTTTGTTGCAATATCATGTCAATAGCAGAGCGTTTAATTTCTCCAGCTCGTGCCACGCGAGTAGCTGATTAACGCCCGCCAACAAACGAAAGGCCATGTCTCTGGAAGAGAGAGCCCCTCTAATAATTGTTTCACTGTTCTGAAACTTGCAGTGAGTCTGACCTCGGACAATGTAGTAGCACGAAGAAACAATTTTCTGACAAAATTCGCATTATTCCAGATGTCATGAGCAAATTAAAATTACCAAATCAGACAAGAAAAAGAACTCTCTGTGGCTTATCCAGAGCCTACAATGGTGGGACTGTGCCACCGCTCCTGAGTGGGGCGCCTAACTAGGTGCTTGTCTGGTTGCTTGCACATTTTTCAATTGTACATATTGTTCAGTGCTGAGAGGGAAACGTTTGATGGCTTTGGCCAATGTGTAAGCTGGATTACTCTTCATCATCCATGCGCGTTTAGCATCATGCAGCGCCACCTTACACCAAATGTTCTGCACCTTATCAAATTAAAATTTAAAAACACTATATTTGTTCCCCGTGTCTCCTGAACCACTAGAAAGGCAAGGATTGTTGTCCCTTGAAGAGATGGCTGGATGGCTTTTCGAGACATGGAGCACAATCCATCTGTTATGGTTGAGTGCTCGTTCGAGAAATGCAGAATTTCGATCGGCACTTCGGACGACAATGCTGTGGCACGTGGAGTGCGACAAATAGCTGTTTGAGAGGGAGGAAGAGTGATATGGTTGCGAGCGTGGTGCTTCACAAGAAACTGCTTGTTCTTTGTGCACAAACATTGATTCTTTCTTTTTGAGTGAGCACGTTTATTTTGGGGTTTGAAAACTGGGTACCCGTTGGAATTCGGTGCACACCAGAATCAGGTAATTACAGTAATAAATCTTGGACATACAAAATTGACTTTTTAACATTTGTATTGCGATCTGGTGTTTATCAGCTTTTTCTTTGTTAAAACCAGTCTGCAGCCTAGTTTTGGTATACTTCCTAGAATCCCATGCAAAACTGCCCTCCAATTATGGTCTTGGCATGTTTGCACTTTTTGAACAGGTCACACGTAAAGATCAAAGGGCACAATGAGAGCATTTGCAGCAGCACCAGAAGTACAGCCAGCTGTCGCCTCTTTTTGGCTTCCCCCGGCGTTCCATGCCAAATGCACTGTCGGAAACCGACATTGTGTTTTTGTACTGGCTTGTCTGGTTTGCATTCATAAGCTTGGCAGGGGCTGTTAGTACCATGCATGCGAGAGCTGGCAAGTTGTCAGTCAAGGACCAGCTTCTCTGCCTCATAAGGCTTCGCCTGGGGCTTCTCTACGGCCGCCTAGCACGGACTTTTTAATTCTCAATATCAGCTGCTGGGAATGTCGTTTAAGGCCATACTTCGGCTCCTGAAAAAGGGTCCTGGTGACCGTGGTCGTGTGGTTGCCAAGGAGAATTATTTGTAACTGCATGCCACAATCCTTCATAGACAATGGCCATGGCAAAACAACCTGCAAAGTGGACTGCACCGAGGTCCACTTGCCAGGAAGTTGATGCCCTGTGCACAGATATTCAGTGGGTATGAGGCGTATAACACTATTAAGATCCTTGTGGCAATAGCGCTAAATGGCTTTATTATGCATGTTTCGTAGGCATACGGAGGCCATGCCTCAGGCAAGGTCGTGACGCGTGACTGCGGCACGTGATGCGTTGGTGCGGCATTTTATTTTCGCCTGCAAAAAAAAAAAAAAAAAGTATTTCTGAAAGGACACTGAGGCCGAAGGAGAAAGTTTATCTCCGTTGCGGACGAAACGACCGCGACCTAAAAATATCGCTAACAAAGAGAGAGAGAGAGAGAGAGGGTCTTCGGAGAAAAATAAACAAAAGAAGGAAGCGCCGCGAACGCGTTCCGGGTGCACAGAACGCGACAAGCGTTCAAGGACGTTTGTTTTCTTACTTTTTGTTTTCTCCCCATCTCCCGCGACTCTTCTTCCTCTCTCTTTCTTTCTCTCTTTTTCTTTACGCTTGTGCTGGATTGTGGCGTCCTATCGGCTCTCCCGATCTCGTGGTCGCCATAATCGCCACGCCGCCAAGCCGTTGTCATATCGCTTTCGTTCAACCTCGTCCACAGCCGCCTCCCATCCTGTTTCGACAGCGTCACCGCAGTGGCAGTGTTGTCCGTTTGTTTGCTGCCACATCGTGGCCACCACAAAGATGACAGAGCCAAGGCAGTGCAAATCGTTGACGTTGGAGCGGAAAGTGGCCTTAATCAAAGAAGTTGAAAAAGGGGGTCGGACAAAGTCAAGCATCGCCAAGGAATTCGGCATTCCCTTGTCAACGCTCTCGACAATCGTCAAGAACAAGAACAAAGTCTTCGAAGGATTTCAGCAAAGCTTTTCAAGCAAAAGAAAGAGGCAGCGTGACTCCAAGTTTCCCGACGTCGAAGCAGCGGTCCTACAATGGCTACAGAACGTTTGAGCGGCCAACCTCCCAGTGAGTGGTCCAATGATAATGGAGAAGGCAGACGCACTGGCCCTGCAAATGGACTACACAAACTTCAGCTGCAGCAAGGGCTGGTTCGATCGCTTCAGGAAGCAAAACAATGTGTCGTCCATGCCGATACTCGGTGAAAGCGGCACGGTTGACAGAGTGGCTGTGGATAACTGGCGCAACCACCGACTCGTCAAGCTGCAGGAGCACTACCGTGACAAGGACATCTTTAATCTAGATGAAGCCGCCCTTTTCTATAAGATGCTACCCAGCCGCACCTTTACACCAAAAGGAGAAGCATGCACAGGAGCCAAGCAGCGCAAGGACGGGATCACTATTTGTTTTGGAGCTAACGCTACGGGTGAAGAGAAGCTGCCCCTTCTGCTTATCGGGAAAGCCCAAAAACCCGTGTGCTTCCGCCATGCTCGCTTGCCAAAGGGGGTGATCTACCGAGCCAACAAGACTGCATGGATGACGGCGGCGCTCTTTGAGGAATATGTGCGTGCGCTGGACCGCAAACTAGCAAAGGAGAAGTGCAAAGTACTTTTCATTGTGGACAACTGCCCAGGACATGAAAAAATTGACAATCTCGAGGCGATACAGTTGGAGTTCCTGCCCCCGAACATGACCTCTGTTCTCCAGCCAATGGATCAAGGAGTTATCGAAATAACTCGAAAGCTGTATAAAAAAAGCCTCCTCCAACGAATTTTGTTGTCCTACGAGACTGTGACTGGAAAGGGGTACGAAGTCGACCTCCTAGGTGCGGTTCACCTCATCGAGCACTCCTGGAAACAAGTCATGCCAGTGTTGATTGCGCAGTGCTTCAGGCAAGCGGGGTTCTCTCGCACCCCAAGCCCGCCGGAAACACAGGCTACGCCGGAGTTCAATAACTGTGATGGACTCTGTGAGGAAGTGCGCCGTCTTACCGGTTCTGCGGACAACGAAGCAGGCAGTGACGTCAACTTTGAGGGGTACGCTTTGTACGAGAGTGATGTCCCAGTGACTGGTGACAGGACCGATGCTGAAATTATCCAGGCAGCTCTGGGCAACGTGGACGACAAAGAGGAGGGCGATGAACCACCTCGAGAGATTCCGACGTCGGCCGAGACGCGGAACTTGCTGCATCTACTCCGGAACAAGGTCGAGTGCAGCGGCGGTGAGAAACGAGTGATGCGATCCTTGAAGGTGCTCGAAGATGCTCTTCTGGCACCGAATGTGAACGCAAAGCAAACGGATATCGCGACGTTTTTCAGTGCCCAATAAGTGAGTGGAAGAAATAAAATGTTAAGCCGTGCAGTTAGCTGCTTGCCGTTTTTATTGCAAAGGCGCATCACAACAGCT
The DNA here is from genome assembly GCF_016920785.2 of Ixodes scapularis. Classification (NCBI taxonomy): domain Eukaryota; kingdom Metazoa; phylum Arthropoda; class Arachnida; order Ixodida; family Ixodidae; genus Ixodes; species Ixodes scapularis. The sequence continues at coordinate 63,924,798 of NW_024609857.1, read as the reverse complement.
CACAGCTCCATGACACTCCCATTGCATGTAACAGGTACGCTTGTTTCTAATTCATTTTTTCTCGTTTTAGTAAGTGATTTCTTGCTCAAAAACGAAGCTGTGATTGGTATGATTTTCGGAAGCGCTAGATTTTCGAAATCCGCGGTCGGTACTTCGGAAATTTTGGTACTCCGCTTATCTCGAAATTTAGCTTATCTCGCAATTTTTGCCGGTTTTTAGGACTTTGAGTTAACGGGGGTTTACTGTACTCACCGGTGGTGTTTCGGTGCGTTCCCAGTGCCAGGGACCTACCTCTCGCTGCCTCACTTCCAGATGTTTTTGTGTATGTGCCGACAGGCACAGTACGGCATTGGCGAAGGTGTGGCCCGGCACCGCCACCATTTTCCATAGTGCTGTTTGAGGTACTTTTGTCCCGACTGCAGCTTCACTCTCAGGTACCCATTTTCGGTCTTCCACTCTATCTTTTGCCCTGAATGTCCACCCTTTGTGACAGCTGCGTAGGGGCATCCTCTGTTTCCTGGGTGTCCCACTGCTCCACCCCTGCCCCAAGGACTCCAGACTTGCTGGGGTTGAACATTAGCCCCAGGGTAATTCCCTCTTCTCCACAGGTGTCGAGCGATTTCTGAAGCTCCTCCAGGGACCCCACCATAAGCACCAGATCATCTGCATAAATCAAGGCAGGGATCCTCTTATCTACTTGCCTCCCCTCTTCACCATAGCACATCTTGAAACCTAAGCGACTGTCCTCCAGTGCTCCCTCTCTCGTCTTGCAATATACAACATGAACAGAAGTGGTGAAAGTGGGCACCCCTGTCTCAGTCCCCTTGTGGCCTTTATTGGCTCGGTGAATTCCGTCCCCCACTGAACCACAACATTGTTTTCTGTATATTTCTTGGAGTAAGTCCCTCCATTCCACAGGCATTTCCAACTCCTTCAATACTGTCCATAGCAGCGAATGGTTCGCAGCGTCGTACGCCTTGGAAATGTCCAAGAAGCCGAGGTATAGGGGCCTCTGCTCATGGTTGGCGATCTGCATGGCTTGTGTGATTACGAACAAGTTGTCCTCCAGCCTCCTTCCCTTGCGGAATCCTCCTTCCCTTGCGGAATCCTATGTGTGAGCGAAGCCAAAGTTGCCAGCATAAGAATGCAGCCTGAACAACGCCTGCACTGCACGAGCGAGCATGCAAGGCAAGGATGCACAAAGCTTTGGGTTCGTGCTTGTAGCTTTAGCATCGCTCACATATGCGGTGAAACAAAGTATAGTTACACTTGCTGCACGCAGTCTTCTTGTATGTAGAAAAGACAACATAAATAGCTAAAATAGGCTAACAAAGGATGTGCACAACATTTCATTTTCTTTTCAATATTTGTTTAAAAAATGATTACTGCTGCTGATGCCGGAATGTGCACCACTTCAGACTCTTGCGTGCACTTTGATACTTGGAAATTTAGCAAAATGTATTATAGGTGGCTCTATTGGAGATAATTTCTAGTGGAGGTCATTTCCAGGCAAGCAGGTTCAGATGTCTTATTGCATGACCCTTCCATACTTTTTGTAACCTTTTTTTTCCCTAGAAGTCGAGATTTTTTTTTCAGACTGTTTTTTTTTGGCTGCTTTGAATTTTTCAAAATCAGTATCTCGAACACATTATTTTGCAGAGGTAGGAAAAGCGTGAAATAAATGTCAGTTCATATCTCTGCAAAAACTATGTTAATTTTAATATTCTACAAGATCAGCTGCATTTTTTTAGATTACATGTTTTCACACCACTGCTAGTGCCCCTACACACTGTGATGTTAATCTAGCTGAGATCATCCACTGATTCATAGACAAATTGATTACAGAGGGACAGTAGTCGGGTTTTTTGTTGCAGTCATGCTCAGTTGTGCCTACGTATGTATGTATGCGGCAGGAAATGCATGTTCCCTCACCTTTAGAAGTGGCATATCCTTATCTTTGTTAGTTATCTGGAGCTGTCTTCACTGGTACAGTTTCTCCAGCCTCGGCAGAAGCTCAGAAAAGTAGAACCTATGAAGGCATGCCGTCCATGTCCGCATTGAGGCTCCACACATGAAAAAAAATATCCTGCCGACCCGTACAAAACAACTGAAATTGCACTTGACTAGCGAATCCTCGTGACCCATTCTGTGTGATGAAGTACCCATCTTTCTCATTGCTTCGCACGTCGTAGGTTCTATCCTTGGCCAGCTGTTCAGTCATTTGTGTTTGGGCACTTGATCTCCAGGAGTACCTGTTACACAGTGCCGTCTGGCGTTGCCGAAAGTCACGAAAAGTCTTTAGACACAAACATGCCACACCTTGTGACAGTCATCCCATAGTCTCTAACAAGCTGCGCTCATGCAACTGGCTTGTGGCGTTGTCCGTTCCTCATGGCGGCATTGCTGGTGAATGTCGGGCACACCATACTAGTTGCGCTCTTCTCACACGGGGTTGTTGACTTCTTCGGTACTTTATACACATTTGATGCGGTTAGCCGAGGCCGCCGTGCCACAAACCAGGTTGGCGTCTGCTGACTTCTTGTAGCCTCCTAGAGGGCTGTAGCAGCTGTTGAGGTCATGGCAACATGGTCTGCATAGAACCTGGTGCATGGCTTACAGCTTGAAGGCAGGTCATTTGTGGCAAGGTGGCTACCGTGGCACGGAGTAGTGGCATCATTGGCTGTGACTGGCTTCTTCACGCTCTGGGGCATTGAATGTGTCGTACAGCAGGGTTCCTGGGAGAAATAATGCAATCTATGTACAAATGGTTTAGGTTACGAAGGATGGAAGCAGCTGTTTTGAAGATATAATTTAATTTTTGTTTTACAAAACTACTGAACAGGAATTGGTCGACAGCTGAGTGTAAAAAAAGACTGACATTGGCTCCATGACAGGCCTTAAGCTAATCTCTGCATTGTCATTTAAATTCTAATATTTTATGAGGTGGCAATGTATTATATCATGCCACTTTTATTCATCTCTCCCAGTAGTCTCTTTGCACCCTAATTTTGTTTAATGTTTCTTTTTTTATTACAGGAGTGTATTTTAAATGCATGTGTTTCAATTTGTATGTTTCACCTCACGAGGGGTCTACGATGTGGCACGAATGCTTAATTGTGTACCATTTTTTGGGTGAGACAGTGCGTAATGATTACTGAATGGAATCATCACGCAAAAGTGAATAATAGCAAATAGTACTATTTACTTGTCTTGTTTTTCTATAAATCAACTAGTACTGGGATGCAGTCAATGATCCTTTGTGCAATGGCTCTTTTTAGCCTTCAGCACTATGGGTTTGACATTTGTGCAGGACTAATGACAAACAAGTGTACATTCCAGTTAGTCACTGCAGATCTGTTATCAAACTAGATCTTCAGTGTGGCTTCCATGCCTTTGACTTAGAGTTATAGGTACAATAAGAATTATCTTTCGAGACAACCAGGCTTACCTGGTATGTTGAAAAGGTCTCGGAATGGTGAACCCCTTGAAATGCTGCCAGCTCCTCTGCACCCATGGGCATCAGCAGTGGTCGAAGCGGCAGCTTGCCTGGTGCTGGATCCAGAGTCCTCTTCTGGAGGTTAAATGTGATGTTGCTGAGTCTGGCCGGCACAACACTGCACTTTGTTCCTTGGTTCCATTTTGCTGCAATGTCTGTGCATGCAAAGCCTGTCAGCGCTCTGGTTACAGTATGGTCCACTTTCCAGAGAATTGCGCCGACATGGCTGCACACCCTTGCTTGGCCTGCCATGCAGGTGCAGCCAGCTGTCAGCACCTCGCCACTGTCTCTGGCACAGGCACAGGCAGTGTGGGTGGTCTGGTTGACACTCTGCGAGGGTGTTACTTGTCCCTTAACATAGCAAAGTTCTGCATCGATCTGGTGAACTGAGAGCTTTCCAACCCAGCCACTTTGCAGGTAGTTGTAGGACTCTAAGCTTCGATGGGGCTTCACGTCTTGGAGGTCGCATGCCTTTGTGTTCACCAGGTAGTAAATTACATCTGGCAATGCGACCGAAGGCCAAAGGCGTATGTCTTCGGATCAGCTGGTGATTTTATCTGGGTGAGGGTAGGTGCGGTCCTCTGGAATAGAAGATAACCACTGATGAGTGTACCGCTTCGTGTTATCAAGAAGCCCAGATCTCCAGCTTTGCTGGGACCTTGTTTCACCCTCCTCCATTAAAGGCATTCTGTCATAGGCAGGCCCCCTGAAACAAAATCCTGGCTACGTGCCTGTGTGTAATGTGCCTGTTTGACCTGTGCCTGTGTGTAAAAAAACCAATGAGACTTGCCGTTGTGAATACGTGGAAAATTTTACGAAAATGCAGTGCTGCAGGAAAAAAGAACAACTCGTCGAAAGCAAGTTTCGCCAGTCTCGTGGAGGAATCACAACTTCCTTTGCATGCTGAAGCGCTGCGTCTCTGTGCCTTCGCACGCTTGGATACTGATCAAGAATCGACGCCGTGTGGAAGTATTTTGCGAATAGTCCTGTACACAATACTAAAAAAAGTAATCAATTACAATTACTATTACTCTTGGCTAAAAAGTATTGATAAGATTACTTGATTACTCGACAGCAAAAGTAATTGGACATTATTTTAAGGAGTAACCATTACTTTTTCAATTACTTTATTGTGTGAAGACATCTTTAGCACTCATAACAATGAACTACTTCCAACCTATATTTCACATTTTCACGAGTATTGAAGAAACAACGGGTCCCTTCTTTGCGGTCGTTGCACCTTCACAATGCAGACTTAAGCATAGAATTGTTTGAAGAAGTTTAATGATTTGGGTGTTCGCCAGTTTGGAGGAGGGGGGGGAGCGGGAGCGGAGCGGGAGCGGAGGGGGTTCTAGATCTTGTTAAGCTTAAGCGAGCGTTGTCGCTCAAAGTTTGCATCGCTCTTCTTTCCACGTTTTCTTGTGAATATGTCTGCTGCTACGCTGAAAACCCTCTCAACAGACTCGCTGGATGGCAGACAGTGGTGAATCTGAGGAACACTTTCTGAAGGCAAGGGAAGTCCTTCAGGAGGTCCGCTGTATTGTCTTGGGAAGTCAAGTACCGGGGCACTTCCCCACTGCCGTTAGTTGTCCCCATAACAGAAAAGTTAAAGAAATCTATGCCGGGGGATAGTACGCAGTCATATTTTAAATTCTCGATTCTGGTTCCCCGTAGCATTGGCGGTTCACCTTGTCCTTGAGCAGTTGCGTTAACTCCTGCCGCCTGGGATCGCCATGGACCCATCCCACTTTGAATTGGGGGAGCACAATGGACGCTAGTAGCAGTCCTGGTCATCCTGCAGATGATTGAACCTGTATAGACAAACAATTGCATCCAATATGTAACCGTATTGTTGAACACAAAGTATATAACGCTTTCTTTGAAAGCATACCTGTTCCGGATGCCATTAAGAAGTGCATTCACCAGCGGAGCAGAAAACTGCAAGCCTGCAACCAAAAGCTCATTGAGCCACAGCTCCAGGATTGTGATGGTCAGCGGTAGGTTCCCCACAAACATGTGATCGTCCTTTTGAAGGACATCGATTCTGCAGGCAAGGGGCTTCATGACCTGGAGAACATGAGATATTAGGTAAAGTACTTATACACACAATGCCTAATATTGATATGACGGTAACTCATCACCAAAACACTTCCTCTTGTGGAGCATACAATAATAGCTACGACGCTATTACCTTGCAGTACTTCCTGAAGAGTAAGTCATGTGGGAGCTGGAATTGCAGAACTTGCAAGGTCCTGCACAATCTTTCGAGGTCCTTGCCGTCGGCATCTAATTTGAGTACACACACTAGTGAATTGTAAAGTGAGTTCCACCGCGTTGCTACAGACCTAGGTAGTCTCGGCAGCAACCGTCGACTGTCCTTGTTTATTTCACAAGGCACGACATGTGCGCAATGCGGACCGGAGAGGTCTTGCAAAGAGTTCATGGTTGAGTTGAGAGTGTGCGCGGAGCACCGATGGTCAAGGGGAAGACGGGCCTCTCCCTGGCCCACGTTGTCGAGCAGCGGTGCTACTTCTACGAGTTCCAAGCATTCCCCTTCCTGCTCCGAGAGCTCCACGTCTTCAGGGTGCACAGGCGTGTTAGAAATGGCTAATTAATAATCAACGAAAGAAATTTAGCTAGTACGCCACGCTCAGTCAAACTGCATTCGCGCTGGCTGGGCTCTCAAATTGCAACTGCTTCACGAATTAGGTTAGACAGCCAGTGTGTATTCAGTTTCAATAATGAGGGGGGCAGAGGGACAAAATGAAACATGCAGCACACTATTACTTTATATTGTAAATATTACCTGAAGGCCCTTACAAAGTTTGACCCATTGTCTGTCATGACCTTTGCAACTTTTCCTTGAAGCGCATAGCCCTTGAACATCTCCAGGAGGACGTTTGTGATCTTATCGTACGTCACCTTGCCCGTCTTTCTGTGGCAGAGCAGTACAGCTGAGTTTCTCTTCAGAGAGACTGGTTCAAGCCAAGAAACCGTCGCTGCCAAATAGCAACTGTGGAGGAAACATTTTTATGACTTTAAAGGGGCTGTGCAACAATTCTCGGGACTTCAGGTCGATAGGTGTGGGAGTTAATCCCTACCACCTGTGGAATATGGAACAGAAAACCGCTTTTCGATACGTGCCCGAGTTTTTTTTTAACAAAATAAAAACAGATTGAAATATGCGCCCCCCGCGGCCACTCTCAACTCTCACACCGTCTTTCCAATAATGTGGTCGTCACGTGGTTGTGACGTTTAATGGGGAAGTAAGTTTCCGGATTCGCTCGGTCCTCAGCGAGCGTTGCCATGGTTGCCAGCGTTGCGCTGCATCCGAGAGCGAACTCTTTTCCTTTCATCCTCCGCTGACCAAGATGGCATCTTGGAAGAACGGATTGAGCGTGAGATGTTCGTCTTTAGCGAGTCCGCTGGACTCGTTCCGTACGCGGGCACCCCGACGGAACGGGAGCGCGGCGTCGATGAGACGACTCTCCGCCCGATCCTGGCCCTGATCCAGAGGCATGGCGGCTTACCACCACGGCATGGTAAGTGACGCGCGTCTCATGTCACCACTTGGATATGCGGTCTCCAAGTAGGTGTCATCTAATGTCTCGTTCTAATCACAGGTGCTCGTGCAAAAGGTGCAGCATCATGCCGACATCACGAGAGTGTGTCTGCTGCCGCGAAATACCGCCTGCGGTCGTTACTCAGCCCGTGGGCTGCGTGACCGAGCACCCAGACTATGCGGCGATTTGTCTTCAGACTGGCGTGCTGCGTGTTGCCTTTTGGGCGCTGGAGGAGGCAGGGGATCACCCGACGCGTGGGGTAGAGAAGTGCATATTTCGTTTCAAATTATATTTTTTTTACGGAGCTGCCACTGATCGGCATGCTTTTTTCTGTCTTTGTTAATCTGGTTTTGATGCAGACAGGTTGCAACGGGCTCCTAATACTCGGGAGTTGACACGAGCAGAGTGTTGGCCATAATGACGTCCCAACCACTTTATTTTCTTCTCTGGTGTCCCAACTTCCCAGTTTTCATTTTGATGCTTGATTTTTCGCTTGACGTTTTGACTGGTTTCGCGGGCATCACAGGAACAGCGGTACGTGTACGGGCGGCTGACTCAGATTGCATTAAAAAAATTGTCAAAATTCCATATTGCAAGTGCATGAAATCGTTCTACTATAACTTTTACCCAATGTGACTGAGTGCGAGGAGGTTCCCACATGAGTGGCTGTGGTGCCAGAGAACAAGGTCATGCACAAACACATCACGACCTAAAAAGCAAAGCACTCAATAGACTGGATTTGCAAATTTTAAACATGCACTAGTCTAATCCGCAACTTCGCATCAATCTCCACCTTGCGGATTTATTCATATTTCAAAAGAACAGTGAACACCATACTTTTACAAAGCAAACAAAATACAATTGTTTGACATTTTTTATTATCTTTTGAGCAAAGGTACTGTTCTATGCATTGCTGGAAATATAATAAAAAATGGAAGACTCCAAGTCACATTCTAAAGATACAGTATAACATACAAGATAACTGGGGGCTATGTTCGACAAATGTTTCGTTTCTCCTAAGAAAAACAGAAGTGACGGTATCATGTCTGATTGGCTAGAGGCTCAAATGACGAAAATTTCCTCTTTCGGCATTTGAGCCTCTAACCAATCAGACGCGACATCGTTCCTTCCGTCTCTTTTTAGGAGAAACAAAACATTTGTTGAACTTGCACTAGCAGTTACCGATTTGCCCAATGACACACAGACAGAATTCTGAGCTGCCTAGAAGCACACCATCCTCTTTTGGTTTGCTATTTCTTAGTGGAGTTAGTCACCACCAACTAAATGCACTATTCCCAAAACAAAAAAACAAAAAACATACTACCTCTGTAGCTACTGCAGTTTCTAACACTCACATTTATAGTATTGTACTTATGCAATTCAGATATGTGACCATGAGAGCGCCCACATTCTGACTACCACTTTACATACTTTTGAATTTCAAGGGTAATTGACCAGTTTTCATTGTTTACCAATTTCCCAGGATGCGTTTCGTGGCCTACAGACAATTCGCTCGATGGATGTGGCACAGACTGGGACGTCGCAACAGGTCTGTCCTTCTAGCCTGTGTTGTCGGGAGGATCCGGGAGGAATTCCCATCGGAAGCCTTCACTATAAAACTGTACTCCACCTCACTACGCTGAAAATGATTGCATGTGAAATTATTGTGGTAAGGGCATTTCAATTGAGGCAACTGCTATGTACGGTATCTGCAGGCAAAATATTTCTCTTGCTGATGAGCTGTTCACAAACAGCCACTGGAATATAGTTGATAATTTCATATAGTGTATGACCTTCCCTGTCTGTCACTTGATCAGCTCCCTCCCAATCATGCCCTTTCCTTTTTTCTAAATTACTGGACAGCGGTGTTGAAAAGTGTCATTAATGGGCAAAAGGTGATGATCTGACAGGCAGTTAGTTAAGACAGTCAGGGCCTCAAAGGAAACCATGCTCGGCCCTGCACATAGCCCCCAGGCATTGTAAATATAGAAGCAGTCGCAAAGTGTAACCTGGTCGCCTGGAATTGCATTGAAATAAAACCATATGCTCCTTATATCAAGACGAGAGAGGGTCAACTTGCTGATAGACTTCCTGGTCGTCATCGCTGGGACTCGACTCAACATCCCCTGGTCCCATTCACATATATTTTTTGGGACCATTATTTGAAAACACTGATAGTCATGAAGAAACCATTTTCCAAATGGCTTGAGGTATCAGTTATGAACTCTATGCCATCCTGCAGTGGTTGCTGGAAAAAGCACTTTCTGTGTTGACCGTCGTGTCATACACTATTCGGAAAGTCCGCTTCAGTTTGTTGAACTAGCGACATTGCAGACGATTGTCGCAGACAAAGCGGTTGCACAACATGATACCCAAAGGCAGCATCAAAGGAAACACAGGGCATGGCACTGTGCCACCGCAGGATGGTACAATATCAGGACAAGAGGTTGACGTAAACAAGCTATGAAAACAGCAGACAAAAAAGGAGGATACTGGCATGACAAGATGACAACATTGCTACCACTGCCTTAGCACAGATAAAGCTGGTAGCTGCCTTTTCCTGACTGCGCTCTGTCGCTTTTCCAACAAACGGCGCAATTGAAGACGGCATGGAGCACAAGAGGGTGGTGCAAGGTGCACAGTATGAACCTGACTTACTGAACTTGGGATTGCAGGATGAACTAGCACCAATTTTGCACGAGCCGAGCTTTTTGCTAGCTCCAGCAATGCCATCTAAGTTTTGGGGGACACTGCGAACTGAAGTCGATCTGGGAGTGGTTTGCACTACCATCAGTGCAGTAACACTTTTGACGACTGGCTGCCACACCCTCCAAAGCTGGTTTAGAATGATTTGAAGTATGAGTTGGAACACGTGACTTCTAGTCCAGGATTTCGAGTCGGTCATCCTGGCTAAAAAGATGCGCAAGTTGTGAGGAGTGTCAGCAGTCAAGAGATCGAGGTTGTTTTCTCTTGTACTCAAGAGGAAGCGAGGCGGATATTAAATCTGACAATGTCGAGTAAAACACAGCACCACTCTATAACCGCAACCTTTATGTAATCCCCTATTCAATGCAACCTTTCAAGTTTTAATTCAATAAACAGTTAAATGCAACCAAATCGCTAATTGGTACCGCTAATGCTAGCACTTCAGAAGTATGATAAACTCCAAGAGAAGCAAATCATCAATTGGCCACCAAATACTTCACCATGACATGAAAGGGAACGAAGGATGTACAGCAGGCACCCAGAGGGGCCACTTCAACGAGAAACCATGGCGGCAACACAGTCAACTAAAGCAAAGAAGTGAGCCAAGGGACTGCAAATAGCCTGCCGGACGTACCTGAAGTCTCGATTCAGCCGCCAGAGGCGAATAACAAAACACCGCCTTCGACTTCCAGTGACACTAGAGACCATACAGATGGCGATGCGCGAGGCAATGAACGGTGCTGCACAACTCTGGCAAACGGAACGACATGGAATCAAGAACACACTTTTTCATCCTGCATCTTGGGAGTCAGCGGTGAGGGGGACAGAGTGATCCTCAACATGAATGTTTTGACGAATGAACTTTGAATTGCTCAAGGTGATATTGTGGCGTGGCGAAACGTGTGAACCAGACAGCGAGCTGAGAAATTTCTGCACACGAGGTAAGACCCGCCAACCGATTACTTTGGCAGAACTGCACATTAGGGAGCAAGTGACGTCTGATGAGGCTGAAGAGTTACTGGACTTGCTAAGCAATCATCGGGATTGCTTCGCGGAAGATGTTTTCGAGCTTGTCGAGACCAGTAAGGCAGAGGTAACCATCGACACTGTTGAGGATGCGAGACCTGTGTCACTTCGTTCGTATCCACTTTAGTCCTATCAGCGTCACCGGGTAAATCAAGGTGTTGACAAACTGAAATCTGCACGAATCGTTCAGGACTCTTCATTGCCATATGCAAGCCCACTACTCCTTGCAAAAAAGGAAAAGTGACGAAAAGCGACTCCGTATTGACTACAAAAGACTCAACTGAGTTACCAAGAGGGATTGTCACCCATTGCCGTTGATTGAGGATTAGCTAGAGAGACTGCAAGGAAAAAGCTATTTCACAATGCTCAACCTAGCGTCGGGACACTATCAAGTTCCTGTTGCGGACGGGTCACGTGCAGAGAGTGCCTCACTGGATGGGCATTACGAATTCTTACACATGCCATTTGGACTTACGAACACACCCACCGTGTTCCATAGAATGATGACTGTCGTGCTGGGAGCGTCTACGATGGTACCCGCTAGGCATTGACTTTTTGTTTGCTACCGACTGCAACGCACTGTGTTCAGCAAGCGGAACTGGACACCACGAGTCGGCCGATAATGACTGAAGTTACAGTTCAGGTTCAGCATAGAACATAGAAGTGGTACCTCAGTGCCACACGCCGGCGCACTCAGCAGATCGTCGTGTCGAGGAGCAGAAAAGACCGAAGCCTGCGATGCCTTGAAAATCTTGGCCATGACAGCGGAGAGCAGCAGCAGCTGGATCGTGACAACACAGGCTCTCGACCCGCAAGTTAGAGCCATAAAAGACTTCCTGGGCGGAGATCAGACGACACAGAAACCTGAACAAAACCTCTACGATTACGAGCTCGGGGACGGGGTAATATTCCGAAAGGTTGGGATTGGTAACACAGCCAAAAGGCTCTGGGTAGTGCTGAAGCCACTGAGATGGCAAGTTGTCCGGCGATGTCACGACAACATTGGGGATTTCAGCATCAATGCGATGTTGAAGAAACTTCAAGCGAAGTACTGGTTTGAGTGCAGGAAGCGCTATGTCCGCCAGTATATTTCAGTGTGCATGGAGTGCCTCTACCGTTAAACACCAATGGGGGAAAAAACCAGGAATGCTCCACTGAATCGAGAAGAAGGAACTCCCATTCCACACGGATCATCTCAATCACTTGGGACCAATCACGAGCATCAAACCCAACAAAGTTAAAGGGCATCTCCGATTTCCCAGTGCCTACAAATGTACATGACCTCCGACAATTCTTCGGCCTGTGCACCTATTTTTAACGCTTTGTGGCTGGATTTGCCACGGTTGCAAGGTCACTTACCACGCTGCTTTATAGAGGGGAGGAATGGTACTTGACAACTGATCAGGAGGCAGCATTCTGGAAGCTGCCCAGCTGCCTAATGAGCGAGCCTACGTTAGCAGTCAACGTACACGGTGCAAAAACAGAGGTGCACAAAGACACTTGCAAGTTTGGCCTTGGAGGAGTACAGTTACCAGAGCAAGCGGACAAGTTGATGCACCCGGTTATGTAGGTCAGCTGTCGCACAACGTGAGATGAGGAGCGACATCACTCTTACGAGCTCGAAGCATTTGCAGTTGTGTGGACAGTTGAGAAGCTTTGGCCGTACTTGTAGGGGATCGAGTTCATTCTCCTCATGGAATGCAACTCCTTGCAAACCACGCTGTCAAAGCGAGGCCTAGTGCCACGTATAAGCAGGTAGTATCTGCGGCTACAGGACATGTTTGAAGTAGAACATAGACCAGCAGATACAATAACTCACGTCAGTGCTCTCAACAGAGCTCCTGTGTCAGAGCCTGAAGAGATTGATGTCACAGTCGGTGCAAAGGTTTTTCTTACAGAGCTATCCGACGACGATTGGTTGGTGTTAGCTCAGCAGACGGATCCAACGTTACAGGTGATCAAAGACAGCTTAAAGCAACCCTCAGAGACAAAGCAGAGGCAGTATATTGAGGGGTATGGACTCTCAGAAGGCATGTTTTTTAAGAGAGTTCTCGATGAAGGAGGAGACCGCCTACTATGGGTAGTGCCATGAGGAGCTCATTGGCAGATCGTGCGAGGATGCCACAATGATATTAGACACCTCTCTCTCGACGACACCGTGGCTTCGCTTACCAGGGTACTGATCCGTGAGGAGCTCTTCATCTGGCTACTAGAGGACTTTCCTCAGGGACCTGGACACCACTTACAGTGCCTTGTGAGAATTGGTCACCGACCAGGGAACTGCATACACCAGCCAACCGTACAAACAGTACTGCAGGCAACGTCTTATTCGGCTATCACTGGAACTCTTTTACCAAAACGGCTAATCCTGGCTGCTACCAGGTCCTCTTTTGGTGGCCTCTCGAATCTTTCGCTCATGTAGGCATCTCCCGATCTCGCTTGAACGCTTCCCTCAGGGGTCCAATCTCCTCGCAGATCAGGACAGCCTGAGCCAGCAGCTTTGCGACGTAGGCTGTAAAATGTATTCGAAACAATGTTTTGTCAACTGTACTATCTGGACTATGATCTGGACAGATTTGAGTTACAATGAGTTACAATGCAAAATAGGCAGCACAAGGAAACAGTCTTTCCACCATCAGTAATTGGTGCACAGAACAGTGTATACATTCGTAAGGCATGCATAAGGTGTCAATATTTGTTTACATGCGCTTCTCTCTGGAAACTTTTTTTGTAAGGCTGACACATTCATTCTTCCTCAGCTGCCTATTTTTCACATTCAACAGCAGATCATGCCGTTAGTAAAACTGAAAAGAAGGGATGTCACTTAGTACACCTAATTAAAAGAGAACTGGATGATATTGTCAGCCTGCTGCAGCTGCAAGCTTCACACTAAAGCATTGGTGTCTTGCTCCTAAATGAAGCTGACGACTAGTAATTTCTGAACAGTGGAGGAAGTTGATGCGGGTGCAAGACACGTGTGGGCAGAGCTTCCCGTGTACTAACCTGTCACCGAATATAGTCACTTGATAAACCGATCTCATAATGCACTTGACAGCTTGACAGAGATAAATACTTGCGAAGTTACCATGCGTGGCTTTGGTCTTCTCTTCAGCAACGGTGGGGTGCTCTTTCTTCGCTTTGGGCGACTTCCGCTTCCATTGCCTTTAACCTGCTCCCGAGATGGCCTGTTCCCTGTCACCGTTCTCGTTGAAGTGCAATGCTGCCACTCGGGTCCTACAGCAATAGGGAATGCAGTCGGAATATGGTGCTGATTCTGCATGCGATATGCATTTTAGCGTGCTGCTCAATTTTTTTCGTTGACAGAAAAATACAATCTGTATTTTTAGGCATTCGTTAGAGCAAAGACTGCCATCTCATCATGCGAGTCAGTGTGTTGGTACCATAACTGTAGTCATGACCAAGCAAAGTGTTAAAATATAAAGTGTCCATAAAAATTCCATTGTCGAACCAGGAAAGCTTAAAAAGGACTCGGAAGGGTTTCGTGATGGTGAGGAGGTTGCCAAATGCCCGTAAAAAAATATAGGTACCACTCCCACATTGGTAATGTGGGTAGCATCTAAAGGGCTGCTTTCTGAATAATTTCCTTGCGTACATACCTGGCAAGCATGCCCTTTGTGTGAAACGCGGCCCACTTCGGTGCAAAGCTGTTGAGCACGCTGTGGAAGGACTCCAGGGTTGATGTATGAGTGTTCGGCGACAGCTGGCGGAGGTCCTTCAGAAGAGATTTGCCGGTCACCACATCCACGAACCTTGCATGTGCGGGTGTGTCTAAAACAATCAGAAGAAAGGATCAAGGCTTGCTGTAAGGAAATTTTACTCACTCATGTTAATATGTCAGTACTCATTCAAAGTTTGTTCAGCATTACTGTATTCACGTAATGCATTACTGCATTACGTGAAATGCTCACTGACCTGGCAGCAGCCATTCGCCATCTGTGATAGGCTCGTGGAAGCACCTGGTGTAGATGCCAGGATGGTCCGTGTGGATGTTGACCACGTGCCTTGTCATGCTGGTCCAGGCATCCATAAGCAGGTCAGCGTTGCCCCTGCTAGCTGCCGTGCACCAGTTGAGGTGGTTGACAGCTGGCTGGGTCCACTCGGCAATCAAACCACACTCGTGGCTCTTGCTGGCTGTGCTCAGACTCTTCTTGACGCCTGCAGTTTGAGGGGGGCAAGAAGTTAATATCGGCCTGACTACTTCTGAGAGTTGGTGTGAAAGAAAGCATTCAACGAAGATAGAGGAAGCATCACTCACAAAAAATGTTGATGCCATTTTTCACTCATGCTTCTAATGTATAAAGTAAAATAAAATTAAAATTTTTATTTTTTTTCTTGGGACTGAGCCTGTCTACCTAGCGCCCAGCTCATTACAGCCAAGAAGTTTTGTGTTACCAATAGTACCAGAGTTCTTATCAATGGTAAAAAAAAGAAAGGAAACATTGAGAGCCACTAACAAAACATTCAATCTGTGTTAAAAAAAAAAGGGATTTACTTTTCGAGACATGCCAGACATCGAAGAGGTGGAGTATTGCTGGTTCCTTTTCCCGCATGTGTTTGGCAATGGAACGATGCCTGTCAGTGGCCATAGACCGCACAGTCATCTCCTTCTCGCGCATGAAGGCGAGGGACCTGATGAGGCCTTCCTTCTCCATGTGTCCGCTGCAGCGCACTGCCTCACATTGTGCAATCAGCAGAAAGTAGGAAAAGTTATTTCTATTAGCCACACTGTTTATCTCGTGCACTACATGCAGTGGCGAGGTGCACTGGCAACTTAGTTCAGGTAGTCCTGCAACCTTCCCCAGTGACGCATGCTACGTGAAGGAGTCAGAAAATATTTCTATGGAAAGGAAGGTGTACACAAAATTATGGGATGAATGGAACTTTAAAAAATAGCTTCGAGTGCTTCCGAAATCCTATGGAAAGGATGGTCTAGACAATATTGTGGGAAGAATGCAGCTTTAAAAAATGGCTTCGAGTACTTCCCAGATTCATCACAATGAATCAAAAGTCATGGCGGTCTCCTCTTTGTCACAAGAGCGCATAATGATGTTACCCAGCATGGGGCCGTACTGCCGAAACCGGTTATAACAAAGTCGGTTACAACGAAATAGCAGCTACAGCGAAGTGATCACGATTTTCCATTCCTGTTAGCACTTTTTCAATGCATTTGTGTCCTTTTTTTTTAGCGAAAATAATTGAGTGATTTCTGCATATATAAAAAAGAGAAATTTTGTGATTATTTAAAAAATAATAAAATTTTGAAAGTTTACTAAGTCTCGGACCGCCGCACTTTGCTGCCGCAGCCAAGAAGCCACCCAGAACAGGCTGCAGAGGATGCTGTAAAGGGCGCCGGCGCCATTCTCTCGAGACACTAACTCCCAAAATAATGTGGGAGTTAGTGTCTCGACCTTTCTGAAGTAAAAAACAAAAAACGCTTTTGCCTGCATGTGCTAGTTTTTATGTTAAAAATGGACAAAGATTGAGGTTTTCGGCACCTCTCAACTCCTTCACCATCTTCCGAGTCACATGCACTGTGACGTCAATGGGGTTTGCGCGGGGTTCGGTGAAGCTCTTTCTAGAGCCACCAGTGAGCAACGAGAACTCATCCGCCCGTGACCACGTGCGGGCGGGCGCGGCGCGAACAATATGGTGAAAGGAGGAAAGTCTCATCCGGGTTTGGCCATACCCGTCCGGCTCTGTCCCCTTCCCCCTCCGGCTTCTGTTTGCGGTAGCACATGGAGCTGACGGTTTTGTGGACCTAGGATAGATGGCGCCACTAAAACTGTATAATAAAAGTTTTGTCGATGATACCAGGTTTTGATGCATTTATATTTATGTTGGAACGACAAGATTTATAGAAAAGTTACCTTTTATCGAGCAGGTATTCGCGCAACTTGCTATCTTTCTACAAGACCCCCATTGACGTCACGCGGCATGTTTCTCATGACTGCCGCTCGCGGCTGCAGGTGGGGGAATATTCTCATTTTTGCCTTGCGATTACGCGGCAGAATCGCAACATTTCGAAGGAAGGAGGTGTGTTTTCTGTCTTTTGTGACAAGGTGAACAATGTCAAAAGTAGAAGATGCCGATTCTTTCAACGTTAAAATCGTTGCACAGCTCCTTTAAGTGGGAAGCGGCTTTGCTGCATTTCACGCAGAGAAGCCGTCGTGGCATGTCAATAAGGGCATTCGGAGCACTAGCGACAACGTACCGGCAGAGATGGCTGAGAAAGCCTAGATTTAAGAGGGAGCAGTAAGTACTCCTGCATTTGTGTCGCGTGGCCAGTGTGGCGAGGAAACTGTGCAGAGAGGCGGGGACACGTTTGCAGAAGGTGAACGCTTTTCAGTTTTGACTCCTTGCATGTTGCGGCTTGTTTTGCTAATGTGGCCCGCAAACCACGTCACCCTAATCGAGCAGTTGGCCCATCTCTCTCTAAAATCTAGGCTCTCTATACCGACGATAAACAAGCTTGAGCGTGAACTCAGTGCCGTGCGTGCCTTTGTTTCGTGATCCGTGTCTGTCTGGTCGGTGAGGTCGCTCTTGCACGAAAGTCTACTCGCTGAAGCACCGATGCGGTGAATCATCGTCCCTCAACAATGGAGAGTCCCAGCACTGCCGGCAGCTCGACAGGGAGGACGAAGGCAATCTCCTTGAATCAAAAAAGTGCCATCATTGACGAAGTGTGCATAAACATAAAGAAAGCTGTCCGCCGCCGGTGTCCTCCACTGCGACCGTAGCACCTGTCGACACGGTTCGTACATAGCAGGATCCTTTTTCGATCGGAGCTTGTCGGAGCTGGCGAGAAGCGGCTCCAACCTAGCAGAGGACGCGTGCAGGGAAGCCTCAACCGCTTTCTGCGGGCTTGTTAAACATGTGCCCCTGACATCCCGTGTCACGGGCACACGATGCAAAGAAGCAGATATAGTGAAGCGATTTCCGATTCCCATTGACTCCGTTATAACCGTTCTCGACAGTATTCATTCCAAATTGAAGCTACTGTAATAAGGAGAGTGCATCCCTTCCTCACCTTTCCAACCTGCACCTGCTCACAGTGGAGGATCTTGTTCACGAGGGGCACGTGCAGGGAGTAAGTAAGGTACTTGGCACTGTAGCCAGGGGAGTCGCACCTCCCGTCCCCAGCAAGGTCCAGGGGCTGGTCACGAAGCTCCTCCAGCAGCATGTCTTGCTCCTCTTTCCACACCTGTGCGAGGCAATGCTGATATGTTTGACACTGGCTTAAATGCTGCAGTGAAAATGTGCACCCTTTTCTGCACTATCATGGCAGGGGCAGTGGTCACACAAAACATATGTGTCGCCTCACTGTTTGTGCTTCAATGGTCCAATCAAATCATTTGGTGCAAATATCATTGTGCATAATCTAGAAAAGAAAGCCCTGCCTCCAGCATGAATGAAATGCAAAGTTGGTGTCTGTTATGGTTGAGCGCACTCCCACCATACGTGCAAAAGCGTTCACACCTGCGGGGCGACCCCCTTTTCCCTCGTGCTCTGCTAAAACAGATGGTCTATACTCGCAGTCAGCTTTCTGTGGCAATGCAGTCAATGCTAGGGGCGAGGGTGAGCCAACCACTGTAGACGTGCTTTCCTCCTCTCTTCGGATTGCCACAGAAAGCTGACCATGAATATAGCATCATGTTAATGACTGGAGGGAACCTGGTTCGAAACCTGGCACATCCTGTCTTTTTCTTTTTCAAAAGGGTGATTTTGCGCCGCTTCCGTAACTAACTTTAGTTTCAGGCTTCCATTTCAGAATAGCGTTACAGGGAGTGCTAGCAGCCAGCCGCAAACACATTCTGTATTAAAATCCTCCGGTTTACGTTTGGTGACACAGAGTGTGCAGTGCGATTTGGTGGGAGTGTCGTTGGGTCTATGAGCTATCGCCCCACCTCTCACTACGCATACTCTGTCACCAGATTTTAAGTGTGAGATGAAAGCACCAATATGACAATTAAATTGTTTCAGAGCCAAATGAAAATTAAAGGAAATTGCCACATGCCTTGCCCAGTAGTGCACGAGCCACGTAGAGCAATACTTTTTAGCTGTGTGTATCGAACAGCAGCAGAAACAACACTAGCAAAGCGGAAAAAGCAGTGGTTATGATTGGCAGACCCGGCTATATCCCAGTAAATCAGTTTGAATGATTCAACCGCATGGTGTCAATTACCGTTCTGTAGTCACGCAACCATATGTGATTGCATAACATTATGTGATTATGCAACATAAGGCGATTACGTAAAGTCGGACAATCTTTCGCACATTGGGCAGCTAGGAACAAATCTTTTTTTTCCGTAATGTTTACTGTAAATTTTATCTCTCGGAAACCATAAATATATTTTTTGTTAATCCTGCATACGAATGTAGAAGCACATCAGGCCAAGATCAGAAAGCATCATAATCACCTGTTCAACTGCTGGAATCAAGATGGCCCGCTGGTAATTGAAGAAGGTCTTCCTGCAGATGACCTGGATGTTCATGAGACGCCACAGCCGCAGGGTTCTTGTTGGAGAAGCACCCGTAAACAGGACGAGCGATGAGAGCAGCAGGTCTCTGACAGCCCTTCTTTTGATGCACGGCTGGCTGTCCCAGTGGTGTGTGTGCTTAGCAGGGCAACAGGTGCGCACAGTCAGCAGCGTGCCTCTTACTTTCATTAACACGGTGCAGCTGCTGTAGCATGTCTGGCATACTGCAAACAGTCGTAAGCAGCTCTCAAATACAATAAACTTCCTCTCCTTGTAGCCTGGCTCCCCGCTTGTGGTGGCATTATCTCTGGAAAAGTTATCAGTGTTTAGAGTTAATGAATAACTTCTGTGCTCACATTACCAAAAAAGAATAGAGCATTATTGCCTCATTCATGTCTGAGCAATAGACTAATACGTGTTAGAGACATTCTATGCAAGACAGCCCTATTTACAACTGCTAAAAATTTTGCAAAGTGCAAGTGTTTGATCAAAATGGACTAACAGTTACATCAAATATGACTTACTAAAAAATTGATGGTGTCTTGCTAGTGCAAATTATGTGGCGCACTGCATTTTCTTTGCCCTAACCCAATGAACCTATTCCGAGAAGATTTCTGCATGCACTGAACATGTTTATATAGCTCCATTCATAACAAACAAACATTGCATTTGATGGCAGAGTGATCTAAGACGTGTTTTTGATTTGCCACCGTAGTATTAGTTGCACTGTAAAGCAAGCAACTACATGTTCCTTCGTGTCTAGCCTGCTTTATCTAAAAAAAACATTCTTACTCAACAGACCCTTTTTCGACGAATGGCTCGTACAGGGGGCCTCCTCTGTCCTCATCATCCTCATTGTAGTCGTCGTCGTCGTCTTTCTCCTCCTCCTCCTCCTCCTCCTCTGAATCACTTGCGTGGGGGCTCATGGCGGGTACCAGGGCCGGGTTAAGCGGTGGCACTGGAGTGGTGGTGGTGACAGTGGCATGGTTGCTGGTGCTGTGGCCGCTGCTGCTGGCAGTACTGCTGCTGCCAGGAGGCAGCTCCGAGCCTTCCGTCTGGACCGAGTGGCTGGTCCCACATTTCGCGTAAAAATTTACCTGCGTGCCTGAAGGAAGGAAAGGGGTTAGCATACTCGGTTCTTCCTTCTGCTTCTAACCACAACAAGCTTCTACAAAATTGTGTTCTGGCACAAGACTACACTTCCCCGCAGGGGGCACCTGTGAAAGCAGGTGTTTGGAGAGTGGCGTCTCCACGGACCCCGAGCCATGCGGGTTCGCCCGCCCACGTCTGGCTGTGCGTGGCTTTCCCGTGTCTGGGGAAAAGGGCATCCTGGTGGTTGAGTCGAGCCCGGGGTAGGTTTGGACCCTTCGGGGCCCCCCGGGCGAGGCAATACACCACTTCGGCCCCCGCTTCTCATAGACGGGAGTCCTGGTAAGGCCCGGCCAGGATGATTCAGTCTAGTCGCCACTTCTACTATCCCCTCTCTACTTTCACCCTTGTCTTCCCCTCCTTTTTACTCTTCTCATTTCTCTTCTTTCCTTTTTCAACTTCTTTGGCGGCAAGGGCTAACCTTGGGTGGCCACAGACCCCTTGTCCAGAACCACACTTGGGTATAGTTCCTGGGCAGTGCTAATAGCATAACGTTTCCAGCAAAGCCCTTTTTGTTATGGTGCGTTATCTATTCCCATGTAGGGCTCCGTGGTGGGCGGCACACCAGAGGTTCCGAACAAACTTCGCCTCTTATGGCAACCCCCCAAACCAAAACCCCCAGTTCTGGACGTGCCGCTAAGAGGCATCGTCCCGAACGAACAGTCATAGTCAAAGATAAGGAGGATGAAACATTTTCAAGATTTATGGTGATTCACTCTGAGGTTCCTGACAAACCTCTATCTAAGATATCACCGTTTCTGGTAGCGAAGGTTCTCGACAGTCAGATTGGTTGTGATTATAAAGCAAAGAAACTGCATTCTGGTGACCTCCTTGTTGAAGTTGCAAAAAAGTCCCAGAGCATTACTCTTCTAAAATTGACATCTCTAGGTGATATACAGGTAACAGTGAGCACACACAGAACCCTCAACACCATTCGAGGAGTGATTTCAGAAGATGATCTACTTTCCAGCAGTGAAGACGAGATCTTGGAAGGCCTGCGGGCATCTCAAGTAGTGGCGGTCAAACGCATTATGACGAGGCGTGATGGTGCAGAGGTGAAAACTAAGCACCTTATCCTGACGTTTGAACGTCACACGCTTCCTGCACTCGTCAAAGCTGGCTACCTGAACTGCCGTGTCAGACCGTACGTCCCGAACCCACAGCGATGCTTCCGTTGCCAGCGTTTTGGTCACGGATCGCGAAGCTGTCGGGGGAGGGAGACGTGTGCAAAGTGTGGGAGCCACGACCATGTGGCCGACATCTGTGAAGGTTCAGTTGCCTGCGCTAACTGCAGGGGTCCTCACCCTGCTTACTCTCGGTCCTGCCCGCTGTGGCGACAAGAAAAGGAAATACTTGCCTTACGAGCCAAAGAGAACTTATCGTACCCTGAAGCAAAACAAAGGTTTTCTTTCATTTCCAAAGGTACCTACTCCGATGCGGTGCGCAGGGGCCCTGCACCGCGTACGGAATCCAGGGCCACTCAGTTCTCTCTTGAGGACTTGGCAGGCCCCTTTCAGGCCCCGAAACAATCTGCGGGGAAGCAGGGTGCCCCAGGTAACGCTGGGAGCACACAGACTCCCCAGTCGATTCAGGCACGAGCTCCGGCTGACCGGCAGCCTCGTGCCAGTGGCTCTTCTCAAGATAGAGAGCGAGGCCGTCGTTCCAATTCCTCGGAGGCGGCCCGCCTTGTTAGGGAGCAGCAGGGCCCACCTGCTGCTCCATCAACGTCAAAAGATGTTGAAAGCGTGAATGTGGGAGGGTCCCGGCCTGGTACGTCGAAGCCTTCTTCGGCGGGATCTGGCCGCGGCCGGAAACTCGTGGCTCAGGTCTCCGACCACGTCGGAACTGGCAAACCTGCATCCAAGGTTCAGGATGCAGTGGGAACTGTTGACATTGCCGACTCTTCAGGTCCCTCCTCGGATCAGGAGGACATGGAATGGCAAACCGCTAAATCAAAACAAAAAGGAAAAAAGCCGGTGGTTCCTCCTTAGGGTGTAGCAAATGTAGAACTGCTTTAATTCATTCATGAAATCTTTTATCCTTTAAAATGGGCTCTGTAATTCTTCAGTGGAACTGCCGAGGCTTATTCGCTAACCTTACAGATGTTGAGTTCCTTTTAGAAGAGCATAAGGCATCTGCCTTATGCTTGCAGGAAACACACTTGAATACATCTCATACTAACTTTCTGAGACGCTACAGTGTGTTTCGTAAAGACCGCCCTAGCACGTCCATTTCTTGTGGCGGCGTTGCGGTGGTACTTCCAAAACATATTCCGTGTGCAGAGGTTCCGCTTCAAACGCCACTCGAAGCTATCGCTGTTCGTCTCTTGTTGCATAAAGCCATAACTGTATGTTCAGTGTATTTTCCACCTTCTCTTTCTCTGAAGCGACAAGATCTCGACTCTCTTTTAAGCCAGCTTCCAGAGCCCTTTCTTTTACTCGGTGATTTTAACGCACATAGTACCCTCTGGGGAAGTGATCATACAGATACATGTGGAAAGATAATCGAATCTATATTATTTTCACAGTCATTATGCATTTTTAATACTGGCCATCCTACATATTTTAGTCCTTCATCCTTGTCATCTACATGCATCGATCTTTCTATTGGCAGTGCCAATCTGCTACCCGATTTTTCATGGACTGTTGATCAGAATCCCCATGGAAGTGACCACTTCCCCATTATTTTAAAATGTAACGACACTCCGCAGTCCTCACCTACGCGCCATCCACGCTGGAAGTTTGAAAAAGCAGACTGGAGCCTTTTTAAGCAGTCGTCACTCCTTGCCTGTTCTCGCCTCGATCAGCTTTCGATTGATGAGCTGAGCCATCTTTTAACATCCCATATCCTCACTGCAGCGTCACTCTCAATCCCTTGGTCATCTGGGCAGCTCCCTAGACGACCGAAGCCATGGTGGAATGAAGACTGTAAAGAGAGTCGCAAACAGCAAAACAAAGCTTGGAGTGTTCTAAGACGTTATCCAACTCGGGATAACCTGATATCTTTCCGAAAAATGAAAGCTCGTGCTAGGTACATTCGTCGGAAAGCGAAACGCGAGAGCTGGCAAAAATATGCGTCCTCTATCAATAGTAGTACTTCTTCCAAGGAAGTATGGGACAGGATTCATAAAGTAAATGGCTCATATCATGCTTTCACTATTCCACTTCTTTCCAGAAATGGGAAATGCCCAAGCAATCTTGAAGAGCAGGGCAACATCCTTGGCGAGCATTTTGAATTCATTTCCAGCTCGCAGCATTACTCGCCTGCTTTTCTGCAACATAAAAGGAAAGCTGAAAGTATGGTACTGAAAACATCCGGTGGTGAACGCGAAGCTTATAATGCCCCCTTTACTTTACACGAACTGAACATAGTGCTCCAAAACTCTAGGTCATCGGCTCCTGGTCCAGATGGTATTCATTATTATATGCTTGAACATCTCCATCCTTCCACACTTGATATTGTTTTATACCTTTTTAATCGTATTTGGTTTGAGGGCTACTTTCCATTGGACTGGAGAATGGCAACAATCATACCCATACTCAAGCCCGGTAAGGATCCATCCTGTGCGGCTAGTTATAGACCTATCGCTTTGACTAGCTGTTTTGGAAAGACTCTTGAACGAATAATTAATAGAAGATTGATGTATTTCCTTGAGTTAAATAGACATCTAGATGTGAACCAGTGCGGCTATCGTTCGTCTCGGTCCACTCTTGACCATTTAGTAAGGCTGGAGACAGTCGTGCGTGAGGCCTTCGTTCATAGACAACATTGCCTATCTGTATTTTTTGACCTCGAAAAAGCCTACGATACAGCCTGGCGTTTTGGTACACTGAGGGACTTGTATGATATGGGTATCCGTGGTCGAATGCTTCGTACCATTGAGAGCTACCTCAGCAGGCGCACCTTTCGTGTTCAGATAGGAACAGCTTTATCTAAAGTGTTTGTCCAGGAAAATGGTGTTCCTCAGGGAGGCGTTCTTAGTGTCACTTTGTTTATTGTCAAAATTAACTCCCTTGCATTGGCTATCCCCCCATCGGTGCAATATTCACTCTACGTAGACGACCTTCAGATCTCTGTGTCGTCTTGCAATCTGTCACTGTGTGAGCGACGAATTCAGCTAACTATCAATAAGCTATCAACCTGGGCCGATCAAAATGGGTTTAAGTTTTCCTCAGATAAAACAGTTTGTGTATGCTTTTCTTGGAAACGCGGACTACTTCCAGAACCTGTTCTTACACTAAACAATTCCACAGTTTCTGTGAAGCCTGAGCACAAGTTTCTGGGTCTTACATTTGACAGCAAACTAACCTTTGGTGCCCATATTAAGAATCTAAGATTAAAAGCTCACAAATCACTTAATATTCTTAAAGTCCTGTCCCACCGATCTTGGGGTTCTGACCGGACGTGCCTTTTGAGGATATATCGCTCGATAGTGCGATCACGACTGGACTATGGCAGTATTGTTTACGGTTCAGCTAGGCCTTCCATTCTAAAAGTGCTCGACCCTATTCATCATCTTGGGTTGCGATTGGCGACGGGTGCCTTTCGCACGTCTCCTGTGCCAAGTCTGTATGCAGAGGCCAACGAGCTGTCTCTTGAGAAGAGAAGATTTTCACTGGGCTTTATGTATTCCCTGAGAGTCAGGTCCATCTCTGATCACCCTGCGCGAATGGCCGTGGAAGACATGCGCTCTGAAAGGGTGTTTCAAAACAAAGCCACAATTGTGCCTCCCTTCTCTTTGAGATTGAAAAGGGCCAGTGAGAACATGGGACTCGATTGGAGGCCCCCAGTAGTGCAGTCTGCTGTTGCGGGAGCACCTTGGGAGCACCCTGTCATTAAGTGTGACCTTTCACTCACGCGATACAAGAAAGCTGACACTCCTAATGGTGTGTTTCTTCAGGAATTCTTAGCACTGCAAAGTCAGTATTCCAAATATGTAAGCTTCTACACAGATGGTACGAAGACAGAATCTGCTGTTGGGTGTTCCATGATTGGCCCGACAGTTCAACTTGTTAGGCGAATCAACTCCTCTGCTTCTATTTTTACTGCAGAGCTCTATGGTCTGCTTCTTACTATAGGCTTCATACTTGATAAAAAACTCTCTCGCTCCATCGTATACACTGACTCCCTCAGTGCATTGCATGCACTGTCTTCATTAACACCCCTCAAGCACTTCTTGCTCCTTGAACTGCGAAATAAGGTTGTTGCTGCCTCAAGACAAGGATACGAAATTATTTTTTGCTGGATTCCCAGCCATGTGGGCATTCCAGGAAATGAGGCCGCAGATCGTGCAGCAAGTACTTGCGTAAAGCGAACCGTTGACCTCCAGAACATTCCTTATGCAGACTACAAAGGCCTTCTCAGGCGTTGCATTAAGTGCAAATGGCAGGCTGAATGGGACCAAGAAATCAGCAACAAGTTGCGCATGATCAAACCTCTTTTGAGCGAATGGCAGAGTGCACGCCACCAGGAACGTTTTTTTGAGGTTGTACTTTGCCGGCTCAGGATTGGTCACACTCATCTGACTCATGGCTACCTCCTTCGTGGGGAAGATGCCCCCACTTGTGAGCAGTGTGACAATGCCTTAAGCATTCTTCATATTCTAGTTGAATGTCCTGCTTATCATGAAGAACGGCTTTTGTATTTTTCGCAACTGTATGAAGAACAAGTCCCACTACACCCAGCTCTGCTCTTAAGTGATGATTCACTTGTGACACATACTAATGTTTTCAAATTTTTAGATAGTATCGGCCTTCTACACCGATTGTAGCTTTCTTAATTTACAAATCATGCCCATCACCCTTTTACCTTTTGGTACCCCATTACCATCTTTTATCTAATCACTGGCTACTAAAGCCTCTTTTTTCTCTCCAAACCTTTTCCAGCAATAGTCTCGTTTTTGGCGCTCTATGGCCTTAGTAGCTTTTGCGCCATAAACACCAAATCAACCAACCAACCAACCAACAAGACTACACTTCTCAGAACCTCATAAACCGGAACTACCAATTTTCCGTTCATATTGAAATGAACATCAACTACAGCAGGGGTGGCCAAACTGACAGTGCGGAAGAGCCGCAAACGAAATTTGCTAAACTTCAGAGAGCCGCCGACAAGAGGGAGAGGTGGAACATTTCCTCAACAGCCAAGCAGAAGTGCACGCATGCTTTTGCAATTACAGTTCCTGACATGCTTTGCAGTATCCGAAATTATTTCAAGGATTATAAAGGAAAGAGTTCTTTGAGCACACATCTGAGTCCAAAGTGATTCAACTGTATGCATGGTGTGAAACGGCTCCAAAACGGCAAGTATTTGTCAAGCAGACGAATACGGGCAGCTCTTTCCATGCTTACCAAACAACTTTTTTTTCCAGCCTAGGGTCTGTTCTAGTCGATCTGTCTGTCGTGACAGGCGGCCTCGAAGCTGGCCCAGGCTCCACCTGAACTGCTGCGTCGCGTGTAGTCGGCTGGGCCACCTGAACCGCTGCGTCGTGTGCAGTCAATGGGTTCACCTGAAGCGCTGCGTCGCTTGTCAATGCTCGGTGACGGCAGTGGCACCTGCCCTCATGAGGCATCTGCTCACGAGGAGTCTGGTCAACGAAGCAGTCCATCTTCTCAACCGGATCATCGTGCTAGAAACCGAAAATTTTCGATAACCGCTGCTCTAAAGGTCTTTGACTGTCTGCCGCTCACTGTATCGTAACAGTGCTTTCACCAGAGTTCGCTGACGTTTGGACGCTAAATCTCCGGCTGGGGAAAAGGGAGGCTTCCCGGTGAGGGGCAAACGAAGCGATGGAACCGCCTCGGGCTTCAGACGGACATTCTTCATGGTCTGCCCGGCGTCGCAAAGCACACTTCCTACGCGACGGTAGTCACGATCCTCGTCGAAGTGATCGGAACACACGCGGAGCTCAACCTGTCCGGGGTCCTTCCTCCCGATCCTCCGACACCACTCAGCTCGGCGAAGTTCATCGCGCGGTAAAATGTGATAGCCGATGACTCTTCCCCGCTCCCGGAGCTGGCGGCTTCCTGGAGACCGGTTCGGAAACAGCGGAACACCGCACTCGGTCAGCATTGTCGACGTTAGCAGCGGAAGATCAAACTAGAGACTGAAAACCGTAAGTTTGCTCGTTCCTCACGCCATGAGCAAGTGAGCAATGCTGCAACGCCACAGAGCAAAAATGGTTTTGTTGACATCTGATAGATGGTGCCACTAAAACTACGAATAATAATATTTCGTGAATGGTAGGATACTTTCGATACATTTGTTTATGTCAATACGACAAGATTTCTAAAATAAGCCTTATGTTTAGCAGATAATAGCACAACTTGCCAATGTTTTACACGTTCGCCACTTGACGTCGCGCGCGTCATGTCCACGTCATGCCGGCCGCGCCCTGTGGTTCCGACAACCACCGCTGTGCGGCTGCAGGCCGGACAAAAAAACAGTTTTAAAATGTCCAATTACTTAGTGAAATCGCAACATTTCCGAGGAAGGTTGGGTGTTTTCTGTCACTTCGGGCAAAGCACATATGATAAAAATTACAGGCTGCGATTTCTTTCAACGTTAATATTGTTGCACAGCCCCTTTAATAGAATGAACGATAATGAAGCAATTCTTTACTTCCAGCGTTGTCACGAAGAAAATACACAAATACTTCAGGACCCAAAAGACATTAGCGCTAAGCAGGTCTGAACAGAATTGTTAAAAAAATATTGCACCAATTAAATTTCTTATATATAGCGGTCGTTTTTGTATAGGGTGGTTGGTGTTGATCGATGAAGCATTTTGAAAAAAAGATGGCCGCGACATGAATACCGTTTGTATTAGGTATGCATTTATCGGGCGACTTTAAAATGCAAGACCGAGAGCCTGGTATGCAACTATCGTATTTACTTGCACAATAAACGCACTCGCATAATGAACGGATCCCCCAAGTCAGCTCTTAAAATTTTTTTTTTTTTCACTCGCGTATTAAATTCATCTCCAACTCGGGCGTCAAAGTTTTCACCGCCCCCCATCCCCCCAAGCGCGCGAAATGAACGCACCTTTCTATCCTGGTGAAGGTGAAAAAGAAAAGATCCAACGGCAGCAAGAAGAAAAAAAAAACATGGAGAGAAGCTTTTTTTTTGCACAGCGCAGTCTGGTTTTGGGTTCGCGCACAAGGAGATAAGAAAGAAACGGAGAAGCCCTGGCCTAAGCAAAGCGTGCATAATGAAGGCATCCTGCCCTCGCCTCCTCCTCGCACTTTGGAAAGAGAAACGAGATGCCCTCGAAATGAACACACTTTTCTATCCTGTGCAGCGAGTGCATGGGCAAACAAAACGTTTTGCGAAAGGCGAAAAAAAAAAAACCCACGGAACCAAGAACAAAACAGAAAACATGGAGAGGAGCTTTTTTTTTCCATTTATTTTGCACAGCGCAGTTTCGTTCTGGTGGTCGCGTGCCGCACACAAAGAGATAGTAAAAGAAGCAGAGAAGGCCTCGCCTAAGCAAAGCGCATACAATGAAGGCATCCTGCCCTCACCTCTTCCTCGCACTTTGGAAAGAGAAGCGAGAAGCTCTCAAAATTAACGCACTTTTCTATCGTGGTGCAGCGAGGTCGCGAGTGCATGGGCAGTAGGGGCAAACAAAACGGCTTGCGAAAGGCGGGAAAAAAAACAACCCACGGAACCAAGAACAAAAAGTAAAAACATAGAGAGGAGCTTTTTTTTAAATTTATTTTGCACAGCGCAGTTTGGTTCTGGTGGTCGTGTGCCGCGCACAAAGAGATAGTAAAAGAAGCGGAGAAGGCCTCGCCTAAGCAAAGCGCATACAATGAAGGCATCCTGCCCTCACCTCTTCCTCGCACTTTGGAAAGAGAAGCGAGAAGCTCTCAAAATTAACGCACTTTTCTATCCTGGTGCAGCGAGGTCGCGAGTGCATGGGCAGTAGGGGCAAATAAAACGGCTTGCGAAAGGC
Organism: Ixodes scapularis; assembly: GCF_016920785.2. Classification (NCBI taxonomy): domain Eukaryota; kingdom Metazoa; phylum Arthropoda; class Arachnida; order Ixodida; family Ixodidae; genus Ixodes; species Ixodes scapularis. The sequence continues at coordinate 63,895,402 of NW_024609857.1, read as the reverse complement.
GGAAAAAAAAAAAACAACCCACGGAACCAAGAACAAAAAATAAAACATGGAGAGGAGCTTTTACTTTGCACAGCGCAGTTTGGTTCTGGTGGTCGCACGCCGCGCACAAAGAGATAAAAAAAAGAAGCGGAGAAGGCCTCGCCTAAGCAAAGTGTGCATAATGAAGGCATCCTGCACTCGCCTCCTCCTCGCAATTTGGAAAGAGAAGCGAGAAGCTCTCGAAATGAACACACTTTTCTATCCTGGTGCAGCGAGGTCGCGAATGCATGGGCAGCGTGGGCAAACAGAGCAACTAGCAAAAGGTGGAAAAAAAGACACAAAAGCAAAAAAAAACATGGAGAAAAGCATTTTGTTTCCTTTTTCTTTGCGCATCACAGTTTTGTTCCGGGGTCGCGTGTTGTGTGCAGAGATAAGAAGGAGAAGGGAGAAGCCCTCACCCCCTTGCCTAAGCAAAGCAAAGTGCATAATGAATGCACCCTGCCCTCACCTCCTCACACCTTCGAGGACTCTGTTGTAAACAAAGAAGGGAAGAGAAGAGTTAAACCAATCGCAGAGCGCGTGACGGCAGCAGGAAGAAGCGAAAGAAAAATGTTTCCGCGTAAGTTTTTATATCCACCATTTTGCGTTGGTGCTGGCGGCATCTTCATCTCTGTGTTGACTGATGACGCAGGGATGGGCCGTTACGCCAGCTACACGTGCGGATTCAAACTTGAAGTTGTGGAGCACGCCATTGAACATGGCAATTGCGCGGCCGCAAGACATTTCGGCGTCGACGAAATGCGCGTCCGGTAGTGAAAACCGCAGCGTGAAAAGTCGCAAGCCGCAAACAAGACGTGTCGGGCCTTCCCCGACGCGTCTTGAAGAGGAAGTGCTCTACTACGTGACAAACCTTCAGAAGGAGGGTTGTCCTGTGTCACATGAGCTGATACAGAGTCACGCAAGGGCTGTTGCGAGAAGTCATGGCATCTCAGCACAGGATTTCAAGGCCAGTAATGTCCAGACGACACACTTTATGCGACAGAACGGACTGAATCTCAGAAGAGGTATAACACTGTGCCAACGGCTCCCCACAAGCTACGAGGAGAATATAGTTGATTTTCACCGTTATCTCATAAGGATGCGCCAAGGAAAAGACTTCATCCTGCCCCAGACTGGAAATGCCAATCAGACCCCCCTCAACTTCGACATGCCGACAGGTACGACTGTGGAGCAGAAAGGAGCACGCAGCGTCCACATCAGGACAACTGGAGCCAAAAAACAAATGTGTACCGTTATGCTAGCGGTGACGGCGGATGGCCGTAAGCTCCCGTCATACGTCATATTCAAACGAAAGACGATTCCGAGGGGAAAGTTTCCCAGTGGCATTATTATCCGTGTCCAAGACAAGGGATGGATGTCGGTGGACCTGATGGTCGACTGGATCACGACAGTGTGGGGCTTGCAGCCGAATGCCCTTCTTCTGCAATCGCTGCTCGTGCTCGACAGCTTCCGCAGACACCTCGTGGACAGCATTCGCCACAAGCTAAAGGTGCTCCATACCGACATTGCCGTCAATCTGGGTGGCCTGACTTCGGTCCTGCAGCCGCTTGATGTCTCCCTCAACAAGCCCTTTAAGGACAATGTGAGGAGGCTGTGCACTGAGTAAATGGCAGTCGGCAACTACGCGCTGACACCCCGTGGCCAAAATAAAAAGGCCATCGATCGAAATCCTCTGCGAGTGGATTCTGGAGGCCTGGAAGATGATTCCCGGTGACATCATTGTCAAGGGCTTTAAAAAGACGGGGATCTCCAACAGGCTTGACGGTACTGAAGACAACCTGCTTTGGGACCACGAGGACAAAGATGCAGCTAGCGACATCGAAGACGCGGCTACCGTAATATCCCGAGTCATTGCCCACCCCCCTACCACCTGAAATTCATTAAAAAAAGTGGGGTGGGCCATGTCTCGGTGGGTGAGCACAAACACTTGAAAAAAAACGGAAAAAACCGCCTATTTTTTTCTGCGTATCTAGCGCTGATGCACAAGAGATACATCAAACTCAGAACTCAATTTAGTTTCATTGTTTTATAGAAAAAAATGCTCACGAAAGAATATTTTACTATAGCGAAGTGTGTTGCTTGCATACGCGCTAGAAACACCGCCGATCTGCATATAGCGCAAACGTTTGTTCCGTGAAAGAATGTCACCACTATGTTCTCCTAGTTAGTAAAAAAAAAAAAAAGAAAGAAAAGTCTACAAGAAAATAGAAAAACCGACCAGGCACAACGAGCGAGCGAGCGGACCAAAGAAGCGACCAAGAGCAATGCTGGGAAAGCGGGAAAGCCGGCGGTCGCGTTGGCAAATACTTTGGCGTCGAGCCAAGTCGGGCGCCTTGTCAATTGCAAGCTCTTGCGCAACTTTCTTGTTTGGTGCGTACATATGTGCGTCCGTGCACGGAGGGCTATCAATGCACGGTTGGGACGCTCTGCAAACGTCTGTGTATGGCGTTCCAGCAAAGCTTTATTTACGCGTTGGCTTTGCCTAAAATATTGCACAACCGCGGTCGCGACGGGCGGGAAGAAGGAGTGGGTTCGCGGTGACCTTACTTCGGCGGAGACAGACTTTGATCTAACACTCCGCGGTTACATTAACAAACTCTTATTTTGTTATCTCCATCGTTTTCTTTTCGCACGGATACACGACCACTTTGGGGTCGCTCACGGAGGTAAACAAAAAGAAGTGTCTTTCCCTCCTTTGTTTTACTTTGTCACGGACGTCCTCGAACTGTAAGGTCCGCGGCCGCGTCATTCGGGTAGGATGAGTGTTCGCGGATCGCAGAGTCCGCGCTGGGGTATTTGAAGGGGTGGGCGATGACTCGGTGTTTTTTCGGAAATCGGTATTGGCCCAAAAAATGGGGTGGGCGATGGCTCAGGGATGGGCGACGACTCGGGATATTACGGTAGTCAGATCACAGGGCTTTCCGACTCATAGTGAAGTGAAAGTGAAAAGAGACAATAAATTGAAAGCGTGAATTGTGGCTGAGAGTGTACCTGTCTTTTTATCATGAAGGTGAGTCTTAAGATGCAACGTTTTGGTTAATGTATTTCCCATGTCAGCGTTCCAAAATAATTTCTTGCGATTTTGCCCCGGATCCCCCCAAAGTTATGTAGATTTTTTTGGGATAGAAGGTCCGTTCATTATGCGAGTAAATACGGGCACAAAAATTTTACTTTGCGTAATGAACGCACCCCCCACCCCCCAACTTTGCATAGATTTTTCGGAAAAAAAGTGTGTTTATTCTGCGTGTAAATACGGTAGGTACATTTCATCCTACATCGCTTACCATACTACACTTTATCAGATTGGCACAGATTAGCCGAAGGTATAACCGTCGCGACAGTTGGCTAACTAAAATTTCTCCATTAACTACTAAGTGACAATTTGCGTAAGGCAACAAACTTCGAGGCGCTCAAATACTCAATGATGCCTTGCGGGTTTTTTTTTTGCTTAATTTTTAGACTGGGCAGAGAAGAAGCGCCGGAAACTCCCACTGCTATAATGCGCAGAAAAATGACATCCTAATGATGGAACCGTCAACGCGATCTTTGGGGTGTCTGGTGGGAGCGTGGAGGATACTCTGCCGAGTCATGACGAGGTGCCCGTCATGAGTATGTTACTCTTCCAAGCACCGCTTGCGGCACAGCACTCATTTTCAAAACGAAGTGACAAATACGCGAAAAGAGGTCGTTGAACATATGAGAGCCTATTGCCCTTTCACAAATGAAATCAATTGGTTTAGCCTCCCATAATGCTTCAAATCTGGTAGAATCGTGACCATTCTTCTCTCGTCTAATGTTTGCCGAGACCGATAAGCATGCAGTGAAAACGGTATCCACATAACAGCCACCCACTATTTTGAAATAATCTTTGTTGATTAGAAACATCCATTTTGTATAATCTCATTCAATAGAAAATCCGCATTGCAATGTCAGTCTGCCACAAGATAGCAAAACGTCGAGACCGAAGGAACACGCAAATGGAAAGGCTTCTGGATTTCACAATGCAAGCTTGTCATTTATTAGATTTTTAAGTATTATGAATTAACTAATTTTTTCGCTAGCGAGAGTAGCAAGTGCAACCCAGTATATACAAGCTTTGAAACACACTTAAAAAAAACTTTCGTTAAGCAGGTAGTTGTGCTGAAGGCGCAAGCTTGCCACTGAAAATCTTACCGTCGAAAAGACATCCAGGAGTCACAGCCACGTAAGGAACCTCATCGAAAGCTTTCCGCAGACGCGTCTTCATCTGGACGTAGCTCTTATCAATCCTTGTCATCATCATTTTTTGTGTTAGCACGGTGCTGTCAGGAGCCAGAGTATGAACTTGTTTGACGAAACTGGGTGCCTCGACGACAGAATGGTTCCAGTGCGTCTACAACAAAGTTCACAATCAGACAGCCGAGCTTCCGTTGAGGTACTCGCCCACTGGCAAAGTTGCTTTAGCGCTGATGTCACAGCAGCTGCGGGCGTCTTTTGCTTTCGCACATACTTCTCAAGGTCAGTCAGCTGATTAGGGTGTCGATTCTGGAAGTATATGGTGGTCCAAGTCACCAGGCTCGATCTAAAATGGACCGTAAAAATCTATGCCTGCACGTAGCAATTGAAACTTTTTGTCAAAGGTGTATTTCACGGGTCGTTTTTTTCTCGTAAAATTACAAAGCGTAGTTCTCTTTTTGTAAAAAATAAGGCCGAGAAACTTGCCAGGGTCTACGGTGGGCAGCGACGCAGACGACGGATTCAGTAGCAGGGTGTGTTTGGCGTTTGTATTGATAGATGGCGTCGGGAGCAGCGTCCGAAAGTGCAGCCGACCAGCGAAAGAAAGCAGACAACATGCAGATGAAATCCGTTGGCAGCAAAAGCACCGCTGTTATGCATACGCATTTTTTACTTTAAGTGTTGCTTTTATTGTCCGCATTTGTTTTTTAACCGACGGTACATTTCAAAAAGATTATGTTCATTTTAATAAGCCACGGTGGTCGCGAGCCGTCGTGATCAGAGCCGTTTATTGAGAGAGTTTGGCCATACATTTGTTTGAATAGGCGAGCACCTCGGGGCCAACCACAGGCTGCGAAACAGCCCCTAGCGGTGGTCGTGTGCTCTAAATTTGTTACACGACTAATTTTAGCCGTTTTAGCGTCGCTAGAGTGGAAAAGTTTAGCTTTTGGTGGCTGAAAACTTTGGGCATGTGAGGTTTTCGTCACGCCAATATTGAACTGTAGAATAAACGAACGTGCGCCCCAAACCAGGGCCGACTTGCTAGAAACAGCGTCTCAGCTGAGACAGGGAAAGAAAGCACTGCCAAAGCCAGCGCACGAGCCGAGCGGGACTCCGCATCTCAAGACGCTCGCGCGCCCCACCCTTTGCACTGTTTTCTTTCAGCCAGTCTCAGCTGAGACGCTGTTCTAGCAAGCTGGCCCAGAGCAAAGTGTCACCGATACTTCATCTGCACAAACATCAGCAATGCAGACAAAGGCATGGGCACCAGCATGCGGCTTTGGAAAGTGCCTCCTATGCGCGAGTTCTCGTACAAACTAAAGCATTTTGCTGAGCTAGGCTCACACGCCTGTGCCTTTGTCTTTATAGAGGCCGAGATTGAACGCGTCTATTTCACGCTTTAAATGTCGTTTGCAATATTGTGACGTCGCGGTCTCCTGATTGGTCGACGCTGTGTCGTACCTTTAGTTTACGCTCTAACCACGGGGGGAGTTTTCGGCCTTTGCTCTGCCTATTGTCCAAACTCTCCTAATATACGGCTCTGGTCGTGATTAGAGTGCCTTCATACACATGCGCGCTTTTGCTTGAGTGGTGATATCTCAGCCATTTTTCCGCCCAATCGTTTTTTTTAATGAATATTGAAGTGCGCGCAATCTGGGGCCGCTTGCTAGAAAGTCTTGACTCAAGTCTTGGCTCAAGTCTTGACTCAGGCGCCTGGCGGTCTCGGCTGAGACCGTGACTGAGACCAAGACGGATCCAGCACGGTCTCCGGCACGGTCTTGACTCAAGTCCGGACTTGAGTCTGGCACCCAGACCGCCAAGAACGGAGTGAGCAGTACCTAGAGAGGGAATCTAGGGAAACCTGAAGAAATACCGGAGGAAACAGGGTGCGTTCCAAATCTACTCGAATGGATCCGAGTTACCCTGGCAGATCATGTCACGTGACAACAAAAATCGAGTAATGCCGGACGCGGGTAGGTTTTCGATCGCAAAGGTACAAAACCTTTACCCTAGAGTGAGACCGAGTAAATTTTGGAACACGGCCGAAGATTCCGAACGTGGAAGTGACGAGTTGTGACCTCCTGTCCAATAAGAAAGCGCCGGCGACGCGAGGCGGCAAGCGAGAGTTTGTCTGCTTCTGCTACGCTGCGATCCGTTTGGGCAAAGAGAAACGACGACAGTCACAAAACTGCGGCACATGTCTCGTACATACCGTGGTTCTGTGCAAAATAGAAGAAAAAAAAAAGTCGGCGATGCGCGGTTTTGGGTAGAGTTTAGTGCGCACCAACGCTGTCATATTGCTTCGTATCGCGATCGTCTGTCACCACCGTCGTCGACGTCCAGTGCGTACGCCGAATAAAGTTGTCTACAGAAATGCCTGCGTGCCCTTAAACGGCCAATTTTTTAAGAAAAAAAAAATGCGCTGGACGTATTTTCTTGGTAGCATTTGCAATAAAAGTTGATAATTATGTTTCGATCATTAAGTTAGCAGACGACCGTCTGAGTTCGCTGCACGCAGACATGGATGTCGCCGGTCCATCACGGATGCCTCCCAAGGTAAAGAAATCAAATTGGTCTGAAGATGATAAGTTTCAATTGGTTTACGAAATCGAGAAACACAAACGAATAATTAAGAACAAATTTAACAACAGTATTACAAAAGCTGCTAAAAGAAAAGCATGGCAGGAGATCGCATCCGTGATGAATTCGCGGCATCTATCGACGCTGCGCACTGTGCCGCAACTCTAAAAGCGGTGGTAAAACCTCAAATCTCGCAGGCAGCCGCGCTGAACTGACCCTCTCGAAGAAAGCACACTCCACGACCGGTGAGTTTACTATACAGTAAAACCTCGTTATAACAAAATGGGATATAACAAACAAATGGATATAACAAAGCAATCATAATTCCCCTTGCTTGAATAGTTGGAAGAAATGGACATTGGCTATAACAAACTAATGGTTATAACAAAGTAATTACGACCGCTCCTTCAACTTCTTTATAACGAGGTTTTACTGTACATATGTTTTTACTACACATAAAAATGAAGCACACATTCTGTGTGCTAAAAAAAGTTTTTTTTCCACTTTCTCATTTTCTTGGCTAAATTATAGAAGCAATTAAGATATCAAGCTATTAATACAATCAAATCAAAACAATGAATGTGCTTGCTGCAATCAGACGAAATTTAATGCTCAAACAAAATATAAAGAGAACCTTGTCTTCCACAGGCGCAGGGTGCAACGACCACACGCTGACACCGCTGGCTGAGGCTGTGCTGGCGGTCATCGGTTCCACAAGCCCCAACCTTCTGGGTATCGAAGGAGGCATAGACACCGACGAGTGAGCTGTCATGTTACTGCTATTTGTACGAAGCCTAGCCTTTCGAGATTCACACGATTGGGGGTTCTACTAGCAAAGCTAATATTGTTTTCACAATAATATTTTAAAGTTCGCAAGTACTAAATACTGGGCCACTCAAAGAAATGTTCTGGTGTGTTCTCTCCAGAGCAAGAAAGAACCGTGCACATCCAAGGACTCTAAAACTTTGAGCCATGTTACTTGAAGTTAAAGTCGAGCTAGGCATGTCAATGAGACCACTGCGCTCATCAATGATGATAATAAAAATAATATAAACAATAATAATAGTAATTATTGGATTAGGAGAGCCACGGCACTGCAGAAAGGCAGCAGCCCGTGCAAGGTACGCCCGCAATGCCACATCTTGTGATGGTGATTATGTGATGATGTAAGATCACGACTTAATCTTGTGAAATGCAAGATTAAAATGATGGTGATTATGAGCCGACATGTACATGGGGAGGACGACGCAGTCTTCTGAGCATCGCAAGCGCCGTTGGCCGAGTCTTGAAAGTTTGGGAAAGAAAAATGATAGCAGACTTAGGCTGGTACACTCCTGAAATGGTAAAAGGTATATCTTAAAAAGGTATCATGCAATGCGAACAAGACAAAGGGGATTGTGTTTCTACTACACTACCATTACAAAATACATTATACTCTCATGATTTCAAACTCCAGGAAGCCATGAATTTTGTTTGATTTATCAGAAATTTATCTAAATAATGATGCAAGATAAAAATATGATTCGCCTTATGAGTGGCTTCACATACACAGAAGATATTTCATGCTTTCCTTTACATAGGCCTACTGATCATAACCAGGTATGCTACACATGAAACATTCGTGAAATGTAAGACAAAAGTTTATTTATCCCTCAAAAATGTTCATTGTTGTGGGCTGTTCAAAGAGCACATGACAACTCAAAACAAAACAAAATGCAGTTTGTTCATTGGGTCAAGAAGTTGTCTAGTGTGAACTATTAAACGGGGGACACGTGAACAATAAAAGCAGGCACCGCGCCACAGTTTTCATAGCAACTTGTGAGGACGTTGTGACTTGCCCATGCTATGCCACTTAAATTCAATGCCGTTGTCCTGTAATTCATATTTTTTGTTCTTGCAGCCCTTTTGTTTAGTACACTTCTTTCCGAGCATCGGTGCACTGCAGAGTGAACACCCATGGATCTGTTGCTTCTCCGCAATGTGCCAGTGCTCAATGTAGGCCATGCTACCAGATCACAGCGTCTGCGCAAGTTGCTGTAGAAATTTCCACACGAGCCCCATTGAGTGAGCTTATCACCAAGCGCCGGTGCATTGCGGAGAAGCAACAGCTCCATAGGTGTTCCCTCTGCAGTGTACCGGTGCTCGGAAAGAAGCACACTCAACAAAAGGGCTACAGGTACAAAAAATATGAATTACAGGAAAACGGCATTCGGTTTAAGTGGCATATGGATACACTAAGAACATAGCGAGACAACCAAACTTCGGAAATTTGTTTGAATTAACCAGAAGTATAATATCCGAGTTTGAATTATCGCAAGACTACCGTATACAGGCTAGACTTTTATGGAGTCAAGCCGAACTATGACAAACAGCAAAACAAATATATTGTTTTATGTTGAAAACTCTACAGTTACGTAGACCCAAAGGTCACAAACCCAAAGATTGGACCTCATTTGCTTCAGGTCCGTTGTATTGAGATGGCAAGTCAAATGAACGAAGGCACAAAGCTGAGACAGTCTGTTACATAAACATATTTGTGCGAGATTAGTGCTCTGAAATCTCGCTCATTTCGTAGGTAGCATTCACCATCACAGCTGAGTTCGCTGCTGCTGAGCATATGCTGACGTCAAGCTTTTGCAACACTTCCAACATGCACATTGCATACCATGAGGAATGTCTTTTCTGGAATAAAACCACCCTGAAAGGGTGAACAGCATTGATAAATAAAAGAAATCAGAAGTAATCCTGAGCAGTCAGTTCAAATATGGTGTACAGTGAGTACAATTTATTAAGCACCGACCAGTAGACGCTACCACTAAATTTGGAATCACCCTGAGCACATCTGCTGCTCAATATGGTAGTCTTTTTGACATAAAACAGATTTGTAGGGACAAGCAACCAGAAATATGTGGCCGGCATCAACACTGCACACTGGATCTGCATGAAGCCAGCTGCTTTCACAACTAATAGCCGCAACAGCCAAGATCGGGCTTGACCTGCACACTGTAGACTGGCTTTACTAAAGCCCACATACTTTCACAACCAATAGCACCAATGGCCGAGAGCTGAGGAGTCGAGCTTGATCCACATGCGCACAAAAAGCATGAATGAAATACAAATAAGAGTGTTCTCAAATTATGTACAAGGGTGACAAGACTGACATTCTTGTGTATTTTCCTTAGGGCCAGCACAGCACCAGTCAGCGTGCAGCCAACCACTAACGAGGTGGTAGGAGAGGACCGAGTCCTGAGCTACGAAGTTGAAGTGGACCCCGGGGTCGCATTCCTCGAGGTGCCGGAATCCGAAGACACCCAGGACTACGAGCCTCCGGACTGGCTGCTGGACGAGGATGAGGCACCCGTGGAGCCTGGTGCAGCAGCTGCGCTGCTACGTCGGGAGGGGCCTCCTCCTGTGGCAGGGGGACCGCCTGAGGCAGCAGCTGCTGCTGAAGGGCAACCGGCACCACTGGGCCGGCGGGGACCACCTCGTCCACGACCGGTCTGGAGGCCCAGCGCACCACCCGCAGGCTCGGCAGCCAGCACACGGGCTGCAGACAAACAGTTTTATAGAGACATCTTGGAGCAACAACACGAGAACATAAAGTTAGAACGGCAGTGCCTCCTTGCCAAACTGAAGGCGACGGAAGAGCAGGCAAGGGCATCGGAAGAGCAGGCAAGGGCAGCAAGGGCAGCCTGGGAGGCTGCCAAAATGATGAAAAAGGCAGCAAACTTCTATATTCAACAGGGAGAAAAAATGTTCACGTAACTTGGGAAGGCCCTACGACAAGGCCCTTAAAGGGGAGGAGGAGCCTTCAGTTTGGCAAAGAGGCATTGCCGTTTTAGCTTTACTTTGTAAATACAATAAACAGTTTTCTTTGGTTAGTTCTCTTCAATGTCTTTTTGGTTCCAAGTATGCAAAAAATTTCCACTGCATTATGTATTTCATTTAGCAACATGCAAAACTAAAGAAATGATGGCATCATAAAAAACATGCAACAACTTTTACACACTCAGCTAAGTAAAAGTGAAAGTCATTACTGTAATTAACACGTGTAAGGACCGCACCCGCAAAAAAAATGTTTGCCTTGCACACCATTGCATTTGTACAGGCCTGAGCGATGTCACCGCCGATGTGGCATGCAGTCAGCATCAAAGCTTTTTTTTCCTTTGCAATCCTTACAATCCTCTCCCTTGTTGCTGCCTTTTGTCGAAGTTGCTTAAGACACATTCAGCCAACACACCTAACTATTTATCTCCCTTTTTATGTTTGAGCCACCTTCATTTATGATCCACTGACGTCAAAGCCGAGTAGGAACGACAACGAAATGAAGTACAAACTGCAGGTCCAAAATGGAAGCGCAGCGGCGTAAAGGCCCATACACACAGTTTCGTTTCAGTGCGTTTGACTGCACTGTATCGAAAAGTAGCCACAACTCCTTGGGCTGCCTGTGGTTCACATAAAACGAAGCAACTAACTTGCTTATCAGACGTCAAACGAACGGGGGCCCCGCACCATGCTGGTGATTGACTTCCCACCACATGGAAGCACTTACCAAGGCATAGGATGCCACAAATTGCCCGGACATGCCCTGATGTGCACCATATTTTCTACAAAACTACATGGTTTTTGGCATGTAAACTTGAAAAACTGTGCCAAACTTACGATGACGACATTCAACCAGCACGTACGGGATATTTCGGCGTTGGTAAAGTGTGCTACGAGCAGAAAGTTCCGATATGCCACCGACAAAGTTTTGATGCGAAAGGCTATTGTGTCGGAAGAACAAATTTAAATATGCAGTTCAAGGCGTAACTGGAATCCCGCAATTATTTGACCAGCGGCTCCAGACGCCACTCATAGTAAAGTTATGAGTTAGTGAAGTACTGGTAAACAACGGAAGGATCCATATGTCATGGACCGCAAAGGCTGATGTCTCGGTGGTAGCGTTTCAGCGAGCATGCATTTAGGGGCCACTGCCGACTGATCATTGCCTGGCCGAGCTCACGGCGAGGCATGCTTCCCGTACTCGGCGAGCAGGCCTCGAAGGTGCGCTCAAAACATGGAAACTACATCATGAAGATAAAGGCAAAGGGCATCGTTATCACGAACAGGCAAGGCTGATGCAAAGAGCGTGTGGACATAAATGTTAAAAAGTGCCGTCAATGCACCGCCACGAAGAGTCCTGCCAACTGTGCAGCCGCAGCCCTCCTCTGCCACTCGAACTTTCTTTTCTTTGACGGTTACTCTGTTGCGGGGCGACTCAATGAAACTATCGCCGCGATACATAGCAAGTGCTACAGCTGAAACAGGCGCATTTTACCATAGCTCTCGCTGCAAATGGCCGTCGCCTCAACCACCAGTATACAGTCGACTACAGACACAATGGTTGTAATCACATTCTGCTTGTACAGTGGCGTCGAAAAGAAATAGGGGGGCGAGGGGGGGGGGAGACTGCCCCCCCGACAGGTCAGAAATTTAATGGAAAAGATATGGGGGAGGGGCGCAAACTCGCCCTTCCCCCCCCCCCCCCACCACTGTCCCCGCAGGGGGCACCTGTGAAAGCAGGTGTTTGGAGAGTGGCGTCTCCACGGACCCCGAGCCATGCGGGTTCGCCCGCCCACGTCTGGCTGTACGTGGCTCTCCCGTGTCCGAGGAAAAGGGCATCCTGGTGGTTGAGCCGAGCCCGGGGTAGGTTTGGACCCTTCGGGGCCCCCCAGGTGAGGCAATACACCACTTCGGCCCCTGCTTCTCGTAGACGGGAGTCCTGGTGAGGCCCGGCCAGGATGATTCAGTCTAGTCGCCTTTTCTTCTACTATCCCCTCCGATCTTTCACTTTTACCTGTCCTGTTTCCTTCTTTTCCTTCTCATTTCTCTTGCTCCTTTTTCTTCCCTCTTTGGCGGCAAGGGCTAACCTTGGGTGGCAATAGACCTCTTGTCTGGACCCACACTAGGTTATAGTGTCTTGGTAGCACTGATAGCGTAATGTCGTCAGCAAAACCCTTATTACTATGGCGCATTACCTATCCCCATGTTGGGCTCCGTGGTGGGTGGTGCGCTACAGATGCCGAACGCCTTCCCATTTCTTATGGGTTCTAAACTAAACCAAAAACCTGATCGGGCCCTGAAAAGGGTCCGGACCGAAGTACACGTCAGAGAAGCATTTGCACCCGTGGAGAAGTTTCCCCGATTTCTCGTCATGCATTCCGAAACGGAAAAACCTTTATCCAAGTTATCCCCGTTCCTGGTTTCTAAGACTCTTGAATCTGTAATCGGAAAAAATTTTAAAGCAAAAAAAATGCCATCTGGAGATCTCCTCGTTGAAGTTGTAACCGCTCAACAAAGCTAAGACCTGCTGGCACTCAACGTGGTGTCTGACTACAGGGTTACTGTATCACCCCACCGCACTTTGAACACTATAAAAGGCGTAATATCAGAAGATGACCTGCTAGAATCCCCCCGAAGATGAAATTGTCGATGGCCTTCGTGACCAAGGAGTCATTGATGCCAAACGAATTTCTTTTCGACGGGACGGCCAAGAGGTGAAGACAAAGCATGTCATTCTGACTTTTGAGCTGAGGGTGCTTCCGGAATCAGTGAAAGCCGGATATCTGAACTGTAGAGTACGGCCATATGTGCCAAACCCTCAGCGTAGCTTTCATTGCCAGAGATATGGCCATAGCGCCCAGAGCTGCCGTGGGAAGACAACATGTGCCAAGTGTGGCGAAAATGATCACCCTGCAGAGAATTGCTCTAATGCACCTTCCTGTATCAACTGTGGTGAACCTCACCCTGCTTATTTCCGATCGTGCAAAAAATGGAAACAAGAAAAAGAAATTATAACACTCAAAGTGAAAGAGAACATCTCATTCCCCGAAGCCAGGAAGCGATTCTCCTTCCTGCAGAAGGGTTCTTACCCTTTGGTGGCACGTGCAGGGGGTGTGCCATCAAAATCTTCGGTAGGAATCCAGGTCTGTCCTAATGACCTGGTGATTCCACCACCTCCCCCTGCCTCACAAAGATTCGCTCCACGACTCCGTTTGTCGTTGGAACCGAAGAAACCACAGGGGCCTCCAGATGGTGCAGAGGCAAGAGATGCCTCTGTGCCAATGGATGGGAGACAAGAGGAGAGGCGGCAACACCAGCCTCAGGGAGAAGGCACTAGTGCCTCTTCCATTCTAAAGGACGGGCCATCGAACGATGTGCCTGCCTTGGTCACTCGGACCCCTCCCAAGAAGAAGGAGGGTATGTTTCGTTTTAAGGCTTTAGGAGAGGCCTCGACACGTAAGGAGGTAGGTGCCCGTACCAGCTGCTCCCTCAGCCGTTCCGCCTGAGGAGGAGCAAATGGAACTTGGTGAACCTCCTCCCCCTTGTTCGGTCCCACCTGATGACGCAAGGCTTATTAAAAAGTTATCCCAGAGAAAGCTCAATCCGCGAGTAACCCCACCCGAACCGCCCCAGGGCACTTAGGGCAGGTTTCCTTTTTTCTTGTGTTGTTACTTTAAACCGTTTTTAACATGAACTCATATAGTTTTATACAGTGGAACTGTAGAAGTCTTCTGCAAAATATTGATGACATTCATTTCTTTCTGGATGAGCTACAGCCCATTGCTGTGTGCTTGCAGGAGACATATCTTAACAACACCCATACAAATGTTTTTAATCGTCACCGCATTTTTAGAAAGGATCGGGATTCAGACCACTCTTCAGGTGGTGTTGCCATTGTTGTACGGAGTGGCATAGCATGTGTGGAAGTTCCTTTGCGTACATCACTGGAAGCTGTTGCGGTACGTGTTCTTGCTGATCGTCTCATTACGGTTGTGTCCTTGTATTTGCCACCTCATCGTCAACTGCATCTTCATGAACTTCAAGGATTGGTTCAGCAACTCCCAACGCCTTTTTTAATTTGTGGTGATTTTAATGCTCACAGTCCCATGTGGGGCAGTAAGCGCCTTGACTCTCGTGGCGCTGTTGTAGAAAGATTCTTATTGTCCTCAGACGTATGTCTTTTAAATAAGAAAGAACCAACGTTTTATAGTTCCACTCATAATTGCTTCACATCCATCGACCTCTCCATTTCATCACCTTCATTACTTCCCTGCTTTTCTTGGAAGGTTTTAAACAACCCTTTTGGGAGTGATCATTTCCCGGTTATAATTGAAAGTCTCGTTCCTCTGCCGTCTATTTTAAAACGAACCCCTAGGTGGAAACTGGACAAAGCCGACTGGGCACTCTTTAAACTTGATGCAGTGCTTGACCCGTCAGTTCTAGCAAATTTGTCACCTGAAGAAGCGACAGTGTATGTTACGGAGCAAATCATCAGTGCCGCCCAAGACGCCATTCCTCGCACCTCCGAAAATTTACCCAAGAGGTGTAGGCCTTGGTGGAATGAAGACTGTGCCACCGCAAGGAAAAAGCAGCATAGGGCATGGGACACTTTTCGGAGGTACCCTACTCCTTCAGATAAGATAGAATTTAAAAGACTAAAAGCAAAGGCCCGATGGACTATGAGAAAAGCTAAGTGGAAGTCCTGGACCCAGTATATTTCCTCCCTAAATAGTTTTGTCTCAGAGAAGGAAGTTTGGGATAGGTACAAAAAAATCAAAGGGGATTACCGTTGCTTTGTTGTTCCTCTATTTAGCTCCCCTGCTAACTCGCTGAAAGATGTTGCTAATGTGCTTGGACAGCACTTCGAGAATGTTTCCAGCTCCCGAAATTATCGGACGGAATTTAAACGTTTTAAAGCAAATGCAGAATGTCACCGTATACCTATGTCCGGTTGTAGCTCTGAGCCATACAATACTCCTTTTACAATGCAAGAACTAGAGGTGGCTCTGGGATCCACTATGAAATGCTCCGTCAACTGTCTCGAGAATCGCTGAACACACTACTAGATTTTTTTAACTATCTGTGGGAAGCAGGCTACTTTCCTCAAATGTGGAAACAGCCGCATGTAATTCCTTTGCTGAAAGCTGGGAAGGACCCTTCGGACCCCCGTAGTTATCGTCCAATCGCGTTAACGAGTTGCCTTGGCAAAACCTTTGAACGCCTCATTAATAGGCGGTTAATTTATATTTTGGAGCATAACCACTTCTTTGCTAATAACCAATGTGGTTTTCGAGAAGGGCGCTCTACTTTGGACCACATAGTCCGCCTGAAAACAACAATACGTGAAGCTTTCATAAATAGGCAACATTGTGTCTCTGTTTTCTTCGACCTGGAGAAAGCATATGATACGACATGGCGGTATGGTATCCTTCATGATTTATATGCCTCTGGGGTGCGTGGTCGCATGTTGCGGTGTATAAGCAGTTTTCTCACAGGTCGCTCCTTTCAAGTTCTACTCGGCACCACACTATCCGACCAGTATGTCCAGGAAAATGGTGTTCCGCAAAAAGGTGTACTGAGTGTCTCCTTGTTTGCCGTAAAGATAAACTCGTTGTCAAAGGTAATTCCACCTTCCGTTTCATACTCCCTCTACGTGGATGATATTCACATCTCGGCCTCTTCTTGTAATTTGTCTAGCTGTGAGCGGCAACTGCAGCTTACCATCAACAGAATTAGTAAGTGGGCTGACAAAAATCGGTTTAAGTTTTCAGCTGAGAAGACTATCTGCGTGCCATTTTCTCTGCGTCGGGGGCTGTTTCTAGATCCAGAACTGACACTAAACAGGGTTCCTATTAGTGTAAAAACGGAGCATAAATTTTTGGGCATAACATTTGATAAAAAGTTAAACTTCGTTTCCCACCTGAAGGACCTGAGGAAGAAGTGCCTTAAATCAGCTAATATTCTTAAAGTCTTAGCGCACAAGTCATGGGGATCCGACAGAATATGTCTGCTACGCCTGTACAACTCCCTTATCCGGTCACGTCTGGACTATGGTGCTATAGTTTACGACTCGGCGAGGCCTTCTGCACTTAAAATGTTGGATCCTGTGCATCATCTCGGTTTAAGGCTCGCTACAGGTGCCTTCTGCACATCGCCCATTCCTAGCTTGTACGCTGAATCTAATCAGATGTCACTTAGGCACAGACGACGTTATCTTGCTGTGACTTATGCTTCCAGAATTTCGTCCTATCCAAATCACCCAACTTATGGTGCCTTGCAACATTCTCGGTTTGCTCGTCTTTTCGAACATAAGCCCAGGGTTGTACCGCCTTTAAGTCTTCGCCTTGAGGGCATTTGTACATCTCTTGACCTCACCCTTGACGAGACCGACCTTTTGCAGAAGGGTGAAAATGAAGCTCCGTGGAGTACGTTGCCCGTCTTTTGTGATTGGTATTTTACTAGATTTAATAAACATAACGTCCCCCCTGTGGTGATTCAACAAGAATTTCTTGAGGTGCAGAAGAAGTATGATAACTACTCCCAATTTTATACCGATGGTGCTAAATCATCGCATTTTGTAGGATCAGCAGTTTACTCTGAAGGATTCAGTAAGGTTCAGCGTCTCAAGGAATGTGCAAGTATTTACACGGCAGAGCTCTATGCAGTGTTGATGGCCTTGGAATATATCCTCATCAGCAAGACGATGAAATCTATTTTATTCGTGGACTCTCAAAGTGTGCTCACCACACTTTGCTCAATAAAGGGAAGTAAAAATAGACTGGCACAACTTGTCCGATCTAAGGTACAATGTGGTCTGCGGCTTGGCCGAGACATAAAATTCTGCTGGGTGCCTAGCCATGTGGGGATCCTAGGTAATGAAAGAGCAGACGAATATGCCACGAGCTCTAAGCACCTACTGCCAACCACCTCACAAATTCCATTTCAAGACATGAAGCCCTTGGTAAAAGCATCAGTTTTCCGGCTATGGCAATCGGAGTGGAGTCTGGAATGCGAAAACAAACTTCCAGGATTAAACCAGCTCTTGGTATATTGGAGAGTGCATCCCACAAAACCCGCCGCCTTGAAGTTCTTTTGTGTCGTCTTAGAATTGGACATTCCTTCCTCACCCACAGACATCTGCTCAGGGGGGAAGCTCCACCCCTGTGTGATGAATGTGGGGAGCGTTTGACAATTTTACACATTTTGTGGCTGTGCCCAAGGCTTGAGCAAGAACGACGTACACATTTCCCCGAGTTTTTTTCACACCAGATTCCTTTTCACCCAGCGCTGCTAATTGGGGAGACTCCTATGGTACCATTTGATCGTGTCATAAATTACTTGAGAAAAACCGGCTTCCTACTAGAGTTGTAATTTTAACTCTGGGTGATTTCAGATAAGATCGACCAAAGGGTGGCTGGTCGACATTTTTAAATCAACTGATGTTTTTATATGACATTGTCTAGTGTCTGGTATGAACGAATCCACACTTAGTTTTGACCAGAAAAAAAATTTGGAGACAAGAAAAATTGTAAGGCAGGGAGAGGTGGACAGTTGCAATAACGCGCACTGATGGAGGGGGCAAGTTTGAAAGTGAATAATTAAAACAATAAAATTAGGAGAATTTTAAAACTTTTTACAAACAAACTATGGGTACAACTTGCTTGTAATATAAAGTAATAATATTTATTAAAAATTTATTTAGTTTTCTAAAAATTGCCAAACATGCCTGCTCGAACGACAAATGGCAAACTTTGGAAATCTGTATCTCATGAAATAATTTAATCATTATTACATAACTTGCAGACATTATTTTACTAATATATGGCTATTATTGAAAAAATAAATAAGGTATCTGAGTGACACAATAGTTACAATATATTTATGCAAACATGGGAAAAAAATCAAACAAAGAAAAATTCCAATGCGAATAAAAAAAAAACACCACCTTCGATTTTTTTTTAAATTTGGGTACCCTGTTATACTCTATTTCGGCATTCATTTCTATTAAAAACATGTTGCATCATTTTATTGAGAAAGAAGATACAACTCCCCAAAGTAGGGTCCTTTTTCAAAGCCTACACTTAGCAGTGTCCTATACAAGAAGTGACTCTGAGTTCCAGTTTCATGAAACTTGCACAAATCTTCTATATACATTTATTCAGATGAGGTCATTGATAAAAAGAGCGATCGGTCACACAGTAAAAGGGAGGAGAAACTATATACAGCATTTTACATAAGCATACAAAGTGGTATTATATTAGAGACTAATGATTTGAGAAAAGATGATGCAGTGTGAAGTTGTACCTTCCGCTATATTTTCCATCTGGAGTAAAATAAATAACTTTACTTCCACACACAAAAACAAAGATATAATAGTAAGATATTTAGGTTGGCTGTGTATTTACGATTACAAACAATTTCAGGTGACGGATGCCATAGTGCCTAACTGGAGCAGCTTCGATGCTCTCGGTGTATGAATGAATCGTGGCAAGCCGATATATTTTATCCTGCTCGAGGATAACATTTTAGGATTTTTTTTATAGTGATCAGATAAAAATTATTAGTAACCACCAACAAAAACAGTAGGTTAAATACCCCGTGAAGAAAAATGTGATAAATAAGATGTCCCTGCATTCAAAATGAGCAGTCCTTGGGAAATCAAATTCGGCACTTTACGCTAAGGTTTTCCTCGCTGTACCCATTTAATAAAGTTGCTTCCAAGCAGATCCGACTGTCCGTGCTACATATACGTCACAGGTCCCTTCTGTTGATGACTTGCTGAGCCGCCACGCGTGCCAAGACTGAATGCCAGGGAAGGCGCGCACCGTCAGCCACTCTTTTTTTTTGTTCACGATACCGAACAACCTCATTTTCGTCCAGATATACAAGATGCACGCCTTTCAGTTTCTTTGATAGAACGCTCACCATTGTCCTGGCCGTCTGAATTGCGCTTACTGAACGTTCTCTCAGGTTGTTCAGCGTGGCCTGGTGCTTCACGAGTCCGCCAACTCCGTCACATGCATTGTGACTGAGGCTGTCGGCAAAGCTTGATCCACGTCAAAGGAAGAAAGAGGGAAAGTCTCCAGACAAAAAATTGTGGTCAGCGGCGTTCGAAAAAGACTTTCCGGAATCGCACTGTCGTCCCTCCACGCGCTGATATGAAAGCACCCGAGCTTCTACCACGTGGTTCATGACACAGCCTGAGCCATGTCGGCCATGTCGCGAGGGGTTGGCGGTGGGGTTACGTTGATGGTCACTCGGATTAGCCCTTGCTGTACTGAGCTACCGCCTGCAGTGCCTTATCGCCGGCTGGTGTCAACAACGAGAACACACACACCCTGTCTACACCAAAACTACAAGCGTTCACCGCACACGCGTCGCCGCCGCTTTTAAGCTTTTGTGAAATTGCTTTCTTTTGCCGCGGAGAACCGCCTTATCTTAACTACGCGCCTGAAATCCTTCCAGGCGGGCGTACACAATATCAAGCGTTTCGAGAAATGCCCGTGGAGTAGAACTATGGGAAAATTCGGAGCCCGCGATGTCGATATCGTCGCCGTTGTGTTAGTACGCCGTCGCGTACTGCAGTCCCCCGTTGGGGGAGGGGGGGGGGGCGGTCTTACTACGATAACATGGCGACAGCGTTTACACTCTATGTATTTACGCGAGGCTCGAGTATTTGGGGATAATGCTGCCGGTTGGTGTGCCCCTTTGTGCCTGATATTATCGCCCGTGACGCCAGCGAGTGAGATGGCGACAGGCATGACTGCTCAGTAAACAGGCGTCGGCGGCCATGTTTTGCTGGTTGAAGCGAACCCCCTTGTCCTTGACAGCGAGCGGGGAAATGCGAAAAAAAGATTGTATCGGCCGTTTTGCCAGAACTAGCGACGAGTGTCGTCAGCGGTTTCCGGCAACTATTTTGCCATAATCGTGAGCTTAGCGAGGAAATGATTTTTGCTAGCCACAGAACACTACCACGCAGAAAGGGAATGCTTGAACATGTTTTTGTTCTGGATATATATCAGGGATATATATGAGAGAGAGAGAGAGAGATTAAGGTAGAGCGGAAGAGGGAATAGCATATAGTGTCGCAGGAGAATAAAGTAAACAAAGTTCCTAGTGGCCGATGGCTGCATGATCTTTTCTCGGATCACTAGTCTGTAATATGATACCTCTTTGTACACAGTAGTTTCTCCTTAATTTAAGTGTGTGAACGATTTCTTTAGTTATCATTGGCCTTATCTGAATAAAAATATATAAAAGATGTGTGTTGGTTTCATGAAACTGGAACTCAGAGTCAGTTCTTGTATAAAACACTGCTAAGTGTAGGCTTTGAAAAAGGACCCTACTTTGGGGAGTTGTATCTTCTTTCTCAATAAAATGATGCAACATGTTTTTAATGGAAATGAATGCCGAAATAGAGTATAACAGGTTACCCAAATTTAAAAAAATCGAGGGTGGTGTTTTTTTTTTATTCGCATCGGAATTTTTCTTTGTTTGATTTTTTTTCCGTGTTTGACTAAATATATCCTAGCTATTGTATCACACAGATACCTTAGTTGTTTTTTAAATATTAGCTATATATTATTAGAATAATATCTGCAAATTATGTCATAATGATTAAAATATTTCATGAGATACAGATTTCCAAAGTTTGCCATTTGTCGTTCGAGCAGGCATGTTTGGCAATTTTTAGAAAACTAAATAAATTTTTAATAAATATTACTTTATATTACAAGCAAGTCGTACCCATAGTTTGTTTGTAAAATGTTTTAAAATTCTCCTCATTTTATTGTTTTAATTATTCACTTTCAAACTTGCCCCCTCCATCAGTGCGCGTTATTGCAACTGTCCACCTCTCCCTGCCTTACGATTTTTCTTGTCTCCAAATTTTTTTTCTGGTCAAAACTAAGTGTGGATTCGTTCATACCAGACACTAGACAATAACATATAAAAACATCAGTTGATTTGAAAATGTCGACTAGCCATCCTTTGGTCGATCTTATCTGAAATCACCCCTCTATGAATTTTAACCTTGTCATATGAACCTCTTTTCGATAATTCATATAAAAAAAGACCTGAGTATGTCCCAACTAAACAAGCTTGGCGCAGTATGGCCATAGTAGCTTTGCGCCATAAAGCCCGTAATCAATCAAACCCCCACCACTGTCGCCCCCCTCCCTCCCATCTGCTGAATGGTTCTGACGTCTCTGTGCTTGTAATCACCCATTTTTTCTGACAAAAATTTTTACTTCAGTGTCCTATTCGAAAGTTTCTGGAAATTGCCACAGTTTCAATAGATTGTTCATGGTGACTTGTGTGTAGAGTGGTGGCACCATCTGGGACACGGATCGCAATCCTAGAAGATTACGCCACACCGCGGAAAAAATGCGAAGCACGCAGTCAACGGCCAATGCTAGCCAGTGAACCTATCATGTCTTCATTACGTAGCCTTTGTATCTTGAGTCAATAAATAGTTCATGTTATCCGGTCATTATCTACTGGCCAGGATCTATCATGTGGTGATGAGGATAAGATTGCATAGAGACTGCCGCACTCTACGACCCCACATCGGAACGTACAGGTGAGGCACAAGGTTTGTGAACATCGCCCTTTGTTCAGGTACCCTCGACAAGAAATGGCGACCCTGGGACCGATAGAAGAATTGAACCCTGCGTTTCCGGAGAAGTGGGACGCCTATGAGGCAAGTTTGAACTTCCACCTCGAGGCAAACAATATCACCAACCAAACCAGAAAACATGCTGTTTTTTTTTTTTAGCGTTTGCGAAGCTGCCACTTTTGACTTAGTACAGTCACTACTCGCGTTGGCAACTCCCAAAACGAAGACCTTCAGCCAACCGTCGGAGATTGTACGCCAGAATGCCTTTACCGGCGGAATCAGGGTCCGGAGAAGTCTGTGGCCTTGTTCATTGTGGAACTACGGCGGTTGTCACAAAACTGCAACATTCCAAATCTCACGGAAACACTGTGAGATCGACTCGTGTGTGACCTGAGGGATGAAACTCTTGAAGCTTGACTCTTCGCAAAAAAAAAACTCGTTCGAAATCGCTCAGGAAGAAGTGCTGGCAGCTGAAGCGGCGGCTCAAAGCACTCACGATGCGAGGGGAGGAGAACCAGCTGTGGCAACCGACGCTGCAATACGCCAGGACTAAGAGGAAGGAGAAAACACGCTTAGGCAACCGACAAGGGAACAGTATACCACAGGAAAACAAAGCCTTGCAATGGGTGCGGAGGAGATCACGCACGGGAGTATTGTCAATTTAAGGATGCCCAGTGTCACTTATGCAGAAAAATCGGCCGCATTGACTGTGTGTGTCGCATGAAACAATGAGCGCAGAGCGGGCCATGGGAACAAGAGGATCCAAAACCACGGCGAACGTTCTGAACTTGGACACACAATCTGATGATGTGTACGATAACCAACTGGCCCTGCCACAGGCATCGCAGACACGTCAGCACGGGACGTCGGCAATGATGGAAGTTGACTCGAGGTCAGAGTTATCGATCGTCCGAGAACAAACAAATGAGGTCATGAAGAAGATGCTGTACCGGGTGAGCCATTTCAATCGCAAGTCAGATTTCCATTGCAATATGGTGCAGATCAAGGGAGTGTAAAGGTCCATGTCAAGAATGGCAGTTTCGAAGGAGACCTGAAACTGCTAGTAGCACAGGGACAGTGGACAACCCTCCTTGGCATGGACTGGTTTAAACCATTGGGAATCAGGCTGCCAGGGGTAAATAAGGTCACAGGGCTGTTTATTGAAGGTGTGCTTGCAAAGTATGATGGCGTTTTGGGTAAAAGATTGGGAAATTTGAGGGACCCCCAGTATCGCTGCACCTTGACTTTACAATGATGCCAATTCGCATGAAACCCTGGCAAATGCCCTTCGTACTCACGCTTAAAATTGACGCTGAACATGATTGCCCTATTGAACAAGGCATTTTAGAGCCGGTCACAAAACCATAGTGGGAGACCCCGATTGTGACGCCCATGAAGGCAACTGGAGACATCAGAATATGTGGCGCCTACAAATGCACTTTCAACAAGGCACTGGCTCAACACCCATACCCGATCCGCATGGTACAGCACCTCCTGGCATTACTCTCGGGGGGGGGGAGGCTGTTTGCAAAACTGGATTTGGCAGAAGCTTACCAGCAGCTGGTGGTTGATGAAGAAGCGGCGGAGGCACAAAGGATCACAACCCATTGAGGAGCATTTCGAGTAAAGTGGCTACGGTTTGGAGTAAGTGTTGCTCTTGGGATCTTTCAGAGCTTCATGGATGACCTCCTGAAGGGGATCACCGGGGTTGTGTCATAATTCGATAATGTTCTAATTGCTGCAAGCACCAAAGAAGAGTTGGCAGGCCACCTCGAGGAAGTCCTGCACCGTCTTGCTGATGCTGAACTCGGACTAAAAAGTGAAAAGTGCCATTTTGAAGTGTCGCAGCTCGAGTTCCTGGGATTTCTTATTGACGAGGCGCGTGTGCACCCAACAAAAGAAAAGGTGAAGGCGATTCATGAGGCACCAGTACCAACAAGCAAACAGGAGCTACAGGCTTTCCTAAGACTGCTAAACTTCTATTGCATCTTTCTACGAAAAATGCAGCGGTGGCCGAGCCACTACGTCAGCTACTTGACGAAGAGGCACGATGGGAGTGGACGCCTCTTCATGAACAAGTTTTCAACGAACGCAAGCAGCTGCTGTCCTCAGCAAGTGTGCTGCACCATTATGACGAAACAAAGCCCTTTGTGCTCACTTGTGATGCCTCGTCATAAGATATACATTAAAGCTGCACTTGGTTGTCGACCGGAAGATGACAAAAAGGTCCCCGTTGCATTTTACTTCCGCACATTGACATCTACCAAGCCAAACTATGCTCAAATCAACAAAGAAGCCTTTGCAGTGCTGGCAAGCGTAAAGAAGTTCCATGACTACACGTATTGCCTTCGAGATCATAACACCACAAACCCCCTTTGGGACTGTTCACACCTGCAAAGCAAATGCCATACATCTTGTCTCCACGAATGTTGCATTGGACGATCCTACAGAATGCTTATAACTACAGTTTGGATCATTGACCTGGGATACAACATGCCGATGCATTTAGTCGCCTCTTACTTACCGTTCCAGAGTTTGTGGTGCCACCTCCTCTAGAAGTTTTGTTTCTGGAGAACACATCCAATCCACCGCTCCACGCCAAGGACGTCGCACGAATGACAGCAAAGAACACCGTTTGAAGGGTTCTCAACTGGGCTCTGAAGGGTTAGCTGCCAGGAGGCCTTGAGGCAAATTTTCAGCCATTCAAGATTCAACAACATGAGCTGCCGGTTCACAAAGGATGTATACTTTGGGGGAACAGGGTCGTAATTCCCCCAGAAGGCAGGAAGGTGTTATTGGAGGCCCTCCATGTCGGACGTCCTGGCATCGTCCAAATGAAGGCTCTTGCTCGCAGCTATGTGTGGTGGCCCAAGATGGACAGAAGCATAGAAGAGCATGTGATCAAGTGCATGGCATGCCAAGAATAACGACCTGCACCTCCTCGTGCCTCAGTAGACGCATGAAATGCAACTCCAGCACCGTGGTCTCGGATGACGGGGCTCAGTTCACCTCCGAAGAATTCCGCACATTCTTGAAAGCCGGTCTCATCAGACACATCACGTCAGCACCCTTCCACCCGTCAACTAACGGACAAGCAGAGCGCATGGTGCACTCAACAAAAGATTCGCTACAGCGTATTGTAAAAGGGAACATGAGGGCAGCTTGATCGACTGCACCCGGACCTGACTGAGAGCATGAGGAAGGGAGCTGATGAGAATTCCAGCGAAGGAGCCCTACCGAAGTCACGAATGTTTCGACCAGAAGACCCAGTATTCATATGCAGCTACAGCAGTGGCCCTTCATGGATACTGGCGACAGTCGTTGAAATGACGGGTCCAGTTTCCTACAAAACCCGCACCCAGGAGGGCATTATCATGCGACGTTCTGTCGACGAAGTGTGTAGGAGCGGTGCATTGAGAGTTGCAACAGACAGCATCAGCCACGGAGAGCGGCAAGCTGCTCGTCCTGAACCACCTGGGCACCCGGATACAGGCAGCACAGTGCACACGTCGGTGATGGGCCCAGTGCAAGATGTGGATGTGGCCAGAGCCGTATATTGGGAGAGTTTGGCCAGTGGGTGTGGCGACAAAGGCGCCGGAGAGGAGAAAAGTAAATGAAAGATGGTCACGTGACCTGGAGGGGTCACGTGACACCTCCAAGTCACGTGGTCCCTCGAGGCCACGTGACTCCCCGAGGTCATGTGACCCCTCCCAAGGTCACCTCAAGGTCACGTGACCCCTCCCAAGGTCACGTGACCCCTCCTAAGGTCACCTCAAGGTCACGTGACCGCCAAGGTGACCCCCACGTGACCCCCTGAAGGTCACGTGACCCCGAGGTCACCCCAAGGTCACGTGACCCCTCCAAGGTCACGTGACCCGAGGTCACGTGGCCCCCTCCCCGAGGTCACGTGGCCCCTGTACCCTTCACTCCTCCTCAAGAGCTGCGCTCCAATCCGGCGTTACAGGGAATTGTAAACGGCTTTCACTTTTTTTTCCAGTTTTCTGTGCACCTGGTTGTATGCGCACTCCGCTGACGTGTCTACCCAGCGGTAGGGCACGATCAATCACGACCATCGTAGCCGATCGCCATCCGCGATGAAAAGCCCGTTTGAAGTTCCTCCTCCGAAATTGTCTCTGATACAGCTCTGCGATAGCATGTGAAGGTCATGGGTGCTTCCTTGCCACTTGGCGACCACCTCATGATCTGTGAGCATATGCCGACCATGTTGGTTCCGAGGAGCTCCGCTGCTGGTGACCACCTTAAAGGAGGACCAGCAGAAATATTCTTTCGCCTGGCGGAAAGTCCTCCTCGCCCTCTTTCTTTCCTGTATTGTAGCACGGCGAGGGGAGGGGAAAGGTCCCCTTTTGCGCCGGCTTCTTCTGAAAAGATAAGCCGAGAAAATCCCCATTCTGAGCGACGGGCGATGGGTGCGGCAGCAGCGACCTCGTGAGGTAGCTTCAGCCCCTATCGCGTAATCTGCCCCATTTTTTTGGCGCTCACCAAGCATAACCCCTCGGGTGTAGGTTTTACGGGGCTGCAAGGCTGCGCCCGTGCAGTCACCGAATTTCAGCTGCCGAAGGTCTTTTGTTTAGCCCGTGGCTAAGTAAACGCATACTTCAGAGCTGCGATGCATTCCCGCACCTATTGAAGGAACGTTTCATAGATATTTTCGGTTGATCAAGGAGCGCAAAACACATGCGCGAGAAGTGGTGACTTTAATATGTAAGGATGGACTTACATCTTCACAAAACATTCCATCTCTAAAAAAACGGCTTATCACGCTCAAACCTGCCTCAAAGTGGGATCGATGGAAAAGAAAACTTTGTACCAGGCGCGGGCATCTTCTAGAAGGTCTCTGTTTTCTAGCAGCGAGCACAAATTATTGGAGAACTTTAGCAGACTATGTTTTCAGGCCACGCTATATTTAGCGGGAGCTCGCGCTGCCACTTCGATACATTCTCTGAAGCGCGCGCCTGAAGTGGCAGCGGGCCTTTGAAAACGATTTACTAAAATACCCTGTTGTGTGCCTAACTCGCAGCACATGATGGCCAGCAGAATGTATGAAATTCATATTTACACATTCCCAACAACCACCTGAGGTGAGAGGGCATCAAGGGTGGATGTCAATTTTATCTAAGTGGATGTCAACCACTTAGATAACCGTACGGTCCGTACCCCACAACGAAATGTAAGCTAGACTCGCTCTTTACATTCTTTATCGAGTGCGGCTAGGGAGCGGAAAAGACAATATTAAAACCCTTTTTGGCGAGTCTAGCGTGTCGTGTTATGATTGAATGTTGCTTGTATCGGTTTCATGGCACCGGCCGCCAGGCTTCGAAGTATTTGTGGTGTCTCAAAGAAACTAAAGCAAAAGCAGAACATTTTTTTCAACGTGACACAGAATTGTATTTAACATTGGAAAAACCTTTTAGGTACCCTACGCCACGCAGTTAGCACAAACAAACTATCGCCGGTGTTTCCAACTTTTTTTTCTTGTTATAAGTGAATGATGTTTAGGAAACTGTTTATGCGAGTATCCAACCTAAGCGGTAGATTTTAGTGCGATTCGATACATTGCTGGGGAAAATAGCAAAAAGCGCCGATGTCGTGTTTGCGCTAACAGTGTCGTGTAATGTACGCATACCGATGCACAATCAACGCTAACGAAGTGAATCAGTAAATTTAGTGGCCCCCAAAAAAGTGGTGTTATTTTGTTTTATTTTTATGGTTGAAAGGTTGTTATTTTTAAACAAGCAATTCAGTAAAGAGTGCTTCCGTTGGGCACCAACTTGCGAGGCATCAATTTGTTCTTATACACTAAAACACTAAATTCTGCATGGCCCTTGCGTAAAAATGTCAATATTGTGTTCGTGCTAGCTGTGTCACGCACAGTAAGAAGACCAGTTCATTGCTCGAAAATTTATACAAGGCCTTTCTTACGCTTTGTTACGCCACATAGACGTTTTGCGAGTACGCTCTATTACTGGTGGTTCATAAAATAATCCACGTTGTTTATTTAGAGGAAGGAAGTGGTGGTGAGGAGAGGGGGATTGAATACAAAAGACGACTCAGGGAACCTCAAACTTTGTAAATATTTTGCTCAACCTATATTCCTGAGCTAATTAAATCACTTTTTCTTTGTCTGTTTTAGAACTTGTTAATAGTCGCGCTAGATGCCAAGATGAGCGAAAAGTTAGATGCCCCTGTTTATTTGAGCAAGAAGCTTATATATGCGAGATAGAACTAAAAAAGCGTACGAGTGAAACCGTAGCAATCTGCGACCAAGCCTGAACCTCACTTTTTCTGAACCCACGGAGATGACTGCTTTTGACGACTTGATAACGCAAGCCAAAGCCGTTAGTAAGTGTGACTTGTTGTCAGCTGTGATAATCAAGGTGCTGCGACGATTTCTTAAAACCTTTCATCTATCAAAACAAATTGTGTAATAAATCCATTGCCATATTATGCTTGCGCTGATCGGACATTTCGTCGAACGCCATTTCACCGAAAGCCGTTTCATCGAATGAACGGACATTTCATCCAACGCCGTTTCATCAAACGCCGTTTCATCGAATCGCCAAGGGCCGTTTCATCGAATTTCTCTGTATGGCTCTGTACCGAGTTTTGGGGCATAACAGTGCTCTATAGATGTCAAACCTTGCATTTGTTAAGACTAAGGTAGTCACTTGTGAAATTTTTTTTGAAGGTGGTGTCAATTTACTAAAAATAAAAGCAATTGGCATCAAAAGAAATAAAAACAATTGGGTATGCGACTTACTGAAAAGCTTTACTCATGTACATACATGACTAAAACCACGACACTGCAAATAAAGGACAGACACCTAAATCACTTTTAAGTGTCTGTGCTTTCTGTTTTTGTCTCATTTTTAATTGTTTCATGTGACATGGAGAGGGGTCATTGTTTTATGGAGGCTTTCTTCTCGAAGCAGGATATGTTCACGATGGAACTTATCTCGCCACTGCACCCAGTGATATAAAAACAGAAACAAAAGAAGAAAACAACAACAAAGAATTAGATGAAGTTGTGTATAAAAATTAAAGTAAATTCCAAAATATTGCAGACTGTAACGTTGTTCGATGAAAAGGTGTTCGATGAAACGGCTTCTATGAAACGGCGTTCGAGGGAACGGCGTTCGATGAAACGGTGTTCGATGAAGCGGCATTCGATGAAACGGCATTCAAAGAAATGTCCGGACGCACTTGTAGTGGTACGCGTGCATTATACATGGCACCTTTAGCCCGAACGCGACATCGGCGCTTTTTACTATTTCTGCCCAGCAACGTGTATTGTCTAGCACTGAGCTCTGCCACTTAGGTTGGATAGTTGCATGACAGTTTTCTAAACATCATTTATTTCTAAAAAAAAAATTAGAAAGCCCGGCAATAGTTTGTCCGTGCTAAATGTGAGGCAGTATACCTAAAATGTGTTTGCAAAGACAAACTAGAAACGCGTATCATGTTAAAAAAATTGGCTACAATTTTTTTTTTATTATTTAATGCCTCAAAAATACTTTAAAGTGGCAGCACGTGCTATAGCACCGATTTAAGAAACGTTGAACTATAACACCAGACGCTTCGATAGCCCCACTTGATCAAGAGTGCTCACAGAAAGGTTATATCTTATATATTGTTTGTAGGGTGCGGTTATCCAAGAGCTAAAGACGCTCCACTAAAACTTTTTAGTATCGACACTAGTGGTGCAAAACTATCGATAGTATCGATAGTCGCCAGAAATCTGACTATCGATAGTCGACTATAGAAAAACTATCGATAGTCAACTATCGGAAAATTATCGTTAATCGACTTTCGGGAAACTATTGATAGTCGACAATCGTAAACCTATCGATAGTACAGTCGACAGTTTACTATCGATAGTTTTGAGAAACTAGTAGTTAGCGTCGCTCCCTTTTTTTCTTTTTCTCGCTTTATTTTTTTCAAATGGGACAGCAACTAACCCAAGAACTTACCATCCCAACTTTGGTTCAGCTTTCAGTGATGACGAAGATGGGAGTTTGGGCGAAGAGAGGAGGAAGGGAGGCGAGCGGCGGTGTGGCAACTGTGTTCGCTCTAATAGTGGTGCAAAACTATCAATAGTAGTATCGATAGTCTTCATAGCCGCCAAAAATCTGACTATCGGTAGTAAAAAAACTATCGATAGTCGACTATCGGAAAACTATCGATAGTACGATTCGACACACATTATTGCTGCCTTCTTACCTCATGTGGTTGCTGGCATGCGTAAATATAAATGTCACCTACATTCGTTGGCCGTCATATGTGTGAGTTACGCACACAATATTTGTGCTCCCTGCTAGAAAACAGAGACCTTCTAGAAGATGCCCGCGCCTGGTTCATCGTTTTCTGAGGCAGGTTTGAGCGTGATAAGTCGTTTTTTTAAGATAGAATGTTTTGTAAAGATGTAAGTCCATCCTTACATATTCAAGTCACCACTTCTCGCACATGTGTTTTGCGCTCCTTGATCAACCGAAAATATCTATGAAACGTTCCTTCAATAGGTGCGGGAATGCATCGCAGCTCTCAAGTATGCGTTTACTTTGTTACTGGCTAAACAAAAGACCTTCGACAGCTGAAATTCGGTGACAGCGCGGGCGCAGCCTTGCAGCCCCGTAAAACCTACACCCGAGGGGTTATGCTTGGTGAGCGCCAAAAAAATGGGGCAGATTACGCGATAGGAGCTGAAGCTACCTCACGAGGTCGCTGCTGCCGCACCCATCGCCCGTCGCTCAGAATGGGGATTTTCTCGGCTTATCCTCTCAGAAGAAGCCGGCGCAAAAGGAGACCTTTCCCCTCGCCTCGCCGTGCTTCAATACAGGAAAGAAAGAGGGCGAGAAGGACTTTCCGCCAGGCGGAAGAATATTTCTGCTGGTCCTCCTTTAAGTGGAGAAATATGTCGGAGATTCGTTCACGACAGACAATAAAAATGCTAGCGCAGTTTAGATTCAAATATATATATAGCCACGCCATAACAATTCCTAGCGAAGGTTCATAAACACTGCTATAACGTATCAAGCTACTCGCTATCTTCCAAAATGTTTTGGAACATGACGTCCGTCGGGAGTTGACGCTGACATTTTGAGAAACTGTTTGCTTTTCCGACTGTTTTTAAACACGAAACACATCATTTTACAAAGAAAGGATTGCCTCGGAACTGTACCTCGGCCAACTCCGTGATCGTCGGGTTGAAAATCGTCTGAACAATAAGACTACGTACTATGTCTTGCTTTCCGTTCATCCTTGAATGGATGGCGCTGCATTTGTGTCAGGAACTGAACCGCAAAAATAAGTTATAATTATGCCAAACTTATTCACATTTGCCTTTACGAAACAGCACAACTAAAAAGTGGTGTTATTGATATTATTTCTTACCTGAGCACTTCCATCAGGACATGGGTGACCAGTCAAGCTCACAGGAAAACAAGCGATTGCGAAACCACCAAACCGAAAACGAAACAGTCGTGGCAGGCTTTCCTGTCGAAGACGTCGATGGCGTAGAAGCAGTCTAAACTCGCTTTAACGAAAGCAATCAACCAGTAAAAATGACTTGTAGCTGGTGCGTAGTGGCTGTGGTAGCCACGTCCGACAATTTGTTTTCTCGTGTGGTTTCATTTTGGGTCTCAGCTGAGACCCAGCGTAAAACGCCGGTTGAGCCGCTTGCTCGAAACGAAATCGGAACCGTCTCAGCCAAGGCAGTACTTAAGTCCGGTACCTACAACGGAGTGAGCGGTGCTTCGAGAGGGAATCTAGGGAAAACAAAGAAAAACGAAGAATCCGGACGTGGATGTGACACGGGGTCGTCTGCTTCTGCTACGCCGCGGTGGTTTTGGGCAGCGACAAACGACGAGTCTCATAACTGCGTCGTGTTTTTCGTGCAAACCGTGGTTACACGTGAAAAGCGACAGCAAGCCGCGGTTCTAGATGTGTCTGTCACCACCATCGTCGACGTTGAGTGCGTACGCCGAATAAAGGTGTCCACAGAAATGTCCGTTCATGCCGATGCATTTTCTAAGAAAAAGGAACAGCACTGTATGTCCCTTCAAAGGTAACGACGAATGTAATTTGGTGTAAAGATAAAAAGTATCAATTGGTGTACGAAATGCAGAAATGAAAACGCGTAATTCGAGAGAAATTTAACAAGATTACAAAAGTTGCTAAAAAGAAAGCACGGCATCTGTTCCATAGAGATCATACATACTATCCATACTGAACTCGCGGTACCAACTGATGCTACGCACAAAACAAAAGTAAAAAAAAAAAGTTGCAGAACAAAATTTTTTAACTGCAGAGTTGACGCTTTCCACAAGGGCGAGTTTATTATACATTTGTCTTTACTGTACATAAAAATGAAGCACACATTCTATGTGCTCAATCAATTTTTTTCACTTCTTATTTTCCTGGCTGAATTATAGTAGTAGTCAAGAGCTCTGGATTTGAACATTTTAATACAACCAGGGACACCTTTATGAGCTCAAGGAATTTTGTTCACTTCTAATTTTCCCGGCTAAATTATAGAAGTTGTCAAGAGTCCTGGATTGAAAACTTTTATTACAAACAAATCAAAACAATGAATGCACTTGCCGCAATCAGACAAAATCCAATGACCCAAGAAAATGTAAAAAGAGCCGTCTTCCACAGGCACAGGACCAGTGAGCTGTCATGTTACTGCTGTTTCTACAAATATCTAGAATGCAGTATGTGCAATTTGATGCAGACAAGTCTAGCCTTTTGAGGTTAACATGATTGGGGTTCTACTAACAAAGCTAACATTGATTTCATAACTGTATCTTGGGTATGCATATACTAAATACTGGGTCCACTCTAGGAAACATTCCAGCAAGTTCTCTCCAAAGCAAGAAGGATCTGTGCACATTCAAGAACACTGAAACAATGAAAGGACACTGCACTTATCGATAGCAGAATTAATCTTGTACACTGCTCAAATGCTAGAAGGTACATTTTAAAAAGGAATTAGGCAATGCAAACAATACAAAGGTTATTGTATTCCCATTGCACCATCACCACAAAATACACAGGCTAGAAGCTTATGAGGTAAAGCCAAAACATGGCAAGCAGTCACATGAATTTGAGGTTTTATGCCGAAAAATCTACATCTCCGTAGGTCCAAAGGCGACGAGCACAACACTTGAACCTCATTTCCTTTGGGACCCATTTTCTTTGGGTCCACTGTACTGAGATGCCAAGTCAAACGAATGCACATACAAAGCTGAGAGTAAATTACATAAATATGTATGTGCAGGTGCTTTTACATCTAGCTCATTTTACAGGTAGTATTCACTCGCGGCCATAGCTGAGCTCGCAGCTGCGGAGCACATGTACTGCGGCAAGCTTCCACAACACCTGCAAGATGCACATTGCCCACATGAAGAATGTCTTTTAGAGTGCAGTTCTTAGGCAGCCGTCTCCGGAGTGAGCGGCGTCGGTGCTGGCGTAACTGTGTGTTACATTGGAGCGTTTCCCATAATGACATCACATGTGACGTCACTAGGGTCACGAGTGACGTCACAAAGGTCACTCGTGAAGGTCACAAGGGAGGAGGGAGGGAAGGGGTGGAGGGAGGATGGAGGGGAGGGTACAGAGGAGAAGCACACCTGTTGGTAGTGTGATGGACTGTTATCAGATGGCGCCACTAATCCAGCGCTAAGGTCGTGCAGCCGTTACCCTATTGTTTGTATTTTTCCCCCTCTCTTCCCGCTTGATAAACAAGATGGCAGCTTGACAACTGTATGTCGTTTCTTCATCCCCAAATCCACTCGATCCACGTCCCAGAAATGTGGTATAAACAAACAATACCCTCCTCTCCGTACCCTCCTAAAGGGTGGTTCAAACAGACCCGGAATACGGAACCCGGGAGCCGGAACCCGTACTGACGTAATCACTTCCGGCTCCCGTTTACGGGCGCTGACGTCACGGTTTGGTTTGAACGGCGCGCGGTGCGGGTCTCCGTATATGGGAGTGACGTCACGGCGGCTCCCCAGGCAACCAATCAGCGGCTGTCGTCAAGCCGGGTCGTCGCCCGGGCAGCCCGGGTGGCCCGGGCAGCCCGGGCGCGCAGCGCGATCCGTCTAGAGCGGCACCGGCGGCACCGCGGCACTCGGTTTGTTTCGTGATGGCGTCGTTATATTCAGTTTCGGTATTCATTTGTGTTCTTTCACCCCCAGAAGGCGCGTCCTTCCTTTGTGTATATATTTGATGTATCGTGCAGAATAAAGGTTGTTTTCCGTCTGTCTTTCGAAAACATCACATTGGCGACGAGGATGTAGCCCGTTCCAAGCTACCTTCGGCATCCCGTACCGTCCGGCTACGCCCGCCCCGCCATGAGCTTCCCCGGCCTCGCTCCGCCGCCGCCGTTCCTCCAGACGCCCGGCCGTCCGTCCCTGCCATGGGAGGAGTGGGAGCAGACTTTTACAGTCTACCTTCTAGCGTCCGGAGCAGCTGAGTGCCCACCAGAGCGACGCAAGGCCATTCTTCTGCATTGTTTGGGGGCGGAAGGGCAGCGTGTTTTCCGGACTTTACCTGCAGGGTCAAGCGCCGCAGCACCGGCAGTTCAAGATAAGCCTACCGCGGCCACTACTGACGTGTACGCGTCTGCTCTCGCCGCCTTACGGAAGCAGTTTTCGACGTCGTGCAACGTAGTCGTCGAGCGTCATCGTTTCCACCGCCGCAACCAACACGCAGGCGAGTCTGTTCATGGCTTTGTTGCTGCTTTACGGCAGCTCGTTTCGCATTGTTCGTTCAATTCACAAGATGAGGCTCTCCGTGACCAATTTGTTGCCGGCGTTGCTTCCAATCGCGTACGTGAACGGTTCCTACTCAAGGGTTCCTCCCTGTCGTTCGAGAGCGCAGTACGAATCGCTCTTCAGTTTGAGCAAGCAGCAAGCAGCTGAAGAACTAAAGGAATTCTCTGCTTCAGTCGAGCCTGTTTCTGTGCGTCGTCCGCATTCTTCGCGAAAAACCAGTTCACAGCCAAAAGAGCATTGTCAGCAGAACTTTTCAAGGAAAGCGAGCGGTTCACGTGCGTCGCAGGGGCACCGCCCCCCTCGGCGAGACATAAATAGCCGGTCCGTTTCACCTCACTGTTTTCGGTGCGGCTCGCGGAACCACCGTGCATCAGTGTCACAGTGCCCAGCGCAGGGAAAGAAATGTTCGTTTTGCGGCGTCAAGGGCCACTTTCAGAGAGTATGCAACCGCAAGCGACAAACGCAAGGCAGGGTTCGTGAAGTTGATTTTGATGACGATGTTTTGTCAAGTGGAAGTTCTGAGCAAGTTTTGACCGTGCAGCATTCTGCTCGCAGAGCAATATACATAAAAGTGAGCGTAGCAGATGTCAGCTTGACATTTCTTGTTGACTCGGGGTCGTCAACAGCTAAGATTGCGCTTGACGTGCACACCGTAGACTGGCTCTACTCGAGCCCAGCTACTTTCACAACTAATAGCCGCAACAGCTACGATCGGGCTTGACATGCACACTGCAGACTGGCTCCACACGAACCCAGCTACTTTAAGAAATAATAGTTGCAACAGCTACAATTGAGTTCGATTTTTACACCGTAGACTGGTTCTGCTCAAGCCCAGCTACTTTCAAAACTAATAGCCACAACGATTGAGATCTGAGGGATCGAGCTTGATCCACATGAACACAAAACGATTTCCTGAGAAACAAATAAGAGTGCGCTCGAACTATGTACAGGGGTGACATTAAAAACATTCTTCAAACCCTGAAAAACATTCAAGGTTAGCAAAGCACCAGTCAATGTGCGGCCAGCAACTAACATGGTTGGCCCAGAAGGTTGGGTCTTCGGCGACAAGATCTTTGTGGCCCCTGGGGTCATTTTCCTCAAGATGCCGAAGTCCGGGGAACGAAAGATTACCAGCTTTGGACTGGCAGCTGGACGAGGATGAGGCGCCCCTTCAGCCTGAGGCAGCACTGCTGCCGTTGGAAAGGCGACCACCACCACCAGGCCTACGCTGACCGGGACCGTGTTGTCCACAATCAGTTTGGAGGCCCAGCATACCACCTGCAGGCTGCAGACAGGCAGTATTATAAATACCTGTTTGCGCAACAGGCGGAAAACATGCTACTCAAATGCAAATGTGTCCTTCTGTGGCTAAATACAGCCCTCGAGGAGCTCAGAACGGCACAGGCGCAGTGCACAAAGCAACAAGGGAGACGCAGATTGCGGCTATGTTTTTATAGGGTTTTATAAGCAGGGCAAAAAGTCTTTGCCCTGCTTGGGCAGGCTGCTCAACAAGAAGGCCCATAAAAAAAGAGGGGGGAGGGGGGAATTTTAAACATATTAAAATTTTTTTTTTCTGTTTGGTCTTCTTTAATGTCCCCACCTTTAGTTTCTAGCATGCACAAACCTTCCACTTCATTATTTTGTTTCCCCGCAGGGGGCACCTGTGAAAGCAGGTGTTTGGAGAGTGGCGTCTCCACAGACCCCGAGCCATGCGGGTTCGCCCGCCCACATCTGGCTGTGCGTGGCTTTCCCGTGTCTGGGGAAAAGGGAATCCTGGTGGTTGAGCTGAGCCCGGGGCAGGTTTGGACCCTTCGGGGCCCCCCGGGTGAGGCAATACACCACTTCGGCCCCCGCTTCTCATAGACGGGAGTCCTGGTAAGGCCCGGCCAGGATGATTCAGTCTAGTCGCCATTTCTTCTACTATCCCCTCCGATCTCTCACTTTTACCTTTCCTGTTTCCTTTACTTCTCTCTCACTTATCTTACTCCTTTTTCACCCCTCTTTGGCGGCAAGGGCTAACCTTGGGTGGCAATGGACCTCTGTCTTGACCCACACTTGGGTATAGTTTCCCGGCAGCACTGTTAGCGTAACGTCTCCAGCCAAGCGCTTCTTGTTATGGTGCGTTACCTAACCCCTTGTTGGGCTCGGTGGTGGGCGGTGCACCGCGGATTCTGAACACCTTTTGCCCTCCTATGGTGCCCCACCCCTCTAAACCCCGTTCAGGGCAAGCCTTTAAAAGGCGTTGTCTTGAACCCAAGACCACTGACAAAGATCCTGAAATCGAAACATTTACAAAGTTTTTCATTGTTCATTCGCTCGATGAACATAAACCTGTTGCAAAGCTGTCGCCCTTTGTTGTTGCCAAAGTACTGGAAAACCTTGTCGGGTTTTCCAGTACTAGGCTAAAAAGCAGCACTCCGGAGACCTCTTAGTGGAGGTAACCACCAAAAAACAAAGTGAAGCGATCCTGAAGTTGACTAGTTTTCTTGATGTCAAAGTGTCAGTTAGCCCTCACCGCACGCTCAACACCATCCGTGGGGTCCTCTCCGAGGACGACTTCTTGCACACTAGTGAGGAAGAACTCCTCGAGGGACTCCAAGGTGTTGGTGTTGTTGCTGTTAAGCGCATTATATTCCGAAAAAATGGTGAGGAAATCCCTTCCAAACACGTCATTCTTACATTTGAACGACACACACTGCCAGAAACCATCAAGGCAGGATACCTTAATTGCCGCATCCGCCCCTATGTCCCCAACCCCCAGCGGTGCTTCCGTTGCCAGCGCTTTGGCCACGGATCGCGCAGCTGTCGAGGGAGAGAGACTTGCGCAAAGTGTGGTAGCCACGACCATCAAGCCGACATCTGTGAAGATGCCATTTCCTGTGCCAACTGCAAGGGTCCTCACCCTGCCTACTCTCGCTCTTGCCCCTTGTGGCGACAAGAGAAAGAAATCCTTACCCTGAGAGCCAAAGAAAACATTTCATATCCAGAAGCTAAGCAAAGATTCTCCTTTCTTTCAAAAGGCACGTACTCCGACGCGGTGCGCAGGGGCCCTCAACCGCGAACGGAATCGAAGGCCACCCAGGTCTCGCCTGAAGCCCTGGCAGTGGCCCTTCGGGCCCCAACCCCCCCGCAGGGGCAGCAGCTCCCCCCACTTTGTGGAGGGAGTACACCAGCTGCCCCCAAGTCTAAGGACAGGCAGGCAACGCCATTGCCAGTCCTTACTTCGTCGCCCTCCCCCAGTGAGAAGGAGCGACACTCCCGCCCCAACTCACTGGAGAGGGCCTCCTCCAAAGAGCGGCACAACTCTCGTGCTGCTCTCCCAGTATCCAAGGGGCCGGAGCAGGCAGAGTTGAAAGACGCTCTGCCCAGCACCTCCGCTGCCTCTTCCGCTGGTCGCGGCCGGGGCCTGGCTCCCCGTGATCAAAGTCGGAAGAAAACACTGGCTAACACCAGCGACACAACTCAAGAGGCAGACTTGTCCATGGAGTTAGACGATTTGGCTGCTCCTGCTTCTGACCCGGATAGTATGGAGTGGCAGACGCAGACCCGTGCTGGGAAGAACAAAAAACCGGTAACTGCGCCGAAGTAATCCAAGTTGTCTCTCTCCCTAGTTTTAATCCTTTTACTACAGAGTTTTATTGATTTACATTTTCCGATTTTAAACAAATTTTATAAATGGCAAAAGTAAATTTTATGCAATGGAACTGTCGCGGCCTTTTAAGAAATATTGATGATATAAATCATTTCATGGATGAGCTTCGGCCGATAGCTCTTGCTCTTCAGGAAACTCATCTCCATGATCGCTCTCCTCATATTTTAAGACGTCACCGGGTCTTTAGGAAAGACCGTCTTAGTGATACTGCCTCTGGTGGCGTGGCAGTGGTTGTACAGGGTGGGGTCGCCTGCTCTGAGGTCCCGCTCTGCACACCACTTGAGGCTGTGGCAGTGCGCCTTCTTTTAGACCGCCTCATAACTGTAGTATCACTTTATTTACCACCTAATACTCCATTTCATCTTAGTGAATTGCAGGGTCTTGTAGATCAGCTGCCACAACCCTTTATCATTCTAGGCGATTTTAATGCCCATCACCCCCTTTGGGGTAGTATCCGTCAAGACTCTCGTGGAGGTGTAGTTGAACGTTTTTTATTGGCATCTGGGCTATGCCTTCTTAATGGGAGAGAGCCAACATTTTTCAGTGCAGCTCACACCACATTTACATCCATAGATCTGTCGATCATTGTTTCCTTGCTTTACTTGGAATGTTCTTAACAACCCTTTTGGCAGTGATCACTTTCCGATTGTTTTAAAGAGTGTTGTTCAGCTGCCCTCACTTTTGAAACGTATCCCTAGGTGGAAGTTAGATAAAGCTGACTGGTCACTTTTTGGGTTACATTCCACCTTGGACCCTTCTCTGCTTTCTTCTATGTCACCCGAAGATGCTACACTGTATATTACTGAGCAGATACTAAATGCTGCTGAGGTGTCTATTCCACGAACCTCTGGTAATGTGCCAAAAAAATGCAAACCATGGTGGAACAAGGAGTGTGCCACAACCTTAACGGATCAAAACAGGGCTTGGGGCAAATTTCGCAGATATCCCACATCACGAAATCTCGCAGAGTTCAGGCAGCGGAAAGCTAAAGCCCGTTGGACCAGGAAACAGTCAAAATGGAAATCCTGGATGAAGTATGTTTCTTCTATAAATAGTTTTGTGCCAGCCAAGGAGGTTTGGGATAGATACAGGAGAATAAATGGAGACTATGGGTGCTATACAATTCCTACTTTTGATCCCCCTTCTTCATCTTTAGTTGACATCGGCAACATCCTTGGTGAACATTTTTATAGCACATCCAGCTCGGCAAACTACAGTGATTCGTTCAGTAGATTTAAATCTCGTGCAGAGCGGCAAAATATCTCCATGTCTGGAGGAGACTCTGAAGGCTCCGTTATACTCCGACGTAACGCGCGCGCAGGCGAACGCTGGCCGAAGTCGGCTACGTCACGTCAGTCACGCCGCGCGCGTCAAAAATTTGCCCTCTTTATACTCCGGCGGCCCTGGCGACTCCCGCGGCTGCGCGTCGGTGGGCCGCCGGCATGGCGCATGCGCAGAATCTGACTACGAGGGCACGTTTCCTGTGAGAGTGCGCCACTTCCGGTTCCTTTTCGTTTCGAATAGCAGACGAGAATGCTCGTGCTTCTTGAGCGCCAAGTTCGAGCGATGGCGTGGACGTACCTTGCACGACGAA
Organism: Ixodes scapularis; assembly: GCF_016920785.2. NCBI lineage: Eukaryota > Metazoa > Arthropoda > Arachnida > Ixodida > Ixodidae > Ixodes > Ixodes scapularis. The sequence continues at coordinate 63,855,083 of NW_024609857.1, read as the reverse complement.
AACTCGCGCTTGCACTGTTGGTGCACCGCCTGCGCCGCAAGCGTAGGTGGTAAATGTTTATACGCTACATCTTTGACAAGCGCACGGTCTACGGCACTCAAGCTTCCTCCTGTCGTAGAAACACAGGTGAGGACGAATTCCCTCGATCAGCTTCTCGACCCCCGACCGAGTCCGATTCTTCGAACATGGCGCCACACGAAGTGCTCCCGTCGTCTGCTATTGCTCGTATTCGCCGCGCTTCCCGCGCGAGGGCTGCCGAGAGCCAGCGCGTGATGCATCCTGGTCCGGCGTCGCCGGCGCGGCCGGCGCGGAATATGGCATGCTCCATTTTGGCGTCGAGGTGGTCAGGCTGCGTCGAACGCCGCCGGTCGCGTCGGTTACGCCACGACGCCGGAGTATAGAGCGTCGGGTTTTCGCCGACGTGACGTCGCATGCGCACGCGTTACGTCGGAGTATAACAGAGCCTTGAGCCTTATAACCAGCCTTTCACGCAGTGTGAACTTGAAATGGCACTTGACATAACGAGGGTTTCTGCTCCAGGGCCCGACGCAGTTCATTATGAAATGCTTCGTCGCCTTTCTCCTGAATCCCTGAAAAGTCTTCTCTTGTTCTTCAATTTATTGTGGGAAAAAGCCTGCTTTCCCCATGCCTGGAAGCATGCACATGTCATCCCGCTCCTTAAGCCACAGAAAGACCCTTCACTACCATCAAGTTACCGTCCCATTGCTCTGACGAGCTGTGTCGGGAAAACATTTGAAAGGCTTATAAACAGGCGGTTAATATACATATTAGAAAGGCAAAAGGTTCTTGACAAATATCAGTGCGGGTTTCGCCGAGGTCGATCTACTCTCGATAATTTGGTTCGCCTGGAAACCGTTATACGCGAAGCATTTGTGAACAAGCAGCACTGTGTTGCAGTGTTTTTTGACTTAGACAAGACATATGATACCACTTGGAGATATGGTATCCTGAAAGACTTGTATGCTTGCAATATCCGTGGTAGGATGTTGCAATGCATTAAGAACTTTTTAACAAACAGAACCTTTCAAGTCCGGCTTGGCAGCACCCTTTCTAAACCTTTTGTTCAAGAAAACGGAGTCCCACAGGGGGGCATTTTGAGCGTCACTTTGTTTATACTGAAAATGAATTCTCACACAAATGCTACCTCGGTCTATTTCCTACTCTCTTTATGCCGACGATATACAGATCTCCTCATCTTCTTGCAATCTTTCTAGTTGTGAGCGGCAGTTACAACTGGCTATAAACAAACTTTGTAAGTGGGCGGACGAAAATGGCTTCAAGTTCTCTGTTGCAAAGACAGTCTGTGTGCCTTTTTCCCTACGTCGCGGGCTTTCCTTAGACCCAGCTTTGGAACTAAACGGTACTCTGATCCCTGTTAGGAAGGAGCACAGGTTTCTTGGTGTTATATTTGACAAAAAACTTACCTTCATTCCCCACCTGAGATTTCTTAAGGAAATTTGCCTTCGTTCCACAAACCTTCTGAAAGTTTTGGCTCATAAATCATGGGGGTCGGATCGGAAATGTCTGTTGCATTTGTACGCCGTGCTTGTGCAATCTCGTCTCGATTATGGCGCCGTGGTGTACGGATCAGCTCGCCCATCTGCTCTCAGGATGTTGGATCCTGTACATCATCTTGGCTTGCGTTTGGCAACAGGTGCTTTTCGGACATCGCCTGTACTTAGTTTGTATGCGGAATCAAATGAGATGTCGCTGTCTAAAGGACGTCAATACCTCAGCCTAACCTACGCGTCTAAGATCCTAGCAAACCCTGATCACCCAACGTATCATTCCGTACAAAGATCTCAATTCTACCGTCTCTTTGAAAATAAGCCAAGCATTGTGAGACCCTTAAGTTTTCGTATAGAGCAATTTTGTTCCTCACTTCAACTTCATCTGGACGAACTTAACCTAATTCAGAACACAGCCTGCGTTACGCCCTGGAATGTAGTGCGTGTTTTTTGCGACTGGACTTTAACTAAGTTTAATAAGAATAGCATATCTGCTCTTGTGATTCAGCAGGAATTCCTAGACCTGGAAGAGAAATATAAAGATTATGCTCACTTTTACACGGACGGTGCCAAGACTTCATCGTTTGTCGGGTGTGCCGTGCATTCAGGTCGTTTTGTAAAAGTTAAACGTCTAGAGAAATTTGCGAGTATATTTACTGCTGAAATCTATGCTGTGTCTTTTGCATTGGATTATATTCTGAAGACTAAAACTAGACGGGCCGTAATATTTGTGGACTCTCAAAGTGCTATTACTGCAATATGCTCTCTAAAAGCCACTAAGAATATGCTTGTGGAACAGGTGCGAAGTAAACTTAACGGAGCTTTACGTAAGGGTCACAATATAAAATTCTGCTGGGTTCCGAGTCATATGGGTATAAAGGGTAATGAGGAGGCAGACAGGCTCGCTGCATCTTCAGGTAACTTCTCTAAATATCAAGCAAGCTTGCCCTATCAGGATATCAAATCATTAATTAAGTCATCACTTTTTAGTTTGTGGCAGACAGAGTGGGCCATGGAGACTAATAACAAGCTCCATGTAAGCAAACCAGTCCTTGGGTCTTGGGCGAGCTCCTCACTTAAGAACCGCTTTCACGAAGTTGTATTGTGCCGGCTTCGAATCGGGCACTCCTTCCTTACACACAGATATCTCCTTTGTGGGGAGGATCCACCAGTTTGTGAGCACTGTGGAGACAATCTTACTATTCTTCATATTTTGTGGATCTGCCCGGAATTCGACACTGAACGACGCGCTCATTTTCCTGAGTTTTTTAGATTTTGTATTCCATTTCATCCCGCTCTTTTGCTGGGAAAGCACCCTCTCGTTCCTCTTGATCGAGTTTTATCATATATTACTAGTACTGGCCTTATACACCAGATCTAATCCCAGTTTTTTCAGGATCATCTTTTTGTAATGAAGTAACTATAGGAGTTTCATCAGTTAATTTAGTCTGGCGCAGTATGGCCTCCGTTGCTGTTGCGCCATAAAACCCGCAAACAACAAATCATTATTTTGTTTGGCAGCATGCAAAACTAAAGAAATTATGGCTTCATAGAAAGGTTGCAACAACTTTTAGACACTCAGCCAATTAAGGGGGGACACTGGCTAGAGGTCAAACTTTTGAACTACTCAAGTGATTGGAATGAAATTTGCAGGGGAGACTTAGCTTCAGATGTAGGTGTACTATGCAAACTTTCAGCTCTCTAGGACAAATTTACATACCTGCATAAAATGATGTGTCACTTTTCATTAAGAAATCTATGATATGCAAATGAAGCTATTAAGCATAATTTTGACTGCTTGAATATAAAGTGTGGGATATGGGACCTCGGGCTATCTAGTTTTAATAACTTAAATGTAAATATTTCAGGAAGAATTATTACCTCAAACTATGAGATGCATATCTTTCCTATGCCAATTTTCGAAAACTTATTGTTTTATCACTGACGACTTCAACTTATAACAAAATAAAGTAGATAGCCCGATTCCCCAGTAAATTTCAGTTCAGAAACATCTTCATTGTGGTATCTGAATACTTTCACCTTTGAACAAAAGATTCCTTCGTAAGAAATTTGCAGCAAAAAGTAGAACTGAGAAAAATGCATTCAAACATTGAACTCCTTTACTTTGTTACTGCCTCACAATGTGTTGAAAATATTTTATATCAACGTAACTATTTGGCATATGGTAATCAAATTTGGTGTAAGGGTGTATAATTAGTTTCTAAAACTGAAAACCTCAAAATTAAAAAATGAATATTTTCAAAAAAATTTAAAATTTAGGCCCATGTCCCCCCTTAAAAGCAAACGTCAAAACCACAAAAACGCCTGCCACGGCCGCACCTTAAGAAAAAGGTTTGCCTTCTGCACCACCGCATTTGTACAGGCTTTTTGAGACTTCACCGCCGAGTGGCATGCAGGCAGCGTCAATGCGTTTAGTATTTGTGTCGTGCCGTGAATGACATGAAGTTCAACGCCGTTAAGTTCACCGGCACTGCAGTTTTGAGGATATTGATATAAATAATTCTTCTGGTGCTGGAAAATCATAGTGTCTGCACAATACACCAAAACAGGAACATGCACAAGCTACAGCACAAAGCGAAATCCTATTTGGATCGCATTCAATTACTGTTGGCTCTAGGTAGAGTCAGTGGCGTACCACAGCTCGGAAATTGTATAGCAAAAACTCGCAATGCAGAACCCAGCGACCCTCGGCTCAAAGCTTGTAGCTCAATCCACACCCCTGCCCATTGCACAAGAGAAAGACGCCATGTTTGTTCAACAGGAAACTAAACTCTGTCTCACCGTCACTTGGCAAAGAGAAAGTGCTACGGTCCCCTCCATTCAATCAGTGACAGAGGCAAAGCGTAACCCAAGCAGTTGAAAAAGTGGGAAAGGAGGAACTTGGAAGTTGCTTTCTCTCCCCTGAAACTTAACCTGTAACTCAAAATTTTCACAAAAGCAGCATTCTTCTCTTTTTCGCCCACGTCTTTGACAGCACTGTACGGACCTAGTGAGTCAAGTCTCTTCCCAACCTGCTGATTGGTTTGCTTAGACTGTAGCCTTCGCCGTTTCCCAACCCAGTTATGATGTAATGGAGTACAGAAAACCTGCGGCAGACGAACGAAGGAAACCCAAGGGAGTTAAAAAAGAAAAAAACATGTTTAACACAATCTCACTAATATCATAGCAATGTTTCGGAAACAAGGCTAAAAAGAACAATAAGAGTTTTTTTTAAAGTGGTGAAGTTACACCCAGCAAATTATTTTGGTTGAACTATATTTAGCTACGCAGTGAAATATGGCATGCTTTGGCTCTGTATCTGTATTTCCGCAGAAAGTTGACCCTTCATTGGCATCAGAAAAATTAACGTGCCTCATTATCGTGTCTGACAGCGTAAGAAATGCAGAGTGTATTTTAATATGGTCACGCTTCTAGGTTTGCAATTATTTCTTACTGGAAAAAGTCGAAAGCTCATTGGCGGAGGCGCGAAATTAAGATACTCAGAACGTATCGCACCCTTTAGAACAGAAAACAGCGTGATGTACCCAAAAGCCATAAATCTAGCGAACTGAGGTAATAGGGCCTGTGAGGATCATGGACACAGAGAAGTCAGGATCGGGAGTTTCAGCTCATTGTCTGTGGGGTTACAACAACAAACAGAACTCTGGACTCCACTTATTGTGATGCTCGATACAACTGTACTCAGCAGTTCTTTTGCCAGGCCCCATGATACTGCTGCTGTTTGCCATTCGGTGCAGTCTGGCTACAATCAAATTTTATCTACAACCTGGCATGGTGGCTATCGTAGGATACGCTGTGCACATAAACCAGTTTGTTCATAGCCTGACTATTCAATGCGCAGTGTGCCCTTTGCGCTTTAGAAAAAGGTAGCTCCAAGACACCTCACAGGCACACTGTTTCTCTGAAAGCAGCTCTCCATAACACCTGCCTTTCGATTACAAACCGTGTTGTTCCGTAATCCTGGTTGTACGTACACTCCACTGGCGCGGTCGGCGATCGGAAAGGCCCTATTACCCACGCTCTGCACAGGTAGCTGCAACGGCCTAGGAGGAGGCCGCCGTACGTGCCCATCGTGACGTTCTCCCCGTCACTGCTCTGCAACAGCACGTAGGAATCGTGGATGCTTCCGGGTCACATGGCACCACATTCAGGTTCCTCGAGCACGCGTCCACAATCAGCTGCACGTTGATGGAGTGACCGTAGTGCTTGTTCACGAACAGTTCCTCGTGCACGGCGGCCATTGGATCCGAACGTGGGTGCCGTCGATGACTCCCACGACGCCCGGAAAACCGCCCATGGCGTAAAACTTCTGCTCCAGTTCGGGGAATTCCGCTGCTGTTGACCACCCGACGGAGGAAACGTGGTTTACACCGTCAGTTGAATACTATAGCAGTTTCCATTGCCGACATAGTCCTCAAAAGAACGAAGCTTGCCGCGAGATATGATCAATACATGTCATTCACTACCGTTTTGAAGAGTATGCTCCTTTTTCAAAACTCACTCAAGTATCCACCAGCTGTTTCCACTGACAAGTTGTGAAACTCGTTATTTCAAAACTGTTTTCGTAATGAGAAACTCACCGTGATACGAAAGACCGTGCCACACCAAAGACAATAAAAAATAGAGAGAGCTTGGGGAAGGACCACTACACAACGTTTTGAGGACGCAATGACGGCGCTGCATGTTGATCAGAAGAGCTGAACTAACGAAAACAAAAGTCTCGATTGCTCCAAAATTATTTTGCAGCTGGCCGCTTAACCCTTTATTGGTCACAGATGTTTCCATGAGAAAAAATTTATTAGACAACGTTTTGTGGTTAAAATGGCGCAATCATGCAGATGAAAAATAATCTCTAGCAAGCGTCACAACATTTGTCCAGTTCCAGATCTGTATCCCAGTGGATACATTGCCTCTTAAGGTAACCCTTACAGCCCACGAGTGTGGAAGCTCCAGAAACAGTTCCTTGGTTGTTAAAGCACAGGAGCATGTCACATTTCGTGCACTTTACACGTGTTTGCCCAGTGGAACAATACCGGCACCTCCTTTTGTGCCGAAAGAAGGCCAGTGTCCAATAGTGTCATATCTCACGTCGTCAGCTGGCCTTGAAGCCTTTGCCTTGCGGATCTTTTTTGTGGAACCTCATCAAAAGATGGTCTACCTCTTTTTCTCTTTCCTGCTTTTAGAAGGGATTCACCGACAGCCACTCGAAAGTCCTTCAGTGCAAGTGCCGGTTGATTCAGAAGAATGCGACAGTCACGGCGATAGAGCAACCAGGCATTGTTGATAGATATATCAAGCAACGGTGCAAACAACTTCAAATCTTTTTGATTTCAAAGGTGTTCTGTAAAGCTCAATTAGCATATCAGCGAGGTCTACGCCTCCCATGTGGTTGTTGTACTCCAGTACAATTCGAGGGCATGGTACTGCAACTTTCTTTGATTCCTCCTTCGAGAAGCGCTTGACAGTACCTTCTGGCTGAACGCCAACAAAGTTGCTCGCAAGGTTCACAACTTTATTGTCAACCCATTTGATGATGGTGACACCTGAGGTCTTCTCTGTCTTTTGATCATAATGTCCACGGCCTTTCTTCAAAAGGGCCTTGTCCTCTAGAAGGGGACATCCACGCATTCTTGGAGATTGTATAGTGTCCAGTGACACCGTTCCAAATGTCTCTTTCAGATATTTTATGAGCTCAATACTGCAGAAAAAGTTATCAAAGAACACTGCGCTTTCTTCTGGGTTCTGGAGAGTACTGCAGAGGTATACAACAGCTTTCCTCCAAGATTGAGGGCCTCCTCCTCCGCACTGAATGTCACATGAGAAAATGTGTCAGCTCCAGCATATGGCAGGATGTCGTAAACCATGCCTGATACGCCTGCACGCACAAATAGCTTGTAGCCCCATTTATGTGGTTTATTCTTCATATACTGCCGCAGCTTCCCAGCTCGTTTGCCTTTGTAGGGCACCATCATCTCGTCGATGGATTGTTGTTTTTCCTCTTCAACCTTCCTGAAGTTCCCACGAAGTAGTCCAAAGGCAGGCCGTATTTTTGTAAACTTGTCCGTTGCGTCTTCTGTCGAAGTGAAGTGTACTAGTCTTCGGAGCTTCTTGAAGCGTTTTACAGGCATTACGTCCGCCATGAGAGGGTATCGGAGGCGGTCCGACCAGTAGTCGGAAAGCGCAGGCATCTTCACAACACCCATTAGCACTAAAATGCCCAAGAATTGTTTAATCTCAGCAGCAGATGTGTTGACTGAGGCTCCTTCAGTTCGTACCGAATATAGATTCTTCTCATTTGCGATGAGCTCGATGAATGCACTGTCAAAAAATAACTTGAAGTAGCTAACCGGAGCTTTGACTTCTCCCTGACCATATTGCTCACTTAAAAAATGCCGGGAATAGTCCACATCTCTTGACTCCCATACAAGTGCCAGGGGCCTCTTCTGCTTTTTGGAACATGCGAAAGAACGAGGAGCTTTAGTGTTACAAAGGTCAGCTACGTCAGCCGAAGTGCTAGGTGTAGCAGCATGGGATGTTGATGGCTGTTCTGACGGCAGATTAGTGTCGCTGTCTACTGGTGATGGGCTTTCTGCACGCAGGTGCTCTTTCCGCCAACTCTTGCAGGGCACATAGTCCTCGTCACTATCCCCACTGTGGATTGGGTCATCATCATCAGATGAGGCGATGTCAGAAATCATGTCATTTTCGGGTATAAGGGCCCGCACGCTGCGGTCTCGTTGTCTTGCACGGTAGAATGTGCTTGGGCGCAGCTCCATCTGACAATTAAACAAAAAAAAAGAAAGCTTACGCTTTCCAACAAAAGGCATCTCTGAATGGGCAATGTATCCCCACAGATACATTGATGTTTGGCATGCAATTTTTATAAATCTATTCAAGAAAATGTAAAATTAAGTCGCTCACCTTTTTGTTTGTCGCCCAGCTGTGCCTTTTACACAGTGATCCAACAACGTGATGAACAGGCAATACAAGGAACGCAAATTTACCGCGTGGCTGCCAGACTAAAGCTCACAAGTGTCTGGCCCATACAACAGTCGGAGCTTTTAGGCCCCCTGGTGTCACTATAACGAACTTCACAAACGCGAAAATGGATGAAACCGAAACCGAAACTGAAGATTTGAGGAGGAATGGCAAAACGCCCTTGTATTGAGTTTTTAGTACAAGAAAAAAGTAGATAAAGCCAGTGTATCTATACGGATACATTAACTGTTAAAGGGTTAATAAATGTAACATATAGTTGAAGAGGAACGTTAGAAATAAGATTGTTTTCTTACCTCCAAGACTCCGGTGATGCGCATGTTGCCATCGCGGCGAAACCGAAACCTCGTCAGAAACGTTGAAGGGGCGAAATCGGTCCTGGAAAACACGGTCCGACAGTGCCACGGAGTGCATTCATGCGGCAAAGATTGTTTGGAGCCGGTGTCTTGTGGCCACGTCCGACATTTTGTTTACTCTGAGACCACCAGTGAGCCTTCTCCGTGGCTGTCTCACGATCTGAGACTAGAGTTGAGTCAGAGACTCGGTTTTGGTCTCAAGTCCAGACTAAGTTTCGTTTCGAGCAAGTGGCTAACCTCTGAGACTGTCTCAGTTTGGGTCTCCGTTTGGGTCTCAGTTTGGGTCTTAAATCGGCCGCCAGCTAATTTGCTATGGGCTGTCTCCCGGCTTGAGACACAACTTGAGTCAGAGACTCGGTTTCAGTCTCAAGTCCAGACTAAGTTTCGTTTCGAGCAAGTGGCTCACGTTCGGTCTCGGCTGAGACTGTCTCAAGTTGTGTCTCAACTCTTTCGAGCAAGCGGCCCCTGGTGTCACTCAGCTTGAGCGCGTAGCTTTGGCTAATGCATAGACGCCATTTTACCGCCCAAGTCACGCACCGAGTGCGCGAGAGTGTCACGCGCTGGCACATTCAGGGCAATAATGGATGTCTTCACCCTCAGACAGACTGACATGTAGGCACCCTAGTCGTGGTAAGGAGGTAGCGCCATCTACCGATACGAACACCAAATACACCCGGCTACTGAACCCCTGTCGTATGCGTCGCTGCCCGCCATAGACCCTGGAAGGTTTCTCGGTTGTATTTTTAACAGAACGAGAACTACACTTTGTAATTTTACGAGAAAAAACCGACCTGTGAAATACACCTTTGACGAAAAGTTTAAATTGCTGACTTAAGAATAGGACACCGAAGAGAGCGGATGATGCCTAAATTACGCAATGTCTGCGTTCGAAATTGTAACACTTTACAAAGCTGATACAAACAATACTTGATTCAGTCAAATCGTCATCGCATACCGCACTATCGTTTACAAGCTGAGACAGCCCAATTGAAAATTTCTGGCTGGCTAAATAGTTCAGAGGTTTCACTGTGTCCGCCGTTCCCGTACACTCAGCGACGCTTTTTCGATCAGGAACGACTGCCGGTTAGTGTGACTAGCACATGATTATAAATAGCACACACATTAGGTCATTCTTAATTCTAATTAAACCTACTATTAGCACGTCATTGAGCTTCCAGCTTTTGCTGACACCCCAACACCACGGCCCACCACCACCGGCTTGTTAGGTCGATAAGCCTATTGAGAATCGAGCGTAGCGCATCCTCGAAGCAGTCTACGTACACGAACACACTCGCCCAGTCAAGCGCACAAACGTTAAATACGCACACCAACACGGGAACACGACAACAGCACACGACACACGGCAGGAACGACAGGTTCAGACCCCAGAAATAAGCATCTCGCACACTCCGACTCGCCCCGACGTTTTGACAACCAGATAGGTACGGCACGGGTCCGGGATCGAGTTAAAGGGTTAAGAGTAATCTCATTACAGTTAAAACGTTAAAAATCACAATACACTAATCGGTTACACTGATCATTTATACCTCATCGCTTCATTTGCTTTGCAAGAGAGCAAGCTTTTGACTGAACTGCTTGCTTCGAGTTTTCAAGATGTGAATTAGAGATTTTGGACAGCTTATCACCCATATTGCTCTATGGCATCTTTGTATGTCATGATGGAAAATGAGCCCAGGATTGGGCTCACATGGTCAGGCCAGCCCTTGGCTAAAAGCTCTTCTTTGACACCCTTTATGTCTTCCACCACACCTCAATGTCTATGTGGAAGAAAATTCAAAAAGAAAATTAGGAATTATGCTAAAGTGACCATATTCCTCACACCCCAAAAAGGGAGGGAGGGAAGGAGGGAAGGAAGGAAGGGAAGGGAGAGAGGGGAGGAGGGAGGGAGGGAGGGGAGGGGGGCGGCAGGGCAGCCTAAAGTTGCGACATGTGTTTAAAGTCAACGAATGTAAACATTTCGGCGGAACTCCGCCTGGTTAGGTAAGTAATAAGAAAAAGTACAACGTAGACTCTAACCAATTTCTTCAATGTGCCCGACGTTTCGAAGCCAGCTCGGCTCCTTGTTCACGGGTGACTGTATATGGGCCCAAAGGTAGCAAGCAGCTACATACACGGACTAAAATGCGCCACACACAGAAACAGAAGAAGAAAGCAAAGCTAAGAGAGAAGAGAAGAAAACAACGACAGGTTGCTAACTTTGGGCCCATATACAGTCACCCGTGAACAAGGAGCCGAGCTGGCTTCGAAACGTCGGGCACATTGAAGAAATTGGTTAGAGTCTACGTTGTACTTTTTCTTAAAGTCAACGAATCACACTTTTTATTGTTTCATCCACGCCATGCAGCATTACCTTCCCTCCAGTTTGTTTTCTTCTTAGCCGGTATACAAATTTAATACTTTTGGCTAGAATGGATTTTTTTTAGTAGTCCTTCATTTTTGCTGATGTGTCCAAGGTATTGTTCACATGTCATGTTACGTTCACCTGGAGAATCAGCATTGCCTTGAGTGTTGCCACTTGAAGCTGCTGCTTCTCTGCAGTCCGTACTGTGTTCATCAGCGAAAACACTCTCTCAACTGGTGCATTCATACTTGGCAAACACATGCAGGACTCAATGATTGCCTTGATGATGCACATCATTTCTTTCGAAATGCTGGAGCACTTCCACCCACCGTTCTCCAAACAGTGTCTTCTTGTTCTTCCATTCTTTTAGCCCTTTGGCCGTGACATAACGCAAAACGTTGCATGCCTCATCAAATAAAGCGCTCTCCTCAAGACGGACATGGCTGAACTCTGAAGTGATGACTTGCACACTTTTCTGAACATCGTTCCAAAGTGGTGCTGTGTCGAGAGAGGCTCCGGAACGACCGCTGATCTCATCAAACTGGTTGCACCATCGGTCGAGGTATGACATGCATGTCTGATAGAAATTCCTCACAACTTCTGTTACCGATCCTCTTCGAACTTCTTGTTCCTCAAGCGTAGTAATCATGGAGCGCACGCTTGACGGCAAAAATCCCTGCTGAAGTCTGTCCTGGACTTTCGTCTGCAGCTGGTTTAGGGCTTTGTAAACTTCGATGGTAGTCTTCGAGTCTCCTTCGATCTGCAGCACAGTCGCTTGAAACATGGCAGCTTGGCTGTGCAGGATGTAGAGTCAGAGCTCTCCGCATGCATCTTCAAAAATTGTCTTGATCAAAGAGGGCACTTGTCTGCCGACAAAAAGGTTCAAAGCAGGAAAGGGTTTCAGCACCCTCTCAACAGCTGGCATCAATGCCAACCATGTAGTCTTACTGTGGCCCAGGAGCCGCTGGTACTCCACTGATGCGAAGTCGCAAAACTCCTTGAACGACTCTACCCTGACTGTATAGATGTAAAAGTATGAATATATCTTAACGATCACAGCTTCAATCTCAATTGGGAGGCAGTCAGCTACAGTCTAGATGGTGATGTGGACTATGTGCGCTACACAGCCAATCCCAATGAGCTTGTGAATTGAAGCGTCTTGCATTCTTGCGAAGACTTCCTTTCCCTTCTGTGCGGCACCACCAAAGTTGCAGTTGCACCCCCAAAGTTGCAAAGTTGTTGGCGCTGAAAGTAATCAGCTACGATGTGATGTCGATGGCTTCCAGTGGTGCTTATGATCAGTCTCACCTGGCAATGTTTCGATTTCAAGCAGCTTCGTTTGCACTCCAGCAGCAGAGCTGAAGTAGCGAACCATTATTGGAAACACTTTCAGATCCTTTCAATTCGACGCATCACAGAAGACAGAGATGAACTGAGCATCCTAGAGGTCGGCCTTCACCTTTTCTGCTGCAGAAGGAGCGAGCACATTCAAGGCAACCGCTTCAGCTTTCGTGTGCGCACAGGCAAACTTCTCGTCGAAAAGTTTCTGCAGGAGTTTTGAGGTGCAGTCTATTGACCGAAAGCTTTGGTTGTGGGCAATCGTGTGGAATGCGAACACACCCTCAGAAGCGGCAAGTTTTAACTCCTTGTCCCCGGCGTGTTCTGGCTGCGTCCAGAACACGCCGGGGACAAACAAACCCAGCTGCGAGAACAGCCTTTGGTTTGTCGGGCCCTGGTCACAGACGACCGCCAAAACCTTCAGGCCGCACTCTGCAAGGTGCTTCAAGGCACTGAACAAAAGTGTTTGCAAAATGTCACTTGGCGTTGAGGACGAGGAAAAGAAGTACCCGAGCAATTGCTTCCACTTTCCTCCTATGCTACGAACCATGAAGCAGAGTGCTTCAGTTGCCGGTTTCTGCCCAGGGCGAGGAGAATGCTCCGTCCCAAAATTCTCAAGGCCTACCACAGAATCTGACTGAGTTGAGTACTGCAGCTGAGCATTGATGTGCATCTCATCAAATGACAAAATGCACATCTTCTGCATGTCAGGCATTGAAGTAGCAGCATTCCTGATAGCCTGAAGGATCACAGGACAGAAGCCAGGAGCCTTCGCGACTCCAAGAATGCTACGCTTCAGTGTCGACTTGGATGGTAGCTGCAAATACCTCTTCAACACCCTATATGCTGCAGGACTTTTCAAATACAGGTTAAGGGCCAGCCTCTTATCTGCTGCAGACCACCTCATGCCACGAGGGCGAACGGAAAATGCCTGTACCTGGCTTAGGACGAAGTTGTACACATTGACGGACACACAGGACTTAAGCTGTTCCAGCATTTGACTTCTAGTTGCCGTCCTCTTGGCACTGAAGGTCAGCTTTTTCTTCAGCTTGCTGACTCTCACCCTGAGGTTCCAGATCAGCCTGGTCTTTGGGGTCAGCAGCCGCCGCTTGCCGCTGCTACTGTCTTCAGGGGCTTTTCTTTTCAGGCACCTCGCTACGGGAGTTGTCAAGAGGGCAGAGCTGGACAAGAATAACAATGCAGCATACATAAGTACAACTTGCAATAGAAAATAATGAAATTATGCTAGAATGCAACTAGAGGCCCTTCTATTGAAAGCGCCGACATAAGGTGCTGTTGGCAATATATGTCCCCGCAAACTTCGAGTCAAATAAGAGGACAAACTCCCACCGTAGTACCACTTGCAACATTCATTAAATATTTTATGACCAGTTCTCATTTAGCTGATTAGCTAAAGGACCGGTAAGTGAGAAATTTGTTGGAGATTCTTTAATACCCCTCTTATCTATTTTACGGCACAGAAGAAAGACCTCACTAGATGCCCTTCGTGATTTTTGTATAACTTCATGGTTCCAAAAATGTTGATGTCACCAGGCTCGAAAGCCTTCCAAAGCGGAGCAACCAGAAGTCTTTTAGGGGGGCAAGAGTGTGTTTGTAAACAGTAAAAAAGTCTATAGGGCTGTGCGGCTGAAGTTTCGCCGCGCGTACGCAGCGCCACTCTTCCCCCTGGCGAGGCGCGCCGATACTTGTTAGGAGTACGAGGAGCAGACGACGCAGGAGGCTGGTGCGCTTGTCGTGCTGGCCTCGCGCTTCGTAAAGTAATGTACGGAATGCAAAAGGGCACCCAAATGTCACAGCATCGTATTATACAGAAAGGTATCTGCCTCCCGAAAAGTTTTGTTTAGTTCCTGGGAGGTGATTCAAGAAAGATCGCCAGAAGCATGAATCGCCAGCTGTGTGGAGGACGTTTCTCTCTTGTCGCGTGATTCAGTAATGCAGCTACGCTTGCTTGTCACATTAATAGGGACTTTTCGTAGGTCACACGCGAGAGCATGCAGGGGTTTTGCGTTGGTTGGGGGCGGTATATTAGCTGACGCCCGTGGGGCCCGCAATTTAACACTGACGTTCTATGATAAGTCCCTAATGTAATAGCTACAATGGTTCCCCATGGCTGTCTACAAACGAAACCCGAATATGCAGTTACCATTTTTTTATAAAATACTTTAAATTTGAGAACCAAGCTCACTTTGCTTACCCGCCCATTTTGTTGCCCGATGTTAACAAGAGAAAGCGGGTAAACGGCAACAGACTTGGGGAAAAATCAGGCAGATAATCGTAGCCCCTATTGCGTACTGACTTGAACGCGTAATTGAAAACAAATTGACGGCTGTATTTTAGTTTCTCTATATAATATTAAAATGATGTAGTTAGCCCACAACAGGCATAATCACTTCCTAAGTATGTCACAAAATTAGACTCTAGAACCTCCCTGGGTCGACCAATTTGAGCGTGTTGGCGATTTTAGATGTTCCTAATGTAATAGCTAGGATGGTTCCCCGTGGGTGTCGACAAAATAAACCTGATTATGCAGTTACTATTAAACAAGTTTAAATTTGAGAACCCAGCTCACTTTGCTTACTAGCCATTTTTGCATTTTGATACATTAGTGGAGACTGGGTCGAGAAAGCTAGAAATATCAACTGTGGACAGAAAGAGGCATCTCTCATACACGGTTAATATTTTTAGATTTTTCGCCCCAGTCTTGGGCGATTCATCTAAATGGTTAATATACACACCGGCTCGCCTGCGCTCTCACAGTAATTTCTATCAATTTTGTTTCCCGATGCTTACAAGAGAAGGCGAGTAAGCAGCGAAAGATATGAGGGGAGGCAGATAATCATAGCCCGTATTGAGCACTGATTTTAGCGCATAGTCTAAAAGAGATTTACACTGACGGCCATACTTTAGATTTTTTTTATATTATTAAAATGATGTAGTTCACCTACAACAGGCATAATAACTTTCCCAAGTAACTCTAAAACATCAAACCCGGACATTCCTCGGTCAACCAATAAGAGTGTGTTGGCAATGTTAGATGTTTAAATTGAAAGCAGCATAAAAAGGACGAGGACAGTGCACGCCACAAAGGCCAATAACTAAACATTCAGGGCTGAAATTTAAAATCAGGTAATATTTTCTTGCAGAGAGAGAGAGATGTAATATTGACGATGCTCTCCTGGCACACAGACTCAAGATGGATCAAGTTTAATTGTACCTAAACAGCTAACAATGCAAATAGTGACGCAAAATTTTTTATTTGTTGTGCACCGGAACAGTTTAAAATTATCGTTCTGCGGTCACATAAAAATAAGTTTAAAAAAATGGGACTCTTTACAACGCAAATGCAAGTCGATTGGAGATCCCTTTCTTCACTAATAAAATTAAAAGTGGGTTACTGACGCACGTGCATGAATTGCAATTCTACCGCTTTGAGGACAGCGACAGATGCGCGCAAACACAGCAAGGTGTTGCGGCGTATAGTAATATATATATATATATATATATATATATATATATATATATATATATATATATATATATATATATATATTTTTTTTTTTTTATAGTTGGACCCACTCAAAACAAAAGCGGAGGCTTTATTGACGTACCGTTTCGGTTTTTTATTAGAACTTGACCCAGTGTTGCGATCAGGCTGTACGTGCCTCGTCATTAACTTCACCCGGATGAATTAGGACAGGCGCGGCATGCTTCCAGCAGCCGGTAACTCTGAGAAGTGACCTGAGGTCAAGGTGTGTATGCGACAGCGCAGCTGTGCGCTAAAAGACAATTTAAACAATATTGCATTCTCATCTTTGTCCGAATACTCCTGACTTTGAAGAGCTAGAGAAACCATAAAGATAAAGAGCATTTATCTCGAGGCGGATGTTAATGTCGACGCTGTCTTGCACTTGCGAGACACACTTTGCAAACGACAAATATTCGTATGCCTGGATTATTTGCTCTACCCCGGAGACCTGACACACAGACAACCTTTCTCCGCGGAGGTTCGCCTCCCTAAAAAAATGATCGCAGTTTTTTAACGGACAGAAAGCTTCAACGCGGTGCCCGCCATTGCAACTGGCAGCGCGATGGGAGGGACGGGCGTACGGCTAAGTAGGGCGAATTTGGGCCACGGCGCGGCGCCACTGGTATCGCTCCAGCGCGCCCCCTGGCCCAGCCGAACGGTCCCATACCCTGTTGCAGGTTAAGAAAAGCAGGACAAACTACTACTCACGAAGCCCTACACCCTTTTTACTTTAGTTCGCAAATACTGTAGAAAAGGTGAGAGGGCTCGCCTCTTCTCTAACATTTGCTCTGCTATTATGGAAAGAGTGGAGGGCTTTGCAGCTAGGAGTTTCTTAACCTGCAACAAGGTAATAGCAACTGACAAACTCCAAATACAAAAACTATAGAAACAGCAATACCATCCCTTTGATTTCTTTTTCTATCCCAGACAATTAAAGATTAGCTTTTCAAGCTGTTCCACTCAAAGGAGCAGGGGAGAATCAAAAGATAAAGAAGGTGTTCCGCAGGAACTTTCAGCACGTTTGGGTTTAACAGAAGAAAGCTGCACACTATAAAGAAGGCACATGCAATAATGCACAAAGGGTTGAATCCTATTTAGACACGAAACTTCATGGTGTATCAATGCAGTGGTTTTCAGTTGCCAATGTGACCAAGACTGGTAACATTGGCAACCTCTAAATAACACTCACTATTCCCAGCAGGACACATAAACATCATGTGTAAATAGGACAGCATAGCATTTATACGCCCCAGTGCCTTGCGCATTCCTAAGATGGCCCCAAATTTGAGAAAAACATTTCATAATGCAGTTTACCTGTTCCTTCAATTGTTATTTTTATCAATTACATTAGAGCATGCACGGAATTTATGTCTTACTCTGATCCATGACTAGGCACTGGGCTCAGGACAGGTGTGAGGACAGGCGGTGACCGACTTAGCTCTTCAGCCACGCAGGGAGGCCTGGAAGTAGTAAAAAAAGCAAAATTGAGTATCCCGTGGACGCCTCACATGTTCAATGGACCTATAGTAAATCAAAAGGGCATCGCTTACTGAGGGCGCGCCTGGCTTGGTTCCGAGGGGATCGTTTGCGAGGGCCCGGGCACTGGGCTTGGCACAGCCAGAAGGACAGGCAACGTCTGGCTTGGCTCTGGGCCGGGAAGTCTGGAGAGGGCAAAAAGCAAAATGGGTATCCAGAGCATTCTTGCATTCGATGCAACAAGCAAAACGAAAGAGCATCTCTTACTGAGGCGCCTGGCTTGGTTCCGAGGGGATCGTTTGCGAGGGCCCGGGCACTGGGCTTGGCACAGCCAGAAGGACAGGCAGCGTCTGGCTCGGCTCTGGGCCGGGAAGTCTGGAGAGGGCAAAAAGCAAAATGAGTATCCAGAGCATTCTTGCATTCGATGCAACAAGCAAAACGAAAGAGCATCTCTTACTGAGGCGCCTGGCTTGGTTCCGAGGGGATCGTTTGCGAGGGCCCGGGCACTGGGCTTGGCACAGCCAGGACAGGCAACGTCTGGCTTGGCTCTGGGCCGGGAAGTCTGGAGAGGGCAAAAAGCAAAATGGATATCCAGAGCATTCTTGCATTCGATGCAACAAGCAAAACGAAAGAGCATCTCTTACTGAGGCGCCTGGCTTGGTTCCGAGGGGATCGTTTGCGAGGGCCCGGGCACTGGGCTTGGCACAGCCAGAAGGACAGGCAGCGTCTGGCTCGGCTCTGGGCCGGGAAGTCTGGATAGGGCAAAAAGCAAAATGGATATCCAGAGCATTCTTGCATTCGATGCAACAAGCAAAACGAAAGAGCATCTCTTACTGAGGCGCCTGGCTTGGTTCCGAGGGGATCGTTTGCGAGGGCCCGGGCACTGGGCTTGGCACAGCCAGAAGGACAGGCAGCGTCTGGCTCGGCTCTGGGCCGGGAAGTCTGGAGAGGGCAAAAAGCAAAATGGATATCCAGAGCATTCTTGCATTCGATGCAACAAGCAAAACGAAAGAGCATCTCTTACTGAGGCGCCTGGCTTGGTTCCGAGGGGATCGTTTGCGAGGGCCCGGGCACTGGGCTTGGCACAGCCAGAAGGACAGGCAGCGTCTGGCTCGGCTCTGGGCCGGGAAGTCTAGAGAGGGCAAAAAGCAAAATGGATATCCAGAGCATTCTTGCATTCGATGCAACAAGCAAAACGAAAGAGCATCTCTTACTGAGGCGCCTGGCTTGGTTTCGAGGGGATGGTTTGCGAGGGCCCGGGCACTGGGCTTGGCACAGCCAGAAGTACAGGCAGCGTCTGGCTCGGCTCTGGGCCGGGAAGTCTGGAGAGGGCAAAAAGCAAAATGGATATCCAGAGCATTCTTGCATTCGATGCAACAAGCAAAACGAAAGAGCACCAAACTTGCAAAACGAAAGAGCACCGCTTACTGAGGGCGTGCCTGGCTTGGTTCCGAGGGGATCGTTTGCGAGGGCCCGGGCACTGGGCTTGGCACGGCCAGAAGGACAGGCAGCGTCTGGCTCGGCTCTGGGCCGGGAAGTCTGGAGAGGGCAAAAAGCAAAACGGATATCCAGAGCATTCTTGCATTCGATGCAACAAGCAAAACGAAAGAGCACCAAACAAGCAAAACGAAAGAGCACCGCTTACTGAGGGCGTGCCTGGCTTGGTTCCGAGGGGATCGTTTGCGAGGGCCCGGGCACTGGGCTTGGCACGGCCAGAAGGACAGGCAGCGTCTGGCTCGGCTCTGGGCCGGGAAGTCTGGAGAGGGCAAAAAGCAAAACGGATATCCAGAGCATTCTTGCATTCGATGCAACAAGCAAAACGAAAGAGCACCAAACAAGCAAAACGAAAGAGCACCGCTTACTGAGGGCGTGCCTGGCTTGGTTCCGAGGGGATCGTTTGCGAGGGCCCGGGCACTGGGCTTGGCACGGCCAGAAGGACAGGCAGCGTCTGGCTCGGCTCTGGGCCGGGAAGTCTGGAGAGGGCAAAAAGCAAAATGAATATCCAGAGCATTCTTGCATTCGATGCAACAAGCAAAACGAAAGAGCACCAAACAAGCAAAACGAAAGAGCACCGCTTACTGAGGGCGTGCCTGGCTTGGTTCCGAGGGGATCGTTTGCGAGGGCCCGGGCAGTGGGCTTGGCACGGCCAGAAGGACAGGCAACGTCTGGCTCGGCTCTGGGCCGGGAAGTCTGGAGAGGGCAAAAAGCAAAATGGATATCCAGAGCATTCTTGCATTCGATGCAACAAGCAAAACGAAAGAGCACCAAACAAGCAAAGCGAAAGAGCACCGCTTACTGAGGGCGTGCCTGGCTTGGTTCCGAGGGGATCGTTTGCGAGGGCCCGGGCACTGGGCTTGGCACGGCCAGAAGGACAGGCAGCGTCTGGCTCGGCTCTGGGCCGGGAAGTCTGGAGAGGGCAAAAAGCAAAATGGATATCCAGAGCATTCTTGCATTCGATGCAACAAGCAAAACGAAAGAGCACCAAACAAGCAAAACGAAAGAGCACCGCTTACTGAGGGCGTGCCTGGCTTGGTTCCGAGGGGATCGTTTGCGAGGGCCCGGGCACTGGGCTTGGCACGGCCAGAAGGACAGGCAACGTCTGGCTCGGCTCTGGGCCGGGAAGTCTGGAGAGGGCAAAAAGCAAAATGGATATCCAGAGCATTCTTGCATTCGATGCAACAAGCAAAACGAAAGAGCACCAAACAAGCAAAACGAAAGAGCACCGCTTACTGAGGTGCCTGGCTTGGTTCCGAGGGGATCGTTTCGAGGGCCCGGGCACTGGGCTTGGCACGACCAGAAGGACAGGCAACGTCTGGCTCGGCTCTGGGCCGGGAAGTCTGGAGAGGGCAAAAAGCAAAATGGATATCCAGAGCATTCTTGCTTTCGATGCAACAAGCAAAACGAAAGAGCACCAAACAAGCAAAACAAAAGAGCACCGCTTACTGAGGGCGTGCCTGGCTTGGTTTCGAGGGGATCGTTTGCGATCGCCCGGGCACTGGGCTTGGCACAGCCAGAAGGACAGGCAACGTCTGGCTCGGCTCTGGGCCGGGAAGTCTGGAGAGGGCAAAAAGCAAAATGGATATCCAGAGGATTCTTGCATTCGATGCAACAAGCAAAACGAAAGAGCACCAAACAAGCAAAACGAAAGAGCACCGCTTACTGAGGGCGTGCCTGGCTTGGTTCCGAGGGGATCGTTTGCGAGGGCCCGGGCACTGGGCTTGGCACGGCCAGAAGGACAGGCAGCGTCTGGCTCGGCTCTGGGCCGGGAAGTCTGGAGAGGGCAAAAAGCAAAATGGATATCCAGAGCATTCTTGCATTCGATGCAACAAGCAAAACGAAAGAGCACCAAACAAGCAAAACGAAAGAGCACCGCTTACTGAGGGCGTGCCTGGCTTGGTTCCGAGGGGCTCGTTTGCGATCGCCCGGGCACTGGGCTTGGCACAGCCAGAAGGACTGGCAACGTCTGGCTCGGCTCTGGGCCGGGAAGTCTGGAGAGGGCAAAAAGCAAAATGGATATCCAGAGCATTCTTGCATTCGATGCAACAAGCAAAACGAAAGAGCACCAAACTTGCAAAACGAAAGAGCACCGCTTACTGAGGGCGTGCCTGGCTTGGTTCCGAGGGGATCGTTTGCGAGGGCCCGGGCACTGGGCTTGGCACGGCCAGAAGGACAGGCAGCGTCTGGCTCGGCTCTGGGCCGGGAAGTCTGGAGAGGGCAAAAAGCAAAACGGATATCCAGAGCATTCTTGCATTCGATGCAACAAGCAAAACGAAAGAGCACCAAACAAGCAAAACGAAAGAGCACCGCTTACTGAGGGCGTGCCTGGCTTGGTTCCGAGGGGATCGTTTGCGAGGGCCCGGGCACTGGGCTTGGCACGGCCAGAAGGACAGGCAACGTCTGGCTCGGCTCTGGGCCGGGAAGTCTGGAGAGGGCAAAAAGCAAAACGGATATCCAGAGCATTCTTGGATTCGATGCACCAAGCGAAACGAAAGAGCACCAAACAAGCAAAACGAAAGAGCACCGCTTACTGAGGGCGTGCCTGGCTTGGTTCCGAGGGGATCGTTTGCGAGGGCCCGGGCACTGGGCTTGGCACGGCCAGAAGGACAGGCAACGTCTGGCTCGGCTCTGGGCCGGGAAGTCTGGAGAGGGCAAAAAGCAAAATGGATATCCAGAGCATTCTTGCATTCGATGCAACAAGCAAAACGAAAGAGCACCAAACAAGCAAAACGAAAGAGCACCGCTTACTGAGGGCGTGCCTGGCTTGGTTCCGAGGGGATCGTTTGCGAGGGCCCGGGCACTGGGCTTGGCACGGCCAGAAGGACAGGCAGCGTCTGGCTCGGCTCTGGGCCGGGAAGTCTGGAGAGGGCAAAAAGCAAAATGGATATCCAGAGCATTCTTGCATTCAATGCAACAAGCAAAACGAAAGAGCACCAAACAAGCAAAACGAAAGAGCACCGCTTACTGAGGGCCTGCCTGGCTTGGTTCCGAGGGGATCGTTTGCGATCGCCCGGGCACTGGGCTTGGCACGGCCAGAAGGACAGGCAACGTCTGGCTCGGCTCTGGGCCGGGAAGTCTGGAGAGGGCAAAAAGCAAAATGGATATCCAGAGCATTCTTGCATTCGATGCAACAAGCAAAACGAAAGAGCACCAAACAAGCAAAACAAAAGAGCTTCTCTTACTGAGTTTCCTGGCTTGGTTCCGAGGGGATCATTTGCGAGGGCCCGGGCACTGGGCTTGGCACGGCCAGAAGGACAGGCAACGTCTGGCTCGGCTCTGGGCCGGGAAGTCTGGAGAGGGCAAAAAGCAAAATGGGTATCCAGAGCATTCTTGCATTCGATGCAACAAGCAAAACGAAAGAGCACCAAACAAGCAAAACAAAACCCAGCTGAAAATTCCCATTAGATCCAATTGGAATTCTAACTGGTTTTAATTGGAAACAATTGGTTTTAGTGGGTTCCAATTGGAAGCACACTGGCCGATGGGTCTCATTAATTGGAAAAAAAGTTTCCAGTTGGAATCTTAATGGGTTCCAATAGACCGATGTCACCAAGTGAACTGGGCAGGCGCGCGCATTCCGGAAGTGGTGCCGCCGCCATGCTACTTGTAGTCATCCCTTCCCGGCTACATATGGCTGCGCGTACGTACATCATCATAGATTCTCATTTGGCACGCCCCGGTATCCCCTTGATTTTCTTGAACGTCTTTACTTCATAAGATTGGGTTGTTTGTTATGCCTTACTTTCCTCAGCAAGTGCAGAAAAGCAGTTTCAGTCGTCTTATTGCTTTCGAATCGCTTTGTCATCTGCTTCGTCGTCGTCTGCGTCGTCGTCTGCTTCGGGGTAATCCTACTGCAGCCGCGGAAAAAACAAAACAAAAAAACAACGGCGCCACTACTCGAGCATTCCGACTCCTCGGACGTCTCAATTACCTTGCAAACAAGTGAACATCTAGTGCAATTAGCCCCGAGAAGTTCGCGTGGCGCCCCCTTACGGCGAACCGGGGTGACGTCACGGCGAGGAGAGAATTTTTCCCCGACTCGGCCCGCTCGCCCTGTGGAGGCTGTGACGACGCTAGCTGTCGGCGCGCTTGTTTCTATTTAATTTTTTTTTTTTGGCATGTTTTTCGTAGGAAGTGTAAAGTTTCATATGTCCCTTTATTGAGGTATGGCCTGTAGCTACAGGCGAAACTTCAAACAGCATTTTAAGCATGGTTGACAGGGCGGGCAACGCAACACAGCTGGTATATGAAAATAAACAAATATGGCCACAATTGCAGGAGCGTCACTATAGATTTACATCTCGTACAATAAAGGCTGCTGATGGTCTGAATGAATCGGCAGGTTATGTATACTATTTTTTTTTGTATCTCTGTTTTTAAACTAAATCGCCCAAGCAGAAAAGCTGCATGCTGCTCGAGCAACATGCTAAATACAGTCTGGGCCATGGAGACAGAATCACAAGTAAGACAGCCCAAGTGCAGGGGCAAAGTAAAAAAAAACAAGGAACATTTATTATATACATTGCTCGCATTTGACCTTTGCTGGATTCGGAAAATATTTCAATGGACTACACGGGTGGTATCTGTGGACTTGTTTATATAAACCCTCAAGTAATGTAAAACAAACGTAAGGGAAGGTGCCTAGCTCGTTATTAGTCCTTTAAGCCCTAAAATTTAGATTTTACTTAAATCGAATTGTCCTGAAGCTAAAATACCAGAAGCTTTTCTCACGCAGACTGTCGCCCTTCACAGGTTCCACATTTTAGGCTACTAGTGCTGCATCTACCACTGGACAGACGTTCGAATGCTTGCTTTTACTCCTGTTTTCCTCTGTTGTCAGAGAGTCCGGTTGTTGGGGGTTTGGAGGCTGGGGAAGCTTTTAGGGACCTGTCTGTCTATGCTAGATCGCAAACTCAACGATGAAGTTAACTCAATCGGTCGCTGGTTGGCTGCCCCTTTGGTCACGTGATGTGACGTTGCGATTGAGTTTTTCCCTACGGATTCCGATGAAGTTCGAGCTATGCTGTTGAAATAATGAAGTTCGCGGTGACGTCAGCGCTATTGTTCCCGAGCGCGTCGATAGCAATTGCCAGTCATGTTCCATGTCTCAACGTTGGTGGCTGCCAGAAAATTGAGGGATAAGATAGCTTTCGGAATGCAAGCTTTAGGATGGGCTGCTTTGTGCCGGCCACCACCGTGTGTCGCGATTTTGCTGCTCCGGTCGTTGGTCGCTTGTGCTTATCTTTTTCCGATGCAGCTCTACCTGATGACTGGTGCACAGCTGACATGACACAGTTTGAGTAGCATGCATACATGGTTTGCAGGTAATGTCATGTCAGTATAAGAGACAAGACCTTTGAGTACTTCCAAGGGCACCGTGTTGGTGACCACCACTTGGTACATGTCAGATGTGGTTAATGGCAGAGGCTGCTCATATTGCCATGCACGTCTCCGAGCAAGCTTGCCCGTGGCCGAATGGTTATTGTGCTTAG
The DNA here is from genome assembly GCF_016920785.2 of Ixodes scapularis. Classification (NCBI taxonomy): domain Eukaryota; kingdom Metazoa; phylum Arthropoda; class Arachnida; order Ixodida; family Ixodidae; genus Ixodes; species Ixodes scapularis. The sequence continues at coordinate 63,830,469 of NW_024609857.1, read as the reverse complement.
CTTGCACACAAAGGGCTGAGGTATGATGCCTGGCCGCACATGCACCTTTTTGTTATTTCTGTAAATGTTGCATTCTGGTTTAATTCAAGAATCCCATTGCTTGTTCAAAGTCAGAATGTTCTACGCACCGAACTTTCTATGCCGATTGTTCCAGGAGTCCACGCATGTACTTGAGGGGCTCTGCGTGGCGATACAGAGAGAGTCTCGCTCTTGCGCTCGATCGTGCTACTCCGCCGACCTTCGATGCCTGTGATGCTACCTTTTTGTATTTTTGTTTTCGGCACAAGTTTGCCAAATTAAACGTTCAGTTTCTGTTCATTCGTCACCTGACCATCTGACATTCGTGAAATTTTGGTGGATGTGCGGGACATTAACAAAAAGGTGCATGCGCGGCCAGAAATCGAACCTTGGCCCTTTGTGTGGGAACCAAGTACGAGAACCATTCGGCCACGGGCGCGCTTGCTCGGAGACGTGCGGGGAAATATGTGTTAGTGCAGGCACTTGGGCTAAGCCTAGGCAGAAGTTTAAGCCGTCAAGTGATGATGACAAAGTTTGTCCGTGTTGGTCCAGTTCAGTACGCAGAAAATATTGCTCTGTGTGGTGGCGAGAACCATCTGCCACTTACTCTCAACTGTGACAGATTGTGATATCTAGCCAAAGGTGGAGGACGTGAATACCTGAGTGCAAAAAATGAAGAGAAGTATACAAAACTGCACGCCAATGATTTTGCCGAGTTCGACAGGCAATGCCCAGCCAGGTGCGTCCTGCTTCCACAGCCCTTTGCAGCAAATATTTTTAGAAGTGGACCTTTTATATAAATAGCAGACACCGGTTTTGGAATTGGTGAGCCAGTTTTGTCTTAGTGTCATTCCCTTGTCAATTTCAGGGCAGTGGGTAGATGTGGTGCTGCCGGGAATGTTCGGTGGAAGCAGGTTGCTGTTGGGAAACAGGACCGGAGGCACCGTCTTTTTCCTGACAGTCTCATTAATTGGATCTGTGTCTTGTCCGACACAAAACTCAAGTAACCATGTGTGGATCGTCTCTGCACCATGTGTACACTTAAGTTTTTGTAAGTCTTGCTGAGATGTCACCTTGCTAGAAACATCAACACAGTTGGACCTACGGTCACCTTGGGAGCTACCGACCAGGCGCAATAATATGTTAATGACAGCATCTTCTACATAGTTATGCAGAGTGCAGGTCATGTTCACATTTTCGTGCAATTGCTGAGATGGGTACAAAAGCTGTCACTTTGGGCCACTGGAGCCAGCACAGTTCACCATGATCACAATGTAGCAAAGCTGCAACCCCACAACATCAATGGCCACCAGCATGAGGCTACCGACGGCACTCATGCATAATACATGTCCTGACAAAGGCGCAAACCACGTATTATGGAGATGAATCCAGACTGTTTTTTATACCTACCATTTGGTAGTGGTGGAGCTGCCATCTGTGCTGGGTCCTCACTAGCACCTTTGGCCACAGCAGATGAGTCCTGCATCATCCAATCAAACACAAGTTAACGCACAACAAATTGGCAGCCTTTCTGGTTCCGCGTTGATGTAATGCCCATTGCCTACACTTTAGAATTCAGGTATCGGAGTGCCTCATGAACAGCTCTAGAGAAATTAACTCGTCAGCTTGAGCGCTACGATCCGAGCTTTCAAAGAAACATCACGAGACAGCACACTCGTGCAAAGTCAATAAGACCAAAAACAACACAGTGTCTGTTTACTACAAGTAGCAAGTTTTAGGAGACCGTTACCGTGTTCTGCGGTGGCCACGGTGCGGCTGGCTGGTAAGGCTTTAAGAGCGCTGAAAAGCATGCTTCGAAGTTACAGCGCGAGCTCCCTGTAGCAATTTCGCTGCGCACGGCAACGGTACGCTAAAACCGCCCATTGAGATGTCATGCACTTACTTACCGACACTGCAGCCGAGATGCCGTGTGGCGACGGACGAGGCGCGTCCGCCCTCGAAATCATGCGCCTTCTTCCGTGTCTTAGCGAGGAACCTTTCTCATATGGGCCAAGATTCTGTCCTACTCCTCGAGTTCAGCGAGGACACTTGGTTCACGTCCCCCACCAGACTGCCGAGTGGTAATCGCGACGTGAAAAAGCCCGACTTGACAGCAAAAATTCCAAAAGTGAGGCAAATCTTTGTACAGACACACGAGCACTTTACGTGCGACATCCACCGTCGGCCATGACGATTCATCACGATCGCGATGCAGCTCACGCATTGCGATCATCTAAATTGTTTCACTTACGTAGAAAGACATGATTCATGCGACCTAGACTTGACACCGGTAATTATATTTAGATTGTACCGCATTATACCTTTTCAGAAGTTAAAAATGTTGCTTTTACGAGACCTTTCGATGCGGCGTTGCGCATTTCCCTCTAGGGACATATTTTGGGGACAAATCCCGATGAAGTTTCAACTTAATCGCCACTCTCCGTCGACGTCATCAACGCGCCGCGATGAAGTTCCCTGCCAGTTGAGTTCGCCGCCGATTGAGATTAGGCTCCTCCCACCGGCGACGTCACGATGAAGTTTCTTCATCGCTTTTTCCAGCATAGACAGACTGCACCAGTGTCTCTTTTAATTGGAAATGACAATTCAGACTAAACGGTGTATTTTTGGAATACCCAAGGCTGGAATAAAAAATGACAGGAAAAAGTATAAACATTCCCTATTACGTCACTATTGCCGTGCATATTTTGGCAGTTCAATACATATCATACAGGCTACTAATAACGATTCGGCCGTTTTTGCTGCTACCATACGAACTAATTTCCAGTAATTGTGCAGCTTCTAAGAAATATGCCTGCATACGTGTATAAACTATATAATTAATTCACGAACAAGCTACATTAGTGTAAAACAGCCCTTTTCCACGAGCACTTCCAAGATCATCAGACGCAGGGCCTTTAAAACATCTGCGAACAAGCGCATGCAGAGTGGCAGCGCAGAGTTGGGGTCGCGAGCTAATTTGCCGACCACCCAAAGGCCCATGATATAAATGCCACTTCAAATGCCTTGAAAGCGGGATGTAATATCGTCTTAAATCATGAACATGCAAGGAACAGAATTCCAGCGTCGGAAACACTTGCGCTTCACCGATCCTTCGCAAGATTGCCTTGTGTCGTGTGGACGGACGGGGAGGTTCATCGGCGGAATTGCCTCGGCCGATAGCTTTCGGGATTTGTAACCCGATTTTAAAGGTAAAAGGGACAAGCACGCTTACAAAATGTACGGAAGCACGTCAATATCGGCCTAACTCAACGTTTTGCAAACCGGGTAAACGAAGTCCAGCTCCTCGAAGAGCTTGCGGCACGCAACGCCAAACCAGGAAACCGGTGCTGGGAAGCGAGCCGATACGAGATCGCGGAGTGTAGTCCTTCCCCTGACGTCACAGTACACCTCACCCAATCAGGGCGCGGCGACCGCAGCGACGCTTGTGTTCGCTCTCGGGGCTAATAGCAAAGAACAAGAAAATTCGGGGGACCATGCTCAGTGTAGCACCACGGAACAGCATCAAATGTGATAAAAAAACTGAGCTTGGTGGTGCTCAGACTTGTGCATAACGTTTAATCAGCCATCAAGTAAGAGGAGCTAAATAGACTTTCTCAGTCAGCGATAGTTTTCTAAAAGTTGTTTCATTCTGGTTGACAGCCTGTGCGACAGAGTACAGATGAACAGCTGGAGAAGCCTGCTCACAAATAACTGATCTACAGAAAGGCCATGCCTGACGCGCCGTAATAATTGGCATCTATCAAAAAGAAGCAACCATGCCAGATACCTGAAAGCTTGGGGTGGAGATGATTTTTTGTGCACAGTTTCTATTCAGTTTTATTTTGTTTGCGCAAGATCCGAACGCTAACAGTCGCGCGACGGGGGAAGCTTTTTTCTGCGGTCTGGACTGGTGCTAGTGCAGAATGGGTCAGTAAACCCAGCCTAATAGACCACCACAAAATGGATCAGGTTCGTTTGTTACATTTTTGGTGGTAAGTACGTGTTTCACTTCTAAATTGCATTATGTAATCTTTTCGCGTTGGTATGAAAAAAAAATGAAGGCTGCTTCCGAAAAAAAGTTGTTTTATATCAAGTGGTGCATATCGGGAATCGCTGCTCTTTTTTAATGATTGTCCTGATCGTTTGAAGCACAGTTGTGCTTGAAACATGTCGTCGCAATAACTGTTATAACCACCAAAATACACCGAGTAAGAAGTGTATTAAAAGCGTTCTCCGCAAAGCAGTGCGGAGGTCCTATTTGAGATAGACCAACGAATAGGCCGCTACGGAGCAAATGGTCAGAGATTCCAGCTTACGAAACACTTCGGCACGCTGCATGTCTTGTGCCCTGTAATCTTACATATTTTAGCTGACGTGCAATAATTGTATATAAATTATAAAGCAAATTGCGAAACAAATCGTAAAACGCCATTTTTCCTGCCGCTCTGTCCGGCTCTGTTGACCTTTCTTTGCCATGCTTCTTTCTTGCGGGAAGACATAATATCCGAGGCCTTTTTGCCTGGTGCTGTTATTATAGCTCCGTGGCATACAACATGTGAAGCCACCGATTGAAAACCATGAGTCAACACCTAGCTAAAACTCTCGTGCTAACCCGAAAATTTCCAAACACCGGGCGTACAATGCGCGCCGACGCGGCCGGAAAACTGGGGAGAACTACAGGTACCAGAATGCACCGCGGCAGCGGTGGCGTCGCGCAACTCCTCGTGAGATCGGTCTATTGGTTCCCATTGCAGTGACCAATTGGTTGTCCCAAAACCTAGCTGGTACCAATTGGAAATTCCAATTGGAATTTAATGGGAATTTTTAACTGGGAAGAGCACCGCTTACTGAGGGCGTGCCTGGCTTGGTTTCGAGGGGATCGTTTGCGAGGGCCCGGGCACTGGGCTTGGCACGGCCAGAAGGACAAGCAACGTCTGGCTCGGCTCTGGGCCGGGAAGTTTGGAGAGGGCAAAAAGCAAAATGGATATCCAGAGCATTCTTGCATTCGATGCAACAAGCAAAACGAAAGAGCACCAAACAAGCAAAACAAAAGAGCACCGCTTACTGAGGGCGTGCCTGGCTTGGTTCCGAGGGGATCGTTTGCGAGGGCCCGGGCACTGGGCTTGGCACGGCCAGGACAGGCAACGTCTGGCTCGGCTCTGGGCCGGGAAGTCTGGAGAGGGCAAGCAAAATGGATATCCAGAGCATTCTTGCATTCGATGCAACAAGCAAAACGAAAGAGCACCAAACAAGCAAAACAAAAGAGCACCGCTTACTGAGGGCGTGCCTGGCTTGGTTCCGAGGGGATCGTTTGAGAGGGCCCGGGCACTGGGCTTGGCACGGCCAGAAGGACAGGCAACGTCTGGCTCGGCTCTGGGCCGGGAAGTCTGGAGAGGGCAAAAAGCAAAATGGATATCCAGAGCATTCTTGCATTCAATGCAACAAGCAAAACGAAAGAGCACCAAACAAGCAAAACAAAAGAGCACCGCTTACTGAGGGCGTGCCTGGCTTGGTTTCGAGGGGATCGTTTGCGATCGCCCGGGCACTGGGCTTGGCACGGCCAGAAGGACAGGCAACGTCTGGCTCGGCTCTGGGCCGGGAAGTCTGGAGAGGGCAAAAAGCAAAATGGATATCCAGAGCATTCTTGCATTCGATGCAACAAGCAAAACGAAAGAGCACCAAACAAGCAAAACAAAAGAGCACCGCTTACTGAGGGCGTGCCTGGCTTGGTTCCGAGGGGATCGTTTGCGAGGGCCCGGGCACTGGGCTTGGCACGGCCAGAAGGACAGGCAACGTCTGGCTCGGCTCTGGGCCGGGAAGTCTGGAGAGGGCAAAAAGCAAAATGGATATCCAGAGCATTCTTGCATTCGATGCAACAAGCAAAACGAAAGAGCACCAAACAAGCAAAACAATAGAGCACCGCTTACTGAGGGCGTGCCTGGCTTGGTTTCGAGGGGATCGTTTGCGATCGCCCGGGCACTGGGCTTGGCACGGCCAGAAGGACAGGCAACGTCTGGCTCGGCTCTGGGCCGGGAAGTCTGGAGAGGGCAAAAAGCAAAATGGATATCCAGAGCATTCTTGCATTCGATGCAACAAGCAAAACGAAAGAGCACCAAACAAGCAAAACAAAAGAGCACCGCTTACTGAGGGCGTGCCTGGCTTGGTTCCGAGGGGATCGTTTGCGAGGGCCCGGGCACTGGGCTTGGCACGGCCAGAAGGACAGGCAACGTCTGGCTCGGCTCTGGGCCGGGAAGTCTGGAGAGGGCAAAAAGCAAAATGAGTACTGATTTAAAAGGTTAAAAAGCGCAACCCAACAAGGACAATAAAGGCACGAAGACGACAGGACGGGCGCTCGTCCTGTCGTCTTCGTGCCTTTATTGTTCTTGTTGGGTTGCGCTTTTTAACCTTTTAAATCAGTATGAACCAACTCGCCCAAACACAAGTTGTAATTCAAAATGAGTATCCAGAGCATTCTTACATTCGATGCAACAAGCACGAAAGAGACTTAGGGCACGCCTGGCTTGGTTCCGAGGGGATCAGCTGCGAGGGCTCGCGCTCTGGGCTTGGCACGGGCGGTGAAGTGGCGTGCGTCCCCCCCAGAGCAGTCAACCTGACTCTGGAACATAATGTCGTACATTAAACATAAATTTTGAGAGGATATATGTAATGATACATTTTATTACTCACTGCCATCATAGGGTGTCTTTTCTAAGGCAAATAGTATATAAAAAAAAACAATGATCCCTTTGGAATACTGTTACCCGTATTCACACCAGCTTGCACATCTGCGTAGTATCTCTAATCGAAATATGCCATAGCAGAATCGTTAGAATTCGGACGATAAAATTCTGCTCCACTAATATTTTAATACTGCCTCATACATAACTACACAATTAAAGCTCATCACTGCATAGTTACATTGTCACTTAAAATTTGATTTTTAGAAGACTACATATTTTTGTCAAATTTATTACATCCAACAGATAAAAAATAAAGGGGCCACCTCATGCATGCTGTAGAGTGACATATATCTGATGCTTACCTTAGGCTTGGTACTGCAAATTTGGTTAGCCATCTCTGCACGGTGCTTGTAAAATCGTTGTCCTTAAAATGTCCGTTGCAAAGCCTGTATTGGTTGTGTAGAGTTTGGTGCTCTACTGCCTGCAGAGTGCTACTCCCAATAGCCTGGAGCCAAAGCTGCAGCCTGCAATTGTCATGAAAGCATTTCTTCATAATTAAGCACGCACCTTGACTTTGGTAAATGCTGCTATGACAGTGATGAGATTATTTTCCTAACCAATATCCCTATATGTTTGTGCATATACATACATGGTGAATCCCCCCACTCCCCTCCCCTCCCCCCCCCCCCCCAAAAAAAAAAAGTTTTTTTCTTTTTGTTTTATTGCAAAATAGACTATGCATTGCCGGACACTCCTACACCCAAATGTAGAACTAGCAATCCAAACCAGATGCTAAACTTTCAGAACAACCATTACCTTAGTCTACAGTTGTAAGCAATTTTCTGAAAATTTTTTAAAAGTCAGCCAAAGGCGCTCTCGATTACAGGGTGCAGCCGTAAGGACCAGTACACTCGGCCTGCCCTCCAAAATTCTAATTCCAAACATACATTCCTGAAACTGGGCATGCAAACGTCGTTTCATTAGAGGTTTTGTGCCCAATTTTTTTAGAGTTCAACTCGAAGCTGGTGAAATATTACAAAGAAAGCAAAAACGGCGTTTGCTAACTGGTTTGTGAGCTCTCTCCCAGGTGGCTCGATGAACACAAAGACACTGAGATTGTCAATTAAATTTATTTTTCCTTACTCCAATTTATGGAGAGGGAGCCAGGACAAAAGCTGCTCAAGATAGAATGGCTGTATACCAGTTTTGTTCCTGCCTCCCATACAGATCCTGGTACGATAGTCAGCACATACACAAGTCTAAAAAAAATATATACATAAAAAATTACAAGTAAACACAACAATGATACATGCATATCTAAATAAATGGTATTTCTAAAATCAAGGGTTTTCGCTCCATTTTATATTTTATCTTTTTTACATTTTTATGCGAATATTGGCTACTAAACAGAAAACCTTATTCTTTCGTGCTATATAATCTGTCTGGGTTCGTTTTAGTCGTATTACCCCATACAACTTATGGCCAATTTGTCTGGGCCCGCATCGCTCTGGTGCAGTGCGGTTCGTGGTACACGGAAGGCTAGAGGGGAGAGGGGGCTTCCTTCTCTCCCCACCAGTCTTTTGTGTACTGAAGTGGAAAGAGTTTACTGCACAGGACGGTTGCGGTGCAGGCCCAGACGAACTGGCCATTAGATGAATAAAATAATGAATTATAACAAAGTGATCCTGACCCACTCTGGCGGGCAGGTAAAAGCTATGCTTTGCACCAAAAACAATGATGACCATGCGCCTCACGTAAGGCATTCCGAGTGCAAGATCAAATTTTTAGACTTTTTATTTAAAAGTTACCACTGCTGACGCGAGCACGTACATTGCGTGTAACTACATTCGCAGCATAAGCAAAAATATATTCTAATTTTTTTTTTTTTTTAGGTGAGAGATTGCTACAGATGTAAAGCAGAGAAAAAAATTAATTCGTGATCGTAAGAAAATGTATATGAATTTTTGCTATATGACAAGATAATCTACGTCTATCGCTCACTCCCGGTTTACTTTACTACGGCGAATATGGCCCTAAAATGCGCAGGAAACTTTTTTTAATAATTTTTAGGCGATGTTTTTTAACTATCACGCTACATAATGGTCTTGTTTCGCAGACAAATTAACAAAATCGATCGAGCAATGCGTCACGCGACGTGCAATGAAAGCAGAGTATGAGGGAAAATTACCAAAGTAAATTAAATAATTCAGGTGTAGAAACTAAATAGTGCGAAAAAAGACGGACGAGAAAAAGGCACACACGAGAGAAGCTGGCCTGAAGCTGCCAAACCGAGCACTTGCATGATAGCTGCGCGCTCGCCGAGTGCGCACTCTCGGTAATAGCGCTGGGAACGACGAAGACCAATTGAAGGTGCACATAGAGGAGGCAGGCATGGCTGTCAGTTATAAAGCCTGCATTGTTGCGATATCCCCACCATCGTCGTATGTCCGTTTTTTTTCTCTCCCTCGCTTGTGGTATTAATTGCTTTCGCAATAAATCAAACGTGAAGCGAGGGATGCGTAGCAGCTAGCACATGTGAATCTGTTTTGCATCGAATTCACAAAAAAGAAGACAAATTCGATCGCTTCATTCCGTTCATCATGGGATTCAATCTAAGAAAGAGTATACGCGCGCAATGCCATAAAAAACGGAAGAAAAAAGAAAACTACACCCTTAAAAAAAATTACAGCAATTTAACTAATTTCTACGAATTGCAGAGTGAGATTGAAGACAAAATGGAAATATAAATTGTTTGCTTACCGTTGAGGATCTCTTGGAAATCGATGCAGAAACCCTTTGGCACCTGCACCACATATACAGCAACTTTTCATTCTGCATTCCAATGACTAAAACACTCGGAGTCGGAACTGCGCAGTGCACAGCAGTGCAATGGTCCTTCTGATCCGTGTTCCACGTTATATAGCCACAGCTCGTAGAAGATGAGCGTGCTTCCCACGACCTTTGCCTGCGTTCAGTAAACTTGTATCCCCTTTCGGGATAAGTCACCGCGGCACACATCTGAAACTTATTTTCTCCAGGAGCAGACGATATCTTCCCGCGCGCCGCAGATATCAACTGAGCGTGTGACCGCCTCCAACCCGTCATCTCACGCGCATCGTGCAAGGCCGCGTTGTTCGGGTTTCATAGCACGTACAACTGTACGGCGCCAGTCTGTGTCCACGTACCAGAATAGTCGAGGATGAGCGCGTGTTTCCCACGTTTGCCTGCATGCCGGAAACTTCCCTTTCGGGATAAGCCACAGCGGCAAACCAATAGCAGACGATACCATCTCCGCGACGCAGACAGCTGAGCGTGTGACCGCCTCCAACGTGTCATATCGCGAAGGATCGTGTAAGGCCGCGTTGAATTGGGTTTCTCTGTGCAAACAGTTGCCACCCTTTCCCTGTCTCCGAAAAGGATCGAGACATCATCGCACGTACAACTGTAGGGCGTCAGTATGTGTTCACGTACCAGACTAGTAAAGGATAAGCGCGTTTCCCACAACCTTGGCCTGCGTGCCGGAGACTTTCATTCCCTTTCGGGATAATTCACCGTGGCATACGTCTGAAACCTGTGGGGAGGAAGTGGCCGAGTGGGCTAACACGTCTTAGCTCGGAGCGTGGAGCGAAAGCTTGCGCTAGGAACCTCCTGGGCTCGATCCCCGCCGCCCCCGCCCGTTTCGATCTGGATGAGTTTCGTACCGGCACGCGTTCGTGTGATCACTACTGCGTGATGCACGTTAAAGACCCCAGGTTAGCGGTTGTACCGCACTGGCTAAATTTCTCATCTACAGCTAAGAGACCGATTACCCGTTGAGGCGCATCTCCATCAAGGCTGTATAAACATAAAGAGCAAGCCAATTTTTTTCTGAAACTTGTTCCCTCCAAGTGCAGACGATATATCAGCTGAGCGTGTGACCGCCTCCAACGCGTACGTCGTCTCATGTGGAGCGGCCAAGGCCGCGTCATTTGGGTTTCTCTGTGTAAACAGCCTTTTCCTATCTCCGAAGGGAAGACGATATCTTCGCACGTCGTACGGCGCCAGTTTGTGTCTACTGCAGTCTCAAACGGGGATCAGCGGAAATTAGCTAGCTGAGCATATTCGACAACATGGAAAAAAAGAGAGAGAAAAAAAAAAGAAAGAAACAACGTTTTTTTGGTTGCTTGATTGTACAGCACTTATCGTTTCCAATGTTTTCAAGATTTCTGCTGCGGCTTGATTTAAGGCACGATGACTAAATATCCTGGCCGGGGAACAGCAAAAAAATCACAACCTCAGATAATTTATATGCAAGACGATGTGATCATTTCATTATTAAATTTAAGGCACTAAATCTTGAGGCGAATTCGCTTCCTCGCAGATATCTGCTACAGAAATTAAACCATTCGAAGAGCTGTTTGAAGCGTGACGGCATTTGAACGTTTTCTTACTTCTCCAACAATATTTAAAACACACTTCTTACCGGGTTCTCCGTAAATTGTACCGCTGCTTGATTACGGGACTTGTATTGTCGCATTTGCACACCACAAACAACCGTTACTCGTATTTGTACTATTACCAGGTTGCGCCGTTGTATTTCGGCGCGTCGAAGTCTCGCCAACTCTTATTGGTCGTTCCCCAGGTCAACGGACGCTAATGAACTTAAGTAAACTATTTAAAATATTTACCTTCTATTCGTTACAAAAATATTCTGGTTTATTACATTTTCTAAATATAATAACAATAACTTGAACAATTTATCTTGTGGTCGTTCTTTTTTCGCCTTTTTTTTTTCTTTTTTCTTGTTTTGCCCATTTAGTTGTCGCCATCCGGCTTGAGGAGCGCTGTCTCTGCCCGATTACCGGAAGTGGCCTTGAGTGGGACCACTGGTTATGATTTCACTGTGGTGCCGGCAGTATCCATCGTTCGTGGTTCCGGGTTTTTCCGGATTTGGCTCCGCTACAACACCGGCAGTGAAGTGGTCTTCTCAAACAGCTCGCTCCTTCCTCAAAGGCCACGTGAGAGCGTTTCTGAGCGGCCATTGGCGGCGCCCTCAGAGTGATTGACAGGACTCGACAGTTTCAGCAAAAGCTCGCTCCAGAAGCGAGGTGTGCGTGCAACTTTTTTGGGATGCGCGCGTCTTTTTCGGACTCGTTCAGACGGCGCAATCATTTCGCGAAGCTACATTTCGCGACACTAGATGAGCGAGAAAAATCCATCGTGTGAACGGGCCTTTAGGCATTGTCGTCGAACGCGGCATAACGAGCATTAAAAACCAAGACAGTGTGCTGCTGTTGAACCACTGTAATCAAACTCGTTGAGCGTGACGAACCGATGACGTCCGCGCTTGGCGTATGCAGCCGTGGGGACTGTGCGGAGTTGAACGGGGTTGTGGGGAAAAAGCGATCTGACAAGCGTGCTACAAAACTCAAATGTTTTTTGTTTTTTTCTTGTTTTTGATTTTTTTGTTTTTTCTAGCTTACCCTTAGCGAAAAGTCGTTCAAAATCAGTATACTGAAAGTATACTAATAGTGAACTTAGGGTATGTACTGAAATCGTACTAGTTTCACACTTTTATGAAACAAAATAGCATACCTTTAGTACAACCCAAGCACATATGTAGTATAACATAAGTGCACCTCGAGTGTACTTCTAGCATACTATAAATGCACGTTTAGTAAACTTCATGTATGCTTTTAGTGTACTAAATGTACACTACCAGTATATATATATATGCGGAGTGTCCCAGATAACTTGCACCAAACTTTAAAAAAAAAAAAAAAAAAAAAAAAAAAAAACGGAGCGTTTTCCGGGAGTGAAATCAACTGTACACTGTTAGAAAGTCTCTTGCGAAAGTGCGCGAAATTGTTTTAGTGCGCCTATTTATTTAATTAAGAGTAACAAGCTAACTTTTAAAATCTTCGTTTAAAAGCCGAGGTGTGAAATGGAAAGTTGTAGAGCGCATTAACACCCAATTAAACCATTTTCAACACGGTGCACTTTGCATGCTCCTTTTCCCTAGCCTTCAAGAAAAGGCCCGCGAAATACAAAAAAATACCGCGTGACAACTCGCTTCCCCAATCGCGGCGTGCGAGCGCGCCACGAATGTGCGTTCTTTGAAGGCCGGAAAAAAGCACGAAAACGTATTATGTTTCAAACACTTTAATTGGGTGTTTCTCAATGCGCCCTGCAACATTACAATTGATATCTTGGCCCTTAAAAGAATATTTGAAAGGTTAGCTCATTAATCTTAGTTATTTACATAACCAGGCGCATTAAAAAAATCTGTGCACTTTCTCAAGACACTTGCTGACGACAGTTGATTTCACTCCTGCAGAGCCCTCCGGTGTTTTTTTAAGTATGGTGCAAGTTATCTGGGACGCCGTGTATGTCGGGCGTTCTGAATGGATAGAACGGTCTCAAATTGACCAGACAAATCGGCGCCTGCATTTAAAAAGCTGACTTTTCAAAGGTGTTTCTTTGAACGGCTGTATTCCAACCTGTGAAATTTCATCTCATACAGCTCCATTCTCGTGAAATGTTAAGAAACGCCGTTGACAACTCAATTGATAATGATAATGCAGAGGCGCCACCATCGGGAGATGCACTCTTAAAAATAAGTCAGGAAATTAACGAGGAAATCTTTGGCAGCTCTATTCCTCGTGAGAATGACGTACCGGCGTCTTCTGAAACTGTGGGAGAAAAGCCATAAAGAAGAGGTGCACTGCATTTTTCAACTGAAAGTATGTATGTGTAGCAAATAACAATTTTGGTCAGTGTTCTTCGCGTAATTGATAAGACAGAAATTGAAATCCTACTTATCACTTTATTCAAGTTTCCGAGCCTGCCTCACCGTACACTCTCGTTTGTGATGATGGTAAGCCATTACATCCTGCGTAAAAAGAGAAGAGAAAATTACCCTATGCCACTCTATGATATAACATCACAAAATTCGTTCAAAGGACCACTATGTGAGGAAGGCAAGATAGTAACAACTTCATCCTGACAAAAGGGCGAGGAAAATCGGACAATATCGTTTCTGAAAACCTGATACCTGAAAGAAGCTCTAACACAGAGTAAAGAAAATGATTGGCATTTTCTTAATGTCTCCTTTTCTTTTGCTGTGAACACACATACAAGTCATACGCTATTACACATTCAGTGGTGCGGCTTAATTTATGATAAGTACTTTTTTTATTTAACTTCGAGGTTTTAGAGAAAAGATTCAATATAATGGGTCGGACATAAATGGTTGCTATGAACTATCCTATATATTTACATTATCTGATATCATAAAAGCACTAGAGCAGGGTAGGGCTGTACTGCACAATTATAAATTTCTAACCAATTAAAAGTTGGCATTTATTTAATTTATTAGTATTGGCTATTATTCTTTGACGAAGAATAACTGGGCGAGTTGGTACGTTGGTAATCTTTCAACTCCATCGAATATTCAGGTCCTTTTAACATTTTTTTCATGCTTTTGCTTTTTCTAACTGCTCTGCCTTTTGTAGCGGCTTTCGCCGCCACTAAAAAACGTGACATCCAAACTCACTTTATTCACAACAAAAAATCGCAAACTTGGAAAGCGTGCCGCTTCGGCATACGCGAAGAGATCGTCCGTCTCTACGGCACAGGCATCAGCACAGGCAAGAAATCATGCTGCTCGCTCTTGTAACGTTTTTCACGCTCCCGCTTTATGAAACAAATTGTTGACGAGAGACTGTTGGAACCACACGTCAGAACTAGCATGACCTGTGATTGCTTGAACTGCCGTCAGACTGTACTTGAACGCTCCGCAAAAGCGTCGTCGGGCGACCGTCGTAGGGACGGCGCCCAGGACAGGCCCTCGGCTGGCCCTCGGTTCCGCCGCACGCGAATCTTTCTCACCCTGCGGAGAGAGCCATAAATTTTGAAGATACGCTCTTTTCAAATAACGAAATAAAACCGGGTAGAGCATAGTGAGAATCAAGCATAGCTTAGCAAGCACACGGTACAAGACGAAGTTTGAAACAGCGGCGCACTTCGCAGAAACAAAAGGAACTTCCTCACCTTCGCTTGCACCAGTCGGCCATGACTGTCCGCCACTTGCGACGCTGTGTCTCCCAGCTCTCAGTAATCGCTTGCTATTATTGAACACGGTATTTGTAAGTAAGATATCTAAAATATCCGCAAAAACGGCTAAAACGTAAAAAGGAAGCGATGCTCGAATCCTCCTGAACTCCAACGGCGGCCGAACGGAAGCTGATTGCAATAGCGATGGTCTTGCGCAGTTTTCAAAAGTCTCTCCTTTTTGTTCTTTTTTTTAAGACAAAATTAAGCAAATAAATATATTAATGATAATAATGTTACTTTATTATATTCGTAAAAAATTAACAAAACGTTTAGTCTGTCTTAGGTTTTATCTAAACTTTCGGTTTTCTTTTTCAGTGTAAAACCGAAACTATCTCAAGCAATTTCTCCCTTGTCGCCAAGGCTATTTTGATTCATCAGCGCATGCTTGCACCGCTGGTATTTCGGCTTTTCTGGAAGGATCGGCTCTCGCGGCACATAAATAATGAGGGCAACCTCATGTTTTGAAACAATGAGCGTGCCCGTCTTTTTTGACGAGGCAAAGACACGTTAAATTTACGTCGATTTTTTACAGTATGGAAATCTCGATCGACGGTGTTGTTCGTTGTTGCAATTGTCAATCTCTTTTCACGTGAGTTGAGATGTCTTAGAGTTTTGCAAGATAAATCTACACCATGAAACACTTTCGGTGAAAGATTGAGGTTGTTGCATAAAGGCGCCGATTTCTCCAGCCAATTTCAGAGCGAGCTTCCATTCATAACATCACTTCGCTTACGCGGTTCGGAAGTTGATTTGCGCTGCATGCGACCATGCAAGGAGGAGGATCTTATGTCCCCATTATTAGCCGTGGTTTCTTTTGCCTCCTGTTTTTTTTATTGCTGTGGATTCAGATATCTGAAACAGCGTATAGTACGCTGAGACCTGCATTACAAGAACACCGGATTATTTGGGGTTATTCATAGCTATGAATAACCCAAAACTCGTCACCTTTTCGCAAATTGTTTCAGTTGGGCTAGAGTTTATTCATAGCCCCTTTAAAATTGAAAATTCAACATGGTCAATTACACTGTCAATTAAAAAAAGCTAATTAGGCAACGTACTGTGACGTTTATTTACTCATCTAATGTACACCGAGCCCCACAAATATTCTGTGAAAACGGCATCGGCCTATCTATCGCGTTTTTAGTGTGTTAATGTTAAAAATCGCACCATATATATATATATATATATATATATATATATATATATCCGTTATTATAATTAAGTACACCGACTGCAAGCATTGAGAGTAGACCTTTAGTATACTTAAGTGCACTTTCGGTATACTGATTTTGAACTACTTTTTACCACGGGCACTACGATTCTGCTACATGTACTAGTTTTGTACGGACGAGTATACTTTCAGTCCACCGCCATTTTTACTGGAAGTATACTTTAAGTACACTTAAAGTATACAATCAGTACAAAGACCGCACTAAAAGTATACTTTTAGTATACTTCAGTACACCTCGAGTGTGCTGATTTTGAACGACTTTTCGCTAAGGGTAGCACTGCAGTTACCGGTCTCCTCTGTCCCTTCGACGCCTCCTCCTCTCCGCGTTTTCCTTTCTTTCCCGTGGTAGGAAAAATACGACAAAGTTAAGGAACGTCCAGCATGCGCGTATGTGTCACCGGGCGGAGATTGCTCTCGTGGGCGGCGAGCAGCTCTTCGGGGACCGAACTCTCAGCGACAACTTTTTTTGGCAATGCAGTGGAAGGTACAGGCATGCATTCCCTCCCATTTTGAGCGCTGAATAAGCTGTGTGGGGGCTCTCCTCCTCTCCCCAGAAATGTCAAGAAAAGTGGTCGCCGAGTAGTGTACAGGCGAGTTTTGTCTGGTTTTGACTAGCTCGCTAGCTAGCCAGATCGAAAAACTATGCGAGTTGCGGCCCGTGGGATTGGCGCGAGCCACCGGGCTTTTGGCGGAGCCAAAGTGGGACAAAACGCCGTCCCAGAGCAGGCTGGTGGGTCAGCGGTACCATTGCTGCAAGAGCGGGACCTGTCCCGCCTAAATCGGCACGTCTAGTCACTTTAATTATGCACAATTAAATTACCCCGGGTAATTAAAGTTTGATAGAATGTCCAAAACTGTGTGCACATGCAGAAGAAAGGAAGTGAGTAGTTCCCGGCCAACAAGTGGATTGGAGTTCACTCAGAAATCATGTAAAAATCTAAATGCGAGGTATGATTCACTTTTCTTTCAACCTCGTGGTTGCAAGATTTTTGTTCCCGTTTCGCTTCTTCAAAGGAAGCAAGTTAGGACTGACTGATCGGGGGATCTCTCTGTGTGTGACTCAAACACATGACTCGCAGCGCCTAATATTCAAGCCTAATGGCGGTCAAGCTTATTTTAAAGTTTCTCATTGAAGGTAGATTATTTGCAGACACCAGCTTGCCAACCTTTTGAAAAGCTATGTTTAAATGTTTGTCAAGAAAAGCTAGAAAGGATTGGTCAATGCTGATCAGACAGTGTAATTTCCTAACTATGACTCTAAATTCTAAGCAGTTTCAGAGCTGTTGAAATCAGAAATACCGAAGATGCAAATTTTTTAGCATTTGGGGAAAGAAACTTTACTTCCCCTGGAAATGAGATCAATTATCACGAAAAGAATGAATGGCCAAAAATTTTTATACTTTAAATACATGTTAGCCGAGGCAACATTTGATTGATTTGTAAACTTTTCAGCGAAGTTAACAGTAAAGTAGCGGCATTACTTTGAAGTGGAGAGCGTGGTAGTAATGGTAGCCAAAATAAATAAAAGGCAGCGAAAATGTCTTGGTTTTCTCACTTGTTGTCTTTCCTTTAATTTAACAGCATTATTTTTGTAGTAACTGTAACTCACACGTACCTTTTTCAGTTTTGTGACTGTAACACTCACTTTCTGGTAGCAACGTGTTCATGACTGATTCACACATGGGCTCTAAGGAACCAGAGAGCATGCTTTAACGGGATACTTCAATGAAATTTGAAATATTCCCGTCGTGTTCAAAAATAGGTTGAATATGATCCACAATATCCGTAAATGACAATCGCACAATTTTATTTTGATCCTGGTGGCTGTATTTTTCGTTATAAACGGCCCACTCTGGCAAGCGCTCGGAAAAGGCCCAGCTTAGAGCACGTGTCATCCAACGCAATCGTGACGTAGGTCGTCTCAAGACGAGCAAAGCTACGGCGAGGCTGACGTCGAGAGGATGGCCTAGTCGTTCCAGCCACCGAAGCGGCTGCTTTTGTACGAATTTCGAGTGACGGGTTAATCTTCTATAATCTTCTAGGGGGACAATAGCGACTTCTGTGACACACAAAAGGGATTCTCGGGAAGAGGGGAGTTCCTCCTTCCCCCCTTCTCTCGTCGTGGCCGGAGACGAGACAACCTCCGTCACTAGCTGTCAAGGTTCCTAGACCAGCATTACAAACGAGGCGTTAGCGACATCCACCAGGTGCTCTTTGCTAATCGTTTGATTCGTTTTAAAATTCCTTTTGAAGACGTTTTTAAACAAGATATTGGTATGTTCCATGTGATACTGCTCTTTTGAACACATATAGACCAAAAAACGAGCGCCCAAATTTCGTTGTAGTATCCCTTTAACAGTTAAATTGCTTTCAGAAGCCTGTGTGAGCCACAAGAACAAACTACGTAGCCTAAAAAAATACTTAGCACGAGAATAAGCACATAATAAACTGATGTGCCTCTCAAGTTAAAAAAACGACAACCTGGAAATCACCGCTCTCATCTGTGTTTTACTCGTAATGACAACATAACAACCGTCTTGTCGTACAGCGAGTCGAAAACCAACTCGTCAATTCTCTTCAGTTCGCCTATTTGACAGTCATTTTTTATAATAAGGAAGAAGGCTGCAACGAAAAACAAACTGCTTCCATTCTTGTGATCAGTCAGTATCCTTTCGTTTTCATATAATTTTAGCGACGAGCGGCTCGGTAACAGGAGACTATATGAAGACTATCCCTCATACTCTCACCACTTGAAAAAGCAATGTAGATGTATTTAAACTATCTAATACTATTAATTAACCACACATCTACCAAGCGGTGCTACAACTGGGAGATCTGCCTCCCAGCTTTGGCACAGTTAATTGAACCCATCCGAAGTTGTAAAATTTATCATCATCAGGATAAGCAGCACCATCCAAAACTACTTGGTGCAGCACACAGTAATCCTTACCCTGCCCCCATAGCTTCCTCAGCATAGCTCAGAATAGGTAACGCCAAGTATATATCATTCGCTTCTTGTTTTCTTGAACTGCGTGGGTACTCGTGCAATGGGTGCCTTCTCCTTAGCCACTGGCTCGCACCCCTGAACGCTTATGCAGTTGTGGTAAATAAACCAAATATTTTCTTGCCTTGCAGGATTCAGAATTTCTTCACTTTAGAGAAATGAAATGTGATCACAAATTCACTGTCTTTGCTGTATGGATGGGTCTGATGGCTGAAGGTGTGGTGTTTTAGGTGATACCATGCAAACCAAGAAAATGTGAGTAAGGTGGAATACTTTATTGTGGAAACACTAAACCTCCATAACATTTGAGAACAATAAACGCTCTGCATCTACGAATAAATAATCTTAATTATTTAATTACGCAAAATGAAAAAAATAGCTTGACTTTCTCCAAGTAATGAATAAACTTATCGCTTTGGTATTGTCTTCCTGAAATGCACAAAAATATTTTTAAAACTTGGCTGAAGTTAGTACATAGAATTCCATAGACTAGATTATATAAACAGTGTTTACTCTTACTTTATAAAAAGTAATCTACGTAACTTGAGCCAAGGTTTAAAAATTTTCATGCATTTTAGGAAGCCTATACCAAAGGGATAAGTTTATACAACATTTGGAGAAAGTCAAGCTATTCTTTTGATATTACTGAATAAATATTAACATTATTTAATGAACTTTTGAATTATTATATTTAGAGTGGAAGTTCCAATGACGAAGTTGTCTTGTGTTTTCTGAAACATTAAATTCAGTAGTTTTCATGAAAAAAAGTGAAAGCCGCTTACAACTCCCTGTAACGCCGAATTGGAGCGCAGCTCTTGAGGAGGAGGAGGGAAGGGCGCTGGGGGGGGGGGGGGTTAGACTAACCAGGGGGGGTTACGTGACCTTGGGGGGTCACCTGACCCCCAATGTCGATGATGTCATCACTGACGTCACTGATGACGTCATTAGTGACGTCACTGATGACTTCACCAGTGATGATGACGATGCGAATGTCGGTGACGTCATCAGTGACGTCGCTGACGACGTCATCAGTGATGATGACGATGCGGATGCCGGTGACGACATCAATGACGTCACTGATTTCGTCATCAGTGATGATGACGATGACGATGCGGATGTCGGTAACGTCACCGGCATCCACATCGTCATCGTCATCATCACCGATGACGTCACCGGCATCCACATCGTCATCGTCATCATCACTGATGACGTCACCGGCATCCACATCGTCATCATCACTGATGACGTCACCGGCATCCGCATCGTCATCATCACTGATGACGTCATCACTGATGACGTCACCGGCATCCACATCGTCATCATCACTGATGACGTCACCGGCATCCACATCGTCATCGTCACTGATGACGTCATCATCATTGATGTCATCATCACTGATGACGTCACCGGCATCCACATCGTCATCGTCATCATCACTGATAACGTCACCAGCATCCACATCGTCATCGTCATCATCACTTATGACGTCACCGGCATCCGCATCGTCATCGTCATCACTGATGATGACGATGTGGATGCCGGTGACGTCATCAGTGTCGATGACGTCATCGGGGGGTCACGCGACATCGGCGGGGGTCACGTGACCTCGGGGGGTCACGTGACCTCGAGGAGGGGGTCACGTGACCTCGAGGAGGGGGTCACGTGACCTCAGGGGAGTTACGTGACCTCGAGGAGGGGGTCACGTGACCTCAGGGGAGTCACGTGACTTCGGGGGGTCACGTGACCTCGGGGGGGGTCACGTGCCTCCCCACGAAGTTACGTGACCCCGGTGGGGGGCTCGCGCGGTGCATTATGGGATATTTCCCATGATGCACCGCGCGGTTACGCCGACGGCGACGGCGACGGCGACGCCGCTCAAGCCGGAAACGGGCCCCTAAGAGCTGCGCTCTAAAATTTAACACAACTCGTTTTTGGGGGTTATGAAAATAGCCTGCAAATTCAAAAAGACACGTGACTGTGCACTCACACATCTTGTATTGTATTATGTTGTATACGCACTGTAATACAAGGTGTTTGTGTGGTTTGTTTGGTTGCGCTTATTGGCACACGAGCGCACAGTGCACATTTCTTTTTCGGAATTCGAGCACTTTTTTAAAAGCCCGGGAAGACGAACAGGGTTAGAGATTTTTTGTTTAAAAAAGTGAAAGCCGTTTACAAATCCCTGTAACGCCGAATTGGAGCGCAGCTCTTGAGGAGGAGGAGTGAAGGGTACTAAGGGTAGACCCCTCCCCCTTCTCCTCCTCCTCCCCTCATTCTTTAGTATGCTCCGGGGGGGGGGGGTCACGTGACCTCGGGGGGGGTGTCACGTGACTTCGGGGAGGGGGTCACGTGACCTGGGGGTCACCTCAAGGTCACGTGACCCCCAAGGTGACCCCCACGTGACCTGGAGGGGTCACGTGACCTCGGGGGGGTCACGTGACCTCAGAGGGGTCACGTGACCTGGGGGTCACCTTGGGGTCACGTGACCTTGAGATGACCTTGGAAGGGGTCACGTGACCTTGGGGAGGAGACCACGTGACCTCGGGGGTCACGTGACCTCAGAGGGGTCACGTGACCTTCAAAGGGTCACGTGGGGTCATCTTGGGGTCACGTGACCTTGAGATGACCTTAGAAGGGGTCACGTGACCTCGAGGGGTCACGTGACCCCCAAGGTCACGTGACCTTAGGGGTCACGTGACCTTCAGGGGGTCACGCGCGGTCACGTGACCTTGAGATGACCTTGGGAGGGGTCACGTGACCTTGGGGGTCACGTGACCTTGGGATGACCTTGGTTACGCCGACGCCGACGGCGACGCCAACGCCGACGGCGACGCCGCTCAAGCCGGGAACGGGCCCCTAAGAGCTGCGCTCTAAAACCACTGAAATGGATGTTTCTGAGGGCGTTGTACTACTTTATGATTGGAACTTTTGCTCTAAGTATAATATCTCGGAAGTGTATCAATTTATCTTAGTTAGGTGGGACACCTCATACAAACTACACTAATCTGTGACTTATAGAATAATATGTAGTAGAAAATAATTCAGTAACAGACTAGAAAATTAATTTCTGACTAGCTCTAACAGTAGCTTTGCTGAGCAACATAGAAAGATATAAATGTCCTGTATGCTACATGAACATATTAGAGCAGGTGGTGAGCGACACCCCTCAGGAAGTGTTCCGTCGTCATCCTTGCGCGTTCCTCCACCAATTTCTTGAGGGCCGCCTCTCTCTTCTGAAAGCTTTACATCACGGTGGGACAGGCTGGCCTCGAAGCAATGCTTCTGCAGTCAGATTTATCTCCTTCTGCTCTTGGCGGAGGGCGTCGATGAGCCGGAAAACTCCCAGGCGGCTCACGCCGACTAGGCTGTTTATTCGGCGATGCCAAGCCTCGACGTGATTTGTGTTGCGGGGCTGGCCTGGGCGTCAGTGAGGTCCGCCACTGACCACACTTGAGGTGAATAGAGGGGTTGCATCCGCATGCGTAATGGGCCCAGAGTAAAAATTCTGATGGAAATTTCTAATAGCCTATCGGTTTATTGACACTTTGTATTAGTTGTATTAGCCTATTAGTTATATTAGTCTATTAGTTGTATTAGTCTATTAGTTCTATTAGTCTATTAGTTGTATTAGTCTATTAGTTGTATTGGTGTAGCCTATTAGTTTTAGTTATATCGGCATGCTATTTACCTACTGCATTACATGGCTTGCCAAATGAGAGTACACGGTGTAGCTTATTTAAGATAATACAGTTTATTCTCCCATTCATACAAATCTCACATTCACGCAAACCTCTCAATTTAAATCAGGAATCTTCCTAGCCAGAAGCTTGTTCATCCTTGCCTTGCGAACCTTGCGCGTTGTCTCGTCAGTGCAGGTTGTGTCCACATAGTGCCCAAAGAAGCCTGAAAGAGATAAGGAATTTGGAGTTGAAAGTGACAGCACCCATAAGACATAATTTCTATGAAGACCGAAATGCTATCACAAGGTGGTCGAAGCCAGAGGGACACAAACTGTTTGGGCCTCCGACCACTAAAAACAATTTAGCAGCATCCGGTAACCCTCTTTCGAACGAACTCTGGGCTAGTTTTGGAAGCTCTCCCAGGCCCCGCAATCTCCACTTCGTGCACCTGAGTAAGGAGTGCTGGCAAAACAATGCGAGAAGCAGCTCGCATTCGGATCACTCGACGCAAGAAACCGCACCTTGATTGGCTGACAAGCGCCGTTCGTTGTTTGGCAACGGTTCGGGTTCTGTGATATAACGCAGAAAAACTGATTATCCCATTTTAATACGAAAATCGGTGGCGCAGGATTATAATGTTTAGATTCTTGGGATGCTTAGAGCCTCTAGAATAACGCATGACCAAGAGTGGACTATCCCAGAAACATCTTTAGTGCCCCTTTAAAGGGATTGTCCGGTCAAATTTTGTATTCGAGAAAACAATTGAATATCATTGCTATTGCCTCGACAAGCATCGTACGTGCAATATCTGAATTTTATATGCCCCTCTGCATGAGTAATTGAATTTATACTGCCCCAATCGCACTCTAGCGTAAACGCTGTTTTCGGTGGCAACATGGGAGCTCTGACACCACACAACACAAAGCGAGCATTTCTGTCTCGTCGTTTACCTGCGAGTGAACGCCACAGCTTGCTTCGTTTTTGTTGTTGTGCTCGACTTGTTTCGTGGTTAGGTGAGATTTTTGTTGCGCGGTTGGGTGCCACAATTACCGGGCAGCACACGCGAGCCAAGACATGACGTTCCACACTTCTCCGCAAGACGTGCGGTGACGAGCAAGATGGATCGTCGCCGGGCGTAGGGACTGGGTTCCCGTCAAGATCAAGATCCCGCTTAGGCAGCGTTTAGGCTAGAGCACTGCATGGGCCCGGGCCAGCCCAAAAGCCCGAGCCCGGCCCGCGGGCCGTGCCCGGGCCGGGTAGCACGTATTTTCTCGGGCCCCGGGCCGGGCTCGGGCTTGAACAAAAAAGTTCTCAGGCCGCGCCGGTCCGGTCCGGTCCGGTCCGGCCCGGGCCGTGCCTGGGCCGTGCCTGGTCAATCTTGTGCCGTAAATCATAGATTGTTGTTAATCTTTTAGGTTCATTAAATACAAAAAAAAGCGAAGTGCAAATTCACTACAGCGTCGTTAAAAATAATAACTAAAAGACGTCTTGAAGCTAGAAAGCCTTCAAGCTTTTTCCGTGTGAGCGAGGGTTCAGTGTTATAAATTGTAAACAAAATAAAGTCCCAGTCATATGCTTGTCAACCTGTCTGATTCATCGCTCTCAAAAATATCTAGTTCACTATTAGGAAGGTTTAGAAAAACGTACGCGAGCGCTTTGGGTACCGTAAAAATAGCGTTGAGATGTAAAACCTATGGCGATGCTAATTTTAGCTTGCCCAAAGTGCTTGAGTACGTTATTCTAAGACTCACTTATTGCACAGAGCGCGACACTATATTAGCGCGAACAAGCGATCGTCGTGTTTTTATGTTTATCTCATAGAATCAAAACGCTGTTTTCAAAACTATTAGTGTCTTTAGAAGTGCTCATCTAAGCTACAGACCTAAGCGGTATACTTTGGTGCCTACTAACACCATTTCGAAGTAAAATTCGAAAAAAGAGCCAACGTCGTGTTCGCGGTATCAGTGTCGCGCAGTGTACATAGTCCGTTCCGCGCTTGCACGTTTTGGGAACCATCTTGAAAAAAAAAACGTTTTAAGAGGTTAAGTAGGAATATATTAAACTTAAGCTTGCCTGAAAGGGTTGTATATTTTAAGAACGCGTTGACATGTAAAGCTAATTCAGAACATATTCTTAAACAGAAAAGGTGCGCAGACCAGGCTTAGAACGATGGAGACTTTTTGCGAAGAGGTTGCGATGTGCAGGGCCTTATAAAAGTAGGTTGAAACGGGACGCGTTGAAACGCAAAGAGTGTTTCGGAAACTGGTTCAAATAAGAAGGACGCTCAGGGAATGGGTCGAAACAGGACAAATTCAAACGAGAAGGGCGTTTAGGGAACTGGTCGAAACGAGACGGGTTCATATGGGAAGGGCGTTTAAAGAATGGGTCGAAACAGGACGGGTTCAAATGGGGAGCTCGTTTCGAGAACGGGTCGAAACGGGACAGGTTTAAACGGTAATTGGTTGTTTCGGGCTACAGCCATCGGGCCGGGTCGGGCGGGGCCTAGAAATTAAAAATTCTGTCGGGCTCGGGCCGAGCCCGGGCCGTGTCTCTTCCGGGCCGGGTCGGGCGGGGCCTAGAAATTAAAAATTCTGTCGGGCTCGGGCCGAGCCCGGGTCGTGTCTCTACCGGGCCGGGTCGGGCCGGGCCTAAAAATTCCGGCCCGTGCAGTGCTCTAGTTTAGGCAGCACATAAGAGAGCTACGAGCTGAGCTCTAAGCGGACAGAAGGCTCGTAAGCTGAGGCGTGATGCTGTGCCAACGATATTAAACTACGTCCATCCACTCCTCGCCCAAATCGGATCAATCAATTTGTTTATGCAGCGAAACCGAAACCAACAGGTAGACCACCTGGAAACGATACCAGAAGTTGTATTTAGCACGCGTGGAGCCAAATTCTGTTTGACCCGCATGTGAAAATAGAGTGTGGCTACGATTCACCAAACTCGTCCAAGTCGAGTGACGACATGCATTTGAAGGATTCGCCGGTTGTCTTCGACCCGCGGTCATCGCCTCTGAGGGAAAGACCCGCAGCCTCATCACCGATCCAGTGGATCCGCCGATGTGTGTACCCAGATACCGCTTCGTGTACCTAGTTGCCACTTCAGAGGCGACCTTTGCTTTGCAAGCGCTCCTAATTCGATCGATGGCCGTCGCAGTTGTGTTTGCGCGAAACGGCATACGTTTGCTCGAAGCTTATGGCCGTTTTCGAGTAATATCCTGCTAAAAGGCGTGACTTTTTTTTTTTGCACATGCTTGGGAACTGCAATAAAAGAACTGTGTTTCAGTAGTGTAAAGCCTAGGACAGTGGTTCTCAACCATCGATATTTCGCGGACCCCTTGTGGATCGGCGGAGATGATGGAGGACCCCGTTCGTGGTGAGAGGAGAGGAAAGGTATAAGTTAAATAATATAACTAAGGGGTAGTGTGAAGTAGACCTCCCTTATTGACCTTCATACGAAAAAACTCGCCCGAAAACTAAAACATTTCTTTTCGACCTGAAAAGAAAAAAAAAGAAGACAACTTTTATTGCCGGGCTCGACTGATAAGGCAGGCCTTCGCGGATCCCTAGAAGGCCTTCGCGAACCCCCATTTGAGAACCTCTGGCCTAGGAGACTATATAATTCGAAACAAATACAATACACCCATCGACCAACGCTTGTAAGTTGTTCTCCCGACCATCCGACAAACCTTTGCGTTTTGTGACGTCACGCAGCAGCTACGGATGTCAGCCATTGACACTGGCGAAATTCGGGGTGCAGTTTCGTACATACGCTCATGAAAGGTTTAGTTAATAACGGCAGATCATATATCAAAATAAAAATGTTGTTTGTTTACATGAAGGCTCCCTCGATGTAACGAGCGCAAAAACTTAAGTACTTCCGGTTTCGACCGGACAATCCCTTTAAGAGAAACTTGCAGCGCTGAACCGTTTAGACTATTTGCAAATAATTATAACTTAAAAAATACTATTTTAAGTATGAACGTATTTTTAATACATTCAATTTGTAATTAAGATTACAAATTGAGAGCAATAATGAATCTATTATCAGAAATTTTAATTTTTGAGCATCCCCACTCGATATCAACTAATTATATTTTAGGCTGAAATCCGTAGAATTGGGCCTTCGACCACTTTACTCGTATTTCAAAGCAAATGTCTGTATGAATTATTTTGAGTTCCTTTACCATGTTACACTATTTACAACTTGACAAAGATTTACAGGGGAAACCGCTACGGCACGTAGTTGAGAAACATGACACATAAAATTTTCGGGAACCGCATGCACATTTCAAAAGAAATACCTCCGGACCATCTTCCCTAAGAGGTGTTTTATATGTTTTTGATATTCTTTTTGCTACCAAATGTACAGCAACCTCAGGGTCGCCGAGAAAAATGCATGGCGTAACCACGAACGGAACAGGCATTCTAGATGCTACAAATGCACCGCACACTAAGATAAGGGGTATATTGTCACGAAGGAACAAAAGAGGAAACAAAGAATAACTGAGGAAACTAAAACGTTTAATCGGGCGAACTTGTGCCCAAGAAATAAAAAGGAAACAGAAGATAAGAGCAGAGCGTCGCGGGCGTCGATGTCGGCGAAACCGCAGGATCGAGCGCTGGGGCGAGACTGACTCGACAAGGTCGCGAGCGGCGTCTTATCTAGAGTGAGTCACTATCTCGAAGATTCGGCGGAGAAGGTTCGGGCGTAGCGCGCTCGGGGCGAGGATGAACACGCACTTTCTAGAACAACACTAGCAGGGATAGACAATAGAAGTTATGTCCGGAGCAAGAATAAACGAGAAAGTTCTAGAAGTCCGTGACCCTGCGTGCGGCATTATCCCCCCCTTTAAAAAGTGCATCGTCCCGATGCAACCCAAAAACAAAACAAAGCAAATAAAAAGAACGGTAAACTAAAGAGTCATTTGGAATACGTAAGGTCCACTGTCCTATCGAGCGTAGTACGGCTTCATGCGCACGACGTGGACGACTTCTGGTCGTGGAGGGCGGCGTGATGAAGTCCTTGTTCCGTCGGGCATCAGCTCGTAGTTCAGATCCCCGAGTCGACGAAGCACTTCGTAGGGTCCAAAGTAGCGCTTCAGGAGTTTCTCGCTGAGACCACGGCGGCGGATCGGTGTCCACACCCACACCCTGTCTCCGGGCTGGAAGTGGACGTCCCGGCGACGAAGGTTGTAGCGGCCAGTGTTGATACGTTGTTGGGCTTGAATCCGGAGTCTGGCGAGCTGACGGACTTCTTCTGCCCGTTGGGCAACCACCTGGGCGTCGTCGCTTCCGTCGACAGTCGGTTCGTGGGGTAACATAGCGTCCAGCATTGTTGTTACCTTGCGCCCATGCACCAGTTGAAAGGGTGTCACTCCGGTGGTCTCTTGTACGGCCGTGTTGTAGGCAAAGGTGACATACGGCAACACCTCGTCCCATGTCTTGTCCTCCACGTCGACGTACATGGAAATCATGTCGGCGATGGTCTTGTTGAGTCTTTCCGTCAGCCCGTTGGTCTGAGGGTGGTACGCCGTGGTGCGACGATGGCTGGTGTGGCTGAGACGAAGGACTTCTTGTGTCAGCTGGGCCATGAACGAGGATCCACGGTCCGAGATCAGGACTTCGGGAGCGCCGTGCCGGAGGACAATGGATTCAATGAAAAACTTGGCAACTTCCACAGCAGTTCCGAAAGGAAGGGCTTTCGTTTCGGCGTACCGCGTGAGATAATCTGTGGCGACGATGATCCATCGATTTCCTGACGTCGACGGCGGAAAAGGGCCAAGTAGATCCATTCCGATCTGCTGGAAGGGTGCCGTTGGCGGAAGAATTGACTGCAAGCGTCCGGCCGGCCTCGTTGGAGGTTTCTTTCGTCGCTGGCATTCATGGCATGATCGTGTGTATAGGTGGACGGTTTTGGGGAGCTTGGGCCAGTAATACTTTTCACGAATACGGGCCAGTGTCCGGCTGTAACCAAGGTGTCCGGACGTCGGGTCGTCGTGGCAAGCTTGGAAGATCTCCTCTCGAAGGTCGGTCGGGATTACCAGCAGCCACGTGGAGTTGTTGTTGCCGAAGTTCTCTTTGTAGAGAACTCCTTGTCTAATGGCGAAGGTCGGCAGGGCTCGTGAAAAAACACGTGGTATGGCACTCCCACGCCCTTCCAGGTGCTCTATTAGTGCTCGTAGCTCAGGATCGTCTCGTTGACGTCGGGCCATGTCGTCGCTGTTCACTGCGCCCAGGAAACACTCGTCGTCATCGTCGTCGCTGCTGTCAGAGGGTGTTTCGACGGGAGCTCTGGACAGGCAGTCGGCGTCGCTGTGCTTGCGGCCTGACTTGTAGACTACGGTCATGTTGAACTCTTGTAGTCGGAGACTCCATCGCGCAAGGCGTCCTGACGGGTCCTTGATGTTCGCAAGCCAGCAGAGCGAATGGTGGTCCGTGACTACGCGGAACGGGCTTCCGTATAAGTACGGACGAAACTTCGTGATCGCCCAGACGACCGCAAGGCATTCTTTTTCGGTCGTGGAGTAATTTCGCTCCGGCTTGGACAATGTCCGACTTGCGTAGGCGATGACTCGCTCGGTGCCCTCTTGTACTTGAACCAGTACCGCGCCAAGTCCTGTGTTACTTGCGTCCGTGTGAATCTCGGTTTCCGCATTCTGGTCGAAATGTCCAAGAACAGGAGGCGCCTGCAGTCGTCGCTTCAGCTCGTCAAATGCCTGCTGCTGCTCCTCGGCCCATTCGAATTTCTCGGCGTCCTTCGTGAGGCTTGTGAGCGGTGCGGAAATCCTTGCGAAATCTCGAACGAAGCGCCGATAGTAGGCGCATAACCCAAGGAACCTTCGCACGGCCTTCTTGTCCGTCGGCGCTGGAAATGCTGCGACGGCGCGAGTCTTCTCTGGGTCGGGGCGAACGCCTTCGTTACTGACCACGTGACCTAGGAACTTCAGCTCGTCATAGGCGAACCGACACTTTGACGGCTTGAGGGTGAGTCCGGCGGTCCGTATGGCTTGGAGAACAGCTCGTAGTCGTCGCAGGTGCTCGTCGAAGTCGCTGGAAAACACTACGACGTCGTCGAGGTAGACGAGACAGCTCTGCCACTTCAGTCCTGCCAGTACGGTGTCCATGACACGCTGGAAAGTTGCTGGCGCCGTGCACAGTCCGAAGGCCATCACCTTGAACTCGTACAGCCCATCCGGCGTGACGAAAGCTGTCTTCTCTCGGTCCCGTTCGTCGACTTCTATCTGCCAGTAGCCGCTCTTCAGGTCCATCGATGAAAAGTATCGGGAGTGGCGCAGCCGGTCTAACGTGTCGTCGATGCGGGGGAGTGGATAGACGTCTTTCTTCGTCACCGCGTTCAGCTACCGGTAGTCCACGCAGAACCTAAGCGTTCCGTCCTTCTTCTTAACCAGTACGACTGGAGAGGCCCAGGGACTGCTTGAAGGTTGGATTATGTCATCGTTCAGCATCTCTTGAACTTGCTCCTGGATCACTTCCCTTTCTTTAGCAGAGACTCTGTACGGTGACCGATGCACAGGCCGCGCGTCGTCCTCGGTAACGATGCGGTGCTTCGCAACGGTGGTTTGCGCACCTTTGACGACGTGGCAAAGCAGTCGCGGTATTCGGTGAGGAGGTCACTGAGCTGTCGTCGTTTCAGGCCCAGAAGCTTAGGGTCAATGTCGAGCTGCGCTGGCGACGTATTGTCTTGCTGAGGTGGCGAGGATTCGTCAGTAATGGCGGCGATAGCGGCGGAGTTTCGGAGTTCCTCGACCTGGCCCACGGCTGCACCTTTTGTGAGGTGTTGCGCTTCATTTCGGAAGTTCGTCACGAGGACCACAGTGCGGCCATCCTGAAGTTCAGCAACTCCTCTTGCGACGCCTATTCCTCTTCCAAGAAGCAACTGTAGGCTTCCTTCGAGCAGAACTTAGCCGCAGAAAGCTTCGGTGATCCCGACGGGTACGAAAACACTCGACCGCGGCGGTAAGTTCACGTGGCTTGCGAGGACTCGGACCGCAGACGACGTCGCTATGGGTTCCTCCGGTGGTGAAACAGGTTTTCGTAGCGTCAACCGGTTTGCTCCGAGGTCGATGACGGCGCCATACTCGCAGAGGAAGTCCATTCCGAGGATAACGTCCCTGGAACAGTCTTGCAGAACGACGAACTTCACAGGGCGCGTCTCACCGTGGATCTCGACGCGAGCAGTGCATCGCCCGACTGGTGTGATGAGGTGCCCACCGGCGGTTCGTATTTCAGGGCCTTCCCACGGCGTTGTCACTTTTCGCAGGCGGCGAGAGAGCCTCCCACTCAAGACGGAGTAGTCTGCTCCGGTGTCCACGAGTGCCGATGCGTCGTGGCCGTCGATAATGATGTGTAGGTTGTTGGACACCGACGCAGGGACGTCGTTGTGATGCGTAGCGTCGAGACAGTGGGAGCGCTCCGGCGTTCTTGGAGGTTCTTTACTTCGGTCGTCTTCGGCAACGCCACCTCCAGGCGTTGCCGCACTTAGTTTTCCCGGCGACGCAAGGGTGACAGGCTCTCTCGGCGGGGTCGTGGCGCTGGAGACGCTGAACGTCTGGGCGACGGTGAGCGGGACTCACGGCGGAGCGGCGTTGAAGATGGCGAACGTCGGAGATACTCCTCGATGTCACGAGGACGTTCGTCGTACCTTGGGCGCGGGTCGTTCGGGTGGAACCCGCGCAGCCCCAGTTGTCGGTAGGGGCATCGACGGTAAATGTGGCCGGCTTCACCGCAGTGATAACACAACGGACGTCGATCGGCCGTCCTCCACACGTCGGTCTTTCGTGGCGGTTCTGGGCGGACGTACGCCCGATCTTCGTGGCGTCGGGAATACTGCGGCGCTGGAGGTTCACGTCGAGGTGGCGCCGTATACGGGTGAGCAGGGGGTGGTCGTCGGGTAGCTGCGGCGTAGCTCAGCTTCGGTGGTTCAGGAGCGGCGCTGGCGAGAACTTCTGGCTGTAGCGCCTGCTGCAGTTCTTCCCGGACAATCTCGGCGACTGAGGGCGTAGCCGGGCTTGTGGCAACAGGTAGCAGCTTCCTTATTTCTTTCCGCACGACGTCCCGGATAATCTCGCGGAGGTCCGGGCTGTTGTAGCTGGAAGTCGAGTGGGCAGCGACGCCGGGGAGTCGCTGGTAGTGGGAGGCCCGTGCTTGAAGAGCACGTTCAATGTTCGTTGCCTCCGTGATGAATCCTTCGACTGTGATGGGCGGGGCTCGCACAAGGCCGCCGAAGATGTTTTCCTTGACGCCTCGCATCAGGATTCTCAGCTTCTTTGCTTCGGAGGCTTGAGGATCGGCGCGGTTGCTGAGTCGCAGGACATCCTCCACGAAGCTAACGACGCTCTCGTTAGGTCCTTGGATCCTCGTTTGAAGAAGCTCTTCCGCGTGTTCTCTTCGTTGTTGGTTCGAGAATGTTCTTCGCAACTCAGCCTTGAGTTGCTCCCAGGAGGTGATCGATGCTTGGTTCTCGAACCAATTCCGGGCGGTTGCTTCCAAGGCAAAGTAAGCATTTTGAAGAAAGTGCTCTGGTGTCCACCCGTTATGACGGGCCACTCGTTCGTACTGTTGGACCCAGTCATCGATGTCTTCGTGGCTTTCGCCGTGGAAGGGAGCCGGTGTCCCAGGAACGACAGGCAGGTAGACGACGGCAGAAGCGGCGGGGGTCTGAGGCTGGTTGGCCATCGTCGTCTTGTTCGGCTTGGGCTTGTCCAGCAGCAAACCGTACTCTGGATCCTCTCCCTTGTTGCGGTGGCTGGTCCGAGTTGTAGGTTCCTCGTGGAGTGGTCTCCTCACCGGGCTTGGAATCGGACTTGCACTGCGGGCCTTTGGAGGGGAACGCTGCACGGGCATGCGGTACCCTGCACCTCCACCAAAATGTCACGAAGGAACAAAAGAGGAAACAAAGAATAACTGAGGAAACTAAAACGTTTAATCGGGCGAACTTGTGCCCAAGAAATAAAAAGGAAACAGAAGATAAGAGCAGAGCGTCGCGGGCGTCGATGTCGGCGAAACCGCAGGATCGAGCGCTGTAGCGAGACTGACTCGACAAGGTCGCGAGCGGCGTCTTATCTAGAGTGAGTCACTATCTCGAAGATTCGGCGGAGAAGGTTCGGGCGTAGCGCGCTCGGGGCGAGGATGAACACGCACTTTCTAGAACAACACTAGCAGGGATAGACAATAGAAGTTATGTCCGGAGCAAGAATAAACGAGAAAGTTCTAGAAGTCCGTGACCCTGCGTGCGGCATTAATATATATATAGACTAAATTTCATGCTTCGATACTTACCATACATCTTCATGATTTGGGTCCGAAAATAGCCAGATGGGTGTCCTTCCACCACACGTCGAACGAACGGTTGGCGTTGAAGTCCGTAAGTCCAACTGCGCTCAAGTTCTTTATATCGTCACATGGAATAACGACGTTCGCGTCGCCGTCCTAAAACCGAAGTACACATGCATGTTTCTGCACAAGTAGACAGGATACGATTTTTCCGACACACGTGTTACTTTTGTATTCGCGACTCCAGCGACCTATAGGGGGCGCCACCACCAAACAAACATGGCGGCTGGGTCCAGGTCGCGTCGGCTCGGCCGGGCCGCCTGAACGGGTGGCGCATTCAATTTAACAAATTTTCTTTTGTTTAATGCCCAATTTTATAGGCATTTGAACTGAGACGGTTAAGTGTAGCCGGTGCACATAAACTTGCCCAGCATATTTTCGTTTTGCCGGTATTTTTTCGTTCTTTTCATGTCAAACTTTCGTTTCGGAGACTTCGTTCAAAACCGAAACTATGGGCTCCGGAGAAACGGTAATAGACTCTAATTAGTTTTGATCATCTAAGGAAAGCGGCTATGGCTACAGAATTGTTCCACCGAGAGTAATTTTTAGCTAACTCGCATGCCTCGACCATGCGACTTATCTGTCCGAAAAATCGAGCTCTTGTGCGTATCCGCGTTTAAGAAACAGCTCCATTCCTCCGCTCGGTCAAGAACACAGGCTGCAGGAAAATTACGGAAATTAAGCAAGCGCTTCTTGAGCCAAGGAGCATGTTAACCCGCTGGCGCTTCACTAAGCAGCTGATACTCGTATTTCAATTCAGGTTTTAGTAGCAATCGAGAAGTCATTTTGACCGAGCGGGTTATGTATTATATTACGTACTATGGCCCAGCAAAGCGATATTAGAATATTCTAAGGGCTGAAACATGAACCTAGTTGACTAGCTATCAGGTGACCTGCTGAATAAAAGTATATTTGACAGACAGAGAGATACTATGCTTAAAGTTAGCCAAATGGTTCTAGTCGGTAGCACGGAGACGAATGCGGACCAACTGAGGAGAGTCTTCATCGGAAATTCACTCAGAACCTCTCTGCGTTGAACTTTGCTTCGAATCCTGAGCGGAGAAAATTAGTATTTTTTGTGGCCGGTCAACCTGAGCAATGTAGACGTATATTGCTGCTGGCTTCGACGGGGGTATAATATAAATATTGGAGGCGCGATAGATCCTAATGCCGTGGCAGCTTCTAACCTTGCGAGACGCGTCCCCCACCTTTTGAAAGCAGATAATTTCCTTCATTAATCATACAGCGAGCAGGTTTTCCTGAATCAAGTAATTGCGAAATTAGCCCAACTCCTTCAGTGTGGTCCAGAGGCTTTTTCGGCGAAAAGCAGCCAAAATGAATAGCCAACGCACCGGCCGGCGTGGGTGGCTCAAACTTGAAGCTAATCGAGCACAACCAAACTCAAGAAAAGCAGCTATCGAACCTTCCCATTCACTTGACTGCAACATTGGTGTTCCCCCCAGTGAAACACCTCGTCTGTCGTCCTAAGTCCACTGTTCTACATACTTATAGAGAAACCACTTATCAGTTACCAAGTAGTCGTCACTTTGACTGATTCCAGACAGACAAGAAATCAAAACGTTTTTCCCTGATTCCTGCCCATCCAAGAAATCGAAAGCACTCGACCATGTGTAGTGGAGTAAACGGGCTTTCAAACACATGATGGAAGGAAACAATCTACCGAGGCTTCACCACACTAATGAACACTCAGGCAAACTTAAAAAATTTTCGGACCTTCGTCAAATTACATTGTTCGCCACCACGCCGGCAACACGTGTCCGCGAAAGCCACCAGAGACGCTGAGGGGCGCGGAGCGACCTAGACCGGCGGGTTCCCGGTTTTCCGCTTGGCGGCGTCCGTTTTGCTGGAGTCGCGAATTGGTATGGTGCCCGGAGCGCGTCTCCAACTGGTGTGTTTAGCGTCCTATCCCGCCCATACATCAAAAGTGATCCCAATATAGCCACAAATGACGTCACAGAAGCCGGAGTGTCATGCTGTTGCCTGTCGCGATCCTGGCGGTTGGCCGTAGAAATGCTGGCGAAAGGCACGAACGAATGCGAGTGTCGCTGTCGTCACGCGTCCCAGGCGTCCCAACTTCCGGCTGCTCTAGCTTCCGTGAACTGTCACAGTGGAGAGCGACCTGCATCAGAACAGGCGTCTGCTGTTTGTACCACAAGTTTTTGGACGCCGCCAGGGTCGCGACCGGCGACAGCATGACACTTTTATGACGTCATCAGGTGGAAATCGAGGGACCACTTTTTTGGCCGCGGTAAACACACCAGTCGGAGACGCGTTCCAGGCACCATAGTTCCGTGGCGCTTTGCTCCTGGGGTGTTTCAGGTCTTTCTCGTTCACCCCAAAATGCCCGCGTATGCAAACGAGAAAAGTACCTGAAGCCTGGGGCCGAATACCGAGGAACAGCAGAGCTACGACGCAAGAAAAGAGCAAGCGCTGCCGTGCCGCAGGCAAGCGCAGCGGCACTTTTGATATTGCAAGAATGTGCCGGCGTCGGCGAATCTAACATTCACGGTGCTGACAGCCACAGAGCCTACACATCTTTTTCCTTGTAAATTTTTCTCCTTGCTCTGCTGTTATTGGGCACAACTAAGTTCCGATTTCGAAGTTGCCTGTTATTTCTGGAACTCGTGGTTCCCGAAATTAATCATATCTTCCAAACTCGCCCCTTGACACACATTCAAAATTTTTATAGTACAATAGATGATCCATGTAGTGACGTTTTTAACCCATCTTGTATAGCACTCAAGTGTTTCCTTAATTGTCACTAGAATTTTCGTACTCCATTTTGCTATATGTATATTGTACTTCATTACAAAGGAGAAAGCTGTTCATGAGCACAAAAATGAAATGGATGAATGAATGAATGGTCCATCTTTGTCTTTTTGAGTTGTACATCCAATGAAGACAATTTGTTGTGAACATTCACTCTTATGTCTGATAAAGAATTTACAATGCAGAAACTTCTGTTAGCCAGCTAGTTGAAAGTGTCGGTGGGGCCGAGCTCACCTATAGACAATTAAGGGTTCCCACATCTAATAAATCTCAGTTATTTGTTCATATTTATTCGGTGGTGTCGAGTTTCAATTGTTCTAATATGCCCATTTAAAATTGTAATAGAATGGCTGTGTTACAAGTAGTCTAATGAGCGTTCTATTTGGTTAAAAAAATGTGTAAATTTGTCTAATTATTATTCTACAAGATGCTCAATGCTTGTATTAGTCTATGAAACTGTTATTCTAATAGAAGGCATACATTAACCTAATAAATATTTCTATTAGACAAATAGTTGTGTATTAGTCTAATACACATCTCTACTCGTGTGATAAAGGCGTTCTCGAGGTGTTTCAGCACCTTCGTTGCCTCGGGGGGCATCAGGGAGGGGCTTCATCCCTTCATAGGCCTGCATGCAATTCATAAAAGAATTACATTAGCATATATGAATTTCACATTGAATTTCCTGGTATTATATAACTGTTGGATTCCACTCCTGTTTTCAATATTGAGCTGCACACATTGAGGAAAGTGACTTGTTATTCCTGCTCTCTTACAGTTAATGTTTAT
The DNA here is from genome assembly GCF_016920785.2 of Ixodes scapularis. Classification (NCBI taxonomy): domain Eukaryota; kingdom Metazoa; phylum Arthropoda; class Arachnida; order Ixodida; family Ixodidae; genus Ixodes; species Ixodes scapularis. The sequence continues at coordinate 63,793,828 of NW_024609857.1, read as the reverse complement.
AATTTAAGTGCTCCTTGTAGGGAACACGAGAGCATCCTTGAATGCTCTGAAAGTGAAATCTTATCAAAGCCACAAACATAAAAATGATAACCTATTGCACGGACTTCAACAGGTGTGTGGATGCAGCCTTTTTAACTCTTTCCTTTCAATGCCACAGGCCCTGCACTGCCAGAAATAAAATTTGGTGTGATGGAAGGCATGGCACCAATTCCTGGATTTTTGAGGGTCAATAGTTTATATTTCAAAGTAGTTTTACATGTTCTCACGTTGTGGTGAGCTGTCAAAAATAGCTGTTTGGCAAGGCGACGGCACTTGTTAACAAAGCGTCCTGCTCGCTCCGGACTTCGTAACAATGACAGCATTATTTGCGTAATTCTGTCTCGTGGTGGATATTTGCATCTCAGCGGCTTTCGGGGGCTCTATAAATGGCATCAGTCCCTCACATAAGAAGATTCACACCGGAGAGCATCGCTGAAGTTTTTTATACTGTAGTGTGCCGGCACAGATGCTTTATATTATCGAGAAACAGGAGAAAAAATGCTAACAGGTAAAACTGCAAGCAGTATTGTGACTAAACCAATGTCAAGCACGAAATAACTGCATACTGCAGGAGATATGGGTTGTAGTACCTGTGTTTCTCCAATGAATGAATTTTTTGAAAAGCACAGGTGCCACCGAGGTTAACTTGCAGACAGACCTAAACAAAATAATTTTAGTTAGAGTTCTCTTACTTAGATGTGATATCTGTGAGTATGAGGAAGATTTTGTACATTCAAAACTTCTTTTAAAGCATTGACACTTCGAAACAGCTGCTCAAGTTTAAGCTTTTCTTTGTTCATTTTACACGTAAACTCCAAGTTAAAAAAAAAAAAAAAAAACTTGTGAAAATCTTTTTAGTATACAGTCGAGCCCAGTTATATCGCACCCGGGTATTTCGAATTATTGCCTATATCGAACAGTCCAAACATCCCCTTGAAAATCACATGTAATAGTATACACCTTTTTTGCTTAGCCTCGTACCCAGCCACGTTGTTCCCATATCCGGTATGCGTTGCGAAAAAAAAAGTGAAAGCCGTTTACAACTCCCTGTAACGCCGAATTGGAGCGCAGCTCTTGAGGAGGAGGAGGGAAGGGTACTGAGGGGAAGGTAGACCCCTCCTCCTCCTCCTTCTTCTCCTCCTCCTCCCCTCATTCTTGAATATGCTTCGGGGGGTCACCTGACCTCGGGGGAGGGGGTCACGTGACCTCAGGGGAGGGGGGTCTCACGTGACTTGAGGGGGGAAAGGGGGTTACTTGACCTCGGGGAGGGGGTCACGTGACTTGGGGAGTCACGTGACCTCTGGGAGTCACATGACCTTGTGGGGTCTGTGACCTTGGAAGTCACGTGACCTTGGGGTAACCTTGGGGGGTCCCGTGACCTCGCGGTTACACCGACGGCGATGCCGCTCAAGCCGGAAACGGGTGCCTAAGAGCTGTGCTCTAAAAGCAAAAGATTTTAACCCGGGAAAAGAAAAACTATATAGAAAGGACATAACAAGAAGGAATGACGGTTGCAATTAAAATGTTAACATATTCTACTGGCGAGACGAGAGGAAAGCGATGTTTTCACGCATACCGGAAGTTCCAGAATTGAAGATGGCGGCGCTCACGTAGAAAAGGTGTATAGGATCGAGCGTTGTCTTTTTGTATCGAACTCCCATGGGCTTCCATGGCGGGGACACTCGATATAGCGAACTAAGCATGGCGGCCCTTCGCTTCTCCCCAGGTCAGATTGCGCGCGCAGAGCACAAGCTCGCGTTGCCGGGCTGGCAGACCGCCTAGCCAGCAGTGTTGCGGAATGGGCACCCCCATTCCAGTCCAATTCCATTCCGGGGAATTAAAGTTTCGATAATTCAATTCCTTTCAACTCCTAAGAATGGGAACAGTGGGCCCATTCCCACTCCCGGAATGGCTGAATTGTTCCATTCCATTCCGCTAATTCCTAAAGGTAAAAATTGGCACTTGACAGCTATATTGTGTTGTCGGCATAAGCAGGGTAAAGCTGCCATTATCAACGCTGAGACAATTGCAAAAAAATGCTAAAGGCCCTAAAAAACACTGAATTTGCTAAGCGGAGCGCTGGTGGAACAAAGTGTTTGTTTACATTGTACTGCAAACACCGAGAAAGCCCCTTGATATGTCGATGCTTGTTTAAGACATTAGTCTTGCGACCACGTGGCTCGCAACAAACAGCAACACTCAAATTCACTTTTTTAAACTTTTTTTTTTGCATTTGACTTTTAGGACATACGCGACCAGCGTGTTTGTCTGATAAGACCATAAAAATACCCAGTTCGTGCGTGGCGCAGAAATAAGCTTATTGCTGTATTCTTCAAAAGCAGCAACTGGCTTCCAGCGTTTTTGCACTTCCAGCAGCAAAAACGCTGCTGGAAGCGATTCCATGCACAGCGGCAAGAACACATCCTCTGACAAAGTGAAACCTCTACGGCGCAGTACGAGGGACCGTATAGACCAGGTCACGAAACTGTTTTTCTGCAAGTCCAGTCAGTTCGGCCACGCAACAAGAGCGGTTACCATAGTCTACTTCACCTTGCCATGAACTGCAACAGACAGCACGAGAGCTATCCAAACCAATCCAGTGCCTTCTGAGTGTCACGTGACCCTGGGGCGCAGCAACGCGCCGTGCGTGTAGTCCCGCTCACAGTGCTGGACTGCCTGGGGTCACTCGTAACGTCCACAGCGGTCCATCGCAACGTGAAACAATGTATGCAGAGACTCAAGTGAAAGGAAATGAGCGGGAATGCGCTAGCTTGCTTGTAACCCTAACCCACTTCAATGTAAAACATAGAACACAGAAAACAAGCATCGGAACAAAGACCAAGTAAAACGCGGACTTACACATAAAAATGCAGTACAAAGAAAACAAGCGTCGGAGCAAAGCGCAACTGGAGAAGAGAGAAGTGAATCTGGTTTTGTTTTAATGCCGAAGCAAACCCACATTTCGTACTTCAAAGGAGTGCGCGGGAATGATCCTGGAAGGCAGCGGGGTTGGCCGCCTGCTAAACAACGCTTTTCGAACTATAAGAAAACAATAACTGATCATCTTTCGGCGGCGCGCGAGTCAACGAGTTATCAGAGCTAATGAGGAGCCGTGCATGGCGGTTTCTTTCTTTGCCGCTCCCTTCGTTTCTTTTGCTTGGTGCTTGGTTTCTTGTTTTGCTCTCGTGTAACGCCGGTGAAGCCCGTAGCCTGCGCGTCCGTAAACGCCGCCACCCCCCCCCCCCCCCCCCACTTTCCCCCTTCTGCTCTTTGCTTTGACGCTTGTTTTTTTTTGTATCGCAGTTTCTTGCGCATACGTCTGTTAGGGCTTTAGGCCGGCTAGAAGTTTCCCGCTCATTTTATTTTTGAGCAACTGACTCGGTGACTGGCTTGGTTTAGCTAACTGTAAACACAAAAAAAAAAGAGCTTGGCCCCATTTCATTTTCATTCCATTCCGGGCAAAAGGCGCCTAATTGCATTCCCATTCCATTCCCCTCAACGTTGCCGCCATTCCATTCCCATTCCATTCCGGGGTGGCGAAAATGCGGAATGATTCCGGAATCATTCCAACTCCGGAGTGGCAACTCCGCAACACTGCTAGCCAGCATACGCGCACGGGGATCACAAGGATACTCAACAAAAAAGCAGTTGTAAAAAAAAGAGCAACGGAAAAAAAAGAAAAGTGGAGGATGGCAAAAGCAAAGGGAAGGACGCGCGCGCACGTAGGGAGGGTAGGGAGTGCTCCTTAGCCCCAAAATAAAATGCGCAAAAAAAAGTCCTCCTCAAGTCGAGTGTGTCGGACAACGGTTGAACAATCACACTTTGAACGCCTTATCTTCGTTTACCTTTTTCTTTCGCCGCTTTTGCTTTGCGCGTTTTTTTTTTTTTTTGCCTTTTCTTTTTTGTTGCTTGAATTTAGGGAGGTTTCTTTTTTTTGTTTTAACTTTATTCTAGGGATCGAGTGTTGTTTTTTTTTTGTTTTTATACGACTTGCTTTTTCCGTTCTTTCATTTTTTTTTTTTAATTCCTGTTTTGTCGCTGGTGATGTGCGGAGGTCGCTCGCGCGTAAACGATCGCAAACATTGTGGCGTAAACGCGGAGGTGTTTGTGATCTTTACCAGCTAAGCTCTACGGTATTTAGCGACTCTTAGTGGCTCTATCTGGTAAGGCCCCGTTTGTCGCGGCCTCCGTTATTAGCAGAGAAGTGCGGAAATTTTGACTGAACCTTAAGTTAACATATTTTTGTATATCAAATTATTGATATAGCGAACTATTTTACGATCCCCTTTGAATTCGATATTTCCGGGTTCAACTTTATTAATACATTTCTTGCTTTATTCTAAAGCGCAGCTCATTGGCTACAATCTGATGTGTCATAATGCACCATATGCAAATTACTTGTGCAAATAAATATGTGTTGTGGACCCTTCAAAAATTACTTCTTTTCTCATGGTAAGGAGAGTTACTGACCAACTGCTTGCATCCTTTAGCCTACAACATTACGATTAAATTCTACTTATTCTTCCTTCCTCTTTTTCTCACTTTTTCATTAGCCTCTCCGTTCTACCGAGAGTGGGCACTGTAAGCAATGTGCAAATCATCCTTCAAGGAAGGGGCAGGGAGTTAACTCTGTCAATCCCCCAAATCGTTCTCCATCGGCATCCTTGTCTCCATACTATCGTCTTGTGTACACACATTGGGCACATCTAACCATGATATGAACACCATCAAGCGAATGGACTTTGGGAAATTATGTCTGAAATTCGCTGGTGTGATCCAGTCACGAGCTGGCGCATGTGCATGATGTGCAGTACTCTGGAATTGGTATCACCTACTAAAACAGCAGTCTTACAGCAAACTGGCTTTTTGGCATCTTCCAAATATGTTCTAAATGCAAAAAAAAAAATTTATAGATTATTGCACTCCACTTTTTGCAGGCTGAATAAGGAGGCTATTGAAAGACAAATTGCAAAAGTGTTCTGTATACATATACCCGCACCCCCCCCCCCCTCCCCACCCCTTTCAATTCACCAACTCCCTCCAATATAGCCGGCTTCCGAAAATAACATTCTAGGGATGAGCTTGTATGACACATTATCGTTTGTACCATATTGTCACGGGTGGTGACCAAAAATAACAAATAAACAGGAAGAAATAAACGTTTAATGTGGCGAACTTGTGCCAAAAATAAAAGAGTACAAAAGATAATAATAGAGCGTCGCGGGCGTCGAAGTCGGCGTGGTAGCAGAGTCGAACGCTGGGGCGAGACTGACTCCGCTCGCCTTGCGGAATCCCATGTACTCTCGTGGGTTTCTGGATCGTTCAGCGTAGAAGGTTCGGCGCGTGGAACATTCTAACCTCGAATCAGCAAGACGGTTCTCGAATTCACCAGAACCTTACATTACAGTGTCAACAAAAATGCGCCTCCGCGGCCAGGAATCGAACCCTGGCTTTCAGCGTGGGAAGCAAGCGCGATAACCGTTAGGCCACGCGCGCGCGCTGCCTGCTTGGCCAGCTGCGCGCGCGGCATTACTCCCCCCTTTAAAAAGTGCATCGTCCCGATGCAATCCGAAAACAAAACAAATAAAAATAACGGTAAACTAAAGAGTCATTTGGAACACGTAAGGTCCACAGTCCTATCGAGCGTAGTACGGCTTCAGTCGCACGACGTGGACGACTTCCGGTCGTGGCGGGCGGCGTGACGAAGTCCGTGTTCCGTCGGGCATCACCTCGTAGTTCAGATCCCCGAGGCGACGAAGCACTTTGTAGGGTACAAAGTATCGTTTCAGCAATTTCTCATTGAGGCCGCGGCGACGGATGGGCGTCCACACCCACACCCTATCTCCGGGCTGGAAGTGGACGTCCCTGCGACGAAGGTTGTAGCGGCCGGCGTCGACGCGTTGCTGGTCTTGAATCAGGAGTCGGGCGAGCTGGCGAACTTCTTCGGCGCGTTGAGCAACCGCCTGGGCGTCGTCGCTCTCGTTGTCAGGTGGCTCATGGAGCAGCATGGCGTCCAGCATGGTCGTTACCTTCCGACCATGTACCAGCTGGAAAGGGGTGAATCCAGTGGTCTCTTGAACCGCCGTATTGTAGGCAAACGTGACGTAGGGCAGCACCTGGCCCCACGTCTTGTGCTCTACGTCGACGTACATAGAGATCATATCGGCGATTGCCTTGTTGAGTCGCTCCGTCAGCCCGTTGGTCTGCAGGTGGTACGCAGTTGTACGACGATGGCTGGTGTGACTGAGTCGGAGGATTTCTTGGGTCAGTTGTGCCATGAACGATGATCCGCGATCTGTAATCAGAACCTCTGGAGCGCCATGCCGGAGGACGATGGACTCAATGAAAAACTTGGCAACTTCCACAGCAGTCCCCGAAGGAAGAGCTTTCGTTTCGGCGTACCGCGTGAGATAATCTGTGGCGACGATGATTCAGCGGTTCCCCGACGTCGAAGGCGGAAAAGGACCAAGTAGATCCATTCCGATCTGCTGGAAGGGTGCAGTTGGAGGAGAAATAGGCTGCAGGAGTCCGGCCGGCCTCGTCGGAGGTTTCTTGCGTCGCTGGCACTCGTGGCATGATCGTGTGTACAGGTGGACGGTCTTGGGGAGCTTGGGCCAGTAATACTTTTCACGAATACGGGCCAGTGTCCGGCTGTATCCAAGGTGTCCGGATGTCGGGTCGTCGTGACATGCTTGAAAGATCTCCCCTCGAAGGTCGGTCGGGATTACCAGCAGCCACGGCGAGTTGTTGTCCCCGAAGTTCTCTTTGTAGAGTACACCTTGTCGAATGGCGAAGGTCGGCACGGCTCGTGAGAAAACACGGGGTACGGTACCGCCGCGCCCTTCCAGGTGCTCGATTAAGGCTCGCAGCTCCGGATCGTCTCGTTGACGTCGTGCCATGTCATCGGTGTTCACTGCCCCTAGAAAGCACTCGTCATCATCGTCGTCGCTGCTGCCGGAAGGTGTTTCGACTGGCGCCCTGGACAGGCAGTCAGCGTCGCTGTGCTTGCGTCCTGACTTGTAAACCACACTCATGTTGAACTCTTGTAGCCGGAGGCTCCATCGAGCGAGGCGTCCTGACGGGTCCTTGAGGTTCGTAAGCCAGCAGAGCGAGTGGTGGTCCGTGACTACGCGGAACGGGCTTCCGTACAAGTACGGACGAAACTTCGTGATTGCCCAGACGACCGCAAGGCATTCTTTCTTAGTCGTGGAGTAATTTCTCTCTGCCTTGGACAGTGTCCGACTTGCGTAGGCGATGACTCGTTCGGTGCCTTCTTGTACTTGAACTAGTACCGCGCCAAGTCCTGCGTTACTTGCGTCAGTGTGAATCTCGGTGTCCGCATCCTGATCGAAATGTCCAAGAACCGGAGGCTTCTGGGGTCGTCGCTTCAGCTCGTCGAATGCCTGCTGCTGTTCCTCGGCCCATTCGAACCTCTCGGCGTCCTTCGTGAGGTTTGTGTGCGGTGCGGAAATCCGTGCGAAATCCCGAACGAAGCGACGATAGTAGGCGCAAAGTCCAAGGAATCTTCGCACGGCCTTTTTGTCTGTCGGCGCTGGAAATGACGCGACGGCGCGAGTCTTCTCAGGGTCTGGGCGCACGCCTTCGTTGCTAACCACATGACCTAGAAACTTCAGTTCGTCATAGGCGAACCGACACTTTGACGGCTCGAGGGTGAGTCCAGCGGTCCGTATGGCTTGAAGAACAGCTCGGAGTCGTCGCAAGTGCTCGTCGAAGTCGCTGGAAAACACCACGACGTCATCGAGGTAGACCAGACAGCTCTGCCACTTCAGTCCTGCCAGTACGGTGTCCATAACACGCTGGAAAGTTGCTGGCGCCGTACATAGTCCGAAGGGCATTACCTTGAACTCGTACAGCCCATCCGGCGTGACGAAAGCTGTCTTCTCTCGGTCCCGTTCGTCGACTTCGATCTGCCAGTAGCCGCTCTTCAGGTCCATCGATGAGAAGTATCGAGAGTGGCGCAGCCGGTCTAACGTGTCGTCGATTCGGGGGAATGGGTAGATGTCTTTCTTTGTCACCACGTTCAGCTGCCGGTAGTCCACGCAGAACCGAAGCGTTCCGTCCTTCTTCTTGACCAGTACGACTGGAGAGGCCCATGGACTGCTTGATGGCTGGATTATGTCGTCGTTCAGCATCTCTTCAACTTGCTCCTGGATCACCTCCCTTTCTTTAACGGAGACTCTGTACGGTGATCGATGCACAGGGCGCTCGTCGTCCTCGGTAATGATGCGGTGCTTCGCAACGGCTGTTTGGCGTACCTTCGACGACGTCGCAAAGCAGTCACGGTATTTGGCGAGGAGGTTGATCAGCTGCCGTCGTTTTGGGTCCGGAAGCTTAGGGTCGATGTCAAGTTGCGCTGGCGACGTACCGTCTTGGTGAGGTGGCGAGGATACATCAGTAATGGCGGCGATTTCGGCGGAGTTTCGGAGATCCTCGACGTGGCCAACGGCTGCCCCTTTTGTGAGGTGTTGCGTTTCATTCTGGAAGTTCGTCACGAGGACCACAGTGCGGCCATCCTGAAGTTCAGCTACTCCTCGTGCGACGCCTATTCCTCTTCCCAGGAGCAACTGGAGGTTACCTTCCAGAAGAACTTCGCTACGGGTAGCTGCATCGGTCACGACGGGTACGACAACACTTGATCGCGGCGGCAGATTCACGTGGTCGGCAGCGACTCGGACTGCGGCTGACGCAGTTTGGAGTTTCTCTGAAGGCGGAACAGGTGACCGCAGCGTCAATCTGTTTTCTCCAAGGTCGATGACGGCGCCGTATTCACACAAAAAGTCCATGCCGAGAATGACGTCTCTGGAGCAGTCTTGTAGAATGACGAATTTCACAGGACACGTCTCGCCGTGAATTTCGACGCGAGCGGTGCACCTTCCGACGGGCGTGATGAGGTGTCCTCCGGCGGTTCGTATGTGCGGTCCATCCCACGGCGTCGTGACTTTTCGAAGGTGGCGAGAGAGCCTCCCACTCAATACTGAGTAGTCTGCCCCGGTGTCAACGAGTGCCGATGCGTTTTGACCATCGATAACAACGTTTAGGTTGTTAGACACCGTTGCAGGCGCGTCGGTGCAATGCGGGGCGTCGAGAGAGTGGGAGCGCTCCGGCGTTCTTGGAGGCTGTTTGCTTCCGTCGTTTTCGGCAACGTCACCTCCAGGCGTTGCCGCACTCAGTTTTCCCGACGACGCAGGGGAGACAGGCTCTCTCGGCGGGATCGTGGCGCTGGGGAGGCTGAACGTCGTGGCGATGGGGAGCGGGCTTCACGGCGGAGAGACGACACTGGGGAGGGCGAACGTCGGAGGTACTCCTCGATGTCGCGAGGGCGTTCGCCGTACCTCGGATGTGGGTCGTTCGGGTGGAACCCACGCAGGCCCATTTGCCGGTAGGGACAACGACGGTAGATATGGTCGGCCTCCCCGCAGTGGTAGCAGATAGGTCGTCGATCCGCTGTCCTCCACACGTCGGTTTTCCTTGGCGCCTGCTGTTCTCGGCGGTCGTACTGACGTACTTCGTCGTTGCGTCGGGGGTACGCCTGCGTTGGTGGGTCTGTCTCGTCGTGGCGCCACCGGGTAGTGTTGAGCAGTTGGCGACGGTCCTCGGGCCACTGCGGCGTAGGTCAGCGTCGGCTGATCGGCTGCGGCCACGCTGGCAGGAGTCTCCGGTTGAATTGCGCGCTGAACTTCTTCGCGCACCACCTCGGCTATCGACAGCGAAGCCGGCTGGTTGGCAGCAGGCAGCAGCTTCCTGAGTTCTTCCCGGACGACGTCCCGGATGATGTCGCGGATGTCCGGGATGCTGCAGCTGGACGGCGAGGGGGCAGCGAAGCCGGGAAGTCTCTGGTAGTGTGAGGCCCGTGCGTGAAGGGCACGTTCGATGTTGGTGGCCTCAGTAATGAAACCCTGGACAGTCGTAGGCGGGCTCCGCACGAGGCCCCCAAAGATGTTTTCTTTAACGCCGCGCATTAGGACCCACAACGTTTTCTCTTCGGGAGCGTTTGGGTCGGCGCGGTTCATGAGGCGGAGAACGTCTTCGACGAAGCTTGTGATGCTCTCGTTTGGCCCTTGGTGTCTTGCTTGAAGGAGTTCTTCGGCGCGCTGTCGTCGCTGCTGGTTGGCAAAGGTGCGTCGTAGCTCGGCCTGGAACTCTTCCCACGTCGAAATCGACGCTTCGTGGTTCTCGAACCAGGTGCGTGCCGTGCCTTCCAGAGCGAAGTAGACGTCCTGAAGGCACTGCTCTGGTGTCCACTGGTTATGGCGGGCCACTCGTTCGTAATGCTGTAGCCAATCCTCCACATCCTCATGGGCCTCACCATGGAACGGCGTCGGGTTGCGTGGGGCGACGGGCATGAAGACGACGGATGGAGCGGTCGAGGTCTGCGGCGACTGGTTGTTCATCGTCGTCCTGTTTGACTGCACGGTTCTGGGTGGCAAAGGTCCAAATTCCGGGTGTAGGCCTTGAATGCGGCGACTTAATCGAGTCTTGGTGGTGTCTTCGTCGGGTCTTCGGGGGCTTGCTCTCGGACTTGCACTGCGGGCCCTGGGAGGGGTACGCTGCAGGGACATGCGTTACCCAGCACCTCCACCAAAAATGTCACGGGTGGTGACCAAAAATAACAAATAAACAGGAAAAAATAAACGTTTAATGTGGCGAACTTGTGCCAAAAATAAAAGAGTACAAAAGATAATAATAGAGCGTCGCGGGCGTCGAAGTCGGCGTGGCAGCAGAGTCGAACGCTGGGGCGAGACTGACTCCGCTCGCCTTGCGGAATCCCTTATGTACCCTCGTGGGTTTCTGGATCGTTCGGCATAGAAGGTTCGGCGCGTGGAACATTCTAACCTCGAATCAGCAAGACGGTTCTCGAATTCACCAGAACCTTACATTACAGTGTCAACAAAAATGCGCCTCCGCGGCCAGGAATCGAACCCTGGCTTTCAGCATGGGAAGCAAGTGCGATAACCGTTAGGCCACGCGCGCGCTGCCAGCTTGGCCAGCTGCGCGCGCGGCAATATATACCACGTCATTAAGAAATTATAATAATTTATTGAGTATATGCCAATTTAGGGTATGCCTTTTGCCTTCCTGACATGCACCGCTCCTTCAAGCATGCGTTGCGCCTTCCCAAAATGCACTGTGCTCCCACCCCACCCTAACCATCTCTATGAATGCTTCACCAAATAAGAAATCATGAAGGCTGACCCTCTAAATGCTATGCCTTTAAAACATTTTGGGGTTCAAGTGGAAGGATTTTCTTGCTGAAATATCGGGTGGTCTATGAGATTGTATGTGAAAATGTTTCAAATCTGAAAAAAATATTTCTTCTGTGCTAAAAGATTGTGCTGTTTGGGTAACCACCTAATAATGGCTTTGGGGAACAGAATTGCAAATTAGAAACAAGTAACAGTCATTTCAGGTGACTTTTAGTAGCTTATAGTTTTGTTTAGATTATATTGAACGCTCGCTTGCAAGACAGCACTTACCGTCCGTATCTTATGCTCGGGTACAAATAAGAGAGCGAACAACATTCGTAATTTCAAGCTGAATGCTGTACTTTCTGCATATATTGTGTGCAGTTGCGCCTTTTGTATTTTCCTGTACAGGCACTGGGTGAAGTTAAACAGGCGTTCCTTCAGCACGGTGGTGGAGAAACTGCGGCGGACAGCATTCATCGCTGCGATTTCGAAGTCCGCCACGAAGAATGGTGGGCAGAATATTTGTCCAGCGCCTGTAGCAATTGTCTTGTCTGGAAAAAATTGAAGATTTTTAAAAGTTACTACAAACTCTTGTATAACTGAAATAACTAACTTTAAACATTCAGAAGTCCAAGCTCGTGTGTTTTACTTGTCGCTCTAATCCCTTGTCTGTTTTTCTATTCACATAACAGCATTCCCCTGCAAACCGCCGATTCATACAAGTATCTCGGGGGCCATCTTTCATCTAACAATTCTAACCTTTCGTGGGCCACTGATATCAGTCATACTATCTCCGCTGCTAATCGCTCTGTTTTGTTTTTTTAAGCGTGACCTTAAACAGCCTCCCCCTCAATTAAAAATTCTTGCATACTCGACCATTATTATATGTCCCAACAATAATAGGCTAATGCTACATATGACCCACAGCAAGCGTTTTTAATAAATAAAACTTTGATTCGCTTCAGCATCGTGTGATGTGTTTCATTTACTCAGATTATTCCTCTTTCACTAGCCTCACCAGCTATAATTAGCGCAAATCATCCTCTCCCCTCTGGTCGTCGTACACTTGCACGGCTATCAGTTTTCCAAATTGTACATATTACAGCCTGTGCCCTTGGTCAGCACACATCATACCTTCAGAACGCTTTTATAGTCAGTGAACAAGTCGTTCCTTAGTAAGGCATACAAAGCCGAAAATCGTCGCTTTTCAGAACAAGCTTTTTGCATGTACTGCCATCTATACACATGTACTAGCATACTTTGTTTTTGTATTTTCCCTCTAGACGTGTGTTTGTTAGACATGCTACCCTTTTTGTGTTGTAATCCAGCCCTTATGTAATACCCCCAAGCAGGCCCGTAGACAGGATTTTTTTTTCGGGGGAAGGGGGTGCCTTTGTTAAGTTAGACTGAGCAAGGGAGGGGGGGGGGGGGGTGAGAGAGAATGGTTCCAGCTAATCTGGAAATTTCGGAAGGGGCCAAGGTTCCTAGGCCTCCCCCCCCTTCCCGGCTACGGCCCTGCTCCGAAGTATGTCCTTAGGGCATTTATATAAACGAGTAATGTAAACATATTGTAGGTAAAACAGCACGAAACAATAAAGACTGGATGGAGGTACAAACAGGAGGTGACAGCACCTGTCCTGTCTTGTTTGTTTACCCCAGCTTTTAAGTTTGTTAAATAAGTAATGGCTGCTGGTGGTCTTAGTTGTTATGTTCTCTGGTCCCTAATATTTTTTAGAGCGCAGCTCTTAGGCGCCCGTTCCCGGCTTGAGCGGCGTCGGCATCGCCGTCGCCGTCGCCGTCGCCGTCGGCGTAACCGCGAGTAACCCTCGTAACGCTCGTGAGGGTTACGAGGGTTACTCTCACGAAGGTTACTTTCACGAGGGCTACGAGGGCTAGTTACCCTCAAAAGGGTGACTCTCACGAGGGTCACGAGAGTTATGAGAGTTACCCTCAAGAGGGTTATGAGAGTTACCCTCAAGAGGGTTATGAGAGTTACCCTCACGAGGGTCACAAGAGTTACCATTACGAGGGTCACGAGAGTTGCCCTCACGAGGGTCACGAGAGTTGCCTTCACAAGGGTTACTAGGGTTACCCTCACGAGGGTCACGATGGTTATCCAGGTCACGTGACCTGCGGATACCGCCCCCGAGGTCACGTGACCCCCCGTTGACGTCATCGTCACTGATGACGTCACCGGCATCCGCATAGTCATTGTCATCATCAGCGATGACGTCATCAGTGACGTCACTGATGACGTCACCGGCATCCGCATCGTCATCGTCATCATCAGCGACGTCACCGATGACGTCATCGGCATCCCCATCGTCATCATCACTGATGACGTCATCAGTGACGTCACTGATGACGTCATCGGCATCGTCGCGTGGCCCCCAGGTCACGTGACCACCCCTCCCGACGTCACGCGACACCCCAAGGTCACGTGACTTCCACAAGGTCACGTGACCCCCCGCCACCCGAGGTCACTAGACCTACCCCCAGTACCATCCCTCCTCCTCCTCAAGAGCTGTGCTCTAATTCGGCGTTACAGGGAGTTGTAAACGGCTTTCATCTTTTAAACTCTTGTTGAACATATAGTGGGGGACTAAAACTCTGACACACCTTCATTATTCTTGGAGCTATATGTATCCCAGAGTTTAAAGAGCTTTATCTTAGGCCAATAAAGAGCTATCATAAAAGATTTAATCAAAAACATTTTTGTACTTTACTGGGAAAGCTCAGTGAAGTTACGGTACTTTACTTGGAGTACTTTGCGTCTAGTGCTGATGTACTTGCATCTTTACCTAAAGCGCATGAACTCTGTTTCTACTTTTCACTCCACTTCAAGTGCTTTTGAGATGTACCTAGCCCAACACTGGCTACTGTACAAGTGCATAATTTTCACAACCATATCTACAATCACATTTCTCTACAAGTTCCACCTCATATTTGTAGGCAAAACTAACCTTGAAGACGTGTACGTAGGCCTCTGTCCTCGTGGTCAACACATAGATAAGTGGCACCATCTTCTGAGCTTCTCTGGTGCTCGCAGGCCGCACGAACCGTGCAGGGTAGAGAGCTGGCTGTATGTAAATCTTGGGTGCTACAAAGAATGTACTGTCAGCAAGTACACTTGTGTCTGTGCACAGGAATCACATATTTGGGGCTGTTCCAAAAATCGGGAAGTGAGTGCCGTGCTTTGACCCTTGGTACAGCAAGAAGTTTTGCCCATCTATAGTCTGCTTGTATGGGCGGACCAGGACATGATCTTCCACACAGGTCGGCTCAGGCCGCTGGGTGCTGTTCCTCGCTTTCCGGATTCTCTGGAGGAGTGCCCTGCGGCTGGGCAGAGTCAGGGCAACTTCTGCAGTGGATCCATTGTAGCATTTCTGTTCTGCAAGACATTTTGATATCACAGTTACCACATGTTTACGACAGGTGCCATTATTGGAAAGCTTGCCCTAGTATCCTGCTGTCCTTGTCTTTCAGATGCTTACATGATCATTTCAAGAAAAGCAGCATATGTTATAGTACTCTTGATAATTCAGCTATGTATGGTGGTCAGCTCAGACTTTCCCACATTAATCTACTGCTAATAGGGCAAAATTATCCAACTGCAGCATGTTAGAAATAGGGCACAAGCTTCACAAGCTCTGGCATTGCATCAATAAATTTTGAAGACAAAAAGCATTGCATGCGTATTTAATGTTTTATTTGAGTCACTTACTTGGAATCCGTACAGAAAATGCTTGTGCAATGTGCATGTGTGCCTAGTTCTTTGGACTGAACAATATTCCAAATAGCTAGGGTGACTGCAGACATCCCGTTTCGGAGGTCCATTTCTCTCGTCCCATTTTTTTTTTTCTCTATAAGGCATCAAGTCCCGTTTTCGAAAAACTGAAGCTATGTTTACTCGTTAAAGACAATTTCACAAATATGCACGCTCTCGATATATCTTTTATGCAGAAGGACAGCAAGTCTCCAAGGCTGCTGTGGACTCCCTGCCATTCTTCAAGGATCCTCTAGATTTCCTGTCAGAATGGCAGGAAATCAAGAGCTGCCTCGAAGAATTGCTGTCCTTTCTTGAGGCTTGAGCTTATAACATCAGTGGCTAATCTTAAGTAACATCGTTCGAAGAGATAGGTAAAAGTGCTAACAGAGATTCAAACGCAGACTATATGCTGCTCCAAGGTAGCACGAGTCAAGGAACTGGTTTTGTGCTTCTTAGGGGCCACGCTCCAGTGAATCGAACATTTTGGATCCTGAGTCATGCCTTCTCGTCTCAAACTCGCGAGCCATGCTGCTTCTGCATTTGACCTGTCGTATAAGTGGCCCAAGGTTACATCAGAGCAGTCTTGTTGGATTAAGTCCTGCTCAGAAAACCTCTTCGGTATAAAGACACAAAGAACGGATGGGTATATATCACTCTGGCTTTCATACCTATGCATTTATTTTGGTGACATGACCATTGCAGTGATTCGCAATCAAGAGTCAATTTCCTTCTTTGATACCACGGTACGCTCCATAGACAAAATTCAGTCCTCTCGCCAGTCCATAATATGGCACGCAACACTAACGCAACCAAATTTTCATGCCAAACGAACATAATTCTTTATTTAGAAACAACATTCACATTCCGCTTTCAACGAAAATATAATGAAATTTCTACTTCTTACCACCCCCTACTAGAATTATCGCCTGTCAAGAGAGAGGAGAGTCGAATAGCAAGATAAGATTCCAAACATGCCATGAAGCTACGCAAGTGATCACTCTGAAAATCACTTTCTCATTTGTGTTCCTTCCGTTTGAATGCCTCTGCGATCTAACAAGCTTTCTCCCTATCACCTTAGATAGAGGAGGGTAGTGCCGGATTTCGGGAGTAGATACTGTGACCCCAACCACGCACACTCGAAAAATAATAAAATTTTTCACATGGCAGCTCGTTTCCGACTCGGCACGGCAGCCTAGTTCCCATTCCAAATGTAATGAGATACTTAAGAATGGCGGCATACATAGAGCCACTGTAGTGGCATGATACACTCGATACAACTTAAATGTATTTCACTTTTTTTTTATTTTCAAACAATTCGATACGAAAATACAGATTTTTCATGCTCCGATAGTGATACTCGATATCTCTAGGCAGTCTTGGTACATGCATCGTATTGTTATCGGGTATTGTTTTCGCAGCGCAAAAATGATCTGCTTAACTAATCTGAAATACTGTCAGAATTGATTTGCGCAACGATACTGCTTAACCCTGATTTTGACGCTCCTAAAAACTGCTTTCGTCCGAACTGGTTACAGCGCCTGCAAAATGTGAGGTACAAACCACAGCCCGGCGAGCACTTCGTGTGATGAAGCGGTGCTTGACAAGAAGCTAGCAGACGACGCTTCACCCACGAGCCAGCTAGTACTTTTCATCACTGATCAATGCTTTCCATACAATATTATGTACACAGTACAAAAACCTAAAACGAATTAGTACGAAATTTTAAACATGCTTATTAAGAATACTTCTGTTAGCTCTTCAGTTTTGCACAAACTCTTAAGTCTTGTGTTGAATTAAAGGTCATCACCGGGGGGTGATGGTTCTGCAGTGAGTGAGCTCGTCGCGCGGCAGAAAGTGCACAAATCCCGCTCACGTGACCAACGGCGTGTGCGCGTCGTGTGCTAAAGGCATTTTCTTTTTTTCGCGCCAATCTTTTCACGGATGGCCCTCTTGAAACTGTTCTTGAAGTGTCAATGTCCGACACATGCAAAAACGACCGGCGGCTTCAAGCTACGCGTTTCTCAAGACGCAACATCTGATTACCAGAGACAGTGACCTCACGACTTTGAGTTTGCGTTGAAAGGGAAGAAGTGGGAAGCTGCAGTTATCTGCTAAACTTGTGTTTAACTATAGTTCTCGTCTACAATCCGAGATTGAGGACACAGAAAAAAGGGGACAAATCACTGTGATCCTAAAAGATGAATAATCACCACTTCGCAGCTCAAGAGAAGGAAGAGAGCGGAGATTTGGAGTGAAGGAGAGAAACCTCCTCTCCACTCCCAAGCTTCTGTGCTTCTGGCTGCTTCCTCCTCCCCAACTCGAACTTTGTTCTTGATGAATTCATCTCGGTTACGTCACGGCGCGGTGGTGGCACGTCGGGCGCACTTCCGGGTCGGGCTGTGGGCGGAAGTCCTTATGTGAGACGTGTATTCCTGCATTGTTTTGAAAGGAACCAGACAAAAACCTGCCTTCTTGTCAAAACTCTGCAACTGGAGCTGTGCCAGAGGAGTCGAGAAAGGTTCGAAGGTCAGTTTTTATGTGCTTGGCTCGTCCAAGAACGTGGATATGTGCCGTGAATTGGGAAAACCAGACGCCGTCGGACCACGATTGCTTGGGCGGGACGCACTTTGGGCTGAATCCACGGATACCTGTGGTCAAAATTAACTGTTGGGCTAGTTGGCTACACATTCTATAAAAATTCAAAAGCGCAAACACCAAGGAAAAGAAGAGGGGACAGGACAGAGCGCTTACTCCAACTGTAAGTTTAATGCATTCCCCGAGGAAGACATAAATGAAGTAGGCATGTGAAGGTAAAAAAGAAGAAGAAAAATTAATGTTATAGTTTATAGATGCATTAAAAAATTGAAACTAAATCTGACTTCACCCCTTGACACTAGCGGGAAAAAAATGTAATAAAAGTTCAGATGTATACACAAAATCAGCAGGTCAAAGATAAGATTAGAAAACATTAAAGCGACCCGCGTTAAGAAAAAAGGTCGAGGTATCTCATCTCTTTCTCGGACAGCGCTATTGATGGTGCGCTTATGCAAGCTCCCCCGAGAGACTATATGGTTTTCGCTTCATATTGTTTTCGCTTCGAGAAAGCAATTTAAATCTTCTAATATCGGACAAAGGAAGGAGGTTTTGTTGTGACGACCAGAGAGATTTACCTCGATAAAGCCCAGTTCTCCATAGACAAGAATTTTATATGCTTGGAGAGGTTCAATCCAAAACAAGTGAAAACAAAAGCACTCCAGTTGTGCAACAGGCTCAATCGAAGCCAATTGAGGAAACAGATAAACACTGCTAAAAGTGATCAATTGGAAATGTTTTTCACCGCCAAAACTCACCAAGATGGTTGCCCTTTTCGTGTAATAGTAACTGAACGAGGATCTTGGCAGGGACCTATGTCCAAATTTCTTTTACGCCACCCGAGTAACCTCAATTTCTATGACCCTTTTCTAATCCCAAACTCAGAATTTCTGATAGACTACCTTAAATCAAATGCTTCGACAGTAAAGTTTGGCCTCTCCCTTGATGTAGAGGACTTGTTCTACTCGGTCCCTCACACAAGAATGTTTGAAGCAGTCAGCGATTGCATAAAGGCTAATGGAACTGTGTCTTTTCAAAATCAATGTGGTATACCTTCCGAATCTTTCATGGAGTTCCTTATAGTTCTACCTCACATCTATCTTTGTGACTTTTAGCGGCAATACTTACATCCAAAAGAAAGGCATTTGCATTGGCTCCTGCGTAGCACCTGTCTTATGCGACATTTTTCTTTCCACATGTGACAGGGGAATAGCCCAGAGCCTTTCCACAAACCTTGTAACACGTATCTTTAGATACGTCGATGACTACCTCGTTTTACTTTCCATCAGACCTGACCAATATGTATGTGCTACATTTAACATCATAAGCAACACTTTCATGACACAAGGTCAAGGACTCAAATTCACATATGAGTTACCTACTAATAGCAAGCTTCAATTTTTAGATCTACAACTGTCCTTTGAAGAATCACACACTTGTTGGACTTATGCACCACGGTCCAAAAAAAAGACTCCTACCTTTTGATTCTGCCCACTCTAAGATCATCAAAAGAGGAATAGTGCAGAGTTGCTTCAAAGCGGCCCTGCATGCAAAAGTCCTGTGTACACACGGCTAAGTGCAGTTTCGAAGCACAAGTGCAGTGATGTGATTGCTGCGCCAATTGCGCCAAACTGCGCCAAGGGGCTAACCCTGCTACATCCTGCTACATTTTGACAAATTATGGGTAATCTGCGCCAAGCCTGCGCCAAAGGATTAATTTTGGTCGCCTTTGAAAACGTAAACTAAACTGAGTACCGTAATTGAGCACGCGTAAGCTAGGTGGTGCAAGCAGCCGTCCGACACAAAGTACCCTGCATCAAACGTTCATCCGGTCTTGCATGGTTTTTCCCGCCGTCTCTCGTCTCGTGTCTTTAAAAAAAAATAAAAAAATTCAATGATAGACGTGGGCGTGTGTGGACACCCCGACGCTAGCGTGCTGGGTACCAGCCATGGCGTCATGCTGTGAAGCGAAACCATGTTTTTGCATGGTGGGAGTTACTTTGTGAGCTGAAGCGCTCGCTCCTGAAAGCAACGGCCGTGGCCAAACTATATTTGGTTCCTACCTGCCAGTCACCATGGTCGCGCGACGTCGGATGTTGCCGTCCCACGTCACTCCAGTTACGGCACTTTCTAACTGAAAGTGCCGTAACTGCCGCATGTTCATCAACAATCCTGTTCTCGTTTAATGCGCTACTACAAAAATTCCTCTTTAGCTCAAAGACTGCTGTGTCGAAGTATTGATTGCCTAGGTTTCTATCGGTAGGCTTTCTTTCGAGACGTACCCCGGTACGGGAAAAATCAGCCGCGAAAGATGTTGGTGAATAGAAGTGAGCTATAGCAAAGTAGGCAATGTCCGCATGCTGAACCCGCACAGCGTGCTTATTTGTCTCGAGTTCAGTCCTTGCACAAAGCGCTCCAAGAATTTTTGGACCCTGGCTCGCGATGACTTGAAAAGTCTTGCATCGATAAGCTCAGGTTCTTTTTTTTTTCTTCTGTGTTTAGCTTGTGCCTCGCCTGCCGGCCTGGCAAGCATGTGCCGCTGGACTGTTTTTTTTTTTTTTTTTCGTATGTTGGACAGTTACATTTTGCATACAATTTTGAAAATTAGTTGGAAACGGAGCGGAACGGCATGGTTTCGATCGAACAGCCATCTCCGCTCGCGCGACAATTTCGCATTGCACGGCAGTAGTTACGTGTTTCACCAGTTGGAGACTGTTTCCATTTATTATATTACTAGTCAACCTAATGATGTGATATTTAGTACTAAGCTGGTCATTTTCAAATAAATTTAAATATCTGCAGTTTGGTCCGATACATTTATGTCATTTAGCTGAAGCATTGCAAAATGTGTCATGTCATTTGCATTTCAGTTACATGTTAAAAGACTCCCGGGTGGCCTATCTCGACAATAATTGGTTGATTGCGGCGAGCAATGTGTCCTCGGTTGTCCACCACTTGAAATGAATATCTTTTTTTTTCCCCTAAGAATATCTGCTCCAAAATCCACTTTTGCTGCTCCGAAACACTGTTTTAGCTGCTCCAAAAGCCAGTTTTGCTGCTCCAAAACTCTGTTTTGGCTGCTCCAGAAGGTGCTCCAAAACGGCTCAGGCCAATCACATCACTGCAAGTGCAAAGGTTGCAGGATTCTGGATACACCAATTCATTATTGTTTGATGTAGCAGAATGTCTGACAACTCCCAAGGGAAGAGAAAAACGAAATTGCGAGAAGAAAACGCGGCCGGCAGTGATACCCTACTTCCACAACATATCCCACAACTTCAAACGGATAGCCTTAAGGTATGAAGTACCAGTGGTACTATCAGCTCCAAACAAACTTAAAAATATATGTCCTAAGATTAATTCGCAAAATGAAAATAACAACAGCTGCACCGTCAAGCATACGCATAAGTACGTCAACTGCAACATCAACGTAGTGTACGAAATTCCATTCACATGTGGGAAAGTCTACGTCGGACAATCTGGGCGATGTGTGAACGTGAGACTTCGAGAGCATCACCTTTTATTTATTTATTTATTTTACCCTCAGGGCATGAGCATTACAGAGGGGGAAGTGGTTGCATGAGTTAAAAAAAAAACACAGACACAGATACACAGGAAAATACAATCAGTGAAGATCAGAAAAAAATGCGTTCCAAGGCTTTTTTAAAAAGAACATGATCTATGATGGAGACTACGGGTGCAGCCAGGTGGTTCCAGTCAAAGGATGTAGACGGTATGAAGGAATGGTGAAAGACGTTGGTGCGAGCATATGGGATGCCAACTTTGTGTTGATGGTCAAGTCTAGGTGAAACGTAAAGAGGAGGTATAATTAAATTATTACGCAGCGTGTCATTAGTGAAATAAATTTTATGAAACAAACTGAGACGGGCTACTTTTCTACGGGTTGATAATTCAGGGAGAGAAAGATTAGATTTCATAGTGCTTACGCTGGCAGTCCGATGGTAATTTGAAAATATAAATCTAACTGAACGATTTTGGACGGCTTCAATCAGATCAATTAGTACAGACTGACCAGGGTCCCAAACAGAACATGCATATTCAAGCTTTGATCGTACGAGGGTTTTATAAAGAATTAGCTTCAAAGACTGGGGTGCTAAAAAAAAATTCCTTTTAAGAAAACCTAGCATGCGATTAGCGTTGTTAATGATGTAGTTAATATGAGTCCTCCATGATAAATCAGATGTAATATGAACTCCTAAATACTTATAGACCGTAACTAATTCAAGGGGATGGTTATTTAGCGTATAATGGGGCTGAGATGAAGTACAACGGGACACTCTCATAACCTTACATTTGCTGGAATTTAGTACCATAGACCATGAGTCGCACCAGTTTGTAACAGAGTTAATATCGTTTTGTAGTATGTTAGAGTCAGAATCATTAGTAATTTCTCGATAAATAACGCAATCATCAGCAAATAAAGACATTTTTGAGGATACATGAGAGGGTAGATCGTTAATGTATATAAGGAATAATAACGGACCAAGCACAGAACCTTGAGGAACACCTGATGTTACTGATACCATAGCAGAGCTTCTGTTATTTACGCTGACAAATTGTTTACGATTCGTTAGAAATGATTGTATCCACGTGAGAACCGCCTGATCAATATTTAGTTTACTAAGCTTGGACAAGAGCAAGGTATGAGGCACTTTATCAAAGGCCTTAGAGAAGTCTAGAAATACGCAATCTACTTTGGAGCAAACGTCAACGATAGAATGAAGGTCGTGCGTGAATGATACAAGTTGTGTTTCGCATGAGAATGTCTTTCGAAAGCCGTGCTGGAAGGGGCAAAAAAACTTATTTGATTCTAGAAAATTGACTATGTTAGAATAAATGATATGCTCTAAAATTTTGCCTGGGACACTGGTCAATGAAATCGGGCGAAAGTTTTGAGGGTTGAATTTATCACCTCCTTTGTGAACTGTTAACACACGAGACCCTAGTTGGTCGGAGACCAGTTTATTCAAGCGGCCTGGCCGCTACACAAGACTGAACAACAAGTCACGCCCACCAGGGCTGTTATATCATATCAGCACAGTGTTATCACACTAGCATCGGCCCCCTACTGGGCTAAGAATACAACACTTCTCTTCCCTTATTTCGCGACCACGAAACATGTTATACAAGACCACAGATAATCAGGTGTAGCCATATCTGTCAGGTTTTCGTTTGGTTCGAGTGGATCGCCGAGGTACCTCTGGTCCTACTTGCTGCGGAGGCGAAGTCGGTTCCTCTACAGTCCCTTCTCTCGGTTGATCCCGACTTATTCCTTCTTGATTTGCCTCCTCCTCATGCAGCGACATTTCAGACCAGGGGCCCCTTGGTGCATTCACTTTACATCGGAGGTGATCCGCGTGACAAAAGCGAACGACACCACCTACGAGCACCAAGAATGTAACGGTCGACACCACTTTCACAACTTTTCCCGGCCACCAATTCACCTTTTCGTTCCTCACGGTTTTCACATACACCTCTTGACCCCTGGAAAACTCGCGACTTCTTCCCCTTTTTTCATCCACCTTGAGCTTATTTCTTTCCACTTTATCTTTCCACGCTGTCACCGCGCATGGTTTAAGCATGGACAGTCTTGTCCGAATCTTCCGACCGAGGAATAATTCGCTCGGCGCTTTTTCCGTGAATGAGTGGGGTGTAGTTCGATAGGCAAACAAAAAGTTGTCAATCCGGTGCTGCAACGTGCGCTTGCGCCCCAACTTTTCATCTTCCAGTTGGGCTTTCAAGAGTCCCCTTTTGGTCGTCTGTACCGATCTTTCCACGGCACCATTAGATTGAGGATGATATGGTGGCGTAAACATTTGCCTCACCCCATTCTCACTCAAAAATCGCTCAAAGTCGTGCGATCGAAACTGCGGCCCATTATCTGTTACGACAACCCTTGGTAGGCCATATGCGGCAAATACGCTTCTTACGGCTTCCACCGTTGCTGTGGCCGTAGTGGTGTTCATGAGTTTCACCTCTAGCCACTTGGAAAAGGTATCTACTATCAACAACAAAGCCTTTCCTTCCCATTCCGCAAAGTCCAAGTGGACTCTATCCCAGGGATTGCCCGTTATTGCCCACGGCTGAAGTGGTACCGGCTGAGCTGCACTTCGCACGCTTTGGCACACCTCACAACTTCTGACTATTTTTTCTAGATCTGTGTCAAGTTGCGGCCACCAAATCCAACTACGAGCCAGCATCTTAATTTTACTAATACCGGCATGCCCTTCGTGGAGTAGGGAAAGCACGCTTGGCCTTAGTGACTGTGGAATGACGACTCGAGTGTTCCACAACACACATCCTTGCTCGATCGAAAGCTCGTGACGACGACTAAAGTATGGCCGGAAATTCTCCTCCGTTTCGTTTGGCCAGCCGCGCCACGTCATGTCCATAACTGCTCTTAGGACTTCGTCCTTTTTTGTTTCCTGAGCCACCTCCCGGGCTGTGAAGGGAATTTCGGTTAACGGTGAAAAGAAATCCATTTCCTGCTCCTCCCCGGCAGTCTCTTCCAACGGCAGTCGCGATAAGCCATCTGCATGCCCCACACTCTGGCCTCTCTTATACCGGATGGTATATTGATAGGCAGCCAACAAATTTTTCCAGCGCTGTACCCTGGCTACTGCCACTTGACTAGAATGCCTTTTGGGGTCAAACAACTGCGTCAAAGGCTGGTGATCAGTCACTATCTCAAACTGCCGCCCGAATAAATACTTGTGATACTTTTTAACGCCGAAAACTATGGCCAGTGCTTCGCGCTCTACTTGCGCGTAGTTTCGCTCTGCGGCGGTAAGTGTGCGTGACGCGAACGCTATTGGCCGCTCGTCTTGGTTTTCGTTGTGTGCGAGCACCGCGCCAAGACCGTATGCGGACGCATCGCACGTGAGGCGCAGTGGCTTACTACTATCGTACAGCGCTAGCACTGACTCATCACTGATAAGCCGTTTGCAATGAAGAAAGCTGTTTTCGCATCCTTCCGTCCATTCCCACTTTGCTTCTTTGCGTAGTAGCCTGTACAGTGGTTCGAGGATTGTCGCTGTACCCGACAAGAATTTGGCGTAAAAATTTACCAATCCCAAAAAAGCTTTTAGCTCTGTGACGGACGTGGGTTTGGGCGCTTTCAGAATAGCATCGACTTTCTCCTTAGTTGGATGAATGCCTGCTTCATCTATTTCGTGACCCAGATACCTCACGCGGCTTTGGAGGAACTGGCACTTGGCAACATTTACTCGAACACCATGCTGACGGAGCCTTTTTAGCACCTGTTCCGTGCGTCTAAGACACTCCCCCTCCGTCCTTCCGGCAATCAACACGTCATCAAGATAGCACACTGTGCCTTCCAGCTCCTTCAATACGCGGTCCATTACAGACTGAAAAATTGCTGGCGCACTGGCAACCCCAAAAGGCAGACGTGTGAAACGAAAGAGACCCAGGTGGGTGTTGATTGTCATTAGTTCTTGTGATTTAGCTTCCATTTCAAGCTGCAAATACGCTTTTGATAAATCGAGCACAGTGAAGCTTGTTCCTCCCGCCAGAGACGCGAACACATCTTCCGGCAATGGCAGCGGATAATGTGCCACCGTAATGCAGGGATTCAAGGTCACATGATAGTCTCCACATAACCTTACTGCGGTGCCGTCGCTCTTTGGCACCACCACAAGAGGAGTTGCCCATTCGCTCTCTTGTACAGGATACAATACCCCCTTCGCTTCGAGATCTCGCAACTCCCTCTCTACTTTGTCTTTCAGAGCGTACGGTACCACTCGGGCCTTGCAGAACACCGGTCGCGCTTCCGCTTTCAGGGCAATGGACCCACGGAAGCCTTTGATTGTGCCAAATGGCCCATGAAACACGTCATGGAACTTGTCTAGAAGAAACTCCTGCTTAGAGCTTACTGAGTTCACTCTCAGCACCTGCGACCAGTTTAAGCGGAGGTGTTTCAGCCAGTCCCGCCCCAGCAAAGTGGGTACCGTGCGCTCCTTGTCCGTAGCAGCTACCACTATTGGCAAACTAAAGCAAGCCCCTTCGTGTTTCACGGTGACCGTTACTTTGCCCTTCACTGGTACGGTTGTGCCATTATACGTTCGCAAAGAAAAATTCACTGGTTCATACTTCATTTCACTGAAATAGCCTAGCAGTTCCTTTTCCGGAATAATAGACACGGCAGAACCTGTGTCTATTTCCATCGGAATCAATTTTCCATTCACTTCGATCTGAACAACGTACGGTGGACAATTTGTTTCTTTAAGTACGTACAAGTCAACACTAGACACTTCTTGTTCTTCTGTGAAATGGCTTCGTTTAGTCCTACACATCGACGCTAAGTGTCCAAACTTCGAACAGTTAAAGCACCTTGCCTTAATGTGCCGGCAGTCCTGAGGTTGATGCTGTCGACCACACCTGAAGCACGACGGCTGTCGGTCCTTGGCCGATGTTGGTTGCCCTGGCCCCGCTGTCCCCCGTCGAAGCTGGTCGCGGCGTTGCCAGTTGGCGTCCACGTCCGGCTGCCGTGAATGGGTTGGCGCCGGAGCCATCTCCTTTGCGTGTCCCTCTGCCGCCTCCATCGATGTGGCGATGACACAAGCTTTTTCCCATGTCAGGGCGTTGCCGTCTTCTACGGCTAGCAGCTTGCACCGGATCCCCTCGCTGCGCACACCCATGACGAGCTGGTCTCGCAACGCTTCGCTCAAAAATGCACCAAACGAGCAGTTCATTGCCAACCGTTTCAATTGCACTATGAACTCGTCGATAGGCTCTTGGCTTCCTTGGGTACATTTGTGAAAACTGTACCGCTCCGTCACAATAGAACGTTTTGGCTTGTAATGCTTAAGAAGCACCTCCTTTATCTGCTGATAAGTTTTCTTCTCTGGCGTCTCCGGGAAGACCAGGTTCCGTAGGGTCATGTAGGCTTCGTCACCCAGTACTGTGATGACTACATCTGTTTTGCGCTGTTCGTCGAAATTATTGACTCTTGCAAAAGCTTCAAACCGCTCGAGGTAGACTTCCAGGTTACCTGTGGCGGTGCAGAATTCAGTCAACCGAC
Source organism: Ixodes scapularis (assembly GCF_016920785.2). NCBI lineage: Eukaryota > Metazoa > Arthropoda > Arachnida > Ixodida > Ixodidae > Ixodes > Ixodes scapularis. Next base: position 63,767,160 of record NW_024609857.1, on the reverse strand, counting down.
CGATGAGCGGGTGGGTGACGCTGGCCGATGCTCCCGTGTTGCTGTCCATGGTGCTTCTCACTCCGGCTCGTCTCGTTTACGCCCGGTAGTTCCGTAACATCCTCGTCGCCATTGTTAACACACGAGACCCTAGTTGGTCGGAGACCAGTTTATTCAAGCGGCCTGGCCGCTACACAAGACTGAACAACAAGTCACGCCCACCAGGGCTGTTATATCATATCAGCACAGTGTTATCACACTAGCATCGGCCCCCTACTGGGCTAAGAATACAACAGTTAATATGAGTCCTCCATGATAAATCAGATGTAATATGAACTCCTAAATACTTATAGACCGTAACTAATTCAAGGGGATGGTTATTTAGCGTATAATGGGGCTGAGATGAAGTACAACGGGACACTCTCATAACCTTACATTTGCTGGAATTTAGTACCATAGACCATGAGTCGCACCAGTTTGTAACAGAGTTAATATCGTTTTGTAGTATGTTAGAGTCAGAATCATTAGTAATTTCTCGATAAATAACGCAATCATCAGCAAATAAAGACATTTTTGAGGATACATGAGAGGGTAGATCGTTAATGTATATAAGGAATAATAACGGACCAAGCACAGAACCTTGAGGAACACCTGATGTTACTGATACCATAGCAGAGCTTCTGTTATTTACGCTGACAAATTGTTTACGATTCGTTAGAAATGATTGTATCCACGTGAGAACCGCCTGATCAATATTTAGTTTACTAAGCTTGGACAAGAGCAAGGTATGAGGCACTTTATCAAAGGCCTTAGAGAAGTCTAGAAATACGCAATCTACTTTGGAGCAAACGTCAACGATAGAATGAAGGTCGTGCGTGAATGATACAAGTTGTGTTTCGCATGAGAATGTCTTTCGAAAGCCGTGCTGGAAGGGGCAAAAAAACTTATTTGATTCTAGAAAATTGACTATGTTAGAATAAATGATATGCTCTAAAATTTTGCCTGGGACACTGGTCAATGAAATCGGGCGAAAGTTTTGAGGGTTGAATTTATCACCTCCTTTGTGAACTGGGACCACCTTGGCTACCCTCCAGTCGTTTGGCAAAATACCTTGCTCTAAAGACTGGGAAAATATGCTCGCAAGAAGAATGGAGGAGTACATTCTAGTATTCTTCAAAAACTTGGAGTTTATACAGTCTATACCACATGATGAGGATAGTTTAAGGGAATCGATTATGTTCACAATGCCTTCAGGACTAATTGATATGGGGTACATTGGGAGGTAGTCATAGGACATGTATGTTTGATCATTATTTATAGGGAGGTCAGAAAAACAGCTGATAAAAATAGCATTGAGTTCATTGGCACACTCTTCACAAGAAATAGGGCTACCATCATCGGCTCTGAGCTCTACAACTGTACTACTTTTCTCTTTCGTAGTGTTCCAGAATTGACGGGGGTTATTAATTAGCATAGACGGTAATGTAGAATTAAAGTAAGTACTTTTCGCACTACACACAGCTGCCCTGTACAAATCAGCAGAGGCATGGTATGCGTCCCATCGGTCAGCTGTGGGTTTGCGCTTAGCGGCGCGGAAAAAACGCTTTTTCTTGTTTCCAAGTCTCCCGATTGTTCTAGTGAACCATGGTGCATTTGAGTTCGAGTAAATTCTTTTGAGTGGGATGTGCGACTCAAGGAGCTCATTTACTTTTAGTTTGAATATATTCCAATTTTCGTTAACAGAACGCCTGAAAAAACCACTTAGAAAAGTGTCTAAAAACAATGCCAATTCACAGTTAATAGCATTGAAGTTTGCTTTACTATAATCCCGTATTGTTTTAATAGTATTGGAAGTAGCTTGTAAAGGTATATTTAAATCAATATGTAGCAAGCAGTGGTCGCTCAAACCAGGCAGGTACAAAATAGATGATACTAAGTCTGGACATGTTGTCAACAGAAGATCTAAAATATTTGCGGAGGTAGAAGTAATTCGTGTAGGTTGATCAACTAGTTGAGAAAAATTGAACTCGGAACATAAGTTAATGAAATCATTCCCTTCTGATGAAAATGGGTGGACAGTAGGTGGCGTAGTAGACCACTTAATGCTAGGATAATTAAAATCACCGAGGATAATAATTTGTGACGTAGGAAACCGACTAACGATTGCATTAACCGAATCATGTAATTGTTCACAAAAGGAAGACGAAGCGTTGGGTGGTCGATAGCACACACCCAAAATTAATTGCTTGTAGTTTACAGTTACGCTGACCCAAAGCATTTCCAAGTCAGTTAAAACATCGACAACATTTGAGACTATACCATCGGCCACAGCTATAAGAACTCCACCACCCATTCTTTCACCTCGATCCTGCCGATATACGTTAAATTTCTTACCGCACGTAAATATTTCACTGCTCGAAATTCTACTAGATAGCCATGTTTCAGTTAACAAAATAATTTCGCAGTCAGAAGAATCAATAATTGAACTAAGATCGTCTCGGCAGCGCATGACGCTCCGAATATTGCAAAAGAGTAAAGGAACATCACGTGCCTTGAGGCAGCGGCTTGAACCAATCCCCCCAAAATCCTATCTGGACGTCGCCCCGGTCGATGCTGAAGCCCCGCTGTTTTCGGCTTCGTCACGAACTGGCCGCACGGCGCCAGCGGTAACGACCTCGTAAACGTTGTCCTTAGCGAAGTCGTAAGCGTATATCTTTTTGTTGATGTGGAATTTGTTATATTTTAGTTTAAACGCAGCATTTTTTGATTTTCCGAAATCAATTAGTTTAGATCTAGCTTGGCGTGTCGCCGGTGAAAAATCTTCACTGACCGATAAACCGCTACCTTTGATAGCAGCTCTCGACTGAAGGACACTATCTTTTGTTTTGAATGACTCGAATTTGACGATAACAGGCCGACATTTATCTTTACAAAAAGAGCCTAATCTGTGGGCGCGGGCAATGTTTTCGCAAGGAATTCCCAGATCGGAGAGAACATTGACAACCTTACTTTCAGTAAGCGACCAAGTTTCAGCGGGAGAATCAGCAATGCCGTGAAATATCAAGTTGTCACGACGTGACCGGTCTTCTATTTCATCAAGACGAGAGCGGAAAACAACAGCTTCATCCTGAAGGTGCTCGATGTTCTGGCGCGTGGCGCTTAGCTCCCGCTGAACTTCGTTAATCGTCAGTGCTCCAGACTCGACTGCCGCTAGCCTTTCGTCAATAGAGCTTAGTCTAGTTTCAATCTTTGTCTGGTTTGCCTTTAATTCGTTCACTGTACTTATTATGCCGGCCTGTCCTTCCTCAAATTTGATAGAACGAGTGTTTAGCTCTTGTAATAAACAAAACATTTCATTGAATTGCTTAGCCTGGGCATCCGACATAGGACCTGGATTCATTTCCACATCCCCAGATAGCAACAGTAGCCTCAAAACATCAAAACACTGACATGTCAGAACCAGTAACGTTTGTGGGCATGGGAACAGAATAAGTAACACGTCGTCTGACTTCTTACAATGTAAAGAAGGAACAGAACCAACCTGCATGAGCAAGAACGGAGGGGTGTTATCCATCCGCATGGTGCAGCTGTTCCCATGCCCACTACGAAGGTGAACGCTCTCCCAAGCGCTTTTGTTGAAGATCGGAGACGTTGTCGATGTCGATGAAGATGCCTTGACGATGCGATGCAAACTGAAGAGGCCCAAAGTGCTGACCGGCCCATCGCTGAAATCCTTGGGCGTTACCGCGGGCGACGTAGCAAAGACGTTTGCTGCCGGACACTGATATGTCGCCCCGCCAGCCAGGGGAAGGAAAGCGAGTATCTGCATGAGCAAGAACGGAGGGGTGTTATCCATCCGCATGGTGCAGCTGTTCCCATGCCCACTACGAAGGTGAACGCTCTCCCAAGCGCTTTTGTTGAAGATCGGAGACGTTGTCGATGTCGATGAAGATGCCTTGACGATGCGATGCAAACTGAAGAGGCCCAAAGTGCTGACCGGCCCATCGCTGAAATCCTTGGGCGTTACCGCGGGCGACGTAGCAAAGACGTTTGCTGCCGGACACTGATATGTCGCCCCGCCAGCCAGGGGAAGGAAAGCGAGTATCTGCATGAGCAAGAACGGAGGGGTGTTATCCATCCGCATGGTGCAGCTGTTCCCATGCCCACTACGAAGGTGAACGCTCTCCCAAGCGCTTTTGTTGAAGATCGGAGACGTTGTCGATGTCGATGAAGATGCCTTGACGATGCGATGCAAACTGAAGAGGCCCAAAGTGCTGACCGGCCCATCGCTGAAATCCTTGGGCGTTACCGCGGGCGACGTAGCAAAGACGTTTGCTGCCGGACACTGATATGTCGCCCCGCCAGCCAGGGGAAGGAAAGCGAGTATCTGCATGAGCAAGAACGGAGGGGTGTTATCCATCCGCATGGTGCAGCTGTTCCCATGCCCACTACGAAGGTGAACGCTCTCCCAAGCGCTTTTGTTGAAGATCGGAGACGTTGTCGATGTCGATGAAGATGCCTTGACGATGCGATGCAAACTGAAGAGGCCCAAAGTGCTGACCGGCCCATCGCTGAAATCCTTGGGCGTTACCGCGGGCGACGTAGCAAAGACGTTTGCTGCCGGACACTGATATGTCGCCCCGCCAGCCAGGGGAAGGAAAGCGAGTATCTGCATGAGCAAGAACGGAGGGGTGTTATCCATCCGCATGGTGCAGCTGTTCCCATGCCCACTACCTTTCTCTGAAATCATCACCATCGGGACATCTCGCCATACATGTCCGGGACTGCCACTGCACACCCATGTTCCAACAGACAAAGATCCTCAAGCATTACCATAAAAAAAGGTCCAGAGAACTCTATGAAGCGAAAACCATATTGTCTCTCGGGGGAGCTTGCATAAGCGCACCATCAATAGCGCTGTCCGAGAAAGAGATGAGATACCTCGACCTTTTTTCTTAAGGCCACGGTCCCACTGAATGTGACAGTTTAGGTACTTTTTGGCAGGTCATTACTCATCTCCTTTTAAAAACTGTTTTGTGGGATTAATGTCATTCGAAAGGCAATGCAAAACTCTTTCATTTGATATTATGTATGTGTTGGGTTTTACTGTTCATGCGTGTTGTAGCGTTGCGAATATGATGGCGCGGACCCTCACTTGCTCCGCTAGTTCATGTTTTATGAACGATCCATTAAAGATAGCACGGTTCCAATATAGCAGTTTTGTTAAGATGATGTCGGAGCAGAATGTAACGATACACTTTTTTGGTATTTGCACTACTTTGTTTTTTTCATCCCTCCAAATATTGCCCTAAAATTCACATTTTTCAGCACAAATATGTGTTTAATGACAAGCGCTAGGGCAATGAAATTAGCTACAGATGTAGTGCTTATAATTGGCACTATGCAGAAAAAAATTTATTGTTGTGTAAAATGTTTTTGTTTAGATATGTTATATCAAACGTAGCACTTTTTTGTGCTTCGAGTCATGGTACTTCAAATGCCGCTGAGGAAATAATTAAGCTATGACAAAATCTTTTATAGCATTTAGAGCTACAATGGTTGCCCAAGAGGTGGACGATGGCTTTTTTTCATTTTCAAAGTCATAACGCTCCAGGAGCCCTTCAAACTTACCTGTTTTTTATGCATATCTTTTTTGGACATCAAGCAGATTTATTGGCATCTAATAACATTTATTGCTTGGAATAGATATACATTGCTATGTATTCAATTTTCACAATGATCTTGCTTTGGTTTCTTAATAGGTATAGAGCTTAGCTAATTTTAAAAACAATTAAAAACTGTTTGGGTGTTTTGTTGCGCTACCTGGCGGATGGCAGACAAACTTCTGATTTCTAGTGTTCAAAAAATTTCCGACGGCGGCGTTGGCGTCTGTATCATCATCAATCTCCGTGTCTTTTTACCTTCACATTTAAAAAATATATTGGAAGATTTACTATCGAAAAATGAATGGTTTAAGTACTGGGTCCGATTAATAAATCTAAGACAAATAATTACACACGTGTAGCGTGATATAATGTGTTCATTATTCAATATGATTGAAATCAATAAACAATAAAGACGAAGAGGAAAATAATACACCCGAGTTCACTTCATGTCTAGAGTCATTAAATGAGCTTTAAAGTATCGGCATTCCGTTCCCCGAAATTGTTTTGGGCGCCGACATTTTGGGTCTTGTTCAGAGCAAACGCAACTGCCGATCGTCATGATCCAAAAGTACGACTTCCTCAGCATTAGATGCGGTGCCAGGAAACTGATGCAACATTGCAATGCTCTGTCGCGGGTTGTTTAAACATTTGTGGGGTACGGAAAAGCGTTTCCTGTGATTTTAGATAAAGCTTCAGGTAACTGGCAAACATGATTTTAAACCACAATATGGCTTAAATCATCGTTGCTACGGTTCAGAGTAACTGTCGTTACTCTGAACCGTAGCTAATTATACCCCTGTTACACGAGCATCCTTAACCGTGGTTAACTCAGCTTTAACTGCTGTTACGTGGCACCACAGTCACCGCACTATACTCTCAGACAGCTATTTCAGAAGAAGTGGAGAGCGCTCGTGCACTGCTTCGATGTGTGCTCAAGATGCTCAAGCGCACGTTCGCCCATAGCTTTGACTGCATAGCCAAAGAATGTTGTCGGCCAGTATTGTGCGCTAACTGTGGCTTAGCGTAACTGCAGTTAAGTGCGCCCGTATAACAAGGGTATTACTGGCACAAGTGGAAACCATGAGGAAGAGGCAGGTGTCAAAAGGTAGTGGCTTGTGGAATCCACGGGGCTTACGTCATGGCCCCTCCAGGTATTACAAGCCTCTTCAACAAGAGCATGAATAGTGTCATTAGATAAGCTACGCGTCAGAGTAGCGACACTTGGCCATATTGTGGCTTAAAATCATGTTTGCCAGTTATTTGAAGCTTTATCTGAAATCACAAGAAGCGCTTTTCCGTCCTCAACTTTAAACAGTGTGCGACAAAGCAAAGCAACATTACGTGAGCTTCCTAACACCAAATCTAATGCTGAGGATGTCGCACTTTTAAATCTTGATGATCGGCAGTTGCGCCTGCACTGCACAAGCACCAGAATGGCGCCGTTCACAACACTGACGGGGAAGAGAGTGCCGATACTCCAAGCGCAGCTCATTTATTTGCTCTAGTTCCCGCAAACCTCCTTCTCCCTGACTGAAACTGAAAGTAAATATGAATAATACATTATTATTATAGCTTATTTAGTTATAACCAACTACACATAATGAGAAAAGGAAGCGGCCGGGTAGGTGAAACGTGGGTTTTATGTGCGACCGTACTAACCGTCTCAAAAGAGAGAACGCGCGAGCTTGCGCTAGTTTAAAAAGAGGCATCCAAGGAAAGAGGCGGCACGCTGTGCTCTTTGTTATTATGCGTCTAATTGCAAATTGTGTGTATGTTTATACAGCCGGAAATTAGTCCGCCTTAGTGGGCGTCTGACTCTCAGCTGTAGATGAGCAGTTTAGCCAGTGCGGTACAACCGCAAAGCTGGCGTCTTTAACGTGCACCACGCAGTACTGATGCACACGACCGCACGCCGGCACGCTGCTCTTCCAGATCGAAACGGGCAGGGGCGGGGCGGCTTCTGCAGCGCGAGCTTTCGCTCCAAGTGCTCCGAGCTGGTGTGCGCTACACCATGCACTCGGCCACCGACCCCCCCCCCCCCCCCCCCCCCTTTGTGCGTCTAATTTATATACAGGTATAAGTATTTGAAGATCGACGATGGACGTCGATCGTTTCGAGGTAATGTAACGTAATAACATTATATAAATAATAAACTTGTTGAAGGACTGAACAACTCAATTTTTCAATTCTGGGATTGTAATATGGCGATAGCCTATTGTACTTACTGTTGATGACGAGCAATATGAGGTGACGATGTAATGATTAAATGATGAGGCTCTATAAGGACGACGACATTAGTGGGTGTCGAACCACAACGTACAGTGCCAGACTTGTTTCAAGTATCGTGTACCCAAAGACTTTCTTCACCCGAAACAGAATATGGTAGAATCAATGAGGATGCTGCTTTACAACTGCACTGTGCAGAAGTGCGGCTTATTCCTTAAAAGGAGGATTGAATTTCTAGCAGAATTCCCTGATTGACTACTTGGAACAAATGGCCTCGTTGACGTAGTGTCCCCGTTCCATAAGATTCTTGAAGCATACTTAAACCGCAAAGGAGTATGAGGCGAAAAATAAGAAAATGGACCCTGGTGCGAAAGGTACAAATCATCACCATAGCTTCTACTATGAAATACAAGGGCAGTTACACAATACACAAAGAGAGTTTTGTGATTTAGTTATATTTACACTCAAGGGCATTGATATCCAACGTATTCAGAGAGATGATACCTTCTGGTCAACCAACATAGAGCCTTTTCTACTCAAGTTTTACATGGAAGGCCCGACTTCCGATGAAATTCCTTACGTAGACGAGTTGTCCGACCGAATAAACTGCAATTACTCCCGATCTGGGAATCTCTCGATCTTCCTTCGTAAGCCATGGTATCATGACATCGAGGGGTGTGGCTCTTCGTCCGCTGAATATTGCTTCGGCGGATGTTTTTACCGTGTAAGATGAGACCGTCGCTTGCTGCTGGAACAACAACCTGGCGATTCTTCACTGAACTGCTTCTTGCGTAAGCTTCAAAAGGGCTTTTTTTTAGAGCGCAGCTCTTAGGGGCCCGTTCCCGGCTTGAGCGGCGTCGGCGTCGCCGTCGGCGTCGGCGTAACCAAAGTCACGCGACCCCCAAGGTCATCCCAAGGTCACGTGACCCCCAAGGTCACCCCAAGGTCACGTGACCCCTCCCCAGGGTAACGCGACCCCTGTCACGTGACACCCCCTAGGTCACGTGACCACCCGCCAGGGTCACGTGACCCCCCGCCGAGGTCACGTGACCTCCCCGATGACGTCACCGGCATCCGTATCGTCATCATCACTGATGACATCCGTGATGATGACGATGACGATGCGGATGCCGGTGACGTCATTATTGACGTCACTGGTGACGTTATCAGTGATGATGACGATGACGATGCGGATGCCGGTGAGGTCATCAGTGACGTCATCGGAGTCCGCATCGTCATCGTCACTGATGACGTCAACAGTGACGTCAATAATGACATCATCGTCATCGTCACGTGACCGACCAAGGTCACGTGACCCCCAGGTCACTTCACCCCCCCCCCCCCCCCCTCCCAGTACCCTTCCCTCCTCCTCCTCGAGAGCTGCGCTCTAATTCGGTATTACAGGGAGTTGTAAACGGCTTTTACTTTTTTTTTTTCGCACACCATCTGTTCTGCATGCCCGTTAGTTGCAGGATGGTATGGTGCACTAATGTGATGCCTGATGCCGGTTTTTTTTTCTTCAAAAACTTGTTTATTTTGTTTGAAGCAAGATTTGGCGCGTTATCAAAGAAAAGTATTTTCGGTAGGGCAAAAGTAGGTAAAAGAGACCGTAGAACGTCAATGACGTGTTTGGACGTCGTGGCAGGCATCGTGTAAACTTCCAACCACATAGAGTACGCATCGTCCATGACTCCGCAGATGCGGATACGCTTCGCCGCCCACCGATTGAATAGTGGATCGTTTCCGGTTACTGTTCATGATGGCGTTGGACTCAAGGAAGACTTCGAGTCTTTCCAGAAAGTTAGCCCAGGTGCCAGGACTTTTGTCGAAAGCGGTTAGTGTTCGAAACGTCGACAACGTCGGTAGCCACTTGTTGTGCTTGACACTGGACACTTGCCATTCGCTGAGAAGAAACTTGCATGTTCGTCTGCCACGAGTCGTCCGATATCAGGTCATCACCGCAACACCATCTCCCGACAAAAACGCATGTCCATAGTTAGCAATCACGTAAACTTATAAAATCCCGAACGCTCATAACTTGCCGTCGCTAAACGCCGTTCATTCATAGCGTCATCATTGCAAATAAACGTCTTCCTATTTCTTCTGATGGTTTTGATCATATTCCTCCTAAGCTGTACTTACAACATTATGTGTGTCGGTACTTCCGAAAATATTGCAACGGTGTTTGTTTTCTGGGAACCTATAATGTAACAACCTTTACAACATCTGCCGGACCCCGTGAAACACAATATTTCGTGACGTTATTTTAGTCGTCATTAAAATGCTGAGGTAAGCACCGTAAATCGCGACTTTACGTCCGCTTCCACTCGTGTCTTGGAAGATTGAGTCTACTGAGCGTGCATTCCTGCAGAAGAAATTTTCATTGATAGAATATTAACACGTCAATCAACATTTGATTCCTTCTTGGTAAGATTTGTCGTGAAAGCCCGTTACAACCGCCGAACCGCATCTCCGCATACATCCGTTTGCTGGGCGACGCTACTTGAGCTAGCTGAGCACAGCTGGCAGCGGCGCGAGCAAGGCCACGAGGGGAACGTGATGGTGCTCGAGCCATCCCACTGTGAACCGATGTTTCGGCCACCCCACGGGTACGTGTCGCCATCTATTGGTTGAACTAAAGCCTTGTTCAAAATGGCTGCCGTGGGACCGCAGCCTTAACGCGGGTCGCTTTATTGTTTTCTAACCTTATCTTTGACCTGCTGATTTTGTCTATACATCTGAATTTTTATTATATATTTTTTTTTTCGCTAGTGTCAAGGGGTGAAGTCAGATTTAGTTTCAATTTTTTAATGCATCTATTAACTATAACATTAATTTTTCTTCTTTTTTACCTTCACATGCCTACTTCTTTTATGTCTTCCTCGGGGAATGCATTAAACTTCCAGTTGGAGCATCCAGTCCCCTCCTCTTTCCCTTGGTGTTTGCGCTTTTGAATTTTTGATACCTGTGGTTTTCAGATTTATCTGTTTTGTTCCAACATGAACGTTGGAAAAGTGTCAAGTTGTACGGACTACCTGCGCACTACGTTCAGTGCGTCCTCAAGTTTAAACGGCCGCCTGATCCTTCAAACTGTCGTCTGCTCGTTCAAACATTTCTGCTTGTCGTCTGCTCTTTTAGATGACACCGGCCTGTAGACCAAATGTGGGCCCGGTACTTGCGATAAGGAGTAGGTGCAGGCCTCAAAAAACTTAAGTTTGAAGGTTGGTAAGCAGGCTCGATGTAAACAGTAGATAGAAGGAGATGTTGATAATTGTTACCAGTGGCCATCACCGACTTCTTATGCCTGATCCACTTGGTCCAATTCTGCTTGAGATTTTCAGTATCGATATCGACCGTCTCAGCTACTGTTCACGCTTTTGCAGCCTGAGCGACGTCGCGACTGAAAATTGCGAGCAAAATCTCATCATGCGAATCAGGCTTTAGCGTACATTCTGCAGCGTCCACGCGGAATCAATCGCCGCATGTTACAATATTCACGCGAAGTTTTGTGGTGTAACGAGCCTCGGTAATTTCGCTGAGGCCGCTCAAATAGTCGAACATTGCCAGGAAGACGTAGAATCAACATTTCGGATGCGAAAAAGGGCAGCTTAGACTGACGCCGACAACATCGCATTTCAATGGTTTGTTTATGGGCGACGGCGAGCTTCTCGGCCACACCCCCATCGCACATACGCGGCGCCGGTTGCGTTTGCTATGGGCGCTCCGGTTTGTTTGTAAACATGAGTGGGTGTGCTTGTTTCTTTTGCGCGCTTTTTTTTTTTTTACTTGTCGTTCTTTGGGCGCGCTCTTTGTTTTCAATCGCTTGGATATGCAGACTTTTTATTGGGGATTCTGGAGTTTGGAATTAGGGAAGCTTGTGCTTATAAATTTTAATCGGGCGCTTCTTTGCCAAAGAATTGCACTGAAGAAAAGAAGGCGTGGAGCAGGCGTCTGAAGCGCCTGCTCCACGCCGGTGAGCGTTGCGTTAGGGAGATGCTCCTGGTCTTGCGACTTCGTCACCGTGCTCACGGGTCTCTTCCGAACCATAGTTAGCCTGCCTCTGCAGCTGTTGTAGTTGACACATCTCCAGTACGTGGCATTGTTGACCACTTTATCCTGTACATAGGAAAATCTTTGCAGAATCAACTTCGGGCGCCTGCGCCGGGTCGTTGAGTGCATGATCTACACACCAGTACACGATGCAAGAAATGCGCGAAGGCAATATGACTGGGAGGGGAAGAGGTGAGCGGAAGGTCCCGCGCGACGCGACATCAGTGTTGCCCTTTCAATGTACCTTTCTGCTGATGATTATATTAGAGATAACTTTTTTTAGAAATTTACCAAGCAATATAAACATCTGATTATATACGGTAAATCTTGCGTTCTTTAAAGGTTTCATATTGGCAGCGAGATTTGCAGCTCATACGACTAAATGGTGATTTCTTTCACGTATAGCAAAGCACGGTCTATCTGTGAGTATACAACAGCTGATAATTGAACTTTATTGGCATAATATTAAACCCTGTTCATTCTGTGCTTCAGCCATTTCTAGCTTTGTCATATCCCTTACTTATGGGGCAGCTCGCCTACATACTTTTTTTCCCTACAGAAGACCCTGGGATTGTCACGATGTTAATTAATAAAAAAAAATGCGAAGAAACATTTCCATGTGATGTTCTGTAGAATATGTAAAGTGATTAGTTGGAACTCTTCGAGTGTGTGTGTAGGCCCTGAAGCTGCCTGCCACCTCTGCTCAGTGCTGGTAAACATCATTTTTAAAATTATTTTTTTTTCCGTAAGGAGTAAACCTTTAGAGATGTTTCATATACGTTCGCAGGAGGAATTAGTTAATTTGATCATGGTGCAAGTTTGCTAGAAATCCGTGATCAATACTTCGTTGGAGCGCAGCATGTTTTAATTGCATTAGTGAAAATCTTGACGGGACTTTCACTAAAGTGAAAGTCCCGCCGCATTTTCTTGGCCAGAAAAAGCAGCTGTCGTCTGGTAATGCCAGAAGAAATACCAGCATTACGAGTGCCCGACTGCACGTAAAAGAAGCATTCAGCGCATCAAACGCTTCAAGATCCCACTTGATCTCCTTGCATACCTTGACAGAATTGTCACTACGCTTGCAGGAGTTGTAAATATCTCAAAGGGCCACTGTTTACAGACGAAAAATATTTGTTTCCGTAAAAGCTGAAGTTCCATGCCAGGGACACATTTTCTTTTAGCTTCTCGGTAACTTTTGCTCGTGGTACAGTGATAATAATAAGGTTTGGTGTCATGTTCTATGAGCTGTTTTTGTACATGTTTAATGTCCAAGGCCAAATCGGAGAAGACAGGTGTAATCACTGATTCCATGATGCAGGCACCAAGCTTTAACTTATTGTGGGATTAAGGAACAATTGATTATGCTTGTACCAGTCGGAAATAAGATACATATGATCCTATATCATAACCTAGTCTAAAAGAACAGAAGACACTTAAACAACTAGACACCATAAGTGAAGATGAACAACTGAGTGTAAGAGGACCAAAAATTGATCGCCTGGTCCTGTTTGTGAGTGACAAGTCTAACAGTGTGAGTGAACCAGTATCTATAAAAAATAATTTGCACAACAGCCATATTTAGCTATCCTTGTAAACACCTTTGAAATGTCAAAATCGTTTGCATGTACTTGTCCTCCACTTATAACAGATAGCCACAGCAGTCTAAAAAGTTTTAAAAACTGGTCTCAGCAGAACAACCATTTAGAGAACACAAGCTGTGTGATGTTAATCTTTGGCATAAACAAAAAAGGCATCTGGGTGTACACAACAGTTTATTAAGAACACCTTAAGAACATTCATAAAACAGGAAACTGGGATGACAGATAATAATTGTAGGTGCATCACAACTTTTTAAGATTGAGACAACCACTTTTCCAGTTGCGACTGTTGTGATCGCGTGCACAAATGACATGCAAGGTTCCAAAACGGTGGAAGAATGCCCTAGCTAAGTTAATGCCTTAAATGAGTGGCAAGGTACTGTACAAAACCGGCGGGTGTAAAGAACGCTGAAAACAATGACTGCAAAGGAGCATAAAACGAAGCCGTGCTTAATTATGCTGATCTGAAAATCAAATGTCACAAAACAGGGCAGGAGCGATAGGCGGGACGCTACACGCCCCAAAACATTGCTCATGCAGCACTATCTCAAACAGATGGCCGTATTTCTGCAAAAGTAAGGCACGATTGAATGAGGCCGACGAGACATCCCCTCTACCCTTCACTTCGTCTCCTTGAGGAGGTGAACTGAAGGAAGGAGGAGGGAGGCATTGCCGCTTGCTCTCATTTTTAACTGTTCTGAGAAAATCGCAATGTCGCATTCTTTCTTCAATGGCACCCTTATTTTTCCAAAAAATGTGGCAATCTTTTCGAGATATTGCTGTACGAGTAATGTTTTGGGGCTTCTAGCATCCCGTTGGAATGCTTCTGCAGCCTTGTAAATCGAAATTTCGGTTCAGCATCTCGTTTCACGGTGCTAAATTTAAATTGGCAGTCGTGTACAATCGGAGAGTTGCACAAAAACAGTGCATACTAGGTTAAACCGCAGTAATAAGTGGTAACACATACTCCTTGAAGAAGAAAAGTGCCTACTCAATTGCATCTGAAAAATACTTCATCAAAATGCACAGAAAGAAGTATGTGCGTGTGCTCGTCTTGATAGACAAAGAAATCTGTGCTTTGAACTTGAGCAATGCCCATTTGCACTTGCACCTGGCAGTAATACCTGCTTGTCTTCTCAAGCATATGATTCTCACTGTTCTTCATTATCTCTCTGCTCTTGAAACCTTGCATGCCATTTGTGCACTTTATTTCAATCAATCGACATTCACAACAGTTGCAAGTGACGATCCCATCAGGACTTGCCCCAACACATGGCGCTGACTCCATTATCAGAAGCCCGCTGTCTTGGATCGTGAGGTTGGCGTATGCTGTCTTCTGCAAGTACTTCCTCTTGGCAATGCTTTCGTCTTGCAACCCTCGTGCCATTGCAGCTTACTGAAAGGTTGACCCTCGTATGAGGACCTTGAACAAGGGACGCAGATGATGGGGACCCATATTTGTCCTCAAGGTCTTCAACCTCGTGTACACGTTGTAGGCCACAGATGCAGTAATCAGACCGGTCCTGTATTCTATCCATAGCGGCGACTCCGCTTGTTGGATATGGTAAGTGTGGCGATCTCTTCCACAACAGCCTTTGAGAACATTCCTTGGAGGGCTTTGTTGAAGCCCTCATCAGATGCTTGATCATCTCTGCTCATTATTCTTAATGCCTCTGTTACTGTCGCTGGCCTTTGTGGTTACGGTGGCGACTCCGCTGGCTCGATGCTTTGAAAAGCTACAAGACAAAATCATGACACAATTTTATCAGTCTGAGCTCACACAGATACATCATTGTCAAGCAGTAGGATATATCCCACTTGGGAGAGGCTTCCATTGTCGGTCCTTACTTTGAATATTTCAGCCTAATTAATTTATATATATTTCAACAAGATTTATCGAGTCCACATGAAAGCACATGCAGCACATAACAGTTTATGGTTTGCACAAATGAGGCTTGACCATCGGTGAAAGGAAACATGCAAGCTCGATTGCTGGTCCTTCAAATTAAAGCATATCTATGTGTGGCAGTAAATTTATTGCATACCTTGAGGGTCAACGTTTCCTAATATTAGGCTTTCTCACCTCCCATCCCTTTTATATATATAGATAAAGAACCTAGGGCCTCTGCTGGTTTATGGTGGCTTACCTAGCACCAGCACCATAATTGAAGATCTTGGGTGAAAATTATCAGTTTGCCATTTTTCAGCTTAGCAAAACAAAGGAAGTCACATTCTGCGTCAGGGTTAAAGACAAAAAAATTGGCATTCTCGTGATGAAGCAAACGCCATGAGGAGAGGAGATTCAGCGATGACCAAATAGGACGGGTGGACTTGGCTGTGACCTGGAGAATGATCAGTGACTCTCGGCAACAAGCTGAAGAGCGACAAGGAACCTACTGTACCTGCCCATTCCCGGCAGTGGCCCAAACAGACACCGGGAGGAACCTCTGTACCCACCTACTCTCAACAATGATTGGAGGCCACCCAAAGCACGACAAGGGTCCCTCCGCTCACACAGTGACAAGGACACACATTCATCAATATAGGTTAACTTCTGCTGAAACATATCCACTGAATTGATCGCCTGAATGATGGATGTGAGAGTTCACCCACATCTTGTAGATATGTAAATACTTGAGCGCTGATAGGCCATATTATATTAATATACATTTATTTACTCTTCCGACCACATGCACGCTTTTACTTCACTCTAGAAATTGGCCAGAGTAAATATATATGAATAAAATATGACGTATCAGCAATCAAGTGTATACATATCTACTGGACATGGGTAAACTCTCACATCCATCGTCCAGATGACCACTTCAGCGAAGATGTTTCAGCCGAAGTTATTCTATGCCGCTGGATTTGTGTCCTTATCACTATGTCATGGGACCCTTGCCGTGGTTCAGGTTGCCTCGGGTCATTGCCGAGAATAGGTTGAACAGAGGTTCCACCCGGTGTCGGTTTGGGCCACTGCCGAGAATGGGTAGGTACAGGTTTCTTGCCGCACTTCGGTTTGTTGCTTAGAGTCACTTATGCTTCTCCGGGTCACAGCCGAGTCCACCCGTCCTATTGTTCATCGCCGAATCTTCTGTTCTTGTGTTTTTCGCTTCTTCACGAGCACACCGCACTTCTTTTTTGTCTTTTTCCCTGACGCGGAACGTGACAGAAGTACTTACCCATTATTCAGAATAATCCAAGTTAATCTATAGAGTGGTTCAAGTCACCACGCTCGATCTAAAATGGGTCTTAAAAATTGATGCCTGCACGTAGCCATTTAAACTTTTCGTCAAAGGTGTATTTCACAGGTTGGTTTTTTCTTGTGAAATTGCAAAACGCAGCTCTGTTTGTGTAAAACATAGGGCCAAGAAACTTGCCAGAGTCTACGGCGGGCGGCGACCCAGCCGACCAAGTCCAGTAGCGGGGTGTGTTTGGCGTTCGGATTGATAGATGGCGTCGGGAGCAGGGTCTGAATAGAGTTCCTGTATAGCTACCTACGGTAGCAGAGTTGCGCATTCAGCCTCGGCGCGTGGCCGTAGCGCCGGCTTTCCCGCACGAGCAGGATGCTTTGCTCCTCACGTGACTAAATTGGGCGAATAGCGGCGCCGCGCGCGCCGCCGCGGATGGAAAGCAGGAGAGGAGGAAAAGGAGGCGGAAAGCAGGGAAACATACGCCGGGGCAAGAGAAACGTCGGCGGAGCGACCGTAAAGGTGGCTTTCTTGCACGCCAACGGATGCTTTGCTCCTCACGTGATGGATCTCGGCGAATAGCGGCGTGGCGGCGCGGGGAAAACAAATGCGCAACTCTGGCTCCCGTAGGGAGCCTATACAGGAACTCTAGGTCTGAAGGTGCAGCCGACCAGCGAAAGAAAGCAGACGGCACGCAGACGAAATCCGTTGGCAGCAAAAGCGCCGTCGTTATGCAGACGTGTTTGTTTTTACTTTAAGTTTTGCTTTTATTGTCCACATTTATTTTTTAACCGAAGGTACATTTCAAAAATATTATATTCATTTTTATAAACCGCGGTGGTCGCGAGGTGTCGCAATAAGGAGGTAGCGCCATCTGTCAATACGAACGCCAAACACACCCCGCTACTGGACCACCGTCGTCAGCGTTGCTGCCCGCCGTTGACCCTGGCAAGTTTTTTGGCCCTATATTTTATAGAAATGGAGCTACGCTTTGTAATTTTACAAGACAAAACCGACGTGTGAATTACACCTTTGACGAAAAGTTTAGATTGCTACATGCAGGCGTCGATTTTCACGGTCCATTTTAGATCGAGCCTGGTGACTTGGACCACCCTATGTACTGCAGACAACACTATGAGGAGCCTTTCAACAGATTCAAAATGCTTTTATAGAGTAGCTCAGAACTGGCAATGATGCAATTGTTCCTTCAAGCTGTCAATCAATATGTGACACCCAACAGGTGTTCTTTAAGCTAAAACATAAACTGCAGTATAATTACATAATTTTTTGTCATTATACGTTATTCCTAAAGGTTACAGGCACAATACTAAAAATCAGTGATTTGTGAACTAACCATGTGCGTAGATTTCCTCGCGGTGACAATGAGCAGCAGAGCGATATGGGAGCCCCTGCAGTAGCTTACCCAGAACATCTTTCCCCAGACTTGCGTCACTCGCCGTCTTGATCTAAAATTTCGAATAAGCAAGCGCATTAGCACAGGAATGAGTTTACTGCCAGGCAAGCACTGTCCAGTTTAGCTGGTGTTGCATGGATTTGCCAATATCCATACCGTGGCCCCATAAATGTAGTTTTCCTATCAAAAGGAAATGTCACTGGCCATACAAAAGGTAGAAGTTGTTTGTGACATATGAAGGAAAACACAGAATTGCCGAATTCAGTAACCAGACTCGCTATTGGCCAGCGATATGCGCCACAAGCCACTCGTGCTCTTTCCAGTCGCAGCATCCATGGCAGGCACTTATCACGGCCGCCGCTGAAGTGGCACTAGATAACAGAAAGTATAAAAAGGAGAGAGGAGGAAACACAGACGAGTACATTCTTTCAACTCACAACAAAGTTTGCCAGATTCGGAGGCGAGCACCTTGTTGCAGAATAGCGGAGGTACACATGTGCCTGTAAGCAGTCGGAGAGGCATGCACTATATTGTAGTCGAAACCAGGCCAGCCACCGGCAGATGGCGCAGAAATGCGCCTCGATTGTGGCTCAGATTTCCTGGGCATTTGTGCCTACGATAGTACTTACTTGCTGCCTCTTAGAATTACCGTCCACCGTTGTATGTTGTATTCGTGCACATAGTTCTTGGCGCAGGGAAGCTCAATGATTGGCCTGGGTGCATACTAGACCTTCACACTCTGTTTCTGACTTTTACCCCACTGCTGTGGCAGGTCGGTCGACGACAAGATTTCAAACACCTTTGTGACTGTACAAAAGCATGGCCACAATGTGTTTGCATTTGTAGTTCCTACAAAATAAAAATAGTGCTACTGTGAAGTAAATGAGAAGTAGACAGCCTTTACAATAAATTTCTGCGAGATATACAAAATCGCCAGAAGTTCTCCTTTCGAAGCAATGAGATGACATCCCTCTACAAATTTTACTGTGTGTACATGCAAGCCTTAAAATGGTATAGTAGAAATTGTGGCAGTGGTAGAGTTTAGTGGCAGGTATGGCTCTGATGCATTGATTTCTGCACCACCTTCTCCTGGCGTCATGGGTTAATGTAGACCTTTCTCTTATGTGTTTACTTACATAAATGACAACCTTTTGGCTCGTTAAAAAAAAAAGGTGTTGTAGAAGCTGGCATTAAGTAACAGTGCTTACAGTGGCACCCATGAGGAACCATAGGCCGAGTATACCTGCCCTTTCTAGCTTTGTATGATCAACATAAACCAACATTACACTGGTTTCCTCCAACATGTTTGCAAGGCTTGCATCAAGGTGTCGTTTTCATTTTAGCAAGCTCCACTGAATATTTATGCAATGGGAAGTTGTTGCAGTCCAAGCAAGTGACTTTTGCGAGCTTTCAGAATGAAGTGCTCACACACTCTGCCTCAGCGGAGGAACCACCTCTCGAAACATTACACCTGCGGAACGAGCATGCTAGGTGTGTTAGCGTGCATTCTACAATGAAAGGGTCAAGAAATGGAACTTCCAAAAGCGGGAAAGATCAATTAAGAGTTCACAACTTGCGTACCCTGCTTTGCACGAGCATGATGGAGCTGCCACTGTCCTTTCTCCCAGCACGATCTCGAGCCTGTGCGGGTCGCTGCTTAAGGCCGAGGTTTGCAGCACGAAACCCACAAACGTGCAGTTACTGTCAACTTTTTGTTTAACATTGCACGCCACAACGCGTACAGCTTCCTCCAGTACTGCTCCCTCGAGCAGAAGTCGAGAAAGTATCGTTCTGTCAAGAACGACGAATAAAGCAGTCCGTACACTTGGATGGGATTAGATCAACTGCCGTCGTCGTCGTCTTTATTGCTGTTGCTCGTGCATCGTTCATACCGATACATCCTCTTTTCTCCAGCTTTTTTTTTTTTTTTTTTTTTTAAATGAGGATGCAAAAAAACAAACAAAAACATTAGAGAAGGAAGAACGGAAGGAAACAGAAAACAAAAGAAAAGTGAAAAAAAAAACACAAAAAACTACGCAATCTGCTGAAATGTTTCATCATAGCTTAGTCTACGTGGAGGTCGTCTTGTTCTGCGTGACGTGCCTGAGGTCCGCCCATTGAGCCTTTGAGTTTGCTGGACGTACTCATGCGGCGTCCGAGCTTCGTGCTCATCTGTATTGTCTGGTCGAGGTGATTCCGATAGTCCCTCATCTTCCACTTCTGAGTCGTCGTCATGGTCATCGTCATTTGTTCCTTGAACGTATTTTTCACATGTTTTCAAGAGATGTAGCCTGTTGCGGCGGAACGTCCTGCCATCTTCTGTGATGACGCTGTATGACCTTGGGGCTACGTATGATTGCACCCTGGCTTTTGTGACCCATTTTCCGTTATTTAGAATCCGCACAGTGTCTCCTGGCTGCAACCGTCCTAGATGTCGTCCTTTTT
Source organism: Ixodes scapularis (assembly GCF_016920785.2). Lineage (NCBI taxonomy): Eukaryota > Metazoa > Arthropoda > Arachnida > Ixodida > Ixodidae > Ixodes > Ixodes scapularis. The sequence continues at coordinate 63,746,591 of NW_024609857.1, read as the reverse complement.
GAAGGTTCTGTGCATGTTTTTGTACAGGCGGTGCTGGTTCACTGGAGAAGTCTGGCACAAGTGTTCGAATTCCGCGACCCATAAGAAGCTCTGATGGTGAGCGACCGCCCTCCAGCGGAGCCGTGCGGTAGCTGAGAAGACCCAGCCAGAAATCCTCTCTGGTAGCCCGCGCCTTTTGGAGCAGCCGCTTGACCACCTGGACGCCCTTCTCCGCTAGGCCGTTGGAACGGGGATACCGAGGGCTTGACACTGTATGGATGAAGTCATACCGCACAGCAAAGTCTTTAAATTCTTTCGCAGAAAACTGTGGGCCCCCGTCAGTGCAGACCTCTAACGGTATTCCATGACGCGAAAAAATCGCAGAAAGTTTGGCTATCACGCCGTTAGCAGTTACGTCCTGTAGCTCCTCCACTTCCGGAAAATTGGAGTACGCATTATAAACAACTAGGTAATGTCTTCGAGCCAGTTCGAACAAATCTGCCCCAACTCGGCCCCAAGGATTTTCCGGTACCTCACGTGTATGCAAAGGTTCATTTTGCTGTCTGTATGCGAAGACTTGGCAAGTCTCACATTGCCTGATTAGTTCAGTGATGTCCGCATTCATTCCTGGCCAATAAACAAGGCTTCTTGCCCTTGCTCTGCACTTGTTGAGACCTAGGTGACCGTGATGTATTCGTTTAAGTATTTCTTTGCGCATTGCCGTAGGAATTACTACTTTGCTTCCTTTCAACAAGACTCCGTTGACCACGGAAAGCTCTGTCATGACGGCCTTTAACTCACCTAGGATTGGTCTTCCCGCTTCCAAACAGTTGATCGCTTCTTGCAGGACCGGATCATTCGATGTGGCGGTCTTTAGGCTGCCCAAAGTCCGGCTGCCTACCAGTGTTGAAAGCACCGCATTTGCATGTATCTCAACGTCGGTGGAGCTTTCTTCGAGTTGTGACTCGCAAGAGATGCGAGAAAGTGTGTCCGCGATCACCAGCTTCTTTCCCGGGACAAACTGCAAATCAAATTCAAACTTCAGCAAACGAAGAAATAGTCTTTGCAACCTTGGTGGCAATTCACCCAAGTTTTTCTTTGCAAGAGCGATTAAAGGTTGATGGTCGGTTTCAACTAATATTTTCCTTCCTAGCACAAACTCGTTAAATTTCTCGCACCCAAATACAATTCCTAATGCCTCCTTCTCAATCTGGGCATATCTACGCTCTGTGTGTGTAAGCACTCTTGAAGAATATGCCACCACTTTCCAATCTTGTCCATCATGCTGGAACAATGCAGCACCCAGAGCAAAGGCAGAAGCGTCTGTTGAAACCTTGGTAGGCCTAGCGGGATCGAAAATTGTCAACACCGGCGCTTCAGTCAGCATTTTTCGTAACTGCCGCCACTCACTTTCGTGCACCCCCAACCATTCAAAAACAGTGTCCTGCCTGATGAGTTTACGCAGGGACTCGGTCTGCGTTGACAGATGAGGCAAGTATTTGCCAAAGTAGTTGACAGCCCCTAGCAACCTCTGAACTTCTTTTTTACTTGACGGAGTAGGGAGCGCTGCCACACACTTTACAAGGTCTGGATTTGGCTCAATGCCAGCAGCACTAATCTTATCCCCTAGATAGGTGATTTCTTTTACCCCAAAGACGCACTTTTCGAAGTTTAGGGTTAGTCCTTCAGCTTGTATGGCGGTGAGCACCCCCTGCAAGCGTTGGTCATGTTCTGCTCGTGTTGCACCCCAAATCAAGACATCGTCAATATACACCCGGACGCCTGGAAGGCCATCCAGAAGGTAGCTCATGGTACGCTGAAACACTTCTGGAGCTGAAGCGAGTCCAAAAGGTAGTCGTAAAAATCGGTATCGCCCAAAAGGTGTACTAAAGGTGCATATTCGAGAAGTGCCGTCATCTAGCGGTATTTGATGAAAACCGCTGTTGGCGTCAAGCCTGCTGAAATACGCGGCGTGCGCCAAGTCCGCTTCAATTTCCTCTCTTCGCGGAAGTTGAAAATGCTCTCTCTTGAGTGCTTCATTTATATGACGGGGATCCATGCATATCCTCAACTTATTGTTCTTTTTGCGTACTATCACTAAAGGACTCACCCAGTCTGAAGGTTCTTGCGCTTTCACGATGACACCGGCTTCCTCCATTCGATCGAGCTCTGCCTTGAGAGGCGCTCTGAGTGCGTGCGGTACCCTACGAGCTGGTTGTACCACCGGGGTAGAGTTTTCGCGGAGAACCATTTTGTATGGTCTCTTTGCGCATCCTAGACCACGAAAGAGAGATGGAAACTCGCTTTCTACTTTCCGACGCAGTTGGTCTTCGTGCCCCACAGTGTTGACCCTGTTGATGAGGTCAAAGTACTCGCACGCCTTCAGGCCCATAATGGCCTGCCGTCCTTTCTTGACAACGAAGAAATCCATAAGTCCTTGCTTGTTTCCGATGGACACGGACAACCGGACCTTTCCCAGATGTTGGATGAGTCCACCGCCATAGCTGCGTAGAATTGCAGCCGTTGGTTTAGGCTGTTGTTTGGCTCTAATCTTCAGAAACAATGTGCGCGGAAGTAGGTTAGCCTGAGCACCGGTGTCTACCTTGAGCTCCACTTTTTTTCCTTCTATCAACGTGGTGATTGTCCAGTCACGGCTGCCTTCGGGCCGCGAGCTGCTGGCTGTTAGAATTTCGAAGGCATCAAATTCGCTGTCTCCCTCACTGGCTTCTTCGACCTCGTGGATACCAGTCGGCTTGGTCTTACAGCATGCTGCAAAATGGTTCTTTTTTGCGCACTTCGAGCACGTCTTCCCATAAGCTGGGCACTGTCGAGGATGGTGAACATAGTTGCAAAAGCCACACTTCCTCTTACTACCGAGCCTTCCCCCGACCTTACTTCCGTGCTTGTTTCTCTCAACGTGTTCCACCTCCAGCGTTGCTTCCCTCTTCTCCTTGACAGGTGTTGCGGCACTCCATGCTTTACTGTGCATATCGGCTATTTCTTCAGCCTTGCAACATTCGACTGCCATTTCCAAGGTTAAATCCTTCTTTCGCAGGAGCTTCTCTCGCAGCTTTTTACTTGACGTTCCGAAAACAATCTGGTCACGCAGCATTGACTCCGTTTGTTCGCCGAATCCGCAAGTCCTCGCCTTCAGCTGTATGTCACGGTAGAACTGTTCAAATGGCTCTTCTTCCTCTTGTTGGCGCGTCCGAAATACGTAACGCTCAAAGGTTTCATTACATCTCGGGAGGCAGTACTCTTCAAATCTTCTTACCAGACTGTCGTAATTTGTGGCTTCCTCGGGTGGTAGTCCAAATGTATTGAAGACATCAATAGCCTCCTGCCCCGCGATATGCAAGAAGGTAGCGGCCTTTTGCTGCTGAGTCCGGGGCTTGATGGGTTCCGTGGCCAACAGAAAGAGCTCCATTCTCTGCCTGAACTTCCTCCAGTTTTCAGCGGCATGCTCTCCCAACCTCAGCGTTTCTGGCGGCGGAAGATCAGTCATGATGTGCAGTGATTAATATCCCACTTCTGACACCAAGTATCGTTCTGTTAAGAACGACGAATAAAGCAGTCCGTACACTTGGATGGGATTAGATCAACTGCCGTCGTCGTCGTCTTTATTGCTGTTGCTCGTGCATCGTTCATACCGATACAGAGACGTGGCAAACTCCTGTGCCACGTACACTCGTTCATAATGGAGAGGGGAAGCGTCACTGCAAAGGAACAATAATAATTCAGACTTTGCTCACGCAGTTCCGTACGAATGCTCGGAAACAACTCCAGAGCCGTGCTAATTCCTTACCTTCGACAGAACTGTCGGTATGGGCGAGCTCCGTACCATCAAAACGACACTGCGCGTTCACAGTTGTCCTCTCATGCCCTGCTGAATACAAACATAACGCTGCTAGATTAAACTAATCAGGACCAACAGATAAAGAATCGCTAGACGCTAAAACCAGAACAAAAGAAAGTAAGCCAGCTGCCAGTGCAACCTCGTCGCAGACCGCACGCTACCAAGTTCCAGGCTTGCTCTCGAACATTTTAAAGCTGGTATCTATCAGGAGAGTTTGTGTGTGTGTGTGTGTGTGGGGGGGGGGGGGGGGGGGGAGGCTGCCACCATTCAGTCCCACAAAAGCTCATGACACATCATAAAATTTTAAAAATAATTATCAATCGTCATTGGTGTCAACTAACAGAAACACCACCAGCCTAATGACTACATTACAGAAAGCATCCGCGAGGCTGCGCAACCCAAAGATCTCGTCGCAAATGCAAATCAACATCCCTTTGTTTACCAGAGTCACATATATTTTACCTGAACCAAAATATTTAAGCAACGGTAAATTGTTGAGCTTGTTGGTAACCTTAGAACTATACTCTCCTCCCCTATCTTTTCTTTCTTCGTCTTTAATTATAGTTCTAAAGTTCAAGCAGATCTATTAAGAACTATCAAAATGCGGTTAAAAAGCGTGGTAGGTCACATAAAATGTCCGTGATTGGTACAAGTTTCCGTCGCAGTATTAAAAGTTAAATCGTGGTTTGGCCCCTGAACGAAGGAATTAATTTTACTCCATAAAATCATAAGATGGGCACCTCGTTTCAAGAAAGGTGGACAAATTCGATATTGTGAAAACTACGCGTCGCAACAAAATAAGGCTTGTGTAGTTTTGGTCCCGGGGCAGGGGCCCATTTAGAAAAAGTATTGGAATCCGGAATAATTAGATTGTTCATTATTTTTGCGTAATTAACTTTTTTAATATTATGTTTAAGGGCATGGTTTCAATTAGAAAATTGCTCAGCATCAACGAAAAACAGTAAATAAATAAATTGCAGAATAATAGAAGGCACGCGCAGCATTTTACAGCTTTCTAAAAACCGCACAAATTCGACGGGTTTTTAAGTTCCGGTTTGCAATCGGAACGCATCTCGGCCCCGACGGCACTGCGCCCCGTGGAGAAATAGTGCAACCAGCCTCTGGTGCGTTTTAATCCTGGACTTTTTTAATTTTTCTAAATAGGCCCCTGGCCCAGGCCCAGGACCAAAACGACACAAGCCTTTTTTCGTTGTGACTAGCAGTTTTCGCAATATAGAATTTGTCCTCTCTCCGTGAAACACCCTGTACTATATCATAAATTATGGTTTACGAAATATGTTTCACAATATATATCTGTGATTACGACACAACTGAGCTAAAAGCAATAAAAGTTGAAAATGTCGCGAAACATTTAGGACAAGCCCTTTCAGTCTATCTTCTCTAGAAACACTGAGCATCCATCGCAATGCTTGTTTTTCTCAATAAACATTGTTTACACTCAGCACCGTGGCGAAACATTTAGGACAAACCCTTTCAGTCCATCTTATCTAAAAAAACACTGAGCATCCATTGGAATGCTTGTTTTTCTAACTAAACATTGTTTACACTCGGCACCGTGATGCAGGCGACGAATCGTGCAGAAGGGAGCGATCGAAATTGTTCACTCTAATATATAACGACCTTCGCATTCAGATTGAACCTGGCATAAAATAGCGCTTGCCCAAGTGAACATTCTTTTATACAGGATAAACTGGCATAGCCTGGCTGTTGAGGTTTGTTCTTGACAACATGCCGGTCAATTCAATTTGCAAATAAGCATTACCCTTGCTAATTGATGATGTTTTGTCTAAAAAAAATAATATTTCGTGCTTTACTCGCCAAGGCAGTACTTAATTGGACACCCTCAGACGGTTTGCGTACGTAATCGTCATAGTTCTGCCACGCTCCCGTTTTTTTGTTTTGTTTTGTTTTTGTCCAGCCCAAAGACGCATAAAAGTTATGTTAACCACATAAAAGAGAAGATAACAGACTTCTATATGTTTGAGAAGTTATGTCTGCCTGAAACACATAGTTATTTAAATTAGCTTAAAAATCAGAAATTTGAGTAAGGCTCTCCCAAATCACTTACAACGTGCCTATTCGCCTCGAGATCAAACAGAGTCGCCACCGTGCGGCCGATGTTGGAAACACTATGAGTGTGGATACTGCTGCACGTCGTCTGCTCTCGGTGCATGTTGAAGTATGGTTCTTCACGACGATGAAGCGCTGTTTTTGGGTAAGCTGCGCTATTTACGTTTTGAATGCTTGTTTCTTGGAAAAGATTGTATCGTTCCACGAGCGTAGAAATAGGCGAGGGCAAGGAATGCCAAGCCGGATACTTGCATAATGTTGCTACTGCGGTTGGTGTTGTGATGCAGTTCTTTGTTTGAGTTTCAATGCAGTACACTCTAAGAAGGGAGGGGAGTTCGAGGGAGTTAGACAGCGTGACAACACCCACAGCGTGCGCTAGCACCCCTTCGGAAGGAATATCCTCTCTCAAATAGAAGGACCGAGCAAGGGGAAAGACAATGGGGTGCTACAAGAGTCCCCTGGGGATTCGAAAGGATTATGGGCAGGGAAGCCTGCCCTCGGGCCAGGCTTCCTTTGCGAAGGGGGAACGTGGATGACTAGCTTTGAGAAAGTTAAATCCGATCCTGGAGTTTATGCTTTTACTTTACTTTTTCTTTTTTGCTTCACAGATTCTTTGAAATTGCTGACCTTCCCTTTTCCTTCGTTTTTTCTTTTTTACGTTTTCCTATTTACTTCCAAGTTCAAAAAGTTACCCGACTGTTTCATAGAGAGCGCTGGCGGGCAGGTCAACGTAGAGTTCCTGTATAGGGTCCCTACGGGAGCCAGAGTTGCGCGTTCATGCATGGCATGTGGATACAGCTCCTCACGTGACTGAATTCGGCGAATAGCAGCGCCGCGCGTTCGAGGCGCGCTCAAAAGCCAGGGAACGTACGCCGGGGCGCGTGCAACGTCTACTTTGCTGCACGACACTTGATACGGCTCCTCACGTGATCGGATCTCGGCGAATAGCGGCGAGGGCGGCACGCGGCACGTGGAATCAAACGCGCAACTCTGGCTCCTGTAGGGAGCCTATACAGGAACTCTAGATCGACAGACCGACACACCATGCCGTGGCTTACATTTTGCGAGATCGAGTTTTTACAAGCTTACGGTTGAGCATGTAACCTTCAAAGGAGGTTTAGGTTGGTCTTGTTTACGCTTCTGATACAAATGTCTTTGTCGCTGGTCTCATCCGGTAAGATAGAGGACACAAACCAATGTGAGACTTTCTGGGTAGCTAAAACGATAATAAAGATATCTCGCCATTAATTTGTTTAGCGGTGGGAGACACTGAAAGTTGCATTCCGGTGACAACCAATTTAGTCAGCTGCACGCGCTGGCGACCGAAAAACTTTTAACTTAGGAAATATGTAGCAAAAGGATAAAATCGTGGAGAAAGCGTGAAGACAGCATTTATTCTAGATTTGAAGTTCCGCGGGCACGACGTTTTTGCGAACTCTCGAAGCTTACCCGATATTAATTTATGCCGCGTTTTATATATCGTACAAATAAATTGTGAAATAAAAAGCCCGCGACCATACTCATTCAGAGCACAACTTTTCACAAAGTTTTTGTTACACAGCGCCCTACCTCGCCCAACCGAAGTTATTAGTGCTGAGGAGTCAGGACATCGTCGGAATTTTTCACTTGGTACGATGACCCTCTCTGTTCGCGTTAGGATATTTTAGGGTAAAAACTTCTGGGAGCCATCCTTTTTTTATTTTGTCAGTTTGAGAAGTTTCTTGACTGCTTCATGTACGGCGCTGGCGCACTGCCTGCTGGACCGAGACGCCATTCCGTAAATTACATTTTGTGTGTTCCAGTTTCGACAAGCTTACGGCCCTGGCGTAAACTGCGAGCGGAATTTAGGTCGTTTTCGTTTATTATGTCCCTGTTATACGAGGGTTCCGACCGGATAGAGGTAACATTACAACGTGAGACGGGCTGGGCGGTGGGTCGAAAACAAGAATATTTAAAGGGGCGATGGAATGGTTTTAATGCTGAAGGAATTCCGCAGCTTGTAATTTTTGTATCGTTTATCTTAAAAAAAAAAAGATAGAAATCACGTCTATTTCTTAAAATAATTATCGCGATTCCGTTTCGTAAAACGCAAAGCAAAAAACGGTAATATCTCGGGTCTTTAAACCACGCGCGGCGGCTGGAGTGACGGATATTTGGGTACATCTGGGTGAGTTTTCGCGACGCCATCTGCATGAGGCGCACAAAACCATTCTCTATGATGCTGTGGTGAAAAAATGCGAACACACACACGTTCAGACACAAAAGGGACGATGAAAGGGGGCTCGACCTTAAAAATATTATTTACAGAACCCAGACACACAGGTTAAACCTGTGCTCCTGTTTTTATGCGAATGAGTTTGGTGTAGATAGGTGTGTCTATTTCCGCTTTCAAGTCCAACAGGATGGCGCCATCCCACGCGGGTACGAATGAGTGCAAAAGGGTCATCTTGAAAAATCAGTTTGTTGGAACAGTGTCGTGTATGAAATATCTCTAGCTTGCGGGTCTACGCATGCAGGTCAAACATAAAGACGCATTAACGACAGATTAAATGAGCATAAAAGGAATCTCAAGACCCATACAACGACCTCTGAAGTAGCTAAACGTGTTCGTGAGCAACTCTGAAGTTGTGGTTGGGGCCCTTTTTAGGGAATAAAATGTACAAAATGCAAAACATGACCTTTTTTTTTTTTTTTTTTTTTTCTTTTTGCAGGGTTGTGTTTCTATATTTTGCTTCACGATTCCGGAGTCTGTAAGGGATTGTCTCTCTAAGTTTTCGATGTGTCACGGTTAGAAAATTGGCTTACAACGTGTTGTACTAGGTTTAGGGCTTCATGACGCAAGTTATCGGGAAGGGGCGCGGCATGGGCAGCACAGGGAGGGCGCTCCTGAACGATAGAAGGTGGCCTGCAGGCGGACATTCCCCAGGAAAAACAAAGCTCCCGAGCCCCGCAAGTTCACTTTTCCCCTCTTCTCTGGCGTTCATGTCCGCCCATCGTCTTTTCTGCGTCCCGATCAATATTATAACGTTAACAGAACGCCCTTCCACGTTTCGCGCTAGTGCGATGACCATGCTTGTTTTACAGCAATCTAGGAATCCCACGCATTCATCGAAAGTTCGAAACACATGCTCCAAAAACAAAACAGAAACAGAACCGTGATTAAGTTTAACAAATTCAGTTTATGTTTTCGGGGGTTTGCTGCAATGCACTCTATTTGACATGTCACAAGCTCAAAGGTATGTACATATCTTCTGTGAGGAGGTCTAGGCAATCAAAAGTTGTTCTGGATTGAAACTGTTCCTACTGTAGACGGATAGTTTTGCCACCGCAGTGCGGAAGCTAACGTGGGATCTTAACGATCATCATGCAATAATAATAAATTTTGCCATGAAACGATACTGAATTTAAAGATTAAGCACTTCAAAAAAGAATGCTGACAGAAGTATGTGAACTTCATGCTCTCATGCAATGCCTCTGAACTGTGCGTTTTTTTTTTTTTTTTTTTTTGTATAGTTTTAAAAGCACAAGCGAACTCCTCTTGCAGTCGCTCCTACACTGTTAGCAAGTGCCGTGTATTTGGTGAATATTTGGGGTGAAAAACACGCTATTTACACAAATTACCATAAATTTACACGATGAGTAACGGATAATACGTTCAGATATCATGCGAGGTTGTAAAAAACGTGTTTTGGTTCGGTCATACACGCATAACCGTGTAGCCGACCTCGATAACACGCATCGCCTCCGGCGACGACCGCGGCATTGCCGGCTATCGAAGCACCGGAATGCTTGGAAACACACTTAGAAAGGACCGTCGAGACAAATGCCGCGGAAAGAAACATGTCTCGGAAACAGATAAGCACCAAAAGCAATTACGCCATGTCGCGGGACGTTGGCGAAACCCGCGCTTACCGTGGCTCGCCACCATTTTCTGGTCGATGGCAATGCGGCTTCCCTCATGTCGCCCATGTTTGCATTTAGTTTAGGGCTCTTGATAATAGTTTCTTACACACCACAAATAAAGTCATGGGTCCAATTATTCGTTCAAAACAGTTAAAATGGATATAAAAAGCGTGTCTTCGATGTGAACACGTGACATTGCAGTTGGTTTCGTTTTTGCTTCAACCTTCAACTGCTTCAACTGCAAGCGATCAGGCCGATCTGGCCATAGCGCAAGCGCAACGTCGATGTACGGTGGAAGCAAGAGCCGGTTGGCTTCGTTCTTTTTGTTTGACCGGAGAAATTTCTGGCTGCCGCTATTGTTTTGGTTTGACGGGACGCGAGAAGCTTCGCATAGAGCTTCGCAGTTTGCGAGCACATAGTGAAGACGTGACCGGAGAAGTGCCCCTGTGATGTTCCCGGAAGACGGAAAGTACCATTCGTCGTGTGTGCTTTGAAAGCGAGGGGAGTCACAGGGTCCACGAGTGCGCAACCACAAGCCAAGGTTCACGACAGCGCTGCGTTCTTCGGCGATCTCGTTCTGTTTGGGGCAACACGGCGATGCGAGAAAGGGCCGAAACGTTCGTGGTGTGTGGTGCGGTGCTTGTAGGTAGAAACCCGCACTAACGCGGAGCTCATATTGGTTGTTGTGGGGTTGCGTTTGACGGGTTTAGCCCCGTCGTCGTCAGCTGATCCGGTCCAGCTGGTCGGGGAGGACGCAGCGAGCGTTCTTAAAAGTAAATCTTCCTTCGTTCCGTTTCAAAATGTGGAAGATTCCCGACGCATACCGTGAGTAAAATGCTGCGGACGTTTTCAACAAAATTACGTCGTTTTAATTGAACAAGGGACTTCGGATAGTTTCCCTAAATCTGCCGTTTCTATGCTTCGTGTCGTTAGACTGCATTTGCACAGCGACGTGTTCGCACAGCGACGCACACCGCTCGAGTAGATGATTTGGTCCCGCAAACGACCGGTTATACAGAATTTCAGGGAAACTTAAGTCACCACCGATGTTTTCCTGTAAATCTCGTGTGACTCGTGTGAGTTTGTTGCGCTCATCATGCGGTGTGAATAAACTAGGGCAAGATTTTCTACCTGCCCACAGATGCATGAACTGAGACCAATTTTTTACGTAGAGAACATAGTGGTTTTTCTTTACATTGGGAAGAGGCCCGAATTTGTCTCTTTTCCCTCTGGCACTGCCCCAAGTTTCAAGTTGCAGTTTCAGTAGACATACCTACTAACAGGTACAAACTGCTCTAAAGCAGGTAAAAGACTGGGAAGTCAGGACGGTGCGGACACCGTGTTTTGCGCTTCTCGCAAGGTGACTGATGCTTTTGCGAGGTATGCGGAATATGCAAACGATTTTGTTATGCCCTTCGTTTGCGTCTCCAGAAAAAAAAATAAGATTATTTACAAATTTAGGCGCAATCACAAGCCAAGATTTACGATAACAGTGCGTTCGCTTCGGTGGTCCATGTAGTGGTATTATACGCTGCTTTCTGCAACACCGCGTCATGACGAAGAGCTGGAACGGTCACGGTCTGTGCTGGGCTAGCGGTTGACAGAAACCCGGATCGCCCGCATCGGCACCGAGTGCACTTGGGCTGTTGATGCTCGAGCCTTTCATACGCGGCTTGTCGCCAGCTGATCCTGCTGCTCGACGGTGAGGAAGCGGCGAGTGTGACCTCTGAAGTAAATGTAAATCCTCGTTCATCCAGTTATCCAGTGTCAAAGTGTGGAAGATGTCCAACGTGTACTGAGGGCGGGAACTACGAGCGTTTTGCCTTGCTTTTATAACCGAAACCAGAGCAGCGAGATAATTACCTTGCGTACTCCAAAATGACGCAAGCAATAAGTTTCAACAGGTCGATTACGTCACCGCGGATGTAGGCGAGACTGTGCACTGTTTAAACGCTTGCAGTATCCATGAGTGCTACCAGAAAAACGACGTCAACAGAGAAGGAGCTCGCGATTTTAGCATAATGCAGTGCCACGGGCTCGTGAATTTTCAATGTGGCTATATAAAAATATTAAAAAAAAAAAAAAAAAAACGCATCAGCGCCACATTAATGATCACGAATAACACCGGTCACAAACTCCCAAGCCTCACCGCTTCGCTCGACACCAACACGACATACGACAACAATCTGCATCAAAACGCCCCAAAAGTGAAGGCGTCTGCTCCCGTACGCGTACTACAACTAGCGGAAGTGAAGTGTTGGGCGGATGTCCTTCACAATAATATATATAAAAAATGCCTTGCGCAAGTATAATTTCCATTGATTATTGAATACGTACTGATAAAATCCCAATCATTTGTTTTTCTATCTGATTCAAGCGAGTCGGACTGCTCATAACACTGGTCGAGCATGAAAATAACAAAAATTTGAACTTTTTCATGGCTGGTTTAAGATTTATTGTTAGTACATCGTTGTTTTTCGCAAAGGACTAATTTTACAGATTTTGCCTCCATACTTTTTAAATGCAAACAGTTCTTACATACGGCTGTCCATTGTGCCGTGTTTTGTGTCTTCTTCTATAAATCGGTAACGATCAGCGACCAAAGAGCTCACCCGTACATGTCAAGCATATATACGCCGCGGGGAGAGTCCGTTGTTAGTAGGAAGTGTCGGGCGTAGTGTCGGTGTTGTGTTTATGTATGTGTCGCTGCTGTGTCCTACGTGGTGCTCGTATTGTCTGTGATGCATGAGAGTAGCAGTCTACTCGTGATAGTTCCCAGCGTATTAACCGACTCCTGCTTTTTTTTCATTGGTTGCTAGAAATCGCACTAGGTGGCGCAAGTTACCGCCCGATTACAAGAGTTTGCTTGAGCTATTTATCCATGTAAGTTCAATATTCGTTTTTTTTTTTGTTTTGTTTTTGTCTAGCGGTTTTGTCGTAGCTGCCGACGCCACCGACCGCCGACGATGCACGTAGGTACCTTTGCACATAGCTACGTCCGCCGCTCGGAGGCTGTTTACTGTGCATAAAAGACATCGAACGAGAACGAACGCGTCCTGTATGCTTTCAGTTTGGCTGAAAGGCGCGGCTGGCTGGGCTCGTCCCTCGCCTGTTCTCGGCTGCTGGCCGCCATGTTTCATAAGGAACACGTTGAACCGTGCTTCTCGGAAGGCAAACACTGTGTAGCGTGTTAACTTTACACAGCACCTCATGTGTAGACGAAAAACACAGATGGCTCCGTGTAAAACGAACACGTTTCGACGTGTCCGCTATGGGACAACGGTTTACACGTCTGGGCGTGTTATTTTTGCTAACAGTGTACGCAAAGCTTGCTGACGCAGTTTCGGGAAACCACGACGTTGATATACCACGGGTATACCTTCTGAACTGTCGTGACTGATATTTGAATGGGGTTCATGTGTTGGACTCGAGCACTGCGTTGGCACTGCACTTAGGCTTAGCCGCAATTGATACCTTGCGGGACATTCAAATTTTGGCTCGAGCTCAATCACTGCAGTGACCGCCGGAACAGCCAAATGTACGAAGTGGGGAGTGCGTACGGAGTGCGGCGCGTGCACCGTTCATTGACAACCGCTGCGCATTGCTGTAATGATCATTCGCGGCACATCATCTGCAAGAAATACATAGGGCAGGCGAGCTGGTTGGAAAAGAACATGCTGTATTTGTAAACCCTGGGACGGAGAGAATTGAAAAAAAAAATAGACAACACAGCTCATTGCCTCAAACTTGTGGCCGCTTTTTCTGTTCAAAGTGCAAGAGCAAGTTGTTTTTATTAAATATTTTCTGCGACTACTCGTGCGCGGCCAGAAGTGCTAATAAGTGTTTGATAGGTTATAAACTGGAGGTATCTGACGATAGTGGAGAACAATTTTATTGTCCCTTAATCGCACTCTGTACGATGATAATCCGAATCCAATGGGGCAGTGGCCGGGATCTAAATCAGTAATTCTACAAAAATTCACAACCTTTTTTCCCATTATATAAGCAATATTACGACTTAAAGTGAGAAGCTAAAAATAATTTTAAAAACTTCCATAAATATTCGTTTCTCGAAGCGAGAGTTTTTTTTTTTTTTATACACAAGACGTGGATACAGGACGTCAGAACAAGTCTGGTCAATGTTTTATTAATTGCTCTGCTCTCCCATAAAATCACGATGGAGAATACAGAGCGCGGCCTAAAGAAGACGAAGTAATTACGAAAAGTAACGTCAAGGTGATCTCTCCCGAGGCTCTGAAATGTTTTCGCTGAAGCTTTCCCAGCGTATGCTCACACTGAATGGAGGCAGGTGCGCCAGCACCCGGCCGCTCCTTATAATCCCTTACGTCCTCCAACCCGATTTCGATAAGCTAGGGGAAGGACGGACTCGACAGGTTTGTTGCTCCCTTCTGCCCTTGGATGAGCATTGACTTTCCTCTAAACTCCGGTTCACAGCCGTGTCATCCCGTACCCTTATGGCGTCACCGGCGACGTGGTACGGCTACGGGTGTTGTAAAAAAAGAAAAAAAAAAGTTATAAAAAATAAAAAAAAAGCAACAACTAGAGGTTCAGGGCGAGGGAAAAGTACGCTGGGGAGGGGGGAGCAGGCGGAATGGTGGATAGAAGGGATGTTCCTTCCTCTCCGCTCCAGCAATCCGTCTGCTTCCTCCTCCCGTCCTACCTTCAACGGCGTGCACTAGTGTCACTTGTTCGTGACTTGCAAGACATCTACAAAAATTATCGTTGTTGGTGGCAGTCGAACAGAGAAAGGAGTGCGCCAAGCGTTTTTAGAATCGGCCCTCAAGGTGTTCGTCAACGAGACTGATGATTCAGGTAAGATGTGGCGCTTCATATTTCTCTTAGTACAAATTGCTTAGAGCGCACTGGTTCCGTCAAATTATATTTAAGGCCATCGGAATAGTCTGCTGTTGACTGGTGTTATAGTCAAATAATTCGTGCTAGAAAACAAAAGTCGCATAGTCAATGGCTTGCCGAAATTGGCGAGCTCATGTTGTGAGCAGAAATATTCTCGGAATATTTATTTCAGTTCCAAAATGTTAAATACCGAAATATTGACATAGATATTGGCTTGTCTAGAAAATTCTTGCCTAAATAAAAATACTACAAAATGAAAGAGCTCTCAGGGGAAATTCAGTAAACCATTCATGTATTATTCTTTCAAAGCATCTCAATCGCTTGGTTACTAGTAGGGCTAAACGTCGGTAAAAAAACATGTTAGCACGATTAAATATTTTCTCTTATTCACTTAACTAATTGATTAATCGGTTTCGTTTATTACCATGAATAATATACTAAAAAAGTCAAAATGGGATATTTTGCTTTCGCTGAATATTGTTATAAACGGCGCAATATACAACTCAGGACTTTAAATCAACCTTGATCTGTAGTTGAAATCAGCCAAAAGGCATTCACACTCCCAATTTATTACTCCAGCCGCGGAGGCAAAGAGGTTCCTTCATATTCTCCGGCAATAGCGAACTGCTTTGATTATGCGCTAAACGGACTCTCGCCAGGCGCTGAACGTTACTGGGACACGTATAACTTCCACTTGCATTACGGCGAAGACGTGTTTATCGTTGGTGATCTGTTCAGGACTTTGAGGGAATGCGAAGAGATTGTTGTTTTATTCACTAGGTAGTAGGGTCCTTGTTTTATCTATGCCTAACATCTACTATATTCAACCTTTTACGCTTCTTCAGGTTTATACTAATTATTTCCAAGAACAATATTAATTTCAGACAATCATTTTTGTTTCCACAGATTCTCAACAAATTTGAGCAGCGCAGTGATAAGATGCCTTATCAAAGCCTCACTGTATTTTTCGAGCCAAAGTCCTAGCAGATCCTTGAACTGACATGGAGAAGGTGGGCTCACGAAGGACGCCTCGCTGTTCCTCAGACATGCGCAGCTGGAGCAGAATATAGCTAAAGCAACCGATCAAGAAATCCTACCCATCACAAAAATGCAGCGAAACTCGTGTCAATGTCTTCACAGAATACGCGGTGGGTTAATCACTTTGATCTACAGAGCTCTTCAAGCGAATGACGCAGCTCATAACACTGTTTAAATCGAAAACGCGATCTGCGCAGGACAATATTTTCCTTTTCCTGTGCGTGCCTGCCGGGGTTCCTTACGAGTCCTGAGAAATTACGAAGTTAAACTGGCCCAGTTTTCTAGCTTAGTACACGACCAAGTCGTGTGCGACGTTTCGAGAATTGGGTTCAAATTGAGATAAATTCATATTCGAATTATATGCATCCCCTAAACATGTGCCCGCTTCGTACTAGGCACATGAAGGTCATATGTATGTTAAAATAATTTAAACACCACCTGTTCACTTCATCTTGTGATATGTGAGCATTTGGTGAAAGGCCTCAACAGTCTATGCAAAGTTAAAGCAGCTGTGCAACGATATTCAATTGGAATGTTTTTCTCTCTACACGAGCTTACTGGCACACCTGAAACTCAAGAATACTCACACGCAACGCCATTGGCCTAGAAACTCCTTTGTTGCGGTGTAATTTCAAGGACAAAAGCGATTATTTTCATTCAATCTCTCCTTTGCAAAATTTGATGACGTAACTCGGGGATCGCAGTACACCCAAGTGACGATATTTGAATGCGGTTCATAGATTGGACCCGAGCATTGCGTGGGCACTCGACTTGGGCTCGTGACAATTGCTAGCTCGAGAAGCATTCGGGTTGTGAACCGTGTCCAATCGCTGCAACGACGACAACAGCCGAGCCATAACAATGTCTGGAACTCAGCGCGTGCCCTGTGCTTTGCCAACCCCAGCGCGTGGCTATGATCAACACTGACGGCATATAGTCAGCTCCAGATCACGTGGCCGCTTGTTCTGGCTGCGAGTTGAGGGGGTGAACGCTGCTCGTTTTTCTTTAATTTTTTTCCGGGACTGCTATTGCGCGGGGTGAAAAACGAACGCGTGGTTCATAGGTCATTAACGTTAGGGATCCGTTTTAAGCGGTATTTGCGCAAAGTACAAAAATTGTTGCATCGCTCTTTTAATGGCTGCGAACATCGAAATCATTACGTGACATTAAAAAAAAAATTATGCACTCACACAGCATACGGAAGCAGGCAATCTCTGATTATTATATCTAAATATGAAAAATAATAGAACGTATAATCATGACCCATGTTTGCATACTTTTTTTAAGTGCGGTACTTTATTATATTGCAGGTTCCAGGAGAAAGATAAACTCATCTGACGGTCCTATTCTCTACTGATGACGCCTTCTATTCTGCAGCTGTCCAAGTCCAGGTGGAGGACCTGTCGGTGGATGTTGGCGACGTCATCCATGGCTTCAGCCTCATAATCTATTGAACGTTGGATATTCAATATGCAACGGGGATCAAGTCCGCATTGGCTCTCTTTGAACGTACGATCGGGCTGAAAGAAACACCACTGGAAAAGGTTGCACTGAAGCTTCTTGGCAGGCTACAAGCTTTTAGTAATTATTTTTTAAGCTTTTGACCTGTATCAAGTTTTTGATTTTACAATAAAAACGTGGTTGACAATACTGTTGGCTGACATGACTGGCAGGACTTTTTTTCAAATGTCTGGATTGTGTGTTTCTAGAAGTTTTCAGTTAAATTTTGATGCCGGCACGTTGCCCGTGGGTATTATTCTCTTATCCCTGAAACCTCCTCGAAGTGCCTCCTTAAGGAACTTGACACGCAAAGAATTCAGAACTCTCTCGTATGACAGCTGGCCTTAGGAATCATCGCCCCTCCAGCACACCTGAACAAGCCAGTTAGCTGAATTTCAGGGTCTGAAAAATTGCCTTCTCTATTTGGAGCTCCGCGAGACCCATGGTGTACAAAAGCGACCCCAAAAGTGGGGAGTCGCGGAAAACCTCGAAGGTTGTGTATAGTGTCTGACAACACTCGCAATTAGGGGGATCACGCGAGTCTCTAGGTATAAAAACGGGCACCACAAAGCACCCAATTTAGGGGCGATCAAGTGATTCCCTGAGAGTTGTAAGCGGTACTAAATAATGCCTGGATTTACGGGTGTCACATGAGTACCTGGGTGTCACAAAAGGCGCCAAAAAGCACCCTATTTAGAAGGGATTCGTTGACTCCCTGAGAGTTGAAAATGGTTTCATATAATTCCTCTAATTAGCAGTGTAATATAAGTACCCGAATGTAACAGAGGGCGCCTAACAGCACCCGCAGTAAGAGGTGTCGGTTGAGGCCCGTGGACTTTGAGGGGGGTGCTAAGTGATCCCGTATATCTGGGGAGTACTTGAATTCCCCAACTTGAGAGGATACCACAAACACCCCAGGGGAGTCACATATGGGACACGGTCTAACTCCCCTGAGGGGGGTACCCGTATACACCCTTTTTTCTTAGAGTGTACATTGCCAATGGAAAGTGGTGTCTTGTCGAAGGCGAACAGCTCATGATGACCGGGCACATTATTGAGTGCAGCGTTGTGGCCCCAATGACCATATCAACGAGCGTACACTTGCGGAGTTACGTGCTGCAGTCGTCGGCTCTCAGCAAGGATCCCCACACTGTCGATCTGCAACTCATGAACGGTGCCACGGGTGATGAACTTTCGTGCACTTGCCGTGCCAAATAGCTGTTGTTTGTAACTCCAACCGCCGGAAACGTCTTTGAGGGAAACGCGCGATTTGTCCTCCTGACTGTTTTAGATGGTACATACGTGAAATCCTTTATTTTTGCGATCCCAATTATTCGAAGATTAGACGTAGGAACCTATTAGCGACCGTTAGCTCTCGAATATTCTAGATACTTGAATTCTAGCCTCAAAACAAGAGAGGTATTCGAATGCCTTTATTTTTCGCTAATTTCGTAATTCTCACAAATTGGGGCTTGCAAATTGCAATCACTTCGAAAAAAGAAGACCTGTAGCTTCAAAATATGGTGGCATTGTCCTTTAGCAACCTGTTAACCTTGGATGTAATCATGTCGTTGTCTTGTAGCGTGATTTGTCGCTGAAAATTCGTTTTTTAATCGAAGTAGCACGAAACCTTCGTCACGCGGTGGGTAAGCAAACTTCATGGAGTGTAAACAAGCAATTTATTAGGCTCAACAGTCCCTGTTGCTCCTTCGGTAGATTGACCTGTTGCCATCAGCCCTATTTGTCGTGTACTTCTGACTGAACTTTAAGAAAATTTATCAAGTGCATCCGACGCACACGCAGGCACTGAGCGAGTCACTTCCGCTGCATTAGATGGCCTTCTTTACTTTGTCGAAGTGTATGAGGGCTTGTAGGAGATACAATTCTACAATGTTTCAAATTTCCAATTCTCACGCAGCAAGAAGTTTGTTGCATTCGCATCCTCTCCAAAAAAACACCGCAGCGGTAGAACCCACACTAAGGACGATAACACTGCCCAGTTGCGAGCGAACATCAACGCGCACGCTTTATGTTTACTCTACCTTGGGCCACTCCTACACTTATCTAAAGTTTTTTTCCCCACTTACATCGGTGGTAATGCATCATTGGTTTGAAGTCTTCGGCAATGAAATGTTTAGAGCGAACAACCGCATGATTCGAAGGCTACTTCCTAGACATCAATTTCGAGAGCCACTCTTTCCTCAGCTCGCCGGCCGCTGGATGCCTAAAAACTGACCCCACCTCGCTGCAATAGGTATTGCACTGAGGCACTGAACAGTATCCGTATGATACTGTAAAAAAAATAAATGCGATATGTAGTATTTAAATTTTTCGCTAGTTCTTTACACACTATTTAGATGGCGCCACTTTCCACCATTGAGCCGTGTTGTCAGGGTCGCGTCCCCGTGGCGCCCTACCCTCATGTTTGTTTACCGTTAATAAAGAGAGTTACGCTTCAGCCACCGACCGCATCGGACGTGTCTCTCTCTCCTTCCGGGGCTCCCGCTCCCGGCCCGCCGATCACAACTTCGGCATGTGAGACCCCTAGTTCTTTTTCCGCAGGCCCACGCAGGCACTGCTCTATTTTATTTTCTCGGGTAACCGCTTTTAATACAACATTTTGGCGATGAGGATTTACCGAGAATCACAACACGATATTCTGCAGGTTCTTTGCCGCGACCTCAGATAGCCCAATTGGAGTGCAACTTCCTATACCGCCCATGGAATGCGAATTGGTAAACCCTGGGAGTCCGCAGTGCCATTTGAATCCCCTGGTATCTGGTGGCTGTACTAAAGTCAACATGGCGGCTCACGGAAAGCGAAACCGAAACTATAGGGCAGTGCCATCTAGTTTGAGACTACAAACCAACTATCGCCTCGTTTTTTTTTTTTTTTTTTTTTTTTTTTTTTTAAAGATTTTATTTGCTTTGCTGCTGGTTTTCGCGTTTCAACACTGGCTTCAGCCAGCGTTGAAACGCGGAAACCAGCAGCAAAGCAGCTGAAGCCTAGCTAACATACAAAAAAGACACAAATGCAAAACAATTATTTTTCCTTTTTATTCAACAGGCATTTGAATGTACAGTACGAATTTCTCACATTATCCCATATAAAACATACACTTTCTGCGGTAACAGATTAGAGCAGACACCAATTATAAATATTTGTCAGTAGTCACATTTTCTAGATTCTATGCACATGACAGGCATTTGAAAATGTGGTAAGAATTTCTCACATATATCTTATACAGCTGATAGCAGAATACAGGAGACACCAATTCTAAATATTTTTCAGTATTCACTCTTTCTAGATTCTTTACACATATGAGTTGTATTTGTACAAAATTAGTCGTCGTTTGTACAGCAGGGGCTTCGTCTGCCAGACTATGGCAACTGTGGATATGTACATATACCTTCTTCCAGACCACCCTCTTAGCAGGGTTGGGCAGTATCGCGATACAAATGTATCGCGATAGTATTTCAGAAATACATTTCGTATCTGTATTTCTGTATCGCGGTACATTTTTTTCACCAGTATCTGTATTCCTGTATCGAAACACATTTTGAATGTTCCTTTGTATCGCGATACAATCAAAGTGAAATGTATTTCATTATATTTCTGGGGAAATACCCTTCCCCCCACCCCCTTTCCCGAAAAAAACAAAAACAAAAAACAAATCCGAACGCATTTTTTTTTTTACATTTGAGGGCACCGGGGTGAGGTTCCTTCCAAGTATAGACGCTTTACACACGCGCAAAATTACAGCCGCCATAGCTGACCTTCTCTTGTCTTTTCCATATGCCGAGCCACTGAAGCGGGCGTTGACAAGCCTCCACAGAGGCCAAGGCTGTGGAGAAGGACGCAGTACAATTTAAAATATCAATAACCTGCCCTGCTGTGGTTATGATGAAGTGAAGTAAATGTAATAAGAAGAAACAAAAACTGAAGGTCAGTTATGGCGGCGCCCATACACAGCTGCTGCAAAGCGTCTATAGGAACCGTGTGGATCTAATTCAAGCCCCGACCAGGGCGCCCCTAGCGGCAAACGGGTCCGTTGCATCGGGCATCTTCTGCCAGTCGCTGCATTGGTTGTGCGTTGTAGTGGGTTAGCGCTGTAATTTCTGAGGTGGCTATTCCGCACCAAGAAAGCCGCAACAATTGCTGCGTGGTCGGCAAGATCGCGCACGGCACGAAGTACTACATCGTCCCTTCGAAGCCGTGCGAGGCGGAGTACTGCGTACGACTTGTGCGTCCATACAGGTTAGTGGTGTTTACCTTCCAGTTCGCGCTTTGTTTAAGCTGCTGACGAATAATACAATTAACTGTTTTGCTCTTCTAGCGACGGTGGAACAGCATCGACACCGACGGCAAACTCTAAAGTATGCAGCAAACACTTCATCGGAATCGAGAAGCGGAATGCGGTCGCCCTCCTAAGCCTACCGTTGGATGTTTCCATCAGCCTACAGGAAGATAGTAAAGAGAATCGCGGAACGGCGCGAAAACAAAATCGCCCAGTTATTGTCAAGCTGATTCAGAAATAAACGCACATAATTACCGCAGTCCACTTTACGCCAACAAAATTTTTTTGCGGGCGCGCTTAATTTTGTTTGCAGAGGACGGCGCTCCGTGACATCCACTTGTCCGTCGAAACGGACCTCCTTCACGTCGCACACGCGGCCAGATTCATGAAACAGTTTTCTCTTCGTCATATTGACACCACGGAAGAAGCTTTCTGGATTCGTAACCTCCTTAAACCCCGTCGTAATCACCCCGGGAACTCTGTCCGCTGTGCTGCTAATCGCCACTGCTTCCCCCCGATGATTCTGCACCGGCTACCGAAGAAGCTTTCCGGATTCGTAGTCGCCCACTGTCCTCTGTGCTGTTCGTTGCTATTACTTCGCGATGATTCTGAGCCGGCGGCACCGGCTTCCGAAGGAACTTTCCGAACTCGTAAGTGCCTTAAATTTCGTCGTAATCACGATGGGGACACTGTCCGCCGTGCTGTTCGTCGCCATTGCTGCCCGATGCTCCTGCCGCGGCTACCGCCAGGTCGCGGCGAACAATAGGCGACCGCCGCGACACGGCCGGCTTGCTCGCTTCCTATAGACCCTTTCCGAAATTCAGTCTGGCCACTTTGATCACTATCATCATCATCATCTGAAAAATGGCATATGTGCCATACCAATGGCGGCTTTCTATTTACTGATGAAGGAACATGTTGGAGATACTCCTAAGCTGAGGATTCGAGGCCTATACATTCTACACGTTAGCACGTTGCGAAACCGGAATTGAATGCAAGAGCTGCGTAAGTGTTAATTTCTCTAATTCGAGCCCAGGGAACCTGTTAGGGGCACAAAATCGACTTCAAAACCCCTTCTGTCTGGGTTGGCACTTCATTCTGATTGCATCGTTGTGGGAACTGACACTGGAAGAGATGATCCAGAAAAACCTCTATAGCGAAAAGTTTATTCTCGTCTGCCGTTGACATGCAAAAGTGACGGTGCCCGATAAAATACTGCAGGCTACGGGTTCATTGCCGCCATTCGTATGGCAGAAGTTAAAACGCCATTTCAGCCACCAGAGGGCACTGAATTTCGGAAAGGGTCTATTTTTCTATGCGTCCTCTTCTCTCCTCTGAGAAATTTGCGTAGTCGGTGACTCGAACCAGGTGGCGTGCGAGGAGTGGAGTCAGAGCATCTTGTGCCGCAGGTCCTTAGGTAGGGGTTTCTTGAGTCATTGTTTGCTGGCATCCAAAGCCCGCTGCTAACCGTCTCGCTCGCCTCAGCATACACAGTACACCCAGCCGGCGGAGCTGAGTCACAGTTCGTTGCAGCACGAGCCTGGCGGTGGTTGACTTGAAATAGCAAAATGACTCTCTCAGTGAAGTTGAACACATATATTCGAATACGTCTACGGCTGAGGCTGTAATATTGCACGGCTCAAGGGTACGTAATCAGCCGACGTGAAAGTGACCCGCTGTTTTGGTGATACGAAAGCCAGGAAGGAGGTCAGACGGGCTCGCTGTGCCGACCGAGACTTCGTACACCTGCGACTCGTCTTGAGCGCGCTGTGTTTCAGAATTAAAGGGCGAGTGGGTGTCGTCGTTATAATAATGGCCGATAACTTAGAAGAAAACGAAAACTGTATTTACAGTGATAAAATAAACGTATAAATATTTACAGTTGAAGATTCTCAGTCAGTTCATGGCATTCATCTTGTTCGATCCGTCCTGTTCGATCCGATTGCTTGCCTTCCGCTGGCATTCAGCTCGTTCCGTTCACTGTCTGACGTTCACCAGGCGTTGCGTTCGTTCTGTTCACTGTTTGGCGTTCAGCTGGCGTTCCGTTCGCTGATAACTGTGGCGTTCCGCCCGTTCCGTTCGCGATCAGTCTAGTGTTCTGCCCGTTCAGCATCATTGTCTGTCCTCAATCTTTTTCTTTTTCTCTCGCTTTTTCACGTCGCTGAGGTTTCTTTTTCTCGTCGTCTACCTTTTCGAACACAGTCACGCGCTCTCAACTAAAAGCTGAACAGGTTTCACTCGCGAAGGCTGCAATCGCGGGTTTCACGGGTGAAGTGTAAATTAATGTTGTTTTTAGTTACTTTGGGGGGGGGGGGGGGGGGGGGGGGTGATGATCGGTGGCCGAGTGGGCTAAAGCGCACACCCAGCTCGACGCGCGTGGAGCAAAAGCTCGCGCTGCAGAACCCAGGGATCCTGGGCTCGAGCCCCACCCCTGCCCGTTTCGATCTGGATGAGCATCGTACCGGCGTGCGGTCGTGTATCACTACTGCGTGAGCACGTTAAAGACCCCAGGCTAGCGGTTGTACTGCACTGGCAAAATTGCTCATCTACAGTGTAAACCAGTGTCGCCCCCCTACTGGCAGACCAACCTTACGCTGTATAAATCACTCAAACGTCCAATTCGACTTTTGACTATAGTTCGCTTAATTTGTAACACGCTGTTTCTCGGAGGGCTCGCACCTGTGCCGGCAATATCAGGTCGCAATCCACGAGGTTTCTATTTAGAGTATGCAAGACGAAACTTGAGGACTTTAATCCATGCGTCGGTGGCGGAGGGTCGACAGGACGGACTTTTACAACAGGGATGCCACCGTATCGTTTTTTCAACCGTAAAATAAAATAAGACATGTTTTCCAGGATGCTTCAGCTGGTCCACTATTTTCGAAAATTTCAAATGACACTGCCTGCACGATCTTCAACGAGGTGACCTACAACGAAGGTACGTATTGTCCTTTCAAACAGCAGCGTGGTAAAGTTTCATGTTCAAGGCCACACCTACTAATAAAGAATACCAGTTCATTCCACCGTGACGTCATGTGATAAATGTTGACAGGGGCGTCCTTATTGGACAAAGGCGTGGTTACGTTTTGATGGGATTTAGCATGACATAGGTCATAGAATCCATTTAGAGGTCGAAGTCTTTTCTCATCCTTCGTCAGACAGACAGGATGTCAAGGAAGGGACCACGGTAAGTTTTTGGAATGTTTTTTTGAGCGCACTGAAGACTCCTCGTCGTCCAAAATCACTACCTTCAAGGCAAAGCGCCAAGCCTACGGGAAAGTAATTTCAGGATCAAAAACTTCCGCTTCCAACTTCAAGCTTAATCTCATTTGGCGTCTCAAACAAATTTGAAAAATGTATTGCAGTATCAGTATTTCTGTACTTGTATTTCTGCGCTCCCTAAAATGTATTCCTATATTTGTATTTCCAAATACTTTTTGCCTCTATTTAAAATGTATTTCCGATACGTATCGCGATATACTTTTACAGATTTATTTTAGGGGTGAGCGAATATTCGAAATTTTGAATACGAATCGAATATTATACATTTAATATTCGTATTCGATTCGTAAACTAAGTCTTTGGTATTTTTCGAATATTCGTCGTGACATGAATATTCGAAATTAATCGAATATTCGAGAATGTATTTGCAATCGTAAGTTTTGCTTTCTGTTTCAGTTTCGGTAAGCAAGGCCCATTGACAGCGACACAGGTGCATGGTGGCTTCAACCTAGACTGGTGGCATCGGTGTCGGTAGCGGTAACCTGCAAGTTTCTGCTCCCATTGTGACTCCCGACTTTTTAAACTGTGATAACCTTCTCGTTTGCCCACCCGCGTTATGGCGGATGAAGGTGATTGTGTGGAACCGTCTGCGAAGCGGAGGAACGAGCGGGAAACAGCAGCAAATCGGAGAGGAGTGCTTTGGAAATATTTTGCAAGGGTGACGGCATCGATGGCTCGATGTACGGCATGCGAATAAACGCCTAAAACGCCCGCAGGTACGAAACCGCCCCTTGTCAACCATCTCAGAGTGCATCCTACGTTGTTGAAAGAGTATTGTGGGATTACCACTGGTACGCCAGGAAAAGGTCAACCGACGCAGACGGACTTCGTGCGCCGCACGGAGCCCCAGCCAGAAAAGAGAGTGTGGGCGTTAACTAACAAGGGGGCCGCCATGGTTGCGCTTGATTTGCAGCCTTACAGCATTATGGAAGACCGCGACTGCAAAGAACTTCTGACAGAAGCCGTTCCCAACTATCGCCTTACACGTGCGAGTATAAAGCGGGATGCTTTACACTCTCGCGCATGTTGGTGACACGGATGTATGACGACACCCGAAAGAAGGTAAAAGCAGAGCTCAACAGTTCCTATGAACGCGGCGCTACCGCTGTTGCCTTCACAAGCGACATGTAGACTTTGCGCGCTAACGAAAGTTACGTGAGCTTCACCTGCCATCTTATCTCTCCAAAATTCATGATGACACGGTTCACATTGAACACTCGACACATGGCTGCCTGTCACAGTGCTGTGAACGTCACAAAAATTCTGGACGAAATGTGCCGTGACTCGAAGATACCCGATGAATGTGCTAAGTTCATTGTAACATATAACGGGCGCAACATCCGTGCTGCGGTAAGGAAACTTCCGAGGACTGAAAGAGCGTGCTTTGCGCAAGTGCTTTCGACTGGCGATTAATGAAGCGAGATCCCGTTCGCCGGCCATTGATCGCCTGTGCAAGAATGTGAGGCATATTGTGGAACATTACAAGCACAGTTCATCAGCTGAGAAAAGTCTTGGGGAGCGCCAAAAGGAGAGGGGAAAGGACGGACTATGTCTGGAGCAAGACGTGCGGACGAGATGGAATAGCGAGTATCTAATGTTGTCTCGCCTTCTGGAACTCAAAGAAGCAGTCACTGTGGAGCTTGCTACCTCGGACTGTGACATCGATGGACTTGGTTCATCAGACTGGAAAGATGCTTCTGAATATGTACAAGCATTGAAGCCATTGTATGATGCCACTGTTAGTGCCAGTGCTGAGAAGTATCTGCCTTTGTTTTCCCAAGTTCCTATGATTCTTGGTATACTCCACAGTCTAGGTAACAGTCGGGGCATCAGAATTTCCAGCAGAAAAGATAAGATCCATCAAGACAAGGTTCACTCTGTATGAGGAGGACAAGGAAGCATGCCTTGCTATGTTCTTGGACCCACGCTTCAAGTCGACCGTTTTTAAAGCCAAAAAGGAAAAACTTTATGGCTTAAAGCTCTGGTGCTGCAAGAGCTAGCCTCATGCGATGCTACTGAAGAAACCCAGCCGGAAGCTGCAGCATAGTCATAAGAGCAAGGCTCTATGCCGACAGCAGATGTTTGGCAAGCATTTGACCGCTTAGCCAAAAGTGCAATGGAAAGCATAGTGGTTTCAGCTTTAGAATAGGAAGTTGTAGCGTATGCGGAGGAGGCACTGCTAAAGAGAGATTGATCCGTGCGAGTGGTGGCGAACTGTCGGGTGCTTAAGATATCCGAGTCTCCCGAACCCATCAAATGCCTGGCAATACTTGCTACTTCAGTGCCGAGTGAGAGAGTTTTTTCTGTGGCTGGAGGTGTAGTTTCCGCACGAAGGAAGTGCCTTCTACCTGACCATGTGCAGCAGTTGATTTTTCTGCATGAGAACTTGTAATCTTCCCTACAACTAAAATTTGTTTTTTGTTTTGTTTTATTCTCGTCAAGATTACAAATTGTCATGCAGAAAAACGAACTGCGGTTCTGTCGTTAAAAAAAGAAAACTTAACTGCAGTTCCGACATATGAAAATAAAAATTCTCTGAATAAATGCAACTGCCTTCGAATATTCGATTCGATATTCGAAGCTAAGTATCCGTATTCGATTCGTATTCGAAAATATTAATATTCGCACACCCCTAATTTATTTCAGTATCAGTATTTTAGCTACTATTTTAATGTATCCCAGCATTTGTATTTCTAAATACATTTTTGAGAATTTCTGCTTAACCCTGCCTCTTAGGGATGAGAATGATAGAAAAAAACATGTTTTGGGAGAAGGAAACAATAAAGGCTTTTCTGTCATGCATAAAACAATAACCTTGCAAGCCGAACTTCAGGGCAAACAAAAAATACAAAAAACAGGTATACAATGTACAAAGACTAGGTACAAAGAGCGGGTTGGTGAAAATACACGAATTAGTTAAAAAAATTAACATTTAGGGGAAAGGACAGATAAATAATGATTGGGGTTGTGTGGATATTTATACAGCATGTAGTCGGTCAGCCATTTCACAGCTGCGACGAGTCACTCGCTGTAGATGAGCAATATAGCCAGTGCAGTACAACCGCTAGCCTAAGGTGTTTAACGTGCACCACGCAGCAGTGATACACGACCGCACGCCGGTACAATGCTAATCCGGATTGAAACGGGCAGGCATGGAGGGCAAGGACAGACAGCACTATGCTACAAAACTTGAAAGTATAAAACAGAGAGGACGAGGACTGGAACAGGACATCTTTCAACAGATGTCCTGTGTTAAAACAGAGAGAACGAGGACGGGAACAGGACATCTTTCAAAGATGTTCTGTTCCCGTCCTCGTCCTCTCTGTTTTATACTTTCAAGTTTTGTATCTATTAAAGGGCAACTCCGCTCAATTTTGAAGATTTCGGGATTATGAGTGATTTCACAAGAAAAAGCACTATTAAAAGGCACTACGTCATTTGCTTCGCGAAACATGGGAATTATTTTGTGAAATCTTTGCTTTAAGCATGCACAAAAACCGAAACCGAAACCTCGACTCCGTCGGGCAACATTGGCTTTGGGCGGCCAAATACATGGCCATCACGTGGTACGAGCGGTCACGTGATCGTTTACGCGGCGACGGGCGAAATCGGGGCAGTCCGCCGTTGGTGCGGTCGTCTGCCAGGCGCAAGTGTCGTCTGCATCGCCGTGTTCTCCGTGTTTTGGTGACAACGATATCCGAAGGCGTCTGCACAACTGCGGCATCAGTCTGCACTTCTGATGGTAAGCTTCTTTTTTTGTTTCTTTCAAATATATATCTCGTAAGTGTTCGTAGCTGAAGTCTAGCAAACAACACGTCAATACCTCATGACGTTTAATTTACGCTGGACGAAAGGAAGCGCAGCAAAGTCAACAGCGTAGTGGGTTCGCTCTTTCCTTCGATAATGTAGATGAAATTAGGGCTTAGCTGCCAACGACTACCTTCGTTGATTACACAATCCACGCAGCTTTGCAAGGTTTCGTGACATGCCCAAGTTGTTTCCTATCTACACGCCACAATGGACTGTCGCCAAAAGTTCGGTGATTGCGACACTTTGAGGAGTACTTACATCCGTGCCGAAACAGCGTAACGAAAGCCACATTGACACTTCGCAAAAACGTAATCACGTGCTGCAATCCGTTTTAACGGCCGGATAACTCGGAGCTTGAAAACAAACGAGTCCTCTTATGTACACGTAGCAGAGCGCGTTGAAAACTACAGAATACACAAAGAATAAAACACGTAAAGGACGAACACAGACACACAGTTCTTTCAATGAGCAACGAACATTATGAAATTTTCATTGCTCATTGAAAGAACTGTGTCTGTGTTCGTCCTTCACGTGTTTTATTCTTTCTGTGTATTCCTCTTAGGTGTGTCTTTGCGCCTCTCGGTTCCACAAGCGCGCGACACTTCTACACGGCGAAACACGCGCTTGGCAACGTGTTAATCGTTTTACCGTGCTTCTTTTTTCTGCTTTAGCAGCATGCATCTTGTACCTTTTAGACTGCAGATGTCGCGTTGTTTCAGACGTTTGTTGTGTGATAAGCGCGCCCTGTGCGTGTGTTTTTCCGGCTTAACCGAAATTTACCCGAACGATTCTTTGGTCGGCCGATAACAGCAAATTGGTTTGTGTCACGATAATGAGTGCCCGGCAATACCTTACCGCAACGGCATGCCGGTCAGCAGCACTGCGTGTGCCGTTCCACTGCTCAATACCACCGTGCCGATCTTGCTGCTAATCTGTAAAAACCAGTGCCTGTAGCGACATGTGCAACGCGTTCGCTCGACATCATTATATCAACCACCAAAAAAGTGTGCAACTATTCTTTATTTGCATATTGACACTATAGATTTTTACAACATACCAGATAGAACTATGTATATGCACTGTTCCCAAACAAAGTAGGACACACATGTTATGTACACTGCTAAATTAAAGCTACTCAGTAGTAAAAAAGACTGCTTACAGTTCACAAGTGCTAGCTCAACACCCAGAGAAAATAAAATAAAAAATATAGCTGCGGTATTTACAGTTTACAAGAGCTAGTTCAACACAGAGAGAAAAAAGTATAGCTGGTGGCACAATAGAAAAAAACACATACTCATGGAACATCTATATGCTCGCGGTCATGGTCACATTGTGGGCAGCAACATTAAATGTTGCTGCTAGTTTAAAAAACTGCCTCTTTCTCTACACATTTTTTTGTTCTTTTGTGTTCCTCTCTTCCTCACCAACATGCTCATTCTTCACAATAGTTTTGCTCATGAACACTGTAGACTGGCTGATTCCAGCCACGAGATAAAGCCAATTGCTTGCAGACTGGGAAGCGAACATTTGGGATAACAGGGTTAGGATAGACATTAGGGGTGAACGTGTGGGCCATCAGAGCAGCACCTGGGATTGTGTACAGGCTCAGGCAATCTGATATTTTGTGTAAAACATCTAATACGTATGTGGGTCATGCAAAACAAGGTGTCAGAAAAGATGTGACCAAGTCAAACAAGTTCCATGTGCGAGTATAACAGAAACCCGCCTGAGCAAGCAGAGTCGAAGTGAAAACAATTGAAGAGAGAAAGATGCCATTGAACAAGGTTTCAAACATGGTGATTTTCATGCAGCAGTCGTTAAACAGGAATATCACTATGCCATTCCCCACATCATAAAACATACTGGCAAGCCTGCTTCCACCCCTTAGGGCGCTATGTCAAGTTTGGCGACAAAACAGGCATCGGGGAAAACAGCTGAGCAACACCAAGCATGGCGTACAGGCTCGTGCTATCTGGTCTTTCATCCAGGAAGTCTCAAAGAAACAGTTCATGAGCAATAGCAACTGCACTTGAAGTTTGCTATGGAAGCATCTCAACACAAGTAGGAAGGTGACAAGGTTGAAATACACTCACAGAGCAGCACATTAGCCATATCTCGAATTCTCATCTATGTGCGGCAGAAGTGTATCTGGAACTCTTGCCTATGTGCCTTTTTCTATTTCCAGGAGGTACCGGTACACAGCATACAGCCAGTTTGTCTGGTGGATTTTGGGACGACTGAGAAGGTGTCGCCGCGACAGACTCCCGTGCTGTGTAGTGGCCAGAATAAGAACAGAATTCCCGTCAGCAACATACACAGGTTTTCACAAAGATTGATCGAAGCGAGTCCTGTCGGCAGACACTGCAGCCTCCTTCCCTATTGAAAATTCCATCAAGCTACGTAATTTGGGACACTGACTGCCAGTCAGCAGCGTTGGTGGAACGTGACGGACCATCAGACGTCATCGGATGGTCCATCAGATGACGTCTGACGGCCACTGCCAAGGGAATTTCATCAACAAGGGCAGCATTTATATAAGAGCAAAGCTATACGCACTCATAAATATCGCCAAATGCCTCGATAAAACAAAATGTTCGAGAAAAAAAAAGAAAAGCAGCACCACAGCGCATCGAACCCGCGACCACATGCGTAGAAATCGGGCACCTTAACCGCTATGCTACGCCACCATTAGAGAAACGCGATTTGACTATTCGTTTTATACGAAATGCTTTGGCTGCAAATGCAGTTAAGCCGTCAGCATGTTATGCAAAGCACTCGTGCATCACTCGCCGTACTTCAGTTCTACTCACCTGCCATGTAGAGTACTTTCGCGTCGTAGAACGATCCTTTTGTTCGCGCATCACCGGCCCAGTAGACCTGGTACACCCTGTCGTCTTCAACTACACCGCTAAAGTCCCTTACATCGTCGGAACTCACAACAGGCTGGGTCTTGTCGAGTAGAAATTCTACTAAAACATAAGACATTGTAGAGCCCGGGCAGGATCGACAGGTTGGAGCGAGCGGGCAAACAAAACGAGTCGAGAGCGATCGTTCATGAAAGCTCGGCGAAGTCTCTATGGGCGAAGCGAAGTGCGAAGTGTCGTGTTCGGCGCTTCGGCGGGCTTCTGATCAAGTTTCTTCTAGGGATTTCTGACTGTAGATCTTGTCCGGTATGACGACAAAGCCTCCTTCTTTGTCGGAAAGGAGTAGTTTCAAATTTGCCTCGCGGAGCAGGGCAACCGCTTCACCTGTGCGAGCCGGGCAAGGGCTCCTGGGCGAAACTTGCAGGTGCTCTACGCCTTCGAGAATGCATCTGTGCGCTTCCTCACCTTCTGCTTTGGCGGCCGTTCTTCTCACCAAGGACAATAGTTCGGGCTTGTCTAATTTGATAGGGTTGCAATACTTGGGACCCAGTTGCAGTACGCTGAGCGCCTTGTCAGGAATCTGGGTGTTGCCAAGGACACGAACATCTTGAGCTGGAGGAAAGCGGGGTCTCTTCTTGGTGAGAAGAACGGCCGCCAAAGCAGAAGGTGAGGAAGCGCACAGATGCATTCTCGAAGGCGTAGAGCACCTGCAAGTTTCGCCCAGGAGCCCTTGCCCGGCTCGCACAGGTGAAGCGGTTGCCCTGCTCCGCGAGGCAAATTTGAAACTACTCCTTTCCGACAAAGAAGGAGGCTTTGTCGTCATACCGGACAAGATCTACAGTCAGAAATCCCTAGAAGCAATCACTGGGAATTCTGATCAAGGTTGTCGGTCGATTGCGTGTCATATCTCTAACGTTAGCAGTTTCATGGGCTCACGTCCCAAAATCGTTTTCTCGTGCATAGATTACTTTTCGTATTCGTAGATTTGACGAAATAGTGGTATCCGAACGAACTTTACGTCCTTTGACCGTACGTCTGTCTGCACGTCAAAGCTTTCTGACGTACAGTCAGAGACAATCGATGTACAGTCAGAATCACCACCAAGACATCCTGATGGCATTTTGCGGCGGCAGACTGCCACCAGGAAACCATCAGAAAGCCGACAAGCGGGGTCTGACTGGAGTTTGACTGTCGGTCAGAGTAACTTGTTGGGCAATCAGACATGCTTGACGTACAGTCAGGCACAGTCAGCGGTCCACTAGAAAACATTGACTGCCAAGCAGGGTTACATTGATGGATTTTTCCTTCGGGTTGCTGGGCCTCTGGGCCGCGCTGCAGAGAGGTGGCTGATGAGGACGGCGTCCGTTGACAGCTGCGGCCTCCTTGCACGTCCGAGAAGCTTCTGCTAATCCCAGGCAGGAGTTGAGGAGCCTCTGGACATAGTCTGCGAGAAGAGTGTGATAGTCAGCCTACAACTAATTTCTCCATAAAGGCATCTGTGCTTACCTAATGACGCAGGCTCCATGATTTTGCACAGGACCCACTCGCCCTTCCTCAACCTTGGGTATTTCAGGGAGAACCGTTTCTTCTTTTCCTTAGTGGTGGCTTGCATCCGGTTGGAGTTCTCGTTATAATGAAGGACGGCAATAGAATTCCTGTGAAGGTGACATGAATGGGGAGCATAGATTATCTGTAAATGCATGTCCTCAGCATATGGCTCAAGCAAATATCAAAATTCCAGCCTACCGTGCCACCATGCCCTTAAAGCTGAAATGTGTGGACTTTGTAGTAAATCTGAGCATCAGGAGCATCAGCCTGGAAACCAGTGCTCTAGAAGTGCCTATAAATAGACATGAATCAGCAAAGAGGTGCATAATCGAGTCACAAAAAATCTTTAGAAGCCACATTAGCACTGTGTGGATGCAAAAGGTGCTAATCAGTTTTGCAATCTGGCGATCCGTCTGGTAGTTCTGCTCAAAGCAGGTGACGCCACGCAATAGAGGCCCCGCTCGGTGCGCCTGCATACCTGTAAAGGTGCTGGCACTGTCTGTCCGCGTTATTGCAGTGCGGGAGGCCGCAGGTGCAACCAGCCGACATGCCAACACACTTGTAGTCACTGGAGAGATGCAAGAGAGAACACGGAAGAATGTTAAGGGGGTGTTATTGATTTTGGCCCAGGAGTATGGGCCCACTGGTGCAGCACTCACAGCCCACACATCGTTACGTTAAAAGAAATTCAAGTTATGTCAATAACCTTACCTGTTCTGACGGCTGTTTCTTCTAGCTCGTTTGTAGACTCCCCACACGTGTCTGCACCTCCGACCAGGAAGTTTGTGGAATCACGCAGAGGTGCCTGATGCTCAGGGCAAAATAGCATATAATTTACTGGCAGTTAAGAAATATAATGTACGTGGAAATTTAGAGAGGTGATGGTTGTCGTTGCAGATACACTCTACACTGTAGGTAGGAAACCCAGCCAGTGCAGTACTACCGGTAGCCCGGGGTTTTGAATGGACGTCACGTACTACTGATATAGTACCGCATGCCAGTACAATGTTTATCCAAGTTAAAACTGGTAAGGGGGGGGGGGGGGGGTCGAACCCTAGATCCTTGAATTTCTGCAGTGCGTGAGTTCGATCCGGCGCTCTAACCCACCTTGACAAAGCTCTTCGATGATGAGCGGAACGGCTTGAAAAAGAAAGCACGATCGGCCACGGCTGAACCGCATGAAAGCGATTTGGCGAGCGATGAGCTAGGCCAGGGGTGGCCAGGCTGACCCGGCCTAAGAGCCGCAAGCACAACCACGAAACTTCTAAGATCCGCGGCGGGGGGGGGGGGGGGGGGGGGGGGGGCAGCTTTTGTTTAGACTCTGGACAAAAGGTGGCACAACTTTGGTACAGCAAACCGTTTGCCATTCCATGCAAGCGTTCCAGACGTGCCTTCACTAACCGCTGCTTAGTTATCCCCCCCCCCCCCCCCCCCGAAAGCATAAAAGAGCAGCTTGCGGGTCACAGCTGTAAGCCGGTAAAAATAACAGTGAGCATAGAGCATGTAATCGGTCTTTTATAAACTTAAACATAACACCTGCATGGTGTCTAGTGGAAGCTATGTATGAGTTTATCCCGGGCTTCCGCGACCTTCAAGAAGAAACGATATGGAGGGAACATCTGTTATCCGTTATCTAAAGAGGACAAGTATCACCGGCGAGCGACAAAGACCTTGTGACAGAACATTTCCTCGACCCCAAGCCAAAGTGCATACATGGTTTGAGAGTCCCTGTCCTTGGTGTCTTTCCCCCTAGGGTCCTGCAAACTCCCTCGAACATTGAAAGAAGCATGATCTGTGAAAATATACGAGTGAAAAGCGGTTCGACTGTACGTATGGGGGTACAAGGCTGCCAAACCGCAAGCTGTTCTTTGTTCTGAAATCATTTTCTTCAATCTTGGGGAAAGGCGGAAAGGCCCAGAGGGGCAGAGGGGGGGGGGGGGGGGGGGGGGGTCACCTTACGAGGGATCCGCGAGCCGCACTTGGACCAGTAAAGAGCCGCATGCGGCTCGCGAGCTGCGGTTTGGCCACCGCTGAGCTAGGCTATCGCTGGTCGCTGTCGCAGTATTCGGTTCTAGATTCCCTGAACACTTTGGTCATCGCCTGGAAGTCACTTGCGTGCGGTTTGCCTCGGCGAGTGACGAACTGAGCGACAGGTCGTCTGGAAAATCGCTCACATGCTGGATGAAACAGACAAGCATAAACCGCATGAAAGCGACTTCGCAAGCGACGAGACAAGCAACGGCGACCCGCTTCGTTGTTGCTCGGTCGGTCGCGCGGGGAGGCAAACCGCATGAAAGCGCAGTCGGGGGCAAGTGGTCAGGACAGTGAGCGACGTTTTCTAGAAGAGCAAAGCTATGCGCACTATGTCGTGCACCTCGATCCGAAATGACTATACACACTACGCAGAGAGCTGATGCCATCATTCTATTTGGGTCACCCTTTTCGGACGGCGTGTGTATCACTGGTGAGCACGTTAACCGAACCCCACCCCCCTTGCCTGCGTTCAAGCCGCTTTGCGGCGACACTGTGCGGCTGCTAATTGCAAAACTTAACCTGTACACGCCGCTTCGCGGTGTCCAGCCGGCAACCCAAGCCCCGCTGTCCCCGCCTGCACCTCTGGAAAGCGGGTCCCATACCATTTAGCTCTGCAAAATTTCGTAAATATTAGACATGAGGAAGATACACAGAAAGGGGGGACGGACAACGAAGGACGTTGTCCGTCCCCCCTTTCTGTGTATCTTCCTCATGTCTAATTACAGTTACCAACACGCTCGTTTTGCACTTAATTCGTAAATATCATTCCTTTTTTTTCAGTGTTAATTGTAGTAATGAAACGTCGTAAACATCATCAAATGCCCAACAAAAAAAAGTGAAAGCCGTTTACAACTCCCTGTAACGCGGAATTGGAGCGCAGCTTTTGAGGAGGAGTGAAGGGTACTGAGGGGAAGATGGACACCTCCTCCTTCTCCTCCCCCTCCCCTCATTCTTTAATATGCTCCAAGGGGGGTCACGTGACCTCGGGGGGGGGGGGGGTGTCACGTGACCTCAGGGAGGCGTGACCTGGGGGGTCACGTGACCTTGAGGTGACCTTGGGAGGGGTCACGTGACCTTGGGGGTCACGTGACATTCAGGGGGTCACCTTGGGAGGGGTCACGTGACCTTGGGGGGTCACGTGACCTGGAGGGGTCACGTGACCTTTGGATGACCTTGGTTACGGCGACGGCGACGGCGCTCAAGCCGGAAACGGGCGCCTAAGAGCTGCGCTCTAAAAAAACAGTTATAAAAAGAAAACTAAGGAAACGTCGCCTTCATTGGGGATCGAACCGCGGACCGTTGCGTATAAAGCAGACACCTTACTATCATGCTACGCTACCGCTTTGGAAACTCGCTGTAACCATTCGTTTTATACGAGCCAGCGCCGAGGCGCTGATACGAGCTTCGCTTAGTGCGTATAGCCATTTCCAGTCCAGGTGCACGACGTAGTGCGTAAGGCTTTACTCTTTCGAGTAATCCAAGAACCGAGCGATGCGACGGGCGACAGTGAGAAATCTCCGTCGTTTGTCGCTGTCGCCGTCGCTCGTCTCGTCACTCGCTAAATCGCTTACATGCGGTTCGGCTTTCATTGTCGAATACGGAAATGCTCGACAGACAACATGCTCCCTTACCACTCTGCGTCGCTTGTCAAGGGGTTCGCTACGCTCCTCAGATTTCCGCTTCTTTGAAAAGAAACTGGGCAAAACGCCTGGTAAAATTGTACGTTCCTCACCGGGAAGCCCACGGACTCCATCACCCTGGGGCTCCGCTCGTAGTCCTCATCACGAAAGTGATAGGAACACAAGCAATCACTCGTAGTTGGAAGCCACGCCGGGGAGGACGGTCGTGCGAGCCGGATCCAAAGCGCACGAAGTTGTTCGTCCCTTGGGAACTGGTTAATAGGTTGTGGGAATCCCCTTCTTTGGGGGTTCCACTTAGAAACACAGAAGGTTCCTTGGGTCCGGATAAAGACGTGTTTATTTGACTTAGATGCCACACGCTTGCCCGAAGGCCAACAATGTTGGATATGACGGCGCTGTCTCTTCGACAGGATCACCAGTCGGAGTCCGCGCTGCCGCTATTGACAGTATCACGGAGGGGGAGGATCAGATAAAGATATAAAGGCTCCGTTGAGCAGAGCCTCCCCCAGCGAGAGTCCCGCCCGTTGGATTAGGGCCGTCCTGTATAGCCTGCGGGAATGGACGCGCCCGGGGTGGGTCGGATGTAGGTGGCTCCCCGGAGGGGCGGACGCGTCCAAGTCATGATCCCGAGGGGTGTGCCTTAGGCAAATCACCCGAGAAGGACGAGGGAAAGCCGCCCACCAGGGAATACGGCTTCGCCCTCGCATCCGGGACGCGCCCCCACGTGGCGACGTCCCACGGCCTGCCTGAGCTAGGCCTAGATAGGAATGCGGGGAACACCGTGGTTCCCACAAGGTTTTCCGCAGCGAATCAGGAGGTTGCCGCAGTCCTCTACCGCACAGTGCCGCACCATCTCGGCATTAGAACGCAACAGGATGATCTAAGCGTTCTAAAGACGCAAGCGATGGGGCCACCACAACTCAACAAATCGAGTCCACCGTCGCCATTGTCGAAAAAATGGCGAAGGGGTGAAGGCAGCGAAGGCTTGATAATCGCGTTCAGAACTAGAGGAGAGGCGTAGTGAGCCGTACTTCCGCAGAGCGGCGCTGCTCCGTTCTTCTAGTCGAGACAACCCGTGAAACAACCTAGGTCACTTCCCGGCAATGTACCTAGACGGACATTCCAAACGAGGCGTTCGCGACAAACACCAGGTGCTGTTTGGGAATCGTTTAATTCGTTCTAAAATTCGTTTTCGTGACTTTTTAACAAGACATTGATATGTTCGATGTGATGCTGCTAATTTGAACACATATAGCCCAAAAAATGAGCGCCCAAATTTCGTTGTAGTATCCCTTTAAGGGATGGTATTGCCGAGGAAGGGTGGTGTTCGCCACGAAACACCACCATAGAAATGTGTGACATGGATTTCCACTGCCACTCAAATTTAGTGGGCAATATAATTGCTGCTCTAGAAGACAAACGGCTACTGTGTTGTATAAGAGGCAGAATAGAAGAAGAGTGAAGAAAGGGAATCGCTTTTCCTTGCCAAGATTCGTGGTTTCTTCCTTTGCACTCTCCTTTCTACCGTCCGCTCCACTAATGGGGAGAGGGAGGGAAAGAAACTTTTGCTATTTTAACTCGAAACAGACTACAGTAACGAGCACTTCCACCACAGATCGCATTTCCCGACTTCATCAGAAGGATCATGTTTCTTTCGAGACGATTTTGGTTCATGTTTAACAGAGGCAAGGTGAACAGGCAGACATAAGACCACATGCCGGGTGGGAGAAAACAAAGGTGGTCCCGACAGGCAGAAGGCAAATGAGCATAAATGAAAAGGGACGAAATGACGTAAGGTAAGAGAGTGCTCAGTTTGCCACGACGCACTGCATTTGTTCAGATGCTTGTCAGCTTCAGTTGTTTTCAGTGCAATGTTTTTTTGACCACAGTGACCTTGCAAGTGATATCTCTTGCCAGATTTGTTTTAGTGTATTTAAGATCTACCTTCAATTTTTGCTCGCCGGGACAAGCCACGTCAATGTTCAAAGCTGAGCAGGAGCACTGATGGCAGAAGAAAGCTGAAATTGAACGGGAGTGTCAGCCAGACATGTACACGTTACTGAAAAATAGTAAGGTATTACATTTGCAATTACTCAAGGCTAAATTGTAATTTTTTTACAATTACAATTACCCTCTCATAAAAGTAAGTGACCGTTATTCCCAAGAGTAATCCGTTACTTCCCTGGCGTTACTTCCAACAATATTGTCCTCAATTACGAAACAAAGGGAAGAAGGTTATTCAAGTTCTCTTTGTTGCCGCCTGTTCTATTTATTGGCCTTGAGTATTTTGAGTACCAGCTGGCTCTCGAAAGTCTCGTCAGACAATTTGCGTCATTTTTTACTGAAGATGTCGACTGCTACGCTGAACACCCTTTGAACTGAGGCACTGGATGGTAGTGCCATATTGTGCCTCACCAATATTTAATACTCTGCATTGAGCTTTTTCGGCGAAGCACCTAAATTTATTTACAAATGTGGGCTGATCTAGTATTTCTAGCTTGTTAAACTTTACAGGTTGAACTCTGAATTTCGGAGTAGTGCAGACTAATCAAGAACACAAATACATTTCTGCATTTTCTGTAGTGCGGGCATGAGCTGAAGAGTGGTATCCATCTGAAGTATGTGTAAAATACCTGAAACTACAAATCCTGTATCGGTGTGCTTGAACTGTCTGTCATAATGAATAGACAATTTCTTAAGAAACACAAAAAAAGAATCATTGGTCTTAAGAAAATAGAGTGTTGAGGCATACTCTGTCTGTTCATTCACAGTGAATGTGACTGTGTAGCTGTTCCTACATACAGCCCATCTATAGGACTACAAAATTGTAAGTCATGCTCACCTACTGTTGCCCTCTTATACACCTCAAAGGTTTCATGAGCTGGCAGCAATGTGGACAGTTGCGGTAAAAAGGCTACACTACTGGCTGGCTTTCCATGCAGGACTACATCACCAACGGAGCTCTTGTGCCGGGAAAAATGAACCGTTTGGAGCCTCTCGAGGACTGACTTAGCTAATGGCGATCCTTGCACCACCTTTTCTAAACAGCATATTGAATTTCCAATGCCACCAAGGTAGCAAGCTGCTTGTCCAGGTGCTGTGTGCCTTTGCGCATTTTAAGTATATCTCCATTTCTGTCCTCAAAAGTAAAAACTGATGTGCACCAAGGTGGGCCCCATCTCTTAACGGATAGCCCAAGGTGTGCCAACTGGTGAACGTTGAAAGGTGGGAACTGCTCAACGTACAATACAGGTACTTGCTCAATGAAACGTAACGGAGGCACATCAGCCAAATCAATCTGTTTCAGAGACACCGATTCTGAAAGCTGCATACGGACACTTCCAACTAACAGAATCATATGCTGAAAATCATCAACTGGCAACAGTGTACAGAGTACACAAAGACTGTAAAACAAAAGCCAAGCTCTATTCGCTAGCCTTCTAGTACATTCTCTGATGGAGAGAGCGTGGTGTGCGGGTGATGAAGTCCGGGGGCCTGATCTTTAGGAGGGCTCTGTCAACTAGATCAACTTTTTGTCCCAGGTACCACTGCTGTGCATGGTGTTTGGAATCAAACCAAGGCAAAAAGCAACATTCTTGTAACTCCTAAAAGGACACTGTGCATGTAATCAAACGGGAAACCAGCTGCCAGATCGAATCTTGGCAGATAGCTTCAGCTGGATAGCTGCAGCACACTGTTCTTGCATTTTTTTCCATCACGCAAAACAACGGAAAACAAACAGCGCAAGGACAAGGACAGAGTAGAAGGCGGTAGACACACACAGCGCTGCAATATTATTGAAGTGCAATATTATGTGGTCTTTCTTACGTGTCGATGGCCTTCATTAATTTGAATTTTCCGCTTAAGGACTACCCAGCACCAACATCTCATAAACATGGTATATTATATTAAAAAGTAACAATGCTGATAATGCGCCACATGCTTTCTTCCTTTTTTATTGTGCTGCGATGCCTTATATTAGTGAACCTCCTGAAAGCAACCCTTTGCGAGTGCATGCATAAAAAAGCTGAAGGAATCGGAAATACGTAATGGACGCGATATTTTAGTGCTGGTGAAATCTGGTGAAATTTCGGTCAGAATTTGGTGCCGAAGCATCTTTCCAATCTGGCAACGATGGCTCTGACACCAGCAAATCGTCGATATTGCTTGTGTCGGAGCAATCGTCATGCTGCTGGTGTCAGAGCCATCAAAAGACAGGTTGTCATCAATGGTGCCTCTCCTCTGTGGCGGTGCTTGGCCAAGGATCTGTGCTTGGCCCTGCGGCAGTGCTC
The DNA here is from genome assembly GCF_016920785.2 of Ixodes scapularis. Classification (NCBI taxonomy): domain Eukaryota; kingdom Metazoa; phylum Arthropoda; class Arachnida; order Ixodida; family Ixodidae; genus Ixodes; species Ixodes scapularis. The sequence goes on along the minus strand of NW_024609857.1, from coordinate 63,705,582 downwards.
GGCTCCGCTTCAGCAGGTTGGGTCAGGTGCCACCTTCTTTGAGTCTCTCAAGGTATTTCCTGCAAGGGCATTCTAAGTTATGCTATTTGCCAAAGTCAACAGAGCCACAGGAATGTCTGGCCTTGGAACCATGTGAATGTCATGTAGGTGAGTATAGGGACCACTCTCTCTGAGTGCCGGCTGGCTGTTAGTGGCCATCATCCATTTATCTAACCTGCTCCGTTTCTGTGCCGACATAATCGCCTCAAGTAGCGTTATCTGTGAAGAATTTGCTATATTCAGTCAGCTGAATGCGCAGCACACTCTTAGAAAGCTTGCATGCATGATGATGGTTAGTTATCCAAACGATGTGATATGTCTTTAAACTGTAAATGAGCTAGATCAAAGGGACCCGTAGCGTGTGGTCTTAAATGTGCGTCATGCAGTGGTGATACACAAACGTGTGCAGGTACAGTGATTGGAACAGGCAGGTGCGTGATTTGAACCCAAGATCCATGTGCTTTTCTGTGAGAGCTTCCGCTCTACATGCTCCTAGCTGCGACGCCTTAGCGCACAGGCTAGGGTGCCTCAATGTCCTTCTGTTTAAGGTGATGCAACCCTTTGTAGTACCCGATGCCGACAGCACGCGCTCACGGGGAAAATACAAAGAAATCGGCGAAAACAAAATGTCGCCATAATACAGGGTGATACAAGGAGACGCCAGGCACTTTAAATCGATCGGGCATCGCGTATGTAAATCGAGTACTAGTAGTGTCTTCTGAGCACCCGCCAGATATCACACGTATATCTACAGAGTACTTGGAGCATCGGCGCTATAGTTCGTTGCAGCTCAAGATGGTAGGGCGAGGGTAAGACGGACCGGAAAGGAGAAAGCAGACTGAACGCTGGAGAAGAGAGGGGGAGACCTCCTTCTCTCTTTAGCGTTCCGTCTGGTTCCTCCTCCCCGGCCCGTCTTACTCTCGCCCTACCTTCTGCAGTTGCAACGGGCTATAGATTCTGCCCAATTAATGTCCGAGAAAAATACTTTTATTTGCTCACGCCACCATTACGCTTCCGGCTTTTTTGGCACTTTTATTATACACACATACACATGCATTACACATACCACAAGCATCAGCTGAAAATATACATTGAGTGCATACACCTACACGGCGCATACAAATATCAGCCCAACAGCCCACTAACCAACACCTCCTAAAAATAAGGCAGTAACGCTCTTCTCGTGACGTCGCAACGAAAAGCCATGGGGGGCGCGCGTCTAAGCGAAGGCAACGCGCGTGGATCGACATTCGTAACGCGCTTTTAGTCACATACGCGTGTCTTAACAGCTAAAATATTTGCTGCACATAGCAACGGGTCTAGAAAACATTTTATTACACGGCCAAAACATTACACCGCTAAATAATTGGTACGAAATGGCACAAGGTATGCGTATAAGACGTGTATAGAAAAATGTGATAGTTTAAGTCGACAACGTTGAGTCACGCAATTATTGCTGTAGGAATGCATGTTTTATACAGAAATACTTCGGCAAATGGCAAGACACGCAGTGATTGGGCACAGCAAAACAGAGCAGAGTTAAAAATCAGGTAGACGTAGTCAACGCGGACTCCGCTAGACAAGTGTCACTTACGATCTGTAAGCGACTGCTATCGTGTGCGGTCACTGAATTGTTGCATTACACCCGGGATGTAATTTCGATCGAATTCCATTATAGGGTCGACAAATCAGCTTGCGACGCTCGTATAATCACTCAAGACCGCGAACTGATTAAATCCCATTCCATTTAATGAAAATATATTAACTTTTTCGTGTGGCAGGGGTACTAAACTCACTATTTAGTCAACTAATTTACTTCTCCCTATGGGCTCGAGCTGCCTTAGAACAAAATATAACTTATCTTGTATACAATAATACTATTACCTTAAACAGTTAAGATTCTAGTATAAACGCGGCAAAGGCAATAAAGTAACATTGGTATAAATAAACACATAAGCACCAACAACGCACTTTCAATAATCGCGAACTTGTTATTCACCTTCCAGCGTGCGGGAGAAGCTCGTAAACAACACGTGATCAGGAGAGGAGAAGCCCGTCCAACACTGTGGGACGACCCCCGTAAGGTCTCGAGCCACAAAGCTACCGGGCTTCGTCGCGATCGTGAATGGACCCAAGGCCAGCGATTACAACGACGAAAAAGCAAAAGGTTTATAAATCTTTGATGCAACCAAACATACAAGACACTCACAGTACACTACAATAAAAACTGCGCAACAAAGTTCACAGAAACGTCTTTCCACGCTGAAGTCTCGTTGTCTGGGGAAGGGGGGGGGGGCTTGGCAAGCACTCGCAGATCTGGTCATGTCGGAGAAGCCGCGTCGAGTTCGGGGGGGGGGGGGGGGGGGGGGGGGGAGAACTTGAGATCTCTCCAGTCGGAGGCTCTGCTGGAATGTCCCTCGCCTGTTTCCGTTTGCTTGGGTAACGTGGTCCTCCTCTTGCTCGTGGAGGGGGGAGGAGGCCAGCAGATTGTCACGTCCAAAAAAAGGGGGTGGGGGAGGGGGGGCTTCTCCGAAGCATGTCGCGATCGCCATGAGTCACTGCCCATTGCCTCTCGCTTCTTGAAACACGCATACACACCCGCACGCGCGGGTGTGTGTGCGTGCTGCCTTGGAAAGCAGGAAGCAAGCTGCCTTGGAAAGCAGCTTGCTTTCCAAGGCGCCAGTGAGTCTAGTCACGTGAGGTTACGTATGTTTCGAAATTCGTTGACCTAAAAGGGTTGGGTTCACTCTCCCTCTTATTGTGCCTCCTCTCTCACTCGTGTCATCCCGTCTCTCTCCTCTCCATTTCCAAGTTATCTTTTTGGGAGGAAGAAAAATAAACAAAAATTTGTGTCAATCGTAGTTACCCGGTTTGCGTCAACTATATATCAGGATTCCGTCGCCGCAATATAACAGACATTCCGTCGACATCGGCAGAATCAAAATGGTACCGGCACAATTTTCCTGATACTACTTAAAATTGGCAATACTCGCAGGACCTTTCCGGCCCGAGGCGACTATCGCTCCAATATTGTGTGCTGCCAGGGCAGACATTTATTTGTTTGCTGAATTTCAGATAGGTTGTGGGTCGCTCTACTAAACTGCTGCCCAATCGGTCCCTGCCTGGTCCGCCCTCCCAAGAAGTCACACGGGGAAGGATGTATTCAAAAGGTTTTACTGTTTTCGGCTGGTCTTGCTGTGGGCCTTGCAGTCGCAGTCGTCGTCCGGGTGTCTTGCCCGTGCCTTGCCAAATCCCTCGTGCTCTGTCACGCGCACCGGGCCGCCGGCCACCGCTCCCGCCCCCTCGCGCGCCGTCGTCCTCGGCTTCCCACACTCCCCCCCCCCCCCCCCCCTGTTAAGGCCCGGTCTTGGGGGGGGGGGGGGGGCGGGTGTGCACTGGTCTTGGCCGTGGAGTTGTTCGACCTCAGCCATGATGGCGTCGTCGGAAGTCGAGGCGGACGGAGGGGGCTGGTGGACGACACTGGCCCGATGTTGTGGGGGCCGTTGTGGTGGCGACGGCTGCGGCAGCCGGTGCGGCGGCGCGGTTTTCGGGAGGCCGGGCTGGCTGGACGGAGGCCAAGGCAGCGGGAGCCACGAGGTCCGGGCGGCTTGCCCTCAGGGTCTGGACCGCTGCCGCCACGTTGTCCGGGAGGGGCTGTGCCTTCAGCAGCTCGGTATGGAGTCGACCTGCTTCGTGGGTCTCCAGATGTATTATCGGGGCCCCGCACAGCCAGCAGGTGTCAGGCGCTCCCAAGACCCGTGGCGCCGCCGGCTACGTGTGGCCACGGAACGGGAGTGGGACTTGGTGGTCGGGCTCGCCAGGCGTTGGTCTGGGTTGGTGCTTCCAACGCCGACGGGAGACGGAATGGCTCTCCTTCCTTCCACGCCGTCCACGTGGCCACGGTGTGGCAGGGGGGCCGACTTCAGGCAGGTAACCCCGTCGTAGACGGATTCGCTCCGTGGTGCGGGTGCCGTCGCGGACGGCCCTGCCTGGTGCCGCGATGTTGCTGCGGACGGCCCTGCCCCGTGCCGCGCAGGCCTGCCTGCTGCCGGGCTCGCGGTACCTGCGAAGCCCAGGCGGCGTTGGCCCGCCCCGCCGTTCGGCCATCCTCGGTGTTGACGCCTCCCTGGGCGGCCGCCCCGAGGGTTTGGTCGACCGGACCTGTGGAATCCAGCCACCCCGGGGCCTGGCCCGTCCGGTGGGCCTCCTGGTTATGGCCCCCTGGGGCGGTTTCTCCAAGGAGGCATCCTGTGTAGAAAGAACACTGTCAGAACACCGGAAAATCATCACTTTCTGTGGCAGAATGTGGCGGCGGCACTAGTTTTCATTAATTATGTTCCCCATCGCGACGGTAATACCCCTTCAAGTCCGCGATGTGAACTGGACCCGACTCCTCATTTCTATCACACCGAGTGAGTTTATAAGTAAGCCGTGCCATTCGCGTCTTTACCTCATAGGGCGCTTCCCATCTATGAGCAAGCGACGCGGCGAAGCCGCTATAGCTGCGTTACTCAGGGGGTGGGTTCTTCTCAGAACCAAGTCACCAACTTTGAATTCCAAGTGCCTATGGCTCCTGTCATACTGCGCCGCTTGCTCGATCCTTGCGGCATCAAGATTCTCTCTAGCATCGTGCAGCGCCCCTGTTCGTTAGCTGTTCCGCGTACCTAGAGAGCGCGTCCTGGTGTTCCTTGGTTGCTCCGCAACTCGTTCTCCAGCGGAGACGGTATATCTTTACCCAGGTTCAGAAACGCTGGCATGAAACTAGTTGATCTGTTCACGGTATTCCGAATGGCAAAACCCATCTCAGCGATGTGCTCATCCCAGTCTCGGTGTCTCTCCGTTAGCGCGATCAGCATGCTTTTGATATTCCGACTCACTCGCTCAGTGATATTGGCAGGGACGGCGCCAAGGGGAGGCGAGGGGTGGCGGGCGCCTCCCGTAAAATTTGTCCTGCCACCCCCAAGATATGCCAGCATTTACATCCCCCTCCCCCCCCCCCCCCTAATTTTCGTGCGCAGACCCGTGCACACTACATGGCTCGTAATTTTCCTAATTTTCTCGTCCCATAGGGGGGGAGGGGGGATGTCAGTGCCGCTGCACCACCCTCACGTGAGCTCTTCATTTTCACTGAGTTTATCGAAATCACCGATGAGTTACAAAACTTAATTTAGCGCGAAATCAACAATCAATGTCTAGAGAAAGCCTAGGGTAGCCCCGAAGCTTCATGCATCGACTATTTGCCTAATATGCGATGAGAGATTTGACTACCTGCAACAAACTCGCAACGGTGCGACGACCCAGGAAGCCCAATGCGACTACGTCCACGGCACACACAAGGCACGGTAACGCTATCACCGGCTGCCACAAAATTAAAGAAGACGCAGGAAGGAACCAGGACGCCCCGATGACGACGCCCCGTCGGCATAAAAGAACGCAGACCAAGAGCTACAGCGTCCAAGATGGCCCCAACCGCCAACGTTTTTGAATCCGAGCCCGCCGAAATCTTGCCGGAGGACACGCAAAAAGACCACGCCGCCCCAGCTCCTCTGACGTCACGCGCCTCAGGGGGTAGGGAAACCGAACGCACCGCTCCTGCGGGGTTCCCTTCTCTCCTCGGTGCCGCGGCCTCACCAACCTCTCCAACTCAGCGCGAGGACCGCTCCATCGCCATGCGTTCCGATAGAACGATGAACGAGGTACCAGAGCCAAGCACACATATCGGCCGAACATCTGGACCTCACATACTGATATCAAACAGTTTTCACTACCTCGGCCAAGACGCCTCCAAAGAAGCCATCACAATAACTGCACCGACCAAACATGCTTCGCCAGGTGAGCGTGAACCGTCCAAGCGCGCACCTGCCGATTTTCTGACGCAGGACGGCTTCACGCTAGTAAGCCACCGCCAATCGCAAAAGGAAATCAAAACCCGCGAAAATCAAACGGAGAGACTGCACACCGTGCTTTTTCGACCCTCGCTGGCAAAAATACAATTAGAACCATCAAACAAAAGCAAAATCACACAAGAAATTAGGAGCAGGTTCAACAGATATGGCATCCCAAACATTCGCCTCAACCCTACAAAAAACATCATAGCGGTTGACACACCTTACGTTGGAACAAGAGACAAGCTTCTACTCATTACCAAACTGGACGAAATTGAGATATATGCTTTTCCTGCCACCCCAGCAAATGCCTCCGAGGGAACGGTGCAACAAATAATCGGCGAACACTCCTTGCAAGTCGTTCGAACCTTGCTACAGTCGAGACACACCATCCTGGACATCACCCGGAAAGGACCGGGCACATCGGTCTCGGTTGTCTTTAAGGGCCCAAATGCTCCTGATCACGTAACTTTGGGCTGACAGTGGTACAGAGTTTACCCGAGCAGGGGACGCGAACCCAAACGCCAAGTGTCCTACAACTACGATCAGCAGTCCACCATAGAAAAGCCCCCGCTCGCTCCGACATCCCGACAACAGTCGCAGGAGGAAAACAGCATACGAACGTGGAGTACCACCTTTGCAGCAGCGCTCTACGCCGGCTGCCGCGATAAATCCACAGCTGCCACATAACCAAGGCTGCCCGCGGAGCGCGCCGCGCGCGACATCAGCGACATTCTTTGGCACAAAAACACCACGACAATCCAACGCCGAAGGGGAAGATCACTTTTCAAGCGTTAGTTTACTTAGATTGAGGGGACGAGGACGGACCGGGGCAACCACCATCGTTGAGCAAGGGACACAGTCAGCACTCTAGGCGCAGCAGCCTACGCGGAAGTACGGCAGCCAAAATGACAGGGGGCCGACAGATCGAGCCCTTCGGCTTGCCGGAACCGCCCATCCGTGGAGCAAACTTCTCATCGCGCCGCAACGTACTTTGTGGCGACGTGGACATGCGCCGAGCAGACTCAGTTCGAAGGACAGCGGAAATCTCGCTGCACGACGGAGGCACCCGAGAAAAAAGCCGAAGCCGCTTCACAAACAGGTCCAACTTATGGTGAATTCCACTCGTAGATCCGGAGCGCTTTCCGAAATCCGTGAGGGAGGCGAAATTCCGCTCCGTGGGACCCGCTCCGAATCGACGAGGGGAAAATGCATTTTTGAAACGACCTCCCCCACACCCCTCCCCACCGCCGTTCAAAATGGCCGCTGCTCGAACTTGACAAGCCCACCAACGCCTCAGCCAACTGATCTTTCCGACGACCAGTGACGACTTTCAATGCTTAGCTGCAGAAATAACACGCGACACAAACCGGGCGAAATTATGCGCACCATGACGCCATGCATGTCACAAATCACAAATACGTCCGCGTTCGGCAACGTCACATACCTTTCGGCCGCCTCGAAGCGGCGGGGTGCGGACAGCGATTGCCCGCGGTGGAGTTCAGATTTCTGGTACGACTTTAATAAACACAGAGGTTACAAGCCATCACTTGCTTGGTAGTTGCATAATCACTTCTTGATTTATTTCATGGGAAAACGCAGGCGGAATGCCATGTAAAAAGGTAAACAATCATTGGCTGCAGAATGAACAGTCCTAACCTTGCGTCTGCCTCTGGCTTTTCTGTCGTTCTTCCTCTCACGATCACAGATGTCAGCGCTTGCGATCTACCACGCTCCACAGTCCCGGCTTTGTATCCCTGATCTACGCGAGGTAGAAGCGTTCGAGCCGTCACAATCCCGCGTAAACAACCGACGCACCAGCACAGATCCAACTCGACGGCCCGACCGCCGACCGGCCCGCCGACCTCTCCAACCTCGCCGCGCATGCGCACAGCCGATTTAGGCGGAAGTCACGTGGGCCGCTCTGTCAACTTCCGGAGAGATCTGTGAAATCCCGCAGAGCAAGTTCGGCGGGGTTCGATGCGCTCCGTGGAGCGGGCGCTGCCAGAGATCTACGAGCGGAAGATGACCAGCTCGAGCCAGATCTGCGAGCGGAATATGCGCGCTCCAAATGGAGCGATTTTGGAGCGCTCGAGATCTGCGAGCGGAATTCACCATTAAACGAACAAGACAGCTCCAAGAAGAACCACGACGAAAGCAGACATCCGAGGAGAACAACCGGCCAATTCCCTTCAAAGCGGCATGTGGACCCTTTCCCAACACGCCTCCAAACAGGCCGACTCTAACTGGTCTTCCCCTGGGGTTTATCCGAGTGAGGGGACCCGCCCTCTCCCACACCGAAACATCAACCCTCCGCTGCTCCTCTTCCGCCCTTCCCTATTCCCTCGAGAGCGGACGTGACGGGGGCGCTACCAACACCACGGAAGGACGCTCCTGCTGCCGCGCCTTTTCTCTTCTTCACCATCCCGAGTATGGCTGCAACATCCGCACCACCAACGCAATGCAAATGCGGACACCCTGAAAATCAGAGCGAATTGGCGCTGCAAAATTACCACCGACAGTGCAGAGTGGTAGAAATGATTCTGCATCACACACTAATTCAACTGGTAAGAGAAGTACTCCAACAGCTCCTGGGGAGCCAGACTTTCGTGGAACGCTACCATGACGAACACCAATCCGCAATCTAAGACGCAACCCGGGACGACCCGGGAGAGGGCAGCGTGGTTTCTGCAGTGGAATCGCAGAACCTTCGCCCGCAAGAAGGCAGAGTTTCTTGTCCGCTGCTCAGCAGGGACAAGACCAGTAGTGCTGCTTCTCCAGGAGGCCCAGGATCCAAACCTCTCGCTGCCCGGCTACGACACGTATACGCGACCCACCATCCCGCATCGCCAACGAACGCCGAACGGTCCGGGCGGCAAAGCGCCGCCGCAGAGCGTCAATTACAGGGGCGACGCGGCGGTCCTAGTGGCTGCCCGCATCCCGCACGACGAGCTCGACCTGCACCGCTGGTGCACGCGCAACATCAAGAGGTCGTGGGCGTGGCTTTCCAACTCCCCCAATGTAAGGTCGTGGTGGTGTCGATATACGTCCGACCGTCAATCCGCAACAGCGTCACCATTGACTGGTCCTGGGTCGAAGACCTGCGAAAAATGCACCCCGATGCCCTCGTCGTCATCGGCGGCGACTTTAACACACGCCACACGTGCTGGGGATCGAGGACCGACACATGCCACGGTTCGAACCTCGTTTGCGCAATGGCCACGTGCTGCCCGGATCCTTGAGTCTGCTCAAAGATCCGGACTTACCGATGTGAGTTTGCCAGCACGCTCGCCAAGGCGACACCACGACCGACCTCACATGGACGAACCGGCGGCGGGCCCTCTTCTGGGAACCAGGAGCAGACACGTGGGGGAGCGACCACCTGCCCATCTTCATTCGTTCGCGCGGCGACAAGATAACGGCGCCGAAACGAACTACGAGCGTCGTCTGCTGGGACGCCTTCCGCGCAGAGCTGGAGCAAACACCCGCCACCACATCAGGCGGTGACCCAGAAACGCACGAACTGGCCCACCTCCTACGGACAATACACGAAGCCAAAAGGTCATCTACCCAGCAATTTCAAGTGGCGGAGGACAAGCCGTCGCCGGACTTGCACCTGGCTAACCTATGCGCTGTGTGCGTACAGAGGGAGAGAGGACGAACGCCCGGACTGCGATGACGTCTGAACCTTATAACCGCTGAGGCGCGCGATTACGCAAATATTCTCTCTACAGACAGATGGTGCGACCTTTGCTCCAGCTTCAACGGTAACATGAGCGGACCACGCATATGGCACATCTTTCGGAATTGGCAGGGCAAAGCCAAGAGACGCACCGCGGCGCAGACAGCGGCTCTGCGCATGCCAACCTCGGAGGAGCAGCTGGCGCTCCTCCAGGCTGAGGCAGTGTTCCTCCTGCAGCCTGCGGCTTCACCGGATCCCACCATATACTCCCGAGACTCTGCGACACCGACCCAGATGATCGGACATTTCTAGGCATTGGATCTCCAAGCAGCGGAGCAGGTCGACATAGACCAACCGTTTCAAATGGCCGAACTTCACGCAGCTTTAGCAAGGGCGAACGCCCGCAGCGCACCTGGCCCAGACCTGATAACCATTTCAGAACTGTGCAACCTCCCTGAAGTCCACCTCCAGCTTCTCCTTGACGCGATGAACGAGATTTGGACGACGGGCAACTTCCTGACCTCCTAACGCGAACCCTTGGGGATACCGATCCCAAAACCGGGCAAGCCACCGAATGAGCTCACTAACCTCCAGCCAATTTCCCATACCAGGAACCTGTGTAAACTCACTGAACATATGGTTCTCGAGCGACTCATGTGGCATCTCGAGAGGAACTACCCGCCCCACCCACATCAACTAGAATTTCGCCACGGGATGAACACGCAAGACATTCTCCTTATGTTCCGCCACCAGGTCCTTGACGCCTACTCGAAAGTGCAGACGAGAACGGTGGTGGCGGTGGACGTTCGCAAGGCCTTGGACACCGTCCCTCACGAGGCGGTCATCCAGAGCGCAGAGCTTGCCGGACTGTGCGGCCACCTTCGCAATTTCGCTAAGAGTTTCCCGAACGACAGAACGTACAAGATCAAAGCCGGGGACTACATTGGAGCCGCTCAACCGAACAGGACCAGGGTACTGCAGGGCGCGGTCCTCTCGCCCACCCTCTTCAACCTGGTCATGGCAAGACTTCCCCCACTCCTTGAAGCGGTTCCATCGCTGCACTTTGACGTATACGCCGATGATGTCACCATCTGGGCAACGACGGGATCGGCGGGCGAACGGGAGCACACGCTTCAGCTTGGCCTCCCTATTGAAAAAGGCCAATATGAACTCGGCTTATTGTGGAAATATTGTTTTCCAATGAAGTTGAAGGAAACCAATAAAAACTTATTGTTATCCGATTAATCCAATACGCACGATGGGAATTCATATCGGAGCACAATATCCCGATATAGTATGTGGTTATTGGTATACAACAGGATATTGGAGCACGATATCCCGAGATAACTTGAGCTTATTGGTATACAACACGATATTGGAGCACAATATCCCGACAGAACGTGCGGTTATTGGTATACAACACGATATCGGAGCACAATACCCCGATATAGTACGCGGTTATTGGAACAGAATACGACATCGCGTGCATATTGGTGACCGACACGGACATGCTGTACGGCCACACGATATATAAATATGGGTTGTCGATCCCGGGCCCAAAGGTAAATACAATATGATATCGCGTGCATATATCTCAGAACGGATGAAAAGTTACCAATATGATTTACGTCGGCATTATACCGCGGACTGAGAGGAAACGCAACACGATATTGAGCGTTCGTGAAGCAACATGTGGATATCGGTATGCCCACATATATGACATCGCGTGAGTGATATCGTAAAACAGCAGGAGTTACCATACGGCAATACGAGAGAGAAGACAACGGAGGTGGATACACAGGGAACACAAACGTTCTGCGTTGCGAAGACATTAACATTCATCGAAAGTGCAAGTGTGTATGGCCGTTGGTACGGGACACAGTACACGCAGCTTCGCGCGCTTGAAATGCTAGACAACCACCAAACCATTCAGAATAACTAGCAACACCCGCGACCTACCTTTCTACGCCTCTGACGGAGCACGCTAGCACGTTTCACACTTCACACATGATGATATATCCGCAAAGAACCACCCTCTGCTAAAAGCACCGGTATATTTCACTTTATACACTGGGATGTTGCTTCTACGGAAGCCTTCTTCATCGACTATTCGGGTCCTCTCCATAGCATTGAACGGGTCCTGAGGGTCCCGCGGGATCGTCGGGATCGTTCCCCCGCTCGTACCAGAATTTGGATTTGGATATGCGGCTGTGACATACGACGACACGAAGGTACGTATCTGTTTCGGGAAAAGACACATATCTGCTTCAGCACAAAATATTTACCACTAAACTTAAAATACAAGAACTTACGTAATATTAAAAGACAAAGTTATTCCGCTCTTTTAGAACTTCGCCCACCTTGTCAACAATCTCAGTGTAACCAAATACAGCGGTGTTTAGACGCGCTGGCAACTCGCACACCCCGCGTACCCCGCGGCCCCCGCGGGGTCGGCGGCGTCGTGTAGTTAAAGTGAGCTGCGTGTAGTTGTGTAGCGTTGTAATCGCCCAACCGATTCCACTGTGCTCCGTGCCCCTGTTCCTTTGATTTGGTGTTTGATGTGTGACGGAAAAGGCTTTGTTACAGAGCTTAATCTTTGGTGTGCCAGCCACAATCTCGCGACGTCGTATTAGCGCTCCAGACAACGATGGCATGAATGCCCAACATGATCTTCGCCCTTGTGGGTTGGTTGGACGCGTTAGGGTACTGGACGGGCCGCTTTTCTGAACCCAGGCCCGGCATCTTGGTAAGTTACCTACCCGAGCCTAACCCGGGGGTTCGAAGCCGAGTCTCAGGCCTGCCCGGAGCCCTAGCAACATCTGTGTACCCGGCCCGGACTAGTCCGCCAGTTTTAGAACCTGCCCGAGTCCGGCCCCTTCCGGGCCCAAAATTGAAGACGAGTTTAAACGTCGCTACGTGTGCACGAATTTACAAAGCAACGTACCCGTATAAACAAAGTAAAATTTCAATAGAAATGTGACGTTATACATACCGGGTGATTCGTTTTAATCACGTGATCCGTGATTCGTTCAGCCTCTGGCTGAGCTGTAGAGCCCAACGCAGTCAAAACAAATGTGTGAACCGCCCTTTACTCTTTCACATGCTGTTATCTGCAAAGGGCGTTTTTTGAATCGGACCTTCAGACTTTCAGAAGGCGAAAATTGATCCATGATTATCTAAAAGCCCCTTGCCCTCTTGCAAATTGTTGCATAATGACTTTCATTATCACTTGCTTTGAAACTACTAATGCAACATGGGTGATAAAACAGTTCTTTATAAGTAAATTGTATTATAGAACTAAATAAAATAAATGTAAAAGGGAAATGCAAGTTACATAGTCACGCACCGAGAAGGCTTGTTGTCGCCTTGTGGGGTTGGGCAAGATTTCTCTTGGTTATTCGACCTATTGTAGTGGTTGTCCTAATGTAATTTCCACTGAGCTCTACAAGCGCACATTACAAACAGAATTATTGCGATTTGCACCCCCAGTTTTTAAAAATTCTGTTTGATTTAAAATGAAACTCTCCGTATCAATAACAAAAAGAAAATATACCGTAAAATACCAGGCAAGCACCTACTCAAAATTTAGAGATAATCGCGAAAAAATGGGGGATGGGCACTTGTCCGGTCATCAATTTTACATATAAATGTACTGCGCATATTTCCTTAGATCTTACAAATTTGGGTGTGGGCACTTAATGTAGAATGGACGGATGTGGGGTATACTTCGGTAGGCATATACTGCGAAGCTGCAAATGTGCCTAATTCGAAAATAAACGAGTGCCACAACAATAAAGAGTTTTACTGCTCCGACATTGATTTTTTTTTTTTTATTCTCAAGACAAAGGGAAGTGCACTAAAGTGCGAAACACATGTAGGACGAAACCGTCCGATCCGACGTGTGAACTGCCGGAATGACCTTTGGGGGCAAGGGTGTTCGTAGCTCCGGAGAGCGTTAAAAACCCTTGTTTCGGACCGTCGTGTTGCCTGATCGGACGTCGGATCGGACAGTTTTGTCGTACATGTGCTTCACACTTAATCAATTACAAACAAAAAATTATCTAGTGAATCATAAGTGCACATTTGTCTGCTTATATGTTGCTGAGATGACCGAGGCGTCGAGTTCTATGGACACCATCGCCATCACCGCCTCGTACCACGGGCCCAGGCCCGACCTAGGACAGTCAACGCCCTAGCCCGAGCCCGGCCCAGGTCTGCGCAGCCCAAAACCCGAGCTTGGCGAGGCCCCATCAGAATCCACCTTGCCCGACCCAGGCTTTCGGGTAAGCCCGAGTCCATGCAATGTTCTAGGGCGCATCAAATAATGATGGGCTACTTGACCCGTTTGGCCAGTAGACCACGTTTTGCAGAGATCGCTTCGCCTCCCGTGGTGGTGGTGTTCTTGTAGCGGTACCGAACTTGCTTTCGTGCCGCCGGTGCCAGAAGTTTGAGATGGAAAGCCTGAAATCACTTTTCATCAAGATCACCATCAAGCGCTGCAGATGCTTAGTGGTCTATGCCTACTGCCCACCTGGCCGGCATGCCATATCCTATAGCCTCCTCCACACAATAAAATGTCTGTGTGCGAGTGATGTTTTTGAGATTGTAGTGTCCCGCCAATCGCTCCACCCTTGTTTTGTGAAATCGAAATTTCAGCTCAGCTTCCTTTTAAATTGGATCAATTTTTTTTTTGTTACCACCATGGAGATTGTTCCTCCACCTATTTCACAGCAAATTTTTATGACTTCATTTTTGGAAACAGTGTGCCTGGGAAATACAAACTCTCATTCTTCACCTCCATGAACACATCAGGTTTAAACTTAGCACCTTTTGTATTCCTAAATCATTCACTCTATTGTCTACTATACAATACCAGAAGTGAGGTCAACTAGGTGGCAATATACTTAGGCCTAGTATGTCATCTTGTTATAGTTTATTAATAGAATATCATTGACCCATAGCTTTACAATTTTTCCCAGAGACTACTTATTTAGTGACAAACTTTTCGCAACAGCAAAAATTTGCAACAGATGGACGCACAAAGACAGAAACACTCTTAGATCTTGTCTCAGGAAATTGACTACCTCCAAGAGATGTAAAAGGTGCCATTGGCAGTCAATTATATCCAAAGATTTCAGAATCAAGTTGGTGTGCTAATTAAATTTGCATGCCTTTGAGCCATTTTACAGAAGGCAATTAGAAATAGAAAGAAAGAAACAGTTAACAAGCCGGGTCGTGGGACGCATGCTGTTCTCTAAGCAGCTGGTTGGACATATGCTGTTCCACTTGTTTTGTGGCAAATCATACACTTCAACATTTTTATTATCGTCATTATGTTTACACACAGGAGACCACAGCTTTATAGTATTAGCAGCTTGTGTCTTAAAAAGGGTTGAAAGGGAACTCCAGCAATTTTTTTAGCTGCCCAAGATAACTTAATGGTAAAATTGTTTATTCAAAAAATGTACCAACATGATTTAATCTGGCTAGTGCGAGCATGTTGTTAAAGGTATACCTGAAATCGAAAGAATGAAGACATGAAGAACGAACACAGACAACCACACTCTATGTGGTTGTTAAAGAGTGTGGTTGTCTGTGTTCTTCCTCTATATCTTTATTCTTTCAATTTCAAGTATGGTTTAATCTGGTTTGATGAGCTGACCTTGTCTCAAATCATGGAAATGGCGGCTCTACTGAGCCAACTAAATAAACACTAAAGACCAAAAACGGTGTGACGGGGTGAGCTCGTCATAAACCACAAAATGGACGATCGCCCGTGACAAGCTCAGCACATCACAAACTCTTAAGAGATTAACTACATTTTCAGAATCCCCCCGATTTATCTTTTCCAGCAATCTACTCGGCATACCTAAATCCAGAACAGTCGTCGAGAAAACTGCAAATGAAGGCAGCACCAAAACTAGCTCTCAAACTTTCCTGGGCTCCTCAGAAGTTAGATGTCACAGGCAGGATAACTTGCAGGTCGAGCAGATAGTTTAGAAAACCGACAATGGCGCACATTTCTTTGTTGCTCCTTGAGCGAGTGCTGCAGTGTGCTTCTGTCTCATTAATTTGACACCGTCAAACATATTTTAGTACCCTGCTTTTGACTCCTACCGCCCAAACAGTAGGCCTGTTCCCACCATTTACCTCATTTTTTCACTGTTCCCAGTAGAGATGTACAGTTTGAAAAATTAAAAGTTGAAATTCAATAACCTTGTTGTGTATAGAGGGCGCTGAACTCATGCATTACCAATTGTATATAAGAGCATCACCATCGGCATAAAGATCAGTCAGCGTCCAGTGCCTGCCTCGTGTCAGTTCTTGTTCTGCGGCCTTCCGGCCACGTTCGCCGGTCTACACCACATTGGCGCAGTCGACAAAAGCACAACCTCGGCAGCAGTCAAGATGACAGCCGTTCTTCGCAACTAGTACGCGAGGGGCGTTACCCATTAACGCAAAGATGAATACGTTCGGGCTGCCATCGTTAGCCCCGTTTTTGGAGGCGCCGGGAGACCCGGCAGTGCCATGGCGGCAATGGCGAGAGGACTTCGAGATCTTTCTGCAGGCGACGGAAATGGACGCGAAACCGCCAGCACAACGAAAGGCGATACTTCTACAGTGTTTGGGGGTGGAAGGTCGAAGAGTGTTTCGCACGTTGGTTCCAGAGCCTGCGGCTGCACCACCGAAAACTGCTGCTGCAACTGGAAGTACGCCGGAGAAGACCACATCAAAAGGGGGTGAGCCGGACGACTACACCGATGCACTTCGGTTGTTGGAACGACATTTCACGAACACTCTGAATGTGCTTGTCGAACGACGGCGATTCATGTTGCGGCGACAGCTTCAGGAAGAACCGATACGCGCGTACGTCAGCGCCCTGCGACAGCTCGCGAGTACTTGCGACTTCGGTGACTATCTTGAGGCAGCGCTGCGGGATAAAGTCGTCGACGGAGTACGGAGCGTGGAGCTAAGACAGAAGCTGCTCATGAAAGGTTCACAGCTTACGTTGGGCCAGGCCATGGACATCCTACAGACGTTCGAGCAGGCAGCGGAAGGTGCCCGTGTCTACGAGGAGGGGCGTGACGCTGCCATGGTTCAGCAAGTCGAGAAGGCAAGAAATCGTTCAGGAACAGGAGTCAGCGGTTCTTCAACAGTTCCGGACCGCAGGTGTTACAGATGCGGTGCTTCAGGACACCTAGCCAGTGCACGGGAATGCAGAGCGCGAGATAGGCGGTGTTCGAGGTGTCACAAGGTGGGACATTTTCAAGCGGTATGTAGAAGTACCGGGCAAGCGCGGGTGCAAGCGGTTCAGGACACGGACGGAAACGAAGAGTTGGGTGTCCTAACAGTCACACAGAACGAGCGAACCACTCTGATAGTCGACGTTTGCGTCCAGGGCGAAGTGATTCAGCTTGTCGTGGACACAGGCTCGTCAGTGTCTATCTTGCCAGCAAACATCTATCAAGAAAAATTTGCAAGACGGTTCGCCTTGGCTCCAGCAACGGTGACTCTGCGGGACTTTTCACAGCAAAGAATTCCAGTCTTGCGATGTTTTGTGGCTCAAGCGGCACGTGGAGGCGTGTCGTCAAACATTCGCTTCTATGTGGTGTCAAGGGGCATGGCGTTGCTGGGACTGGACGCGGTGCAACAATTACGACTGCATATCGACGGCGCATCACTGGCGTGCCTACAGACAACGGCGGGGCCACAACCTCTGCCTCCTGAACTTAGTGAGTTTTCATTCCTCTTTGCGGGGAAACTGGGACTTGCTAAAAACGTGGTACACGAAGTTAAACTGCGCCCCAACGTCAAACCAGTATCAGCAAAAGCTAGGCGATTACCGTTGATGTTGCGAGAACAAGTCTCTGCTGAATTGTTAAGATTAGAGCGTGAAAGCATTATCGAACGGGTAAACGCTTCTGAGTGGGTGTCTCCAATAGTGGTGGTAAAAAAAAAAGACGGGAGCATCCGACTCTGCGTAGATTTACGGGAGCCAAACAAGGCCATTGTCGTTGACGGCTTCCCGTTGCCGCACACGGAGAAGCTTTTGCACGCTTTGAACGGAGCAGCATGGTTCTCTAAACTGGACCTGGCGTCAGCCTATCACCAGGTCGAGTTGTCAGAAGACAGCCGGGCACTGACGACGTTTGCCACACATGAGGGACTGTTTCAGTTCCGTAGAGTCTGTTTTGGCCTTGCTTCGGCGCCCGCCGCGTTTCAGCGGATGATGGAAGAAATATTGAAAGGTTGCAAGGGCGTCCTATTGTACATTGACGATATTATTGTCTTTGGCAAAAATAAGAAAGAACACAACAGTCATCTGCGCGAGGTCTTGCAGCGAATAGCGGCCGCTGGCCTGCAACTGAACACGAAATGTGTCTTCGGGGTAGAGGAATTGTCGTTCTTGGGTCACCATGTGAGCGCAAGGGGTCTCGCACCCCTCAAATCAAAAGTGGACGCGATTATCAATGCACAGACGCCAACGGATTTGGTGGGGTTGCGTTCTTTTCTTGGGCTCATGGGATACTACTCTCATTTCCTCCCTCATTATGCAGAAGTGGTGGAGCCACTGCGGCGCCTTCTTCGCAAGGGCCAGGAGTTCATCTGGGACCAGAACGCCGAGGAAAGCTTCGGCAAGGCTAAGAACCTACTAGCGTCGTGCAGCGCAGTATCCATGTTTGACCGGTCCTTACCTGTACAGGTAACAACTGATGCATCGGCATATGGGCTGGGAGCGGTACTGCAACAGGTGATCGACGGTGAGACGCGTACGATAGCATTTGCATCAAGGACGTTGACGCCACAGGAACGCAAATACTCTACGGGAGAACGAGAAGCCCTGGCATGTCTGTGGGCTTGCGAGCACTGGCATGTGTACTTGTGGGGCAGAATTTTTGTGCTGCGAACGGACCACCAGGCATTGGTAACATTGCTCTCTACTAATGGCACCGGAAGGCGGCCATTTCGGATAGAGCGGTGGTGTGCAAGGCTGATGAGGTACAATTTTACTGTACAATACACGAAAGGAGAAGATAATGTAGTCGCTGACGCACTCTCCCGGTTGCCCTTGCTGTCCACAGAGTGCGACCCAGTAGAGGAGGTCATTGCTGTGGTGTCAAGCCTGGTAACAAAGAACCAATTGCAAGTGGAGACAGAGAAGGACGGCGTGTTACAAGAGGTGATGCAGTATGTCGCATCTAGGTGGCCAGAAAAGAAATGTCTGTCAGGAAAGCTACTATAATTTTGGCGGATTCAAGAAGAGCTTTCTGTTCTGGAGGGGGTGCTGTTTCGTGCAGAGCGGGTGGTGCCTCCATCGACATTGGTGTCCAGATTCATCATGATGACCCACGAATCGCATCCGGGCATCGTCAGGACAAAGCAGCGACTCCGGGAGCAGTATTGGTGGCCTGGGATGGACGAAGACGTGGAAAACTGCATTAGAAGCTGCGCTGTGTGCAAGGCATCAGACAAGTCTGCAAAGACCGCGGTGGCCCCTCTACAACCAGTGCAATGGCCCGAAAAGCCCTGGGAAAAGCTGGGCATGGATATTGTGGGCCCGATGGAACGAGCCCCTCCAGAGTGCAGATTTGCAGTAACTGTGATTGATTATCACAGTAAGTGGCCGGAGGTTTTTTTTGTGTCGTCGATAACTTCTCAGTCGGTGACGAAAGTGTTACTGGAGCTATTCGCGAGGGAAGGATACCCAAAGAGTGTTGTCACTGACAATGGCAGACAATTTATGTCGACACAGTTTGAAGGGTTCCTAGAAGACAGAGGAATTGAACACTGTGTGGCCTCGCTGTACTACCCGCAGTGCAACGGTCAAATAGAACGATTTAACCGCGTCTTAAAAGAGTATATTCAGGTGGCGGCACTGGAGCGGAGACCACTTAAGGAGGCGATTCTGGAATATCTGAGTATTTACAGGGCAACTCCTCATGCGACCACCGGCATGTCTCCGGCGTTTTTGCTACACGGAAGGCGGCCACGAACAAGACTGGACGTCGTGGGACTACCGGAGGGAGGGTTTTTCGATGAACCGCGGCCTCACGTCGCCGAACTGCAACGCCGTGTCAAAGAGCGACAGCAGAGGACAAAGAAATACACCGATGAAAGACGGGATGCCAGGCACTCCATCATTGAACCCGGCGACTTCGTAAAAATAAAGAGGTGGGGAGGACCAAAAGGACAGCAGAGGTTTTCTTTGCCAATAGAAGTAAAAAAAGGCGTGGGAAAAAATTCCTTCCTTTTAGACAATGGGAAGAAATGGAACGCTGCCAAATTGACAGTAGTGGCCAAAGGAGGAGCACCAGGTGCCCGGAACTTGGTAGAAAAAGTTATGGAACGACGTGGAGCGGTAAGAGACCAGTTATGCGACCTGGATTTGCCCACTGAAGAGGGGGCATCACAACCACCATCACCACGGGACGTCGCAACTGCCAGAACCCCAGAGACGTTATCGCCAGGTGACGACAGCGCTACCGTCGCTACGCACGGAGCGGAAGCTGCACGGGGTGCTGAGACACTTCCAGACGCTACACTTCAGGAGACTGAAATCTTGTCGACACCAGCAGAGTCGGCGCCAGCTCCAGAGCAAGTCGAAGCGCAGGACATCTCCGGCCAACGGGAGTTGTTGACCACGGCACCGTCGTACAGCAGGCCTCAGCGACAAAGAAGAATGCCCGGAAAATACAACGATTATGTTTTACACTAGAATTATCTGTTATAGTGGTTCCAGAGCTATGTGAATAACTGTAATTATTGGTGAAAGTTGTGTTCTAGTTACTGGGGTTTTGTTTGTTTAAAGGGGGGAAATATGTTGTGTATAGAGGGCGCTGAACTCATGCATTACCAATTGTATATAAGAGCATCACCATCGGCATAAAGATCAGTCAGCGTCCAGTGCCTGCCTCGTGTCAGTTCTTGTTCTGCGGCCTTCCGGCCACGTTCGCCGGTCTACACCACAAACCTCTTGGAAAACTTTTATTTTCACATATACACGTTTGCAAGTCCGGTCTCAGGACACCGCCCTCTTGCTCAGTGGGGTGCGCTCTTGGGCGCGGCCATAATCCAATTACGACACCTTGGCAAGGCTTCGTAATCGGATTAGGACGCATCCAAGCACACCCTAGCCGAGCAAGATGGCAGCGCCCTGAAGCCGGAGTTGCAAACATGTATATGCTGATCTGTTGAGCTAAATTTGAGGAAAATCGGAGTCCATGAAAAGTGCCAAAGTTCCCCTCCAACAATTTTTCCATGGTCACCGATGTGACTCAAAATCGACTCAGCACCCCAATAGGCACATCTGAACTCGTAACCGGAATATTTTATTGAATTAAAGTCTTCTTGCACAGAGAATGAAACTTTAATTCTTTGTTCTTGTTCTCATCTTTTTTTTTTTTCAAACTGAAAGTCACTGCTGGCAACACCGAAAAGTGACGTCAATGACGGGTACAGGTTCAGTGTTTGGGCAGTAGAACTCGTTTGCAACTAATTACACAAGCTTTTATGGTTTGAAATAAGTGCTATTGAAGCCCATTCCAACCCGAACCAAGCAATCTGAAACAAATGCGCAACACTGTTTTTTCGACTGCCCGCTCAACCTGCATGTCTCTTTTCCCGGGATGTCACACTGCTGGAAAGCGCAGGGAATTTCATATGTTTATTATAGCATTTGCTGTTTCCTCAGTACCTATTTTGAATATAGAAAATCTAAATAGCACACTGAGAACAAGAAAATCAGTGGGTTAAAAAAAAAGGAAGTTAGTTTGGGAAGCTCAATATATCGGTGGAGTATTATTTACTATACGTTTAGTCACGTTCAATCATGTTGGCAATGTCACAAACATAGCTCTGTTTTTCTGAAGCAAAGTTAATAAAAAGACAACTAGTGGCAATATCTTTAGGCTCTACAATTTTTAAGGTGTTCTGAGGTGACAGGAAACACTCTTTAATATGCTGTGGCAAACCGGCATTTGAATTAGTGAGCACAACATTTTTGCAGAGCATGAAACACTTCTCATTCGGATGATTGACTACAAAGACTCGTTCAATGCGGACATATCCTTCGTCTTTGCATTTTACAACTGTCAGGTTGCTTCTTGTAGCCCTTCTATATTGCTGACTGTGAAGTATCACCCCTGCAAACACAACCCGATTAAATTCGGTAGCTGAACTGAGTAGAGTGTTAAATGTTCTGTAAAAAGCTTCCTGCTCCTCGTGTGCGAACGTGGTCACAACCTTCGGGTGTCCCAACAGGGTTACCCCATCAACACAAATAGAATTTTGAATTCGTCGTTCTCCAAACATCTCTTGACATAGTTGTTTTACATGAGTAGCCAGAGGTAATTCATTTAGCAGAATGTTAACTTGCTGCAAAAGCATAACTCGCTCCACAATCTGAAGTGGCACTCCCTTCGCTGCTTTCACTGTTTTTACGAGACGTCCATTTCCTCCTTCAAAAACAAATGCTGATTGGGCCCAGAGTGGCCCAAGCTGTTTGGTTGCTTTGCTTAGATGGAGCATTTGGTGCAGGTTGAATGTCATTGCTCGTTCAGTGTAGAGGGACCGTGCGCCTGACACAAACCTCCTCAGCAGGGCATCTGTGTGGCATGAAATTAAGGATTAGCTTAAGTACACAAACAAAATGTTCAGCAACAATGCAACTGCAAAGTCAAGTTGAGCCCTTGAGGGATTTTCTGGAAATGTGTATTGGCTGTAGTGAATTTAGCTCATTATCATTGAGAGATTTATCACATTTTCTTATTGTTGAGGTCCTCTTGAACAATTCACAGCTCACATTTTAAGTAATGGATTAGATTCATTCAGATTCTCACCTGCTTTCTTGAGGGCACATGGTGTTATCTCTGAAGAAAGAAGTATGTAGATGGCTTCGACGAGTGTGGACCAATGACTCCAGTAGCGTCGAGGAAGAATGTTGAAGGTGCAAGGAAGGCTGTAATATAAAAGCCAATGGCGCCATTCACTGGCTTTCCAGTATCCTCGCTCGGACAGAGGTCGTGGTAGACGTGTGAACATGTGAGGGGGCTGGATAGCCAAGAGGCGGTTATTTACTGCCGCTGCTGTTGAGGGACTTCCTAAAAAAAAATTAACAGATTGTTAAGCATAATGTATTTTTGTATACTACTACAATAGATGTTCAAGAATAATAAATCTGAATGCAGACTACATTACTGTGGCAGGCAGTGCTTTTTGCGTGTTATGATCCTAGTGAAAACTCATTCTAAGGCTCTAAGCAATGTAAAAATCCAAAAATCAGAACCATGCACCACCTGCTTTCCTATTACAAATGTGAGCAAACATTTTCTTTTTATGCCATTTTGTACAACAAAACAAAAACACCAACCATTGTGAATACCACTGAGTGTTCTTTGCAATTATTTGGTAGCCATGTGGAGCATTTACAATGCACTTAAAAACCAGATGTCGAATACATTACAAGGAGTGTAGAGCCTCATACAGGATGAATACAGTTTAGGGCAGGGGTGGCCAGGCTGACCCAGCCTAAGAGTCGCAAACAAAACCACGAAACTTCCAAGAGCCGTGAACCGGGGGGGGGGGGGGGGCACTCTTTTGTCCAGAGCAATAAACAAAACTCGAACTACTTTCAAACTATCCGAGTCAAAAGCGGTCCAACTGTATGTAAGGTAGCAGTAGTACAAGACTGCCAAACTGCAACCTGTCTTTCAATTTAAAATGTGTTCTATTTCTCTTTTTGGGGAAGTGCTCCTGTGGTGTTGGACTGGGGGGGAGGCGGTGGAGTGGGGGTGGGGAGGAGTGGAGGAGGGGGAGGGGAGGGAGCTGCAACTTAACACGCAAAGAGCCACATGTGGCTCGCGAGCCGCAGCTTGGCCACCCCTGGTTTAGGGTATGGCAAGCATTATGAGATAAGATTTAGCCACAGCTTACCAATGTAATAACTCTCTCTGGAGTACACGGAGTTGAACATGTAATCGGTGAATTGCCGTGTTACTCCGAGGAGTACGCTGTGCATGTAGTCAGCACCATATCCCCATACAAAGTTGAAGTGCGTGAGGTTTATGAGGGGGGAAGGCCCCTTGATGCCGTTTACGGGATTGTTGAATTGCAGTGCCAGCTCCATATCGCGAAGAACTCCTTGCTCTGTCCGCTCTTCGTCAGGTTGTACGTCCAGGTACCTCAAGCTCCCTGGAAAAGTTGAAGGAGGTTAGTCAGTGATCAGTACTAACAATGGCCACACAACAAAACTAAATTAAGCCTCTCAGGCAGACATCAACTAGGTTATATCAGAAGATATCACTGCGAGAGACAATGACCCTGACCATATATTGAGAATGCTTACCCTCTCTGTATTCTCCTCGTGCAAGGCACCAAGGGCATCCGAAGAAGCCATTGAAAAGGGTAGAGTTTTGGACAGCAGCACGAGCCGGTGCGTCTACACAGCAGCATAGTGGGTAGACCTTCGATGAGATCAGCTTTGAGTTGAATTTCCACGTAATTTCCTTCATACTTTTGACACTGTCCACAAACTTTTTTAGAAAAATAGCCATATTGGGATGTTTGGGTCCGAACCACAGTCCAGAAAGCACGCAGTGCTGAAAGCGAAGGTTCGTCGGCAGTTCATTTATTATGAACTGTATTGGCCACACTGATGATTTCGATGATTTAAAGAGTGGACTTCCATCCGTGTTGAAATTAAAGGTTAGATCACTCCAGCGAAGGTCGCCCGTCTTCCTTAAGTGCTTGTGCAAGGCACCAGCAGTTGCGTCAGTGATGGTGTCATTGTCTGGCTCATTTTGAAGTTTCTGCAGATTGCTGTAGAGTGGGCCTTTTGTTAGGTTGATCAGATGCCGCACCTGCTCTTCGAAGGAAAAGATAGTGAAGAAGCACCCTTTGCTCTTCACTTTTGCAAGCTCAAACGACTTGTTACAAGTTGCACACATCACAGTTCCGTCAGGCTGAGGCTGTTCCAACAAATTCCCACACTCTTCGCAGTAGAAGTGATGTGCAGCCACATGGTCCGTCTTCGGTTTCCATAGTTTTCGAAATAAATACTTGCTTCGTGGCAATACACCCTTCACGCCGAACAACATATATATTAACTGCAGCAAAGACTCCAGGCCAGTCCAAGGCATGTTCAGTGAGACAACAAGTGACATTATCATCAGAATAGCTTCAACCTTTCTTGTTGGCGAATTTGGCAACGTCTCGTTTCCGAACTGCTCAAAGCTGTCCGCAAGCAGTCTGGCCTCATCATACGCCGTGTCCGCGCAAGAATCGGGGAGGGGCTCACCGTCGTCGATCTCATCTGCGGAGTTAGCTTCGCTTCCAGTTTCGCCTTGCGTTGCAGAGGATTGCTCGAAGTCATCTGCTTCATTTTCGTTTTGAGAAAATATTTCTGTGTCGCAATCGCTACTGGTATCGACGGTAGCTTCTGCTTCTTCACGATCCACGTGGACGGCTTCGCAGCTCCCTTGACTCCCTGACGGAGGTGCAGGCGGTGCAGGTTCGCTGGCGCGCGAGCAGGCCGGTTGTGCCTTGTCATCATCACAAGAGCGAGTAGATCGTCGGTGTTTCGTAGCGTACGGCACTTCGAACGGCTCATCACTGTGCAGATAAGCTTTACGCTGCCTTTTACCTTCAGAAGACATGGTTTAGACTTCCGATTTCGCTGCACGTGCGTTTTTCGTAGCCACTTCGGGGAGAGTTCGACGCCAACAGCGGGCTCAGCCAACGAACAGGGTTTGTTTACTTAATTACGGCAATTCTCTGCGGCATTGGCGGCAGACAGGAAATTAGGTACGCGAGTGTCTCAGATACCGAACACGGCGATACGGAACACCGAAGCCCGAAGTGCAGAACACCGAAGAGAGAGAGAGGAGGAGAGTGTCCGAGCACTGAGCCGACCGAGCTTCGCTCCGAGCCGCCTAGAAGGTCAGAAGCATTAGGGCCGTAGCTAGTAAGCTGCCGCTGCGATTGCGGAGGCCGCGTTTAATAAAACATCAATGGTTTGATGGAATGTAATATTAGTGTCCGGTATCTACTCTCAAATTTTTAATTCCGACGCGTTACCGCGCCGAAACCGAAACCGAAACCATCTCTGAGTCCATCTGAGACACTCGGAAGCTTTTCCGTTAATCGATTTCTAGGTAACAAAATACTTCCAGTTAAGGTGTATCTAGTTCATAAGAAGACTGAAATTCGTTAAAACGAAATAAAACTATATGTTGATCGACGTGTGATTTTTTTATGCCGCCCGGGTCAGAACTCTGTTTGGGACCCAGGGACCGGGGTCCCTGGTTTTGAGGGTTCGTTACGCCAACTCCTAACTCCACCACTGCGCCAATTACGCGACTGCGTGACTGCGTGGTTCGGGTCCTCGTCCTAGTGTATCGTCGTGGTGTTCGATCCTCAGTCGTCCCCAATTTTTTTTTTTTTTTGTTCGATTTGGTTTTGCAAGTCATGTACTACGCGCTAGTGGAATATCTGCTGGACGGCGTGAGAGCTATTGTGCCAGTTCGGTTAATCAAAAACTTTAACCCTACAAGTGTTAAGGACATAGACAAGACGATCAGGCCAACTTTCTGGCAATCTGAGGATGGCCTCATCGAGAACTACTACGATGCTCGAGTAAAGGAGCTAGCAGGTAAGTTATATTAGGTTACGTCTGTAAAACTTGGTAGTAACTAGTAGGTAACTAGTTTTTCTGTCGATTTACCCAATTTGACTTCTTTCAGCGAAGAGCGTGGTCGAGCGACGAAACGAAACTCGTATCTGTAAGCGAAACTAAATGCGTGAAAACTGGTGATTTCGCTCTTTAGTGTTACTTTTGATGGACATTTCGGATCGCTACCTTACGGGTTTGGGTCTACGGCCGTGGAAGGCGGTTTTGGATGCTTGTAGATAGATAGGCGGTCAAGCCCGCCTTGTGGATGAAATCTGAAAGCGAGGCCGCCGTTCTCTGAAGTGCCATTCGATGACACGTCGTAGTTTAGTTTTCGTTCGCTGAAACGTAGTTTTTGCGATGAAACTGCCCGACAATCGGACGAACGAAGTAATCGCATACGATTTTTGAGAAATATCACGCGGTTGCGTTTTACGGCGGGAGATCCCAGAACGTGTCTTTCCGAGACCTTATTTGCGATTTCCTTGCCATAATTACGCTTCCCGTTCGAAGGAGTGGCTTTCGGACAGTCACGCCGGACGTCGAATGGACGATTCTGCCGTCCTGTGTCTCTCGCTTAAATGCCCTCGGGGGTCCCCTGAAAACAAAGTCCAATCGTCCTGGCTGAAAAAACATTTTTTTTTCTTGTTTACCTAGCTGTACTTGTTTGTTAGATGTAAGCCAGCCTTACTAGAGGAGTGTGTATAATATATATATATTCTGTGTGTGTTTTTTGCTCTGTACTTTGCTGTTTTATTGGGGTATGAAAACGAAAATTAAAAAAAATGCGCGAAACCTTTTGAAATAGCTTAACTATGCTTCATAGTCTCTGTAAATAGTAATCACACTTATATTTTGATTGGATGGCTGGATTTTTCGGCTTGTGGGTCACATTTGGCGAGCGTTTCAAAATCGTCAGTTCAGGAAAAGAGGAAGGGGGAAGAACTATCACATGTAACTACTAAAAAAAAGTGCCGGCGTTTACACCCCTTCCCGCCCTCTTTTCAAACTCTTCAGGTCAATTAAAAAAAAAAAGGATGCGTCTGCTTTGGCGGTTTTGGCCGTGGTCGACCTACGAGCCATTTTCACCATACGTCCTGGCGCTTTTTTCTTTCTTATCGGACCATCTTTTGACGTTAGACTAGCAAGTTTCGCATTAGAAAAAGTGCTGTGCTCTTAGTAAAGATTTCTAGCATTCTTGGTTTTTAGGAACTTTGGCATGAATGTTTCAGAGATTTTTTCCTATTGAAACTGATTCTGGAGACATATGTTGCCATTACTTTGGGGGGGGGGGGGGGTGAAGGGCTAGGGCTGGGCTTTGCAAAGATTTTCTCACTTTCGCTAAATACTGTAAAGAAAGCATCCTTGACGCTCATAATGTAACTTAGTGAAACTTTTTTTTTTTCCTCGAAATTCACTTTATTTCAAAAGTTATAGGCAAATTAAAATTAGAAAAACAAGCAAAACAATTACCTTCCTCATGACGTCCTTGGTTGCTTAGGTGGCTGTGAACTAGAGGATGGGTAGTGAGCTCAGCAAGCGCTCACAGCTGCCGCACTTGGTGTCGACGGCGTGAGAGGGCGCCACTAAAGCATGTTTTGGATAGGTTGTATGTAGCGGGCAGCCAGAGTGGCTCTCATTGCATTCGCTGCGCAATCAAACACTAATTCGGCATGAGACTTCATTGGCCGCAAACGACAGCAAACACGGGGTGAAGATCAGTTCAGAATGGGAGCCACTTCGCACTGCCATACTGCGAAACAGCCAAACCGCAAGACAAAGCTGCTCGCCGAAGGCCTTCAAAACGCTCGGAGCCGGTCGGATCCTCCTGTCTATATGACCGCAGCGCCGCCGCGTACATGCGGGACCTTTCCGTGTCAGCGCCTGATCCCACTGCTACTTTCTAGTATGCGCTGCCTTTTCCGCCGCTTGGTGGCGGGTATGTCGACAGGTCATTTCTTGTTTCCGTACTTTGTAAACTGCATTTGTTTCTTTTCTGATTTAAAATGCTGAACAAAAACTACTTTTATAAATAATTGAAACGGTTCGCGCCACTGATATTTTGTATTTCGACTAAGAAGAAGCTTTTAGCGGCTCTGACCAGTAGTAAGCCCAGGACCAAAGACGTCGCATTTTGCGCGCTTTCGGTACCACGGGTCGCCCTCGTTGGTGGAGGAGGTTTCCGCGTCCGGTTAAAATATGACGCAGTGATATTTGGTTACTCTCTCCGTGCCCGCTGGCTTGCCCGAACCCCAAGAGACGTGGAAACCGCAAAAAAGGTAGACGCTTAAATATGATTGCAGCGCCCCTTTAAATGTCACCAGTGGTCTTCAGGCACGCGCTAGGGTTGGCAATGTAGAGGTCACGTGCTCTGCCCGGGCGGTGTTGTGGTTATGGGCAGTAAAAGCTACAGGCATGTGGTTATGTCACAGGGCTGTAAAAGCTACAGGCATGTGGTTATGGCTTTAAAGCAGGCTTCTCTGGAGCGAGCACTTGCTCTACAAAGACACGCTTCAAAGCAGGGAGTACGGGCTAGTTGGAGCTTATATAGCCTTCGAGATCTGCGAAGGTGAGAAGAGCAGAAATATATCGCTTTTATTTTTGAGATTACATTACAACAACGAAACTTGTAGGTCAGTGCGTCACATATGAGCACACTTATGTCACGCTTGAGCGAGTATTCTTGCTCAAATTACGTAATATTATAACCTAAACTTGTTGCACAGTCCCTTTAACAAGAATTGGAAATAGCTCAAATGTAGCCAAATAGCCAGAACTTAATTTTGATGCAAACTACAATAAAGTGTAGCCCAATTTGGCTATAATAACCTAATCTGGCAACACTGCTGAGCGATTGCCAACAGGATAGTAAGGGGGTAAGGGGAGGGAGCACTGTGTCACCGTCTCTCGGGCTCTCTGCCAAGCATTAGATGAAATTTCAATTATTGTGTTACAGGACACATGCAGAGGAAAAAACATTTTTTTAAAACAGCTTAGATGGGAGAAGGATGTCATAAAACTATATTACAACGAAGGTACGGGCGATTTTTGTTAAATGCAATCACACAATTGTTTTAAGATTAGATTAGTTTTCTGGTGTTTAAAAGCAAAAGATTGATGTTTATGGGGTGTTGTTGTAACATAGTTCGTACAAGAGCAAAGAAAATAGTAATATTTCGTTTTCTTACCCCTTTAAGAACTAATTCTGGTTAGGTTATTGATGCCAATAGATTCTGTGCGAAATTACCCAAGCATCAAGGTGGATGGAGGGATTGTAGGTGCATGCGCAGCACGTGCTGGTGTCAGCAGCAGTATTTTTCCAAAGAAAAGATCTAGATCAAATATAATGTTGCACGTGCTTTTGTCGTCCCCTTCTTTTTGTTATTTACTTCAAATCTTTCCTACGTGTGTGCATGCATGTAACTACACTCGCCATAGGCTTGAGGAAGCTTGGGAAATTCGCAACTCGTCTATTGGTAAGCGTTGAACAGGTCTAATGTTATGTTTCTTGTTTTGTGTTTGTTGATTTAGAAAGCAAGGCTGCTCTTCTGGACCAATTGATCAAGAAGAAACGGGCTATACCACGAATTATTGATCCACCAGAAGAGCCTATAGAGGTATTGTCCTCCCTCGTAATCACTGCTACTATATAGTACTGTAGTGCATCTTTTTTGGATGCTACAAAGCTGACAAAACTTTGAAATTCACCAAAAGTTAAGAGGTAGTGCCCGTCCATATTGTATCAGTCTTACCTTCTTTTATGTCATTTTGGTGCTTTTTCTAGCGAGGTAGAGGGCTTACCTCTGTATTTATAGATGTTTGACTCTAATTTCATTGCTACTGACTTGTGGAGAACTTCATCGAACTAAGTTTTCTGCAAGGCAGTTCTTGCAAGTCCACGTGGATTTTTGAAGCCCATTGGCATCTAGCCCAAAGGGGCAGTAAAGTTCTAATCAAGTGACATCCTTAAACGTGATTTGAGCGTTATGATAAAACAACAGCTGTGCTGTTGGTTCATCATAATGCTGGTTTATAGACCTGTGCTCGGCCAAGGTTTATGATGGTAGTAGCAATACTAGTTTCCATATCCCTATGCTTTTCAGGTGGATGAGGCATCAACTTCCAAAGAAAAGCACACTATGCACGCAGCAGCTCACAGGGCCCAGATGAAAGACATGTTAGATGAGAAGAAAAGAGAGGAGGAAGGCAAGGAGATAAGGCACCAGAGAGTCGTAGCAAAGATGCAGAAAAAGATTGACTTCCTTGAGGACGAGCTTCTTTGGGAGCGTCAGCTCTCCAGAAGTCTGACAGATGCACTCCTTAAAGGCGAGTTTTCACTGCAATTTCAAAAGCGAAACAGGTGGGGGTACCTTAGTAAATCTTATTCCCAAGCAATTATGCAAGCATTGGAAAAGCCAAGTAGTTAAGTCCGAGACGCAAAAACAAATCCGCAATTATGAAGCTGCCTTACATTTTCAGAAACATTCCAGGTCAGTTTGTTGGTTACTTTCATGTTTCTTATAAAAGTAACTGGCAAACTGACCTGTCATGTCTTTCAACATTAAAAGAAAGTAGGATCTTTTAATGAGACAATTTTTCCTGGAGGTAATGATAAGCTTGATAAAATATATGTATTACTCATTAACTACGACATTCTACAACCTGGTACTGAGGTTACAAAAAGGGGAAAGCACAAACATCCCAATAGACCTGTTGCAAAATTTCCAGCGCCAGGACGGCAGGGAATTTCGCAAACCCTCGGTACAGAACATGCGCTTTCTCGTTGCGCTTCCACGATTGCGCACGTCGCGGCAGCTATTGCCAGCAGCCATCCGCCATTCCGCCCGTCCGCCGGAAAGTCGTACCTCGTTGGCGGCGTACAGTATCTGTGGCAGCGTAAAAGCATTGCGAAAGATGATTTGAATACGTTTTTGGTTTAACTTCTTTCACATCTTGCAGTGTCACAGAATCAACTTAAATTGCACCACGACCGTGGCAGGGTTCGACTAGGTTCGACAAAGCATTGGCTCAGCAGATGACAAAGGCGGTGCGGTACAAAGGAGAGGGCTGAAAAAAGGGGGAGACCCTCTCCCCCACGCGCTCATCCGAAGATCTGACTCTCGGCTACTCGACTCTGAGGTGCTCGAACGTTGTTGCTATGGTAATCTGCGCCTGCTCGCGTACGCCACATAGTAGCAGGAGGAAAGACGATGGGAGCCCCGTACCAAGTACTCCCATTATTCGTTGTGCACGCGGGCTTTCGGGATTTTTGCAAAGGGTCTATTGAGACATTTGTGTTTGTCTCATCTTGTAGCCTCTGTCTCGGGTTGTAGAATGTTGTATAACAACCAGCTCGCCTGCCTGGTAGTATTGTCTTTAGTTATTAGCCCTACAAGACCTAGCATATCGAAAGACCAAAGCCTGGCCTTAAAGGGCAGCTCCGTCATCAGCATGGACAATTTCAGCACAATATATTTTATGAATGTGACACAATTTAAGGTTGTAAAAAATAATTCTAGAACTTTTTATTCAAAAATTGGTGTTCAGATCGAAACCAAAATCATTTCGCAACTATTTTGCATAGCCTTGGCTGCGACGCCACATATCATGTACTTGGGTAGCTATCGTGCAGTCAGCACGCCTGCTGCTAAAAGTATGGCAGTGTTGACAAAAATTGCTCTGGTCGAGAAAGGGGAAGATGTGATTCAGAGTTGTTACGAGTCTTCAAGGATGAAACTTTAGAAGACTCGCAGCTCGCCCATGCCAGCCGCCATTGGCCCTGAGAAAAGGCAGGTAGAATGCTGGGCAGTTTGACACTTGAGACCCATGTTACGGATAAAAAAAACAGGACGCGGGATGGCCAAAAAAACATGGCGCACCGGCGGAGGCGGTTGATCTGACAAACCGCGTTCGGCTTTGGCTAGCAGATGGCGTTCGTCAAATGGCGTCAGCTGTTGCTGGCTTCACGCGGTAGTACCGTGAGTGCTTCTATTCATTCGGCATTCGTTGCCATGGTGACGGCGAGGAAAGCAGACAAACTTTATATTGCGGAAGAACGCTGCAGCGCAGCGATAGCAGGTGCGTTCTAAGTCCCTTCCCGCATGCTTTTCAATGGGCGGAAGGCGAACAAAAAGAGGTCGAAATAAGGACTGAAGGAAGAATGCTGCATTTCTCCAGCACCTCATAATTTGACGAGCCTTGCTCGAAAAGCATGTTTTTTGGCCTTCCCGCGTCCTGTTTTTTTTTATCCGTAACATGGGTCTAGAGTATCAAACTGCCGAACACTGTGCAGAAGCTTCTGAAACTTAAAATGGTATGTCACTCGCAACCCCCCCTTTTTGCCAGTAGAGCAGCCTCCGGTCATGGTGAAGTGAGCGCATCAATTTCAAAATTTGTTTTCTCCCTAGAGGCTACATATTTTGGTAAGTTATTTATACATATTCTCTGGAGAGACAACTTAAAAGTGTGCTAAAGCACGTTTGACGTACCGGCACACATACCCTCAAAAATCCAAGCACACCAAAAAAAGAACCCTCACGCATCGCGGACTAGCAACTTTGAATATATTGTTACCCTTTTTCTTTTTTGCGATCCAATAAATTGATTTTTTAAGGATATGTGTGCTGGTATGTCAAACAGGCATTACCAACTCGCCCGATCCGCAGTATTAACATGCACTAAAGAAGCTTCTGGGATCACCTGTTCTCTGTGATAACTTCTATTGGCCCAAGACGTCCTAAAAATTGAAAAATTATGCTCATGTTACGCTTATTTTTTTGTCAAAAATGAGATTTAAAATTCCGACATATTCCTTTTTGAGCGGTACTTTCCGCTGAAGAACGGTGGCACCTAATCCAGCCGAGGCGACAGCTGAGCTGGGTGATGAGAGGTGCTCGTCGGACAATCAAAAGGAGGCTTGCAACTAGCTGATAAGCACTAGAACCACCTCCCGCCAGTACGTTACCATGGAGTCGACCCTGCTGACTCTTGTTCCATAGCAAACGGCTGCTCCGACGATTGCCGTACGCTGTTGCTGGGACAGGATTCTGACACTGTCTGCTACTGCTCTTTGACAATAATCAAGTGGGAGGGCCTTTACGAGCCAGGAGGTTTACGGTTGACTTTATCCTAGAGCTTTTTTTCTCTGCGTAAATAAAATATTCTGTGCTTACATTCAAAACACTCGTCCGAATTCTAAACTTAAATTGGGATGTTTAAACCAATAGAGGAACGAAACGGTCACTAGAAGTGCTAGAAACCCGGTTACCATGGCGACCTCGCAGGACCAAAATGGATATCCCCTCTGGTGCTTCAAGCGTTATGCGTGTAGCACTTTTGGCCTAGTGTCGTTTTTCTGCCAGCTAAAGCTGCCATATACAGTGGCTCTGACGAACCCTTCTCACCCCCTGCCGTCACCTCGGCTGGATTATGCACCTCCCTTCTTCACCAGAAAGTTTTGCGCAGGAAGGGTTGTGTCCTGATCTTAAATCAGATTTTTATTTTTTTGGACAGGGAAATAAGTGTTGCATGAATGTATCTTTTAGATTTTTAGGATGATGAGAGCATGTAGAAGGAGTTATCACCAAGAACAGATTATATCAGAAACCTCGCTAGTGCACCTTTAATAACTGATGCTAATGCCACTAAAATTTGTAATCACGAATGTTTTGGTGAGGCTTCCCTTTAGCACTCGTGCTTCCGAAGACAGCCATCTAGTGCTTAAATTTTTTTTTTCAGAAAGTATGGCAATTTCTATTAAAGGACCTCTTATTTGGAGTAAATTAATAGTACTGTGCGCAGGGCGTGCGCAGTATGCGTCTTCATCAGCATCGGCCGCGGAACCCAAACCTCGGAGGGCTACCTTCCTTGCTGAGGTAGACACCAGTCAGCCAAGCACGTCCAAGCAGCAAAGCTGCCATTTTGGAGCAGCTGCAACTTCTCCCGGAATTGTTTTTGAGAGCTTGGATGGCAAGGTAGGAATCCCACATGGGTGCAGCTGCAGTCGGTTTAACACAAGTCCAGATCTTTAAAAAAAAATCTTTTTTCAAGAACTTTAAAATGGGAACAGTCAATTTTTAAGAAACTTTTCTGTACTTTTTAATGAAATGTTGGTTGTCTTTTTTTTTAAGGTTTACCAATGGTACAGTGGTGAAAACATTTGTAAGGAATGTGCGAACCGTGGCTTATATTGGGGGGTGCAATCCTGGCAGCAGCTGAGAACGACTCCATGACGTGGCAGGCAATGCAACAACCCAAGCAGGGGAGGCCGGTCACTCAATGTCGAAATCAATGGACTGGCGACAGCGGAGCAATTTTTTCGGCCAGGCATATATGTTTGTCACAGTGCTATTTCTCGATGTCGCCTGCAATTTTTTGTGTTTGCCGATGCTGTATTCCTCAGACGCTGCTGCAACATCACCCTCTCGGCCTTGAACGAGTGGCCTCCCCTGAATGTGTTCTGGTTTCCCACAACGTCATGGGGCTGTTTTTTTTTTTTTCAGCTTCCGCCAGGAGAGCACTTTCACGAGATAAGCCACAATTCACACATTCAAAATAAGTTCGCTGACCACTGTACCTTGCGAACTACCATCGTGGCTAATATGAGCTGAAGTGCTGTTATGTGTGGTGCATGGTATTACCAGTGCCACCTGCTAAATACTCACACTGGATGAGGGTGCATGCTGCACCTCTCCCCACTTTCGAAACGTCCGCTTTGTCCGACAGTTAGTCAATGTTTGCTTTTTAATGCCAGATTGGGGCCCTTCATTTCCTTCACTGAACTCTTTCCTTACGACGACGTCAGAGCGGCCGCAGCCATGGTCCTGGGAGTCGCCATTTTTTAAGTGTGCTCGTCCTGGCTTTAGTCCACTTTTCATCACGAATCCTCTTGGAGGAGCGCAGACTTTTTGAGTATGCACGCAATTTCCGAAAAATAGCACACGCAAAGCACAAAATGTGGTTAGCGTTCGGCGCATGCACATTGGCGATGACACTATTCTTTGCGTGCGCAAAGCTTTGGCGTGCACAATTCTAGACTTTCTAGTGTGTACTGAAAGTTTCAGATGACAAGACCTCTTGTTGAGCATGTGACTGTAGAAATAGTTGCGGAATATGTTCTCTCCTCGCATCCTTTTCATGGGAGTGATGTGCCCGTTAATCTGCTTCTCATTGCGTTCAATCCACATGCATGTTCACTTCCCACTCTGATCAATCCACCAGGGGTACCATCATGCTCGCGATTGGCTGACAAGCGACATCGCCGTTCGGCTTTGTTAGGGTGTACTGGCTATGCCCTCGTGTTTTTAGATGTACCGCAGGAAAAAGCCGTGTTGCGCATTTTTGATCACAATTAATAGGAAAATAGGTCGTATTCCTCATCGCTGTAATTTCCGGATTTTTAGGATGCTTAGATCACATAGAATGGTTTACAACGACGAATAGACTATCTGAGAAACGTCTTTAGTGCCCCTTTAAATATCATTTCATTGTTATTTAAGGTTTTGCATTTTTGGTTTTTATGTATTGATATAAATATTTCAATATTACCGTAGAATACCGGGCATCCACCCATTCCACTTTAAGCGCCCTTTCGCAAATTTGTAAGATCTGAGAAAATATGCACAGTACATTGATATGTAAAATTGTTGACCAGACCCATCCCCCATTTTTTTGCGATTATCTCTAAATTTTGAGTGGGCGCTTGCCCAGTATTTTCCGGTAGAACTAATCTGTTACTAAATAAATCGTGTATGTCGATATAATTGCATTAATTCTTCGCGTAGACGCCAGCTGGAGAGGACCATCAACGGGAGGTGACCTTATACTGCTGAAGACAGCACCTTGTGTGGCGCATGTGCCACACAAGGTGCTGCTCCTTGATGCAACGTGCTCCTGCATGCACGTGTCCTTCGCATGCTCCTTGATGCAACGTGCTCGTGCATGCACGTGTCCTTCGTCAACCTTATGCATGCACCATGAATCACCAATGGGGCGGTCTCGCGTAATTATGTGCGCATTGCAAGTACAGCCGCTCTACGGTAGAAAAACGCTTTGGGAGAGAAAGAAAGTGCGTGAGGAGGACATAGCTGATCTCAAGCGTTGGCTTGAGCAAGTGAGGCAGGGGAGGCCCATTGCTCTTTGTTGCTGGACTTTGCAAACATGAGGAAGAACTCTGCTGCGAGTGGAGGCCAGCGAGTAAATGGAGTTGTAAAACTTTCTGAAGTTTAGCTATAGATTTGCAGTGCACTCTTATGTGTGTTGCAGTATAGCCTTTGCAAAATAGATATTATTTTGTTTACCAATAATTTTCTTTTATGTTGTAATTCCATATGGCTCGCCTCATTTCTTCACATTCTCTATATGTAGATGTTCTTTGTTTTCGGGTGGAACACAATATTACTTGATGTTTACCCCAAAACAGTCTTGATTAATTTCTCTTGGAAAGCAATCTTAAAATCAACAAACTTCGTAAAAAAAAAAAAAATAGGAACCATTATGGATCGTGTCAAGGGTCACTTGTCACTTCTTTGATAGTTACAAACTTCTTCGATTTGCATGATCTCGGCATAGCTTCACTTCAGAATACGGCAGAAAGTGTAAAAATCCTGTCCAAGTTACTATGATATATTTTGTTTACTTTTGTTCATGTAAATAAGACATTGCACGTATTTGCACTTGATAAATAATACCTGAAAAAACCAGAAAACTAAAATGATTTCTTGGAAAACCTTAAAAATAGACCCTATTTTTACCTTCTCGATTCTCGAAAAATATAAAGCCCGAAAGCAAAGAACCCTGACTGTGTGCTCTCAGTAATGGTTAAGGAAAAAAGTAGCCTTATCAGTGCTATCAATTACACGGTATTCGCTCTGCAAGACTCTCTCTGGTGTCGTCAGAGATTAAGGGATATGCCGGCTTATTCATGTGATGCTATCACATTTTGATGTCATTTGCAGCGAAGAAGGCAAACTCGCTGCCCCATTTCCTTCCTTCTCATTTTGAGGACTATCGAAGCAGGTGGCAGAAACAGTTACAAATAAATTGCATTTATCTACCCACATGGGAGCTTGAGAGGGGTCCAGGTTTTTCCCAGATGTCCTCTACAGTACATGGTGGGGACAAAGCTGTTACACATGGACCGGGCCCTCCATCAACGAGTTGCAAAGATACACTGAATACTGGGTCACATGCAATAACTAATTCATTCTCCCCCACTCCTGAATTACACTTTTGGCATGTAAGGTTGGAAAACTTGGTATATTTTTCCCAGTTTTTATTGCTTTAAGCAGTAAATGTTGGACCCTATTTATATTTGAACCTTAGACTGTCCAATTATGCTTGCAAATCCCCACAGTGCCACTACCTGCTGAACTTGGGCTGTGAATGTTTCATGTGTAGTGCCAGCTAGAGTCACCAAAGAAGCTACACTTCAGAGTATCGGCACTCGTTTCTCTTTGCTGCTAGGAACCATATGGCCGCCGCTACCCACGCTTCCCTATTAACTCTCTAGCCACCATACCGTCGCTAGAGCACTATATAGCTCCTACTGAGCAGAGTAGCGCAATCTAGAACGCCATCTCTTGGCAATTAGCGACGAACGCCCAAGGGTTCCAGCTCCGATAAGAAATGCATGGGGAACGTGAGAAAATCATTGTTTCTTCAATATTGAGGGGATGTACAGAATGTCAATAGTTTTTGCTATAATGAAGATTAGAATAATTTGTGCCAAGTTGCGTGCCATGTAAGGACGTAACTTTTTTAAAAAAACTGCCTGAACGGCATCATGGAGCCGACGACGTCGCACCGTCCACGTGACCTGCTCCGGCCAACTCAGAAAGTTCCTCTCCGCTGCGCACAAAAATCGTCTGCTTCAAACGCCTTTGTTTTGGAAATTGCCTTCTCAAAATTTTCACATGCATCCAATATTATAAAAACTTTGATAAAGTGTTTATAGTGCTTTACCAACTTCACGACAGACTAGTTTCGAAAAGTGTGAACTCTGTGTTTATTTTTTAATTAGCCGTGTTGTGTTGATCTCCATGTGTTCTCCCATAGAACGAGCCGCCTCCTGGAACCCTGAGTACCACGTGACTCGTGCCAAGCTGCTCTGTCGGCCATGTTGTCGGCATAACAGGCGGATCAAAAGATTGCGCTACTCTGCTGCGTAGGAGCTATATATATAGTGCTCTAACCGTCTCTACACTGAAGTGTAGGGGACAAAATGGGTTCCACTAATCCGCCTCACTAGGAACTCTTTAGCCACCATACCTTAGTGTCTCTACTCTATAAAGTGTAGCATAATTAGTGGCCCTAGTGCCAGCTATGGACAATCCATGCGAGCTCATTTTGTCTTGTGCTTTGAGTGGTTAGTCGTTCTAGGAGAATACCTTACAACAGTGGTCTATCTCGAACAGAAATTGATTAGCTGTGGAAACATAAATCAGTGATCCCTTGTACTCTAAATACTATATTTCATGAATTGCACAGAAAAAGTGACATGGGCCAACAGGGGGAGAACTTGGCAATTAAGAGTGAAACAGTTCCTTCTTAGTGTTCCTCAATGGCTATCAAAATGTAATGGGATGTGCACAGTATCTCATTATCTAAAAGTTTAACCACCATTAACCTTGTGCTTTATTTTTTTTGCAGGTTC
The DNA here is from genome assembly GCF_016920785.2 of Ixodes scapularis. Classification (NCBI taxonomy): domain Eukaryota; kingdom Metazoa; phylum Arthropoda; class Arachnida; order Ixodida; family Ixodidae; genus Ixodes; species Ixodes scapularis. The sequence goes on along the minus strand of NW_024609857.1, from coordinate 63,666,658 downwards.
AGAAAATTGCAATGCAAGATATCTGGGTAAACAGTGTATTTGAAAATGACCCTGCCATAGAGTTTGTTACTCTGGAACAAGCCACTTCACAGGGTACTAAGCCATTCTGTCCTCATGCTTTTCATGCTTTCACAAGCAGTCTGTCTGACACTCCAGATCCTCTTTGAGATTATGCTCCAAGTATTTTCAAGCTTTCCAAGGGCCTAATTTTGGGCAGTGCTGATCCTTCTATGGCTTGGCACTCCATGCAGCACAAGCTTCTGGAGAGAAACAACCAGCTGCAACTGCCGCCTCGCATGATCTTGCAGAAATCCTACTAGATGCTGCTGTGGAGGATCCCGAAGAAAACCTACCAGATGCTGCTGCGGAGGATTCCGAAGAAGACCTACCAGATGCTGCTGTGCAGGTTCCCCAAGAGAACCCCCCACCCGCTGTTGCGCAGGCTCACCATCTTCAGCCTTCCTATGAGTATGACTCGGACATTGAGTTCAACGTCGTCGATGGCCAGGTAGGCAAGAAAGTCCCATGTAGGCGTCGCTCCTACATGTCTTCTGAACTCTTTCCTTGCCACGGAAGAAGTGCCTGTTTTTTAGGCATTTAGTAACTATTTTATTATGAGAAAACTATAAGCTTTACATTATGATGTCATATATTGAAATGAAGCTAAATCAATGTACTTTTGAGTGGTCTAAGCTTCAAAATAAGACCTAATTTAAAATGTAAAATTTAACTTGTAAAACACAAAAGTACAATAAAAATGAGAACAGAACCAGTTGAAGATATGTCTATACCTTGAAAAGAAAAAAAAACACAAAAAGATTGAAATATACAAAACGTTTCCTATCTCAACAACACAACATCTGCAAAAACTAGAGTTCTAGATCAAAAAGATTTTGACCTATAAAAAAGTCAATCAACCCCCATGATTTACATGCCATTGGGAGCAGGAGTTTTCCAATGTGGTAAAGAAATGCGCAGGACGAGCTTTGTGAAAAATATTTGTTCTGTCCTCTACTTTGTTTTCTTACAACTTCTTTCAGTTCAGAGTCTGCAAAAACTAATAAATTAACGGGCACTTGGAACACGAAACCTGCCACCGAACTGCCACTGATGTTCCCGGCAGCTTTTGCCGATTGCAACTCTCACAATTCAAATCTAATGATCTGTCATCATGATTGGATGCTCTGCTGCTATCTCAGTCCTAGGAATTGATGGAAGATGCAACAGAGTTGCGAGAGCTGCCATGCTGGCGAGCGCGCGGCCCTGGCTGTCATTGACGTCCACAGCCGCACACTCTGGATGGGGTTAAAAATTGCTGCCCCGCTGCAAGACAAACAACCAAAATAGAAACGGAATCTAGAATCTTCAAACTGCCTACCGGTTGCACAACGTGCCCGGGAAGCTCCGCTGAAGCTTGAAAATCGGTCTCCTTATTTGTCAGTCATTAGTGATTGATGCTGTACGGGCGTGGTAAGGAAAGAGTTCTGGAGTCTTTCAGACAGATGTTTGTGCAGACAATTTCACTTTAATTAATATAACATGCAGCCTCCACTTTGTGCAGAAAGTAAGCAAGTTTCCCAGATAGTCGGTAACCAAACATAGATACAGCCCTCTTTTTGTAATCGTTTCAGGCTAAGGTGACAAGTATTGCGTAGTGCTTACCATTTCCTATTATGCTTATAATTTGTTCTCATAGGTTCAGCTTGGGGGTGGCATCACCTTGCCTGCAGAAAAGTATAAATGGCTCATGGGATCCAGCAGCGACTCCGAGTTTTGTAAAGACGGCTTGCGAACCTTTTGGGGAAAAAATGAACTGGTCGGCCGCAGTATGACAGGCATTGCCTGCCGCCGAGTCCAGGGAGCAGCCCCCAAAAAAGCTCTAACTCCCAGAAAACTTCAAGCTTTAAACCGTAAGTTTAAGGGTCTTCACCAACATTTATTTCCTGGATGGAAGTAACAGATCTATGGACAGGAGTCAATTATTTCAGAAAAGGTTCTGCAATTCTCGATGGAAAAATTAAAACTACACAAAACCTGAAACTCGTAACTGAACATGCTTTGCAGCTTTGAACAATGGTATATGATTGTTAGATGCAGTAGCAGCAGTATTATAAAGAGAGTTCATATACATACCTTGCACGTTACGTCACGCTGCGATGCTCTGCCCCCCCCCCCCCCCCCCCCCCCCTTTAGCCATTACTCAGTACCCCCGAGCGCCTTCCAAGCTTTCGGTATGGCCCTTTTCGTTCAGCCGTCCAATTTTTACGTCGTTTGACAGCATCACGTTTAATTTTTCTGTTTTTTTTTTCACTTTGTGTTTTGTCTAAAGTCATGCGGTCGATAAACGGGTCTTTTAGCGTATTTACGCGCCGCCTTCAGGCAAAAGATGCAGTCGTCGCAATAGTGGAGTCGCCGCTTTGCGGTGGCTAGGCCGACGTGCTCGTTGGTCCCACAAAAGCCAGATATATGAAGGAGTTGGAACTTTATGCCTTCAATTTTCAATAGAGACACTTTCAACAACAATTTGTTGCTGTGAAGATCTGTATACAAGCTTTGCGTCCATCTGGACGCAACGACCGATGCCGCTGTTTTTCACAACATATTGCACGGAGACATTGTGAACTACCTGTGTTTTTCCGTCAGCTACGTGACTGTTAAAGTGATGAAGGCGTTCAAATCGTTGGCATCTCACATTTACTTCACCAGTGATGGGGTGAAAGGTGTACCGGCATGAAGGAGCACCTGTAAAAATGAGAAAATGGGTGTTGTTGACGCCTTCCTGGCCGCAGAAGTTGGCGCAGCGAATGCTCCTCTTGTTTACATCACAATGTTATGCCATCATCCAGGTTACCGGCGCCTCCCAACAGAAAGACACAATAGAAAACATACTTTATTTGATGGAGTGGAAGCTTGACAACACCTGTGAGTTGCCGTTTGCATCGACGTCGGCTCTGCTGATCCTCGTAATCCGCACGCTTCTTCGCTTTTTCAACTGCTCAAGCATCTGCTGACACTGGCGCGTAACCACCTTTGGCTGCTTGAAAAACCTTGTGTCGCTAAAGGTGTCACAATTGCAGAGGTCCTCTTCTCGTCTTATTTCCACCGGCAGAGATTCAAGGCAGAATCGCGGAAGGACGCTCGCTGTACTCGACCGGCTTTAGTTGCTGTGATGGTTTTGGTTTGGAGCCATGGTGCCATGTATTCCACCATGCAATTTTGATGACATACGTGCAAGGCATGTATTGCTTTTGGCTGCAATTTCAACTACAATCACATTGATACGATTCAGGTGGTCTCACAAAGTGTAGTGATGATGATGCCTCCGTGGCAATAGTTTATGCACAATAGTGCCAAGCTGTGACTTAGGCCGCTCAGTTAATTCTCTAATGTGCAGGATATCTTGGCGCATTTTGGGTGCAGAGTAGGGGTGTGCGGATAATGATTTTTCTAACTGAATCGGATATGAATTGAATAGTTATGGGACCTAGTTGAATATAAATCAAATAGTTTTCGAATACTTGGTACACTGTTTAAAAGGTTGAAAATTACTAGAATGAGGTGGGAATAAATAGCAAAAAGAAGAACCATGCTTGTGTGAGTTAGCTGGCTACAGCAGGGTCTTGGCAACACGCAAACTGCGGAAGCATAAAAATCATGCGAAGGAAACCACTCGAGAACGGTGTGAGAAAAACCAGAAACCCCAACAACGTCAAAACGCCGAAGTGAGCTTATAGGGCATCACTGATTGCGGACAGTCTTAAAATAAAAAGATGTTACTTGTATTCACATGCCTCTCCACAAACTACACGGGGACAGAAGCAGTTGGGGCATGCAATTCAGAGTGTGTGCTATAAGTGTCGCGAGAAAGAGTGCCAGGGGCTGCATTACACGAATAAACGACGCCGCTCGAATAGACTGGTACTGCTAGCGGTAATCATCTGTCTCGGACAGTAGAAACACCAACGTTTTGCCGAGTATGCAGACCACTTGAGAGAAGGGACATCTTACAGCACGTATGTGGCAGGCATGTTGTATATAGGCGTCTATGAAAAAAAATTGTTGGTGCTGAATCGTGCCAATTCTGTCTTCGGCTATTCGAAAACTTTGAAAAATATTCGAAATTTTGAGAAACAACTATTCGATTTAGATACCAAATCTAATAGCTATTATATCGCCCTATTCGATTTGGACATTGAATCGAACAGGGCTGTATTCGATTGGTTATTCAAAAATTGTGAATATTCGCACACCTTTAGTGCAAAGTGATTGGAGCGAAATTGGCTATAGCAGACTCAAACTCATAACATATTGTTTTGTACACCTCCTGCCTGGGCATTCTACAGAATGCTGGCAGTATTACCGAATAAATAAATAAATAAATAAATGTCGCCCATAGGGGTTGGATCCGATATAGTGGGAATACTGCTCCTTTCAAAGGCTCTCTTGTTATGTGCCCGTTGCCATGAAGTATTAACTTAAACGTATAGAAATTACAATTTCACAATGCTTTGATTTCAGTCTATGTTCCAAACGCTTTCAGAAACATTCTGAAGCATTTCAGCAATGGAGACAACCTAGTTACATCAGAAATAGTTTGTTTTTGGTGATGCAACGTGTCATACTTAGAAACTGCAATGGCAGCGGAAGTTGATTGGATTGAAGATAACAGTGTAATCTTCTCCAAACTTCTTTTTAATCCATGTTAGTCTTAATGATGTAATAAAAATAAATAGAAGCAAATGTGATTACTCCAGCCAGCTGCAAATACATCGCCCCAAGGTCTATTATCTGCTTTCAATGACGTAGTGCCATCAACCAAAAAGGCAGACTCTGTTACCAACGTTGGACCCCATTGTTAAATTTTTTAATGCTGATAGAAATCCAGCTGCTCCCTCAGATTTCGGAGTAAAATTTACTTTTAAAAGCCTCCTTTCAAAATTTTAGGTTTGCAACAGGGGTGCCTCAGTATTGATGTCTCATATTACATTGGGCCTCTCATTTTAAAACGCAGTATAAATGGCATGCCCGAGATTCGTCTGGGTGTACTTCCTCTCGGCAAGTATATGGATTATGTCTCAAAAGATCTAATCTGATGTTGACCACACCTTAGGTCTCCACCGACGATTCGTCAGGACACGACCGAACCGGGACTCCAGGAAGGACCGGCTCAAGCGCGGGAGGAAATACATACGCCAGCTTCTTGCTGACAAGAACAGAAAATAGATAGATGGTGGGTGTTTCATTTGCTATACCTTTTGGCATGCACATTCTGCTTGTTATGGTTCAAGATTTCTGCAAAGTTCAATTTCAACTAATGTAAAATACTGAGCATGCGCCCACATTGCAGAAGTGCCTACCCCGTTTTCGGAACTATCCCCAAATAAGCAGAGGGCATACCAGACACCCATCCACCTGTTTTGAGGCATGCTCAAAATATTAAAAGAACACATCAAGCGCCCAGGTGCCGTGGCGTCCTTGCCACTATAGCGCCGGTCGCGGAGCTGACAGATCCGTGCCTGGTGCAAGCCATGGCATGGCCTTTGGGAACCAGAGAATCGCGATTAAAGAAGTAGCACAGAAATCGGAGGCAAGCAGTAAAGGTGAACAGAGTTAACAGAAAGCAAGGATAAAGGGGGTTCCGTCGCATGAGGCATCTATGTCCCGTGCATGTAATTTTGAGTGTGTTGTAGGTGGCTACTCCAAAAAATTATTTGGACCCAACTAATTGCAAATCTCCCTTGCAGTTTCCGCAGTCAGAAGCCAGCAGGCGGCAGTTTTTCCTCGTTCAAAGGTGAGGATTCCAGATTTTCTAGTTTGCTCTGAAGATGTGATACTGAAGCCAGGCCAGCTGTATGGCATATTTAATTAATGGAGCCCAGAACGACTGGGGACGCTTTCATTGAAGCTTGTTCTGCTGCAATACGCGTGGACGACACATTTGTTGACGTGTGCCCAGTTACACCTCAAGAGGCATATTATGTAATGTACATGTAATTTTAAATTTATCCGGCTTAATGTGCTGTAGGTGGCTACTCCAAAATATTATTTGGACCCAACTAATTGCAAATCTCCCTTGCAGTTTCCGCAGCCAGAAGCCAGCAGGCGGCAGTTTTTCCTCGTTCAGAGGTGAGGATTCCAGATTTTCTAGTTTGCTCTGAAGATGTGATACTGAAGCCAGGCCAGCTGTATGGCATATTTAATTAATGGAGCCCAGAACGACTGGGGACGCTTTCATTGAAGCTTGTTCTGCTGCAATACGTGTGGACGACACATTTGTTGACGTGTGCCCAGTTACACCTCAAGAGGCATATTATGTAATGTACATGTAATTTTAAATTTATCCGGCTTAATGTGCTGTAGGTGGCTACTCCAAAAAATTATTTGGACCCAACTAATTGCAAATCTCCCTTGCAGTTTCTGCAGCCAGAAGCCAGCAGGCGGCAGTTTTTCCTCGTTCAAAGGTGAGGATTCCAGATTTTCTAGTTTGCTCTGAAGATGTGATACTGAAGCCAGGCCAGCTGTATGGCATATTTAATTAATGGAGCCCAGAACGGCTGGGGACGCTTTCATTGAAGCTTGTTCTGCTGCAATACGCGTGGACGACACATTTGTTGACGTGTGCCCAGTTACACCTCAAGAGGCATATTATGTAATGTACATGTAATTTTAAATTTATCCGGCTTAATGTGCTGTAGGTGGCTACTCCAAAAAATTATTTGGACCCAACTAATTGCAAATCTCCCTTGCAGTTTCCGCAGCCAGAAGCCAGCAGGCGGCAGTTTTTCCTCGTTCAAAGGTGAGGATTCCAGATTTTCTAGTTTGCTCTGAAGATGTTATACTGAAGCCAGACGAGCTGTATGGCATATTTAATTGATGGAGCTTAGAACGACTGGGGACGCTTTCATTGAAGTTTGTTCCGCTGTAATACGCGTGGACAACACATTTGTCGACGTGTGCCCAGTTACACCTCAAGAGGCATATTATGTAATGTTTATGTAATTTTGAATTTATCCAGCATAATGTGCTGTAGGTGGCTACTCCAAAAAATTATTTGGACCCAACTAATTGCAAATCTCTCTTGCAGTTTCCGCAGCCAGAAGCCAGCAGGCGGCAGTTTTTCCTCGTTCAAAGATGAGGATTCCAGATTTTCTAGTTTGCTCTGAAGATGTGATACTGAAGCCAGGCCAGCTGTATGGCATATTTAATTAATGGAGCCCAGAACGACTGGTGACGCTTTCATTGAAGCTTGTTCTGCTGCAATACGCGTGGACGACACATTTGTTGACGTGTGCCCAGTTACACCTCAAGAGGCATATTATGTAATGTTTATGTAATTTTGAATTTATCCGGCTTAATGTGCTGTAGGTGGCTACTCCAAAAAATTATTTGGACGCAACGAATTGCAAATCTCTCTTGCAGTTTCCGCAGCCAGAAGCTAGCAGGCGGCAGTTTTTCCTTGTTAAAAGGTGAGGATTCCAGATTTTCTAGTTTGCTCTGAAGATGTGATACTGAAGCCAGGCCAGCTGTATGGCATATTTAATTAATGGAGCCCAGAACGACTGGTGACGATTTCATTGAAGCTTGTTCTGCTGCAATACGCGTGGACGACACATTTGTTGACGAGTGCCCAGTTACACCTCAAGAGGCATATTATGGAATGTACATGTAATTTTAAATTTATCCGGCTTACTGTGCTGTAGGTGGCTACTCCAAAAAATTATTTGGACCCAACTAATTGCAAATCTCCCTTGCAGTTTCCGCAGCCAGAAGCCAGCAGGCGGCAGTTTTTCCTCGTTCAAAGGTGAGGATTCCAGATTTTCTAGTTTGCTCTGAAGATGTGATACTGAAGCCAGGCCAGCTGTATGGCATATTTAATTAATGGAGCCCAGAACGACTGGGAACGCTTTCATTGAAGCTTGTTCTGCTGCAATACGCGTGGACGACACATTTGTTGACGTGTGCCCAGTTACACCTCAAGAGGCATATTATGTAATGGACATGTAATTTTAAATTTATCCGGCTTAATGAGCTGTAGGTGGCTACTCCAAAAAAATTATTTGGACCCAACTAGTTGCAAATCTCCCTTGCAGTTTCCGCAGCCAGAAGCCAGCAGGCGGCAGTTTTTCCTCGTTCAGAGGTGAGGATTCCAGATTTTCTAGTTTGCTCTGAAGATGTGATACTGAAGCCAGGCCAGCTGTATGGCATATTTAATTAATGGAGCCCAGAACGGTTGGGGACGCTTTCATTGAAGCTTGTTCTGCTGCAATACGCGTGGACGACACATTTGTTGACGTGTGCCCAGTTACACCTCAAGAGGCATATTATGTAATGTACATGTAATTTTAAATTTATCCGGCTTAATGTGCTGTAGGTGGCTACTCCAAAAAATTATTTGGACCGAACTAATTGCAAATCTCCCTTGCAGTTTCCGCAGCCAGAAGCCAGCAGGCGGCAGTTTTTCCTCGTTCAAAGGTGAGGATTCCAGATTTTCTAGTTTGCTCTGAAGATGTGATACTGAAGCCAGGCCAGCTGTATGGCATATTTAATTAATGGAGCCCAGAACGGCTGGGGACGCTTTCATTGAAGCTTGTTCTGCTGCAATACGCGTGGACGACACATTTGTTGACGTGTGCCCAGTTACACCTCAAGAGGCATATTATGTAATCTACATGTAATTTTAAATTTATCCGGCTTAATGTGCTGTAGGTGGCTACTCCAAAAAATTATTTGGACCCAACTAATTGCAAATCTCCCTTGCAGTTTCCGCAGCCAGAAGCCAGCAGGCGGCAGTTTTTCCTCGTTCAAAGGTGAGGATTCCAGATTTTCTAGTTTGCTCTGAAGATGTGATACTGAAGCCAGGCCAGCTGTATGGCATATTTAATTAATGGAGCCCAGAACGACTGGGGACGCTTTCATTGAAGCTTGTTCCGCTGCAATACGTGTGGACGACACATTTGTTGACGTGTGCCCAGTTACACCTCAAGAGGCATATTATGTAATGTACATGTAATTTTAAATTTATCCGGCTTAATGTGCTGTAGGTGGCTACTCCAAAAAATTATTTGGACCCAACTAATTGCAAATCTCCCTTGCAGTATCCGCAGCCAGAAGCCAGCAGGCGGCAGTTTTTCCTCGTTCAGAGGTGAGGATTCCAGATTTTCTAGTTTGCTCTGAAGATGTTATACTGAAGCCAGGCGAGCTGTATGGCATATTTAATTGATGGAGCTCAGAACGACTGGGGACGCTTTCATTGAAGCTTGTTCCGCTGCGATACGCGTGGACAACACATTTGTCGACGTGTGCCCAGTTACGTCTCGAGGCATATTATGTCACGCACATGTAATTTTAAATTTAACCGGCTTAATGTGCTGTAGGTGGCTACTCCAGAAAATTATTTGGACGCAACTAATTGCAAATCTCCCTTGCAGTTTCCGTGGCCAGAAGCCGGCAGGCGGCAGTTCGTTCTCGTTCAAATGTGAGGATTCCAGATTCTGTTCTCGAACATCAAGTTTTCGAATGAGTTTTAAGCAATTAACTTTTTCTTTTTTTTTCGCAGTAAATGCCGGATCCTCCAGTTAGGGGATATGTTAAATATATTTGGTTTGGATAAGCTCAGTGTTTTGCTTCTTTATTCATAATTTGACAACAGCAACATTTTTTTTTTCATCAGTCAGAAATACACACAAGGAGACTTTGCGGCGCAAGACATTTCGTGCTGAATGTGACATTCCAACTCGTATGAAGCTTTATTGGTAGTTGATACAATGTAGAAGTGATTTCATTGGATTCCAATATCCATAATACGCTAAATACACTGGAATCATAAACCCTTATTGGATCCCCATACGACACTGTGATCCAATAAGGGTTTATACGGTATGGGATTCCAATGTTTTTGGCATATTATGGATATTGGAGCCCCTCTTATGTAATACAATAAATATATTGTATATTGGAACCCCATAACAAAACCTTATTGTAATACGATACAATGAATATGTTGTTTTCCAATACACTATACATATTGTATTGTAATACAATAAACAAAATATATTGTTCACCAATATCCATAATACGCTGTTTATATTGGAGTTTTCCAATACACTATACATATTGTATTGTAATACAATAAACAAAATATATTGTTCACCAATATCCATAATACGCTGTTTATATTGGAGTTTTCCAATAGGGCTCGACGTCATACAGGGCTTTCTTCGGAATGTAGGCATGACCGCCTCGGCCGAGAACACCGAATACGTCGTGGTTTTGAACGGGCCCCACAGAAAGATCAAAGCGGTCCGCAACCAGTTCGCCCTCTGCATGGCCGGGCAAAGGATACGGCGAAAACTCTCCGTTCGGATCCTGGGAGCATACATAGATCAAGATGGCAAAGGCACCACGTGGGTGACGAAACTCGCCTTGCAGTGCAGATCACTTCTCCGCCTCATCCGTAGAATCACACACCTGCAGTGGGGCACGCGGGAGAGAGAAACGCGCCAGCTCGTCACGGCGCTGCTTGAACGCCCTATCCTCTACGGCTATAACTATCACGTCCTCACGCTCAGGCAGGCGGAGCAGCTCGAGAAACTCAATCGCGAAGCCATTCGCATTGTTACCGGACTGCCTAAGCATACGCCCCTCCGGGAGCTGTACGCACGCGACGGCATGAACCTCCTGTCGGAACTCGCCGAACAGGCGCTCCTCGCCCAGAGAGACCGCCTTAGCAGCTCGACAGCTGGGCTTTCCATATTGGAAGAGCTCCGCGTGCATCCCGGTCTGGACGTCCGCCCGGCAGACGCGCACTCGCCCCCTCCGTGGGCCGCCCCGGTCACGCTTACCGACGGAAGATCCCTTCCACGAAACATGGGACCTGGAACGAGCAACTCGGAGCGACGCAAACGCTTTGCCAAAGCGCACACACGTAGCGTCGCGCACGAATCACCGCCTACGCACACCATCATCTACACTGACATGGCGGAGACCTTGCTGTCGACTGCCGGCGACGACGGCGAAGGAGAGGACAGAACCCGCAAGCACGTCCAGGCGGTCACGGGTGTCGACACCACCCATGGCATTCCGAACGCGGCTGCGCTTTCGACCACTGCGCCACTACGCAGGCGGAACTCATGTCACTTCTCCGAGCATCCCAGTGGGTTCTTCAAACTTTTGCACCAACAGACATCCCACATAGGCTCCTACTGTTCACCGACTCGACCCGCGCGTACGAAACTTGCAGACGAGCGAGCGGGAGCCCCTCAACGTACACGGGAATAGTTGGCGAGTTGCTCGCCGCGTTCCTAGAACTTCGAAACAAGCTCAACATCTAAACTACTATTTCCTGGGTGCCTGCGCGTGCGGGCATTGACGGCAATGAGTGGGCCCCCAGCGAGGCGCGAGCAGCAGTTCGCCAGATGGCATCCGCGCCGAACGCATTCCACAACTCAGCCGGCGAGGCAGCCGGCCCGGCCGACCCGTCTGTCGTCAAGGAAAGTGCTGAACAGCGAAGGCGAAGAACCCTATGACACCTTCGTGAAGAGTGGGAGGAACGCCCGGACGAGCAGTTGCGCCCCTTTCCTTCGATGCCGAATGACCTACCGAGGAGCACTCAGACCCTCGTCCGCCGCCTCGCGACCAACACTGTCCTATCCCCGGCGCTGCGCCATAAGTTCTTCGGCGTAGATCCCGACGAGGGGGCGTGTCGCCGGTGCCCGAGGACCGCGACGGCTGCCCATGTTGTCTGGGAGTGCGAGCGCCACGCTTGCCTTCGGAAAACGAAACTGGAGGAACTCCCAGACGAGATTCGTCCGGCGACGTATGTCGATTGGATTCTGCCCACCAGTCGTGACAAGACGATCGTCTCCCTGCTATGGACAAAGCTGGCGGAGTTCGTCTACGACAACGACGGCCCCGGTGGACGACTTTGCAGCAGCCGAAAGCGCTGGGACCAACACCACCCAGACCGCCATGACGGCAGCGGCAGATCCTTAGGCCCGCACCGATGCAGACGATAATGGTGAATTATATGCGTGTATGGTATATATATACACATATTATATATAACAGGGCAATAAAGAACGTTCTGACAACAACAACCACTCGTCCCATGAAAAAGGCAATGGCTAATTAAAGGATAGCCAGCCTAAAGAGGCCCCATCCCGGACGTTTTCGACTTTATCATGCCGTCCGCTTTATTTTCTTTAGGTACCCTGTGAAGAACGATACATGAATATAGGTATGGTTTGCCGAGGCTAAGGAGCGTCATCTGCCACTCAATGCCATCTCTCGCCAACCAGATTACTCGGAGAGACTTAGAATCCCATCTGCACTGCGCCGTCGCTTCGTATATGCCAGTCAAAGGAACTGAAGGGCACTGTTCATGTTCTGAACGAGGAAATCTCCCAAAGTCCTGAGACGCGCGGGCCTACTAGCGATTCTCCAGGGGGTGGCTTCGATGCGTCGAGGTCATCCTAGCTATTTCAAGTCTCTACGGCTGTGTACGACGGGTCCTTGAAGCAGCTTTGGTGACCGTGACGGCGACTGTGTGTCTGTGCGAGTGCTCGGGAGACTACCTTAGGAGGTTGGAGGTTGAGTGTTTGTGCATTTGGGGGGGGGGGGGGGGGAGGGGGAGGGGGAGGGGGAGGGTAAATAAATGTTGCCAGCTGGGAGCCATGTCAGTTCGTTCGTTTATGTGCTCTTCCTAAATCCTCACCCCGCCCTGGGGAACTGAAGAACGCCGTACTTGAAAGGTGCAGTTTTGTGAAATTTCTCGTGCTCTCTGATACTAATCGAGCACAACAGTGCTTTTCTTTCGGGACACCGATGCTCCAGAGATTCCTTCTGCAGCCCCGTTCCGGTGCCTGACGCCGTCCGAGCCCCACCGCGGGGCCAACCACTTGGTGACGAGAACATTGAGGAATACTCGAAAAATTCCCCCGGGTGTGCTATGACATCCAATCATCGGATTAGTGATTTCTTCCAACAAAGCGCAACAAAGTGGAACGTTTCAGAAAACGCCTCAGATTTTGAACCTGCCAAGCGTTTGCTTGATGGAAAATGGATGCCGTGTGCAAGCGCTGAGGAACATCAATGTGAGTCTTAATGCATGATATCGATGACGGCGGACCGATTGGCAACTTTCAGAACGAAGAACACAAAGCCTGATGTTCTCAACTGAAGACGGAAATACCCCCGGATGTAGCCCAAACAGCTTTTGCCAGTACAGCCTGTGCTGAACCTTCAAGTCCGACCGGTGCACCAGCTTTCCGTGGTTGGAGTACTGTGTGTCTTCGAATTCTGCTTTTTTTTTTTTATTTTTGATGTAAGATGTTTTCCACTAATATAGGACAGAACAGTGGAAATGCTGTATTTTAACAGAGGGCTATTGAAACTGGAAAAAAATGTCTTCAAAAGGAAGGCGGACTACGAAGCCCCTCCAGCAGCGCGGCAGCAAGATGTCCCAAACATCATTGGTTTCCTTCAAGCAGATGAAGTGACGCGATAAATAGGTCGCCGTGTACCTCAGCCAGGCGTATTCAGCAAAAGGAAAATCGTCACTACATCTACATGATGGCTGACGTGCTCCGATTTTCCGCGGTGTAGGGGACTGCCCAAAGAGCAGATGAGTCACGACAAGCGTGAACGTGCTTACTTAGTATTGCGGAATGTAAACATGCCTGAATATTTTGCATGTGAAATGCTACATTAATAGAGTTGTAGGTAGGTTGTAAAATAACGAAATAAACTGATCTGATATCTATTAAAAACTCCCCAAGCGACTTGGTGCCCGCAGTCGATACTGGCGGGAGTGACTAGGGCTCTACCATGTCATCGTTCCTGAATATTTGTTCTTTTAGTCGGACCGAAAGCCCATGCCTCCCCAAAAATGCCGTGCGCCTCCCCATTGCCCCCCGACTATGAAAAGCCTGGCGCCGTCCCAGATATTGGTTTGGAGATGGTACGGTGTTGTCCTCTTGTGCTTTATGTTCAGCGCCAAGCAGGAGTCCACGAAAACTTTACTAGTAAAATAACTAGCGTTATCACTAATGAGACACCTGGGTGTGCCGAAGCGTAGGAAAGTATGTAGTAACTTTTCCCAGATCCGCTCTGAAACCAGCTTCTTCAGTGGGTACAGCTCTGCCCACTTTGAGAAATGATCGGTAATAACCAGGAGGTATTGGTTTCCCCGCGGACTTCTCGGCAGTGGGCCGATGATGTAGCAAGCGACGATCTCCCACGGGTAGTGACCCTCCACCGACTGCATCAAGCCCGGAGGCTTCCCCCCTCTGGGCTTCGCTTTCTGGCTGGCTGGACAGCTGCGGGCGTATCGGAGTGCGTCTTGCCTCATCCCCGGCCAGGTCGCGGCGCGGCATAACTTGTGAAAAGTCTTGCTGCCACTGCCATGACCTGCCAAAGCCGGGGTCGTGAAAGTACCCGATAAACCTCTTCCGTAGCTTCCTGGGAATCACCACCCTGAAGGGGGACTCATTACCCCCCTCCACTTCATAGATCGTTGGGATGTAGCGAAGCAACAAGCCGTCTTCGCCCAGCAGTTATGAATCGAATTGATCATTAACTCGACCGCCAGCCTTCCCGGTGTCAACCGCAATTTCCGCCAGTTTACTCAACACCCGCTGACAAAATCCATCTGCTTTCTGGGCCTCGACAAGCTCTTCCTTGCTGATCACTTCACCCCAAGCGACGATCCTTTGCTCCTTCGTGCCGCGCGCTAAGGCTGCTACGAGTGCCGGTTGCTTCGCCTCCTCCCTACCGTCCGTGAGGGATCTCACCCCTGCATCCGGAGACAATCTCCTGTTCTTCCCGCGCTTCTCGTTACACTCTGGTTGCGTCACCTCCTCCCAACTACCATCCTGGGGCGCCCGAGAGAGCGCGCCCGCGACCTTGTTGTTCGATCCCTTTCGGTACTCAACCGTGTACGAGTGGCGCTGCAAGGTTAGTACCCAGCGGGTCAGCCTTCCCGCGGGCTCTTTTAGCCTCTGAATCCAGGTAAGTGCTGCATGATCAGTCTGTATAACAAAAGTCGTACCGTACGTTTAAATAGAGGTCGAACTTCTTCAGAGCAAACATATGACGGCCAACCCGTCCTTTTCCGTCACGCTGTAGTTGCGTTCCGACGGTGTGAGCGTTCGACTAGCGAATGCCACAGGGCGCGTAACTGTCCATCGTGCTCCTGTAGCAATACTGCTCCGACACCGTAGTCGCTCGCATCTGTCTGCACAACAAAATGCCGAATAAGATCTAGTAACCGAAGGCTAGCGGTGCTTGCTATTGCCCTCGCGAGAGAAGAGAAGGCAGCACCCTGCTCTGGACCCCAGACCCACTTCGAGCCTTTCCCGAGCAGCAGATTCAATGGCCGCGCCAGTTCCGCGCACATCGGGATGAACTGCCGGTAGAAGCCAACCATCCCCAGAAACCTTTGAAGGCTCTTTACATCGTGCGGTGGTGGATAATCAAGAATGGCCCTCAATTTCTCATCGTTCGGCTTCAAAATACCGTTCTCTATGACAAAGCCTAAAAGATTTACCATTGAGGGCGGGCAGCAGCGTGGGCGACTCAGCGACGACCACGGAGAAGCTTGTGCTCGCTGAGCGGGTGCTGGGTACCGTCAAGTGGTTCAACGTCAAGAACGGCAACGGCTTTATCAACCGCAACGACACGCGGAAAGACACCTTCCTTCATTAGGCCGGCTTTACGCTCAACAACCCGCAGAAAATCATGCGAGGCGTCGGCAAGGGTGTACCGTCGAGTTTGACGTCGTCAATGTCGAGGAGGGCCACGAGGCCGCCAACGTGATAGGTTTTGACGGCGAGCCTGTGCAGGGCTCCCCTTACGCCACGGGCGGAAGACACTTCAGAGGACGCTGGTTCCCAATACGTTGTCAACGCCGACCGATGGCCAACACGCGCCGCGATGCGCAGGACTCCGACGACTTCCGCGACGCGGTGCTCGTGCCAAACTCCTCGCGGCCCCAACAGCTACCGCAACGATGGGTGCAGCCTGGGAGACGCTTTCTACACCGCTACTACCGCCATCCCAGAGGTTTGACCAGGAGCTCGCTTCCCACCGAAGACATAAGGCCCCACGTTCGGCGCCAGTTCTGTGGGTCGCTCTACTAAACTGCTGCCCAATCGCTCCTTGCCTGGTCCGCCCTCCCAAGAAGTCACACGAGCAAGAATGTATTCAAAACGTTTTACTGTTTTCGGCCGGTCTTGCTGTGGGCCTTGCAGTCCCTGTCGTCGTCCGGGTGTCTTGCCCGTGCCTTGCCAGAATCCCTCGTGCTCTGTCACGCGCGCCGGGCCGCCGGCCACCGCTCCTGCCCCCTCGCGCGCCGTCGTCCTCCTCGGCTTCCCACAAGGTGAACCGTTGAATTTTACTGATGAAATTCTGCAATGTTCTGCTTAATTATAAAACCAGTAAAATTTCCTAGGAATGCTGCCTAAGTGGTGCCAACATAGGGCAAGTGCTCACATGCTTTCACTGGTCCTTTCCAGCAGGTTTTCTTGGAAATAAAGTTAGATTTTCTTTTGTTTCTTCCTGCATAAAGGCTTCTGTGTAAATATATACCACTGCATAGAATGTTCCTGGCATGCATAAGAAAACGTGAAGAGAGATGAACATAATATGTAATCCTGGTTGTTTCAGAGTTTACAATGAAGAACAGCTTGCTAACCTGGGGCGCAGACCCAGTGAAGCTGGTTAAGAGCCTTGGCATTCGCTTGAGCCAGCTCAGAGCACACGCACAAAAGCAAGGTACATTGTTTTGCTATATAGATTACCTTTAATTTTATAATCACTAGTGGTGGAAGAATTGAAATGCTTCTCTGATTATACGTTCTTAACACACCAATATGTGCCGTGTTATATATCATATTACAAAATATCCCCCTCCCCAAAAGGAAGGCAGCTGGCATGAAAACAGGCAGTGGGCTAGTTCTTGTTGCGCTACTGGAAGAATTGTTAATTCAAGTTCGGTATGCATTCAATCCAACGACGTAAAGGGGCTTAGAGTGATAAACTAAAGGTGATCTTCCTTTCCGGCCACAGCCATGCGTTTTTTTTTTACTCGTACATCGGTTCACCAAATGCATGAAACTATGGCCAAGCGATGGCAGCACCCAGTTTGTGTCGGAGTAGTTTAGGGTAGAGCCAACTAAATGTTTCCAGAACATCAAAACCACCGAAATTTGTTTCAAAATCATGCCGTGGCACTCCAGTCGAGCGTGAACTAAGGGCGTCAGCATGACGGCCCTTTGCCATGACTGGCTATGCCACGACTGTACTTGTGCACATTCTTTTCATCAATATTTTTTTAATACGAAAGCATTAACTGTTTAATGGAGCGAGCTGACGTCATCCGTTGGAAGCGCGAAAACGCCTCCTAGTTTCCACGCGCCTTCGGTTCGATTGACTGGCGCGCACCGACGAGGCTCCCATTGGCCGCTGCGCCATGGCTTCCGAGATCCCGAAGTGTGCGCGCGCAGGTACACAGCAGACGACAAAGGGAGCGGACGAGCGGCCCTCGTGCTTTTTCTCTTTCCATCAATTAAAAAAGATTGCGCTGCTCACCTGCACCTTCACCTCTACTTCCTCATTAAAATTATTTTTCTTTGCTCTAGGAGTCTAGGTCGTTGCACGTGTAGCGAGCTTGGTTTAAGTCACTACATTTATATTTACAATGTTTACACTACATTTCTATTTACAATATTTACAAATGGTTGTTAGTTGCAGTGCAGAAGCCGGCCATTGTAGAACGTCCGTGCACCACGTCACCCCGAATCTCAGTGTCTCGTGGCACCCGTCACGAATCGCGTGGCGCCGAAACACACCGCTCTCGCTGTCGATCCTGTTTTCGCTCGTTTGTTGTCTGTCGCCTTGAGAATCATCTAAGTCCAGGAGTAGGCCTGTATAGGTCAAGCGATACGTTTTACATGCATTTTTAATTTATTCTGGTCTATTCGTTTCACGTCAATACTGACGACTTCCGTTATGTCGCCACCGATATCGGTCAGTCAGAACGCCTGGGCATAGTTCAAGCTATGCTCAATACTTGCAGTATGTGGGCACCATTGGGAACATTCCGTGGCTCTAGTTCAGCGACGGCCAAGCTGCGGCTCGTGAGCCACTTGTGGCTCTTCGTGTGCGCAAGTGCGGCGCTTATGATAACAATATCATTATGACCAAAAACTAAGGTTGTTTATGCAAGAATGCCCTTGAGCAGCAGCAAAAGGGCGTAAAGTTACCTGTTCAAAGCCGTGGTAAAGGTCTTCAATGTGAAAAAAAAAAATAATCAACAGTCGGAAAGGTTTGCAGATCAGAGATACGTGACCTGGATCTTAAATTTCGATAGCTTATTTGCTTCCTTTCCACATGACAAGTAGAGGCAGCGTGTTATTAGTGCACAATTTAGCACGAAATATTCTGGCAAGGATCGAAATACTAAATGAAAGGCTGAGCTACACGTGCAGTTGAAAGACCTGTGAATTGTATTTAGTGACTTACCTTTGTGTTATCTATTTTTCTTTCCGATGAAAGTAGTTGGCACACGCCAATTAGTTAAGTGAAACTAAGGAACTGTACAACCATGCTGCTTTTATTAAAGTAAGCTGCGTGATAGCTTTTATTAAGCTATGGTGAAGCGTGTATCTATAATATAATTTAGAAAACATGTGGAGAGGGACAATAGTCCTGCCATACGAATCAGTGTTGTAATCATTCCAACCAAAGAGCTCTCTGATTATTTTGCTTGCCGCTCCTCGGCAATATTAGTGTAGCCACCCCTGCTGAAGGCGGAAGCACTGAGTGCTGCCATCTTTTTGTGGTTGTCATCACATATGTAGTAAAGTCACATGATGAGTAGACAACAGAGTGTACTACATGATCGCGCTGTGTAGTGTGTGTGTGTGTTGGGGGAGAGGGTGTCATTTCCTGCTGAGGAACATTATTTATGTTGATTGCTGAGCCCTTTTACGTCGCTGACTCAAATGAACAATACGTAAATTATTCAGTACCAACAAGGCGTGGGTTAAAATCTTATGGTATGTTATTGTTAGCCTAAAGAACAATGTTTTGTAATACATTATTAAACGTAACAATAAAAAAAGCTAAATTACTCACAATTGGAATGCTAGTGTTGGGCGGTGGTGGTTTATCTTTAAAGGGATGTGGAACCGAAATTCGGATTTCACAAAACAAGGCCGGAGCGAAAGGCAGGACGCTACAGACCCTATAAGATCACTCATGCAGCGGTACTTCGAACGGATGGCCGTATTTTTGGAAAAGGAGGACCCGATTGAACGAAGCCGAGGTGACTGACAAAACACGCCACGTCGCGATTTTCATTTCGCTCTCCTCTTTGCTTCGTCCACTCGTCAAGGAGAAAAGCCCGGCCGCTTTCTATCACTCTCAACTGCTCCGGAAGAATGGCTACGTCACATTCTTCGCTCAGTCACGCATTTCTTTTCTAAAAATGTTGGGAATGTCGCCGTATGAGTGGTGTTTTGCGGTTCGTAGCATCTTGCTGAATGCTTCTGCTGCCTTATTTTCTGAAATTCAAATTTTAGTTCAGCATCTCTTTAAAGTAGTGCATGATGCTACGGGTCTGACCATGACCATTTTCTGAGCCAATCAAGTACAAGCTATGTCAGCACATATTAATTTCTCTGGTTTACCAGAGAAAATGATTCCTTGGTGTAGAAGCAGCGTTTTGCAAATTTTCTGCAAATGAAACCAGCACACATGGCATGTGACTTCAATGCTTCCGGTCAACAAAATTCTAAGCAAATTTTGCAAGTGACCTCACATATCCAACATTTTTTACGTAGTCGGTATGACTCATTTTATCTTGTTAAAGCTGCTCATGCTGTCTTTAGCATTATATGAAATACCTTCACAAAAATATTTGCCCCATATATCTCATAACGAAATTCAACCAAAAGTCATGTAAGATGAACTGGTATATGTTCATGATAGATGCCAGAGACAAGGAACTGATAGTCGATCTGATTATTTGGATCCTTGAGATCTCCATCATTATACAAAGTTTGGCCACTTTATAGATACTTGGTGAAAAGAGACAACCAAACACACCGAGTGAGACACAAATAAACAAGGAGAGCGCTGTCCTTGCTTACTTGTGTCTCACTCTGTCTCGGGCACGTAGCCAGGGGGGGCGGGGCATGGGGCCCGGCCCTCTCCTCCCCCTCGAAATTGTTCATTTTGCTGGGGCCTTCTCTCCCCTCTCCCCCTCATACAGCATTTTGTCATGGGCGGCCCCCCCTCCCTCCCCCCCCCCTCCCCCCCCCCCCCCCCCCCGAAACAAAATTCTGGCTACGTGCCTGCTCCGTCTATCATTCCCTTTGCGCTCTAAGTTCGTATAATGCATTAACAACTCGCCCAAGCTTCCATCCTATCAACAATTCCTGGCTTTACAAAAGATGATTTGCTCCATGCAGGCTATGCTTAACACCACCAGAAATGCCGCAAGGATGTCATGAAGACAAGAAAAGTTGAGCCTTTTTTTATGAATTCGCACTGGAAATATGTAAGGTATTTTGTGAGGAAAATACGACATGTTTTCTTGCCCCAAAAATAAACTACACATTACAGTGAGCTCATATTTTGTCAGAGGGTAGCACTAGTGGTGGGACCTAAATGTGAATGTTTGAGATCTTAGCATTATCCTATTCATAAGTTCAAAACAACTTTCAGGAATTTTCAGTGAGAAAATAGGTCAGTTTCTGGCATTGGACACTATTTATCTTCATGCACTTGTGGCCCTGTTGGCCGTAAATGTCTGATGAAAAATGTGACAGTATGTAGCACCCCATCCATCCACCCGTCTGTGGCCGCCAGGCTCGGCGGGCAACATTGGTCACCACGCGCACTACCAGAAGACGTGTTTCCCAGAGCTCCTGCGAAGCTAAGTGATTTTTGGTGTATTTAGTTTAGTTGCGGGTGTGTTTATGGGGTAGTAGAAAGCAGCCTTTTTTTTTTAAAGTAGCGATAGGATAGGCTTGCTTGTTGGATCTTCTTCGTTGGTGGTTTTGCGCGCTAAAGGCAAGAGGCACACCGCATTGGGGTTGATCCTCCAGGTTTACACCCCTACTGTAAAGCATTTTTTGATTATGCTAATGGTTTTATAAGTAGAAAAAAAACTGTGTTTAAAGTAGCGATAGGATAGTCGGGGTTCAGCAGGCTTTTTAGGTAGGGTCACGAGACCGAACCAGCGGCACGTTTGAAATTTTAGCGGGCTAGTTGGTTTTGAGGGCAGAGGCGTACACAGGCTTTCTTGGTTTGAGTTTTGGTGGGATATTTGTCGTGGGGTCGCGCTGTGTGTCGGTAGACAATGGTGAATACGCGAAAGAAGAAGGATGCGCAGCCTAAAGTAAAAGAAGGACCCGATGTGGAGTGTGAGGAATGTGGCCGGTTGGTGCTGCATGATGGAGACGGAGTTCAAAACTGTAGCAGAAGCCGAGGAGAGCAGCTTTACCTGCCGGAGTTGCGACAAGGTAGAATTTGGTTTTGGGAGAATAGGAAGGGAATGGGCGGATACGGTTCAGGAGTTGAAGCGGGAGACAGGGGTAGAGCGGGAGAAGCTCGAGGCGCAGGTGGGAGATTTGATCGAGAGGGCCGAAGCGGATGTGGAGGAAATGACCAGGGAATGGGAAAGTAAGATAGATAACGTGGCGGGAGAGCTGAGGCGAGAACGGGAACAGCGAGCCGAACTTGAACGACAGGTGGAGGAGTGGAAGGTGGAGTTGGAGGAGCACAAGAAGAAGTGTGAGGAGATGGTGCAGCAACTGACAGGAGTAGTTAATAAGAGAAGGGGGAGGTGGCAGAGAAGACGGCGGTGGGGGCGGCAGACAGGTGTGACGGGGTGTTGGACTGTGTAAGAAAGGAGCCTGCACAGCTTTATAGTGCTGCAGTACAGCAAGGTTGGAGGAAGGCAGCAGAAGTTGAGGCAGAGAAAGCACAGATAGCTGGAGGGGATGAAGACAGGCAGTCGGAGGTTAAGAGGGTGCTGGTGGTAGGAGACTCAAACATAACAAGGGTTAGGGAGGGGCTGCTGGACAGGGTGAAAGGGGATGGGAGGGTAAATGTAGTGGCTCAGTCAGGAAAATGCATGGTAGACGCTATGGCCAAAGCGAAGTGTGGGAAAACAGGGAGGGAGAGAACCTAGTTGTAATACACGCAGGACTAAATGATGTGTTAAAGGGACGGAGCCAAAACCTCGCCAGGCAGATGGAGTTGGGATTACGTAAGCTGAGGGAAATCTCTGGAGACTGTGTATGTGCAAATATGCACCATCCCAGAGGTCTGGGACAGTCTTTGCAGATAGAGAAGCGGGTGGTGGAAGCAAACCGGGTGATAAGGGGGTTGAGCCGACGATCTGGGTACGGGGTAATGGAAGTCAACAGGGTGGTGTACGAGGCTCGCTCCGACCCTTTTACATGGGGCATTCACTACAGTGGAATCATTGGGAGCACGGTAGGCGATAGGATTGGACGTCACATCGTACATTTTTTGGGGGGTCCCGGAGCCTTGAGGGTGCCGGTGTGAATGAGGGCCAAAATGTAAATACACAGGGGAGGGTTTCGGCGGGTGAGAGGAAGCCTCGCAGGGCTAGGAAAAAGAAACAGCTTAACATAGGGTTCATAAACATGCAGGGGGGCAGGAACAGAATAAAGTGGGAAGAGATTGAGGCGCAATTAGAGAGCGAAACTTTGCAGTGTATGGATTAGCAGAAACACATCTGAAGGGTATGGAAGAACCACCATACATACCGGGATATCATTGGATGGGATGCAACCGGGCCAATGGGGAACGCAAGGGAGGGGGATTAGAGGTGTTAGTTAAGGCTCAGGAATGGGAAAGGGAACAAGAGGACTGCAGGGAACACATATGGGTCAAAGGCAATATTGGGGGTCTGGACACAATCTTGGGTTTTGTTTACCTAAAAACAGGGAGGGATGCAGAGGGGAGGAAAATGCAGAACACTTGACATGTATATCAGGAGACGTTAGGGAAATCGGCACTAACAAGGAAATAATTATCTTGGGGGACATGAATGCATATTTGGAAGACTTTGATGGACATACAGATACAACAGGGAGGATGTTAGAGGAGTTCTGCGAAGCTCTTGATCTGGTATTGGTTAATGCTCAGGTAAAATATGATGGAAAAATAACATGGGAAAGAAAGAACTCTCACTCGACTATTGACTACTGTTTAATGTCGCGTAAGATATACAACAGATTAGGAGGCATGGAAATAGATGAGGAAGACACAAAAAGTCTGGGGAGCGACCATAAGAGAATCAAGATCAGATTCGGCACAGTAAAATCAGAAACGCTAAATCAAAAACAAGAAGGTAGGAATAACTTAAATGATAAACAACTACAGGAGGTATCTAAGCAAATCGAGAACATAGTATCCAAGCAACCGGTAAGAGAATGGACATATGAAGACTTAATTAGTGTTTTCAAAAGAGAGTTAGAGAAATATCGAATCAAACAAGGAGGAAGAAAACTAAAACGTAAGCTCAAAAGCTGGTGGAATAAAGAGGTTAAGGCAGCAATATCGAGACGCCAGGCGGCATCTAAAAAACACAGCTGGGCAAAGAAAATGGGGGCCACACTAGACGAAGTAGCATCAGAATGGGAGGAATTTCAGGAAAGAAAGCGGGAGGCATCAGCATTAATACAGGCGAAAATTGGAAAGGCAGGGGTCCAGTGGATGATAGAGATAAACCAGAAGGATAGGAGTGCGGCAAAAAGGTTTTGGGAACACATCAACGGGCAGGGAAAAAAGACCGAGGGGTACCAGCAGACACTAACCACACAGGAAGGGACAAAGGTAGAGGGGGAAGAGGCAAGAGATTACATTAGACATACAATCGAAGCAGCATTTTCGGAGTTAGAATCAGATCAGGCCGTATGGAATGAAAGCGTCTACACAACACAAGAGGAGGATCATAGCGAAGAAGAGGAAATGACCACTGGGGAGTGGGAAAAAGCAGAAGGAAGGGTTCCGGTTGGAACTGCGACAGGTCCAGACGGCATACCAATGAGATTGATAAAAGTGCTAGGCAAAACAAGCAAATTGAAACTAAGGCAGGTGATTGACCCGATATTTATGGGAGGGGAGGTACCCAGTGACTGGAAATTGAGCAGGATGAGATTATTACATAAGGGCAGGGGAGACAAAGACAGTATGAAATCATACCGACCAACCGCAGTAACTTCAGTAATATACAGGCTAGCTATGCAAATTGTAAAAAGAAGAATGGAAGAATGGGCAGAGAGAAAGCAGATCCTAGGGGCGCTTCAAAATGGTTTCAGGAAAAATAGACGACTAGATGATAATTTATTGGTAATCACTCAGTGCATAGAGATAGCAGTGACAAGTCAAAGGCCATTATGGGTAGCATCTTAAACATCAAAGGGGCATATGAGAATGTGAATCAGGAAAAACTCTGGCACTAACTGAAGAGATATGGGCTAGAGGGAACCATGGTTAAGTTTCTAGGACGGGTTTATACGGAGAATAGGGCGGTTATAACGTGGGAAGCCGAAACTACAAGACCAGCAGCAATAAAAAGAGGTCTTAGACAGGGTTGCCCATTGTCTCCCCTGCTCTTTATGATATACCTCAGGGAGATAGAAAAAAGTTTAGAACGGTGCAACCTAGGTTTTGATCTGACTTACATGGAGGAAGGACATGAAGTAAATCAAGTATTGCCAGGGTTAATGTGTGCAGACGACATTGTACTCGTATCAGAAAGTCGTGAGACAATACAGGAACTGATTAATATTTGCAGCAGGGAAGGGGACAATTTAATACTAAAATATAGTAGGGACAAGTCTGGTATAATAGTTTTCAACGACGAGAAGGGGGAGCCCCTGGAGATACAGGACACATTAATAGAACACGTAGAAAAGTACAAATATCTGGGAGTATGGTTAAGTGAAGGAAGACGGTATCTAAAAGACCATAAAGATATTGTAATAAAAAAGGGAAAACGAGATTCGGCTATCATGAAACACAGGGCACTATAGAACTATAATAGATATGAAGTTGTTAAGGGTGTATCGAAGGGAGTCATGGTGCCAGGACTGCCATTTGGGAATGCGGTATTGTGTATGAGGTCAGAAGTTCAAAAAGGTTTAGAGATACATTGATAGACGTGCTGCGCTGCGAAGTTCTACAATGTAGAACTTCGCAGCGCAGCACGTCTATCAATGTACAACCAACTAGCCCAAACCCAAGTCCAAGCTTTATTAGAGATACAGCAAATGAGTGTGGGTAGGTTGCCGTTGGGGGCACATGGGAATACACCAAATGAGGGAGTACAGGGGGATATGGGTTGGCCATCTTTCGAGAGTAGAGAAGTGATCAGTAAAGTAACATTTGAACAAAGACTAGCTGAAATCGACGATACACGATGGGCAGCGAAAGTGTACAAGTACCTATATATGAAACGTCTAAACACTAAGTGGACAAACCGAACCCGCAAGCTGAGATTTAAATACATTTAACGAGATGCAGCCGATCAGAGCATATCAGTAGAAAAGGGAGTGAAGGAAACATAGGGGAAATTGTGGGAAGAGAGAATGCAGGGGAAATCAGCTTTAGCAATATACAGGGCACAAAAACAAGAAATAAAGGAGGAACAGCTGTATGATAATTCAGTGGGGAGCTCCTTGTTGTTTGAGACTAGAACGCGGGTGCTGCGAACGAAAACGTATAGGGCTAAATTTCAGGAAGTAGACATTCTGTGTTACGTATGCAACCGCGAAAGGGAAACTATAGAACATGTAATTTTAAGGTGCACGGGGCTTCGTCCCGCCGTCTTTCGTGGATGACTACGGATTTGGAGGGGGCACTGAGTTTTTCCGGACATGAATGGACGAATGGATAGGGAAAGAATGGGCCTTTTCCGGGGTTTCCATGTCGCATGCGCGCCAGCAGCAGACAGGAGTCCGCCATTTTTGGTGGCGTGGTACGTCCGGCTCGTGGCTGCAGGAGGCAGCGGTGGTCGCGCGTTTCGAAGCTCTCCGACAGGCTCTAGCGCTGTTTCGTTGTTGACTGCAGCAACAACAGCAAGCGTTGTCGCGGTTTAAGCTTGTTTGGCTTTCCTTCTACTAGCCTAATTAAGAAACGATCACTATATTCGTGACGTTGAAGGCCAAATGAAGACGATTTAATTGTTTCTACCTTAATAGAGAACTGTGTCAGTTTTCGTTTAATTTCCGAGCTTTCCCAGTTCGATATCATCCGAGCAGTCAAGTTGTCTCATTAACCGAACTGTTCTCAACTTGTCTTGATTTTTCGAGGTCATTCAGCCTAAGGAGTTTCATTCACAGGTCTTACTTTACTATCGTTCACGTACTGGAGACATCCTTTATTGGATTACGAAAAGGATTAATGTGACTTTATGAACAAGATCACTCAGAGAAGCAGATTGACGAAAGTTACCACAGCCAGGGTGTCGAACCGGAACCGAATCGAACCGAAAACCGGAACAGAACCGTTATTTTTAGCCGAACCGGAACTGAACCGAACCGAAATCTTCGCCGCCATCTTGGAACTGAACCGGAACCGAACGGAAAAAAATATAACGGTAACCGGTTTAAAACGGTTCAAGGTAATATTTTTTTTCTTCTTTGCTAGTATCACAAAATGAACATATGGTAATAAAAAATTGGCGGCTGTATTTCTATCTGTTGATCGAATCGTCATATACATAATTGCAACGTATGATAAATTGTGGGTTTTCATGGCACCTTTGTTGGCACTATGATTAACCATGTGTCAAGTTGTCACGTGACGTCATGGTGTCAATACATGTTGTCAAGTAATGTCACGTGGCCTCGTGACGTCACGTAACTCACTGCGTTATTGAGGAAGTCACTAGATGTATTAACCTTGTTGACAGCATGGCAAAACATGACATCACAATTTCGCACCGAGAGTCACGTGACACCGTGACGTAAGCGATTTTCATAACCCCTAGTCGAGTGCTCGGGTTCATGACAATCAGCATGGCCAAACATTTAGGTAACGGCTCATGTCAATTAGATATGATAATCAATAGCCCAACACTAACAATATCTGAAGCTCAGCCCAAGCTTTTGCTTTGCAAACCCTTGCAGCCTAGGGCATAACTGTGATGAACACTGGCGGTATATAATTAGGGTCAGATCACGTGGCCGCTTGTTCAAATCGCGAGTTGAGGAGATATCGACAGCTGTCTCTCTCCTTTATTTTTTCTGCATCTGTTATTAGGGGAAAACTAATAGATGCTTCTGCAACCTGTCAACGTCACGGGTTATTTCTTAACACTATTTATTGAAAGTACAAAAAAAATGTTGCAAGACCAATTTTACATAATTGAGGCATTGAAAAATTTTTTCGTTGTTGCTGAAGTATATCGGAAAGATGTCCCTGAGAATAGAAGTTTTTAAATGACTAAATGCGACCTATTAATATGACGTTACATAGAACTACACGTGTGTACGGAAGGAATACCTAAAAAAAGATATTTTAGTGACGTGAGAGGAACAGCCGAACGTTGACAGTCGCTGTAAGTCTCACACGAGCGTCGTTCTCAAGCTATAGCCCAAGCTTCGACCCCTCTGTATTTTGTTTAAATGAGCTATAACATATTTCTATACATTACTAAATACTACTCAGGATCAGTCCCTAACGTTAATAACTGATTGAACTTGGCTTTGTTTTTTTTTCTAGGCAATGGTAGTCGCCGAAAAAATTAGAGAAATATGAGCATCGTTCATCCCCTCAACTCGGAGCCAGAAGCGGCCACGTGGCCTGGTGCCTACCTTATGCCGCCAACGTTAATCATACCCCCGCGCTGGAGTTTTAAAGGAAGAAAACGCGTGCTGGAGCTCCAGGCATTGTTAGAGTTCGACTATTCTCATCACCACAGTGGTTGGACATGAGCCACTACCCAAGTGTCCGCCGAGGCATTGATTGTTACGAGCCGATGTACGGTGCTCACAAAGTTCTCCTGCCCAATCCATGAGTCGCGCTCGACTGTCGACAGGCGGGTGGTTTTGATCCCACAATTACGACATCAATCTTTGAGAAGGCAAGACTAAAAGAAATAGTCTCGTTCAATCCTCGCAATTTCACCGCGACAAAGAAACTTCTGAATCAGTGGCGCCCTGTGCGAGTACATTTGGACCAGGGGACCAGTATGCCTCGGAAAAGTCATGCACATTCCAACCCGATATCGTTTCATGACCCCTTTAAACTTCACGGGGTGCAAAATAAAAGCAATAGAAGGTGGCGGTTAACAAGTGTCAAATAAAATTGTCGAATTAGCAGACACAAACGAAGGAGGCATTTCCTCAGGAATACTTTCAGCCTTTCCACTCTGGTGAAGAAGGAAGGCCAGAAATGCTGTACTATGGTGGGAATGAAGTAATGGCCGGCGTCAAGTCGGCAAGCCAGACTGGAAAGGCTGGAGGGGTTGCCGCCATTTATGAGCGACGGTGGCAACCAAACAACTGGCAAGCCGGCTGTCTGGTTGCCGTCGCCATTTATAGATGGCGGTAACGCATGACTAGCCCTTAACAGCACCACTGTATAAAGAAGTGCGTCTGTGTGTGGGGCCGGGGGGGGGGGGGGGGAGTTTTAGAAACATACTGTGTTGTAAAGGTTCCTCTTCCCTGCATCTTTGGCGCAGACCAAAAAGCGTGACCCTGGAAACTACTTTGATTGGAAAAGCGCTCTTGCCAAAAAGCACGTTTTTGTCGTGCCAGACGCTGGCGCCGTTCCTCACGACGATGCACTAAGAATAATAATACTAGCCTTTCAAATACTTTGCTTTCACTGAGCCTGCACCTCCTGCAGCGTGCCTTTGGCACCGTCGAATTCGACTTTCTCAGCAAGAAGGAATCAGAATGACCACCAGCCTATAGTGTGAAAACGTCACGTGCATACCATGCTAAATAGTTCAGCTTTCTGGTGAAATATGATGTTCGCAACACTAGCCATAGATGTCCTAATTGTAAATTTGTGAAGTATTTATAGCAGTCTCGCGATGAGATATGGCAGCCTAGAGAAATGTTAGAATGCATGACTATTCTAGCATAGCGCTGTAAAGTGAGGGCCCAAAACAAGTGCAGGTAAAACCGGATACTATAACATTTGCCTCCCGAGGCAGCATTTCTTAAGTTTCGAGCTCATGCAAGCTGATGAAATGTAATATACTAAGATTTCAAGAATCTTTGTCTGTCCTTCGCACTGTTTATGTAAAATCATGAATATCATTGCGTGCATCTTTACGCATCTCTTTTTGCAGTAAGGCGTTCTGGAAGGGATTATTTAGAAAACATAACATTAATTATTTTTCTTTTTTTGAACATTTCGTGTATTTGACTTCCTTTTCATCATGTGAGCATAGAGTCCTTTTTAGCGTACCCTGCAACCCGATGTTTCACACTGCCAATCAGCAAACAGAAAAACACTTTTACGTAGACTCCACAGCTCGCGTAGTTTCGAGTATCGTCCTTCCGTGTCGGTCTCAAGCGGTTATGTGAACTTTATAGAGTGAAATTTTTTTATCAATATAAAATATATTTAATTACAATACCCCCCAAATTATTTGAAAGCGGTTCTGCCAATCTTTTCCGGCGTTTTTATCCTCGACAGGCACGTTGTAAGTGATATGGGACGGCCTTACATACATTTCTGATTTTGAAGCTAATTTAAATAACTATGTGTTCCTCACACATATAACTTCTCAAACATATAGAAATCTGTTATTGGCTTTTTTATCTGGTGAACATTAGTTTTATGTGTCTGTGGGGCTGGACGAAAAGAAAGTAAACAGGGGCGCGCGGTGGAACTATGATGATTACGCACGCAAACCGTCAGAAAGTGTCCAATTAAGTAGCTGCCTTGTCGAGTAGAACGTGAAATACTACTTCGTTTTACTAAACAAAAAAGAAATTTGAAGGACGCTTAAGCTTCGCCTTTAAAAGTGAAACGCGACAGCGTCAACGGGCCTCGTTTGCATCGCATTCTCATTTGCCGCGCAAGCGTGCCTCGCGTGGTCTAGTGAAAAGCGTCTGACTCGCAACTAAAGGGTTGTGGGTTCGAATCCTGCCTAAAATATTTAATTTTTTCTTTAAGGCAAAGGAATTAATTTCAAAAGTGAAATCGTTTGAAGCATACGGTGACCTTTATTTCGCATTACATATCATGTTTTAATCACCCTTATTCCACGCGTGATATAACGTTTCACGTAAGCATTGTGGGTTGTTTGAAATTCTTGAGCTAGGGTATGTAGCTCTGACGTCATGAACCTATCGACCCATCAGGATTTTCCAGTCACGCCACCGACATCGGTTTTTCTGCGACATGAGCTCGATAACGCTGTCGTGTTAAAATCATCAATTAGCAAGGGTGATGCTCATTTGCAAATTAAGTTGTCCGGCATCTTGTCAACAACAAGCCTCAACAGCCAGGCTATGCCAGCTTATTCTGCATAAGAAAATGTTCACTTGGGCAAGCGCTATTTTGGGCCAGATTCGATCTGAGTGCGAAGGTGCGTATATATTAGAGTGAACAATTGCAATTACTCCTTGCTCCATGATTAGTCGCATCCGTGCGGTGCTGAGAGTAAACAATGTTTGGTTAGAACAACAGGCATTTGGATTGCCGCTCGGTGTTTTTTATAAAAGATAGACTGAAAGGAGTTATCCTAAAACTTTACATTTCGAAAATGTCATTGCTTTCAGCTCAGTTGGGTCGTCATCATATATATATATATATATATATATTGTGAAGTGTATTTCGTAAACCTTATTTCATGATATATGGCCACGAGGTGCATGCTCATTTCATATTTTTATGTGATGTAATTAATTGCTTAGTTCAATGACACGATTTCACTTTTAATACTGACACACAAAGTTGTACCAATCACGGGTATTTTAGACGACCTACCACACTTCGCGACAACATTTTATGCCGTGTAAATAGATCAGCTTGAACTTTAGAATTTTACTTTAACACGAAGAAAGGACAAGAAAATACAGTATAGTTTTTAATTAGAAGCTGATCTATTTACAGGTATGTACCAACAAGCTCAACTTTTTACTCTTGTACTTAAACATTTTGATTCAGGCAAAATATATTTTACTCGTAAACAAATAGATATTGAGTCGTATGAACACGACGTTATGTATGTTAATGTAGATTTTCTTCTACTCTTGCGTCAAAATTAAATAACTGAATTTAATAATTTTGGTAACTAAGAACAAAAGTAAATTGCACGGACGATCGAAGAAACTATATAGTTAATCGTTTCACAACGGAAATAGTGTATATTGCCAAAAGAACGCTGAAAATATGTTCTCAATTTAGCGGTTCAAACCGGTTCGAACCGGTTTGAACCGTTATTTTTGGCTCCCCGGAACTGAACCGGAACCGAACCGAAAGCCGTGAACCCGAACCGGAACCGAACCGATAAAAATTTCGGTTCGACACCCTGACCACAGCGCTCTATCTTGCGACCTGACCTTCATGATATCAAATTTTATTTATTTGAGAATACTGTCGGGCAACCTTTGAGGGCCAAGGCATGGTTTCATCACCAAAAGCATTATTCGTTGACATAAAATGCAGCCTAATGACCTGCTTCGTCATTATGTCATTAATCAGACCTGGTCCACACCATCAGAAATAAAAGCGTATGGAGATCGATGGTACTTCCCATCCACCCCTCTTACACTCTTCGTCAAAAGATCGAACCCGCCGTGATGTACAGTAACAAGTCACCTCATGACTTGTTATGAAGTGTGAGAACTCATGTGAGAACTCATTCGAAAAAGGAGATCCCATCTAAGGTAGTCCTTAAATCTATTTTGGATACTGAGCAAACTGACATCAGGAGTCGTCTCTAAGAGGTCCATGACAACGAACTACACACAGAAGATCTAGCTAGGACTGAAAAGAAGAGAGAAGTCAAGGAAATGAGATTTTTCTCGCTGATGTCCTGGAAACTACGAGTGTACTTTGTATCCACGGAACATCTCATCAAGAAGTTATATGTTTTTGTCCTCGGGCCTAACCATGGCGGACGATCTAACCTAAGTCACCAAAAAAATACTAGACAATACTCCGGGTCAACGATGTAATGACTTTTCCACAGAGACGATCGCAAATCGCATCGACTACGCTAAGTGGTATAATCACCAACGAGGGGAGGCAAACAACCCTATGTCCGCATACCTAAATTCTTTGCAATTAGCCTACCACGCCTGATGACTATCCAAAACAACAGTCTGATGTGCACGGGAATATTTCTCGTGTGTTGCAAGATATAACGGGGGCCTAAAGAAACCGAGACAGCAAGGATGGAGAATTTCAAGCTCTTGGTCCGTTCCAGAGCAGCGAAGCTCGCAAAACTGGTCAAAAGCCTCCCCAAAAGGACAATGAAGTCACTTTCAACCAGTATAAAATTTCCTCAAGCGAGAGAGAGGAAGAAGAACGTCTGAAGGTTCAGGAAGTAGTCGAGAACAACGATCGGATTATGTCTGTGGTGAGTGAGGGAACAAAAAAGCTTGGGGTATGATCATGTATAATGAGACCATGAGATGTTCATACTATCTATTACGGCGAGGTTCTTGTGTTCCGGGGGAACATCTTTGCTCTTGAAGCAAAGAGATGGTCCAGAGTCACATCCATCACTAACTCAAGTCTCATCGATCGTAATCATCCCTTATCAGTAGCAAGAAATACCGTCACAGTGAAGCAATACAGTCTATCAACCCTGTACCATATGGTCAACTGCACGTCCTTTAGCCTAATGGCCCTTATTGTGATTGGATATCAAAATCCCCGTTTGCAGCGAGTGGACAGGGGACTAGAGTATGGATCTGAGTGCCAAAACAATGTTACTACCTAAAGGTAGTAACACTGTTTTGCTACTCCTTGATCTATCATTGGGAAAAACATGCTAAGCATCGCTAAGTAGATTCCTCGTTAGGCAGTTTTTGGATACCGGTAAATTTGGCTCTACATTTAATAACACTATCTTCTTCCTTGAACTGCCCAAATAGTTAAGTTGATGCAGAATGACCACGTCGGTGTTGTGACAAAAATTCCCTAATCAATCAATCAATTCATCCCCCCCCTCCTGCAATATCCCGCGGACATCGCTATTCACAGCGATGAGGACGACGGAAAAAACATCTGAAGCTGCCATCATCCCCCTCCACCATCCCAGCACCACAAAAGCCCATGACAACGTGGGGCGGAGGGTGAGAAAGATTGTGGGTGGCCCACGGCGCCGGTCGCCCGGCAGTTGATTGCTGGGCTTGATGAGTAAAGGTCTCTGTTGCTCTGTGTCCAAGTTGGATTTTCCATCTTGCGGGTGGGTGGTACGCATCGACGCACCCCACAAGTTCTCTCAACAAGCTGGAATATGCTGTTCGTTTTAGCAAAATGTGTCCGACGGCCCTTTGGCTTGACAATAAACTCTTTCAATATTAGTGATTCTAATGCCTGTGTAGCATAGCATACATTTTTTGTTCAAAAAGCAGCATCAAGTGAGACTAGCTCGATCCATAGCATCATTGCTCTTTTGCTTTTTAATCATGCTGGCTAGTATTGACGGAAGCGTGGGTCAGTCACCTTATCTTTGGCAGACCAACTTCGGTTGTATAAACATTCGTGCTGATCTTTGTTTCGTGCATAAAATCGTGATAAAACATAAATTCCTGCTGTTTTTTTTTTGTTTTTGCTTTACCTGCGTTCTTAGGTATTGCGCGCACACAGCATCGGTGCGATGTTGAATCGCATTTTTACGCAGTGTCGTGTACCACTGAGTACTGATGTACTGTACATTGATTCATGAATACTTGGCGCCTTTTGCGTTTCCTCCAGTGGACTGAGGTTACAAAGGCTGGTAGGCTGTAGTGACTTCTATAGCTCGTGACGATCTTGTAAAAAGCTTCATATTTTAAACTCGATTGCCAGGTACGAGTTATTGATGTTGAAATATATTGCCCATTTGTATGTGACTGTACAGAACGGGATGCTGTTAGCATGGAACTTTAATCACTGTTTTTATTCATAGCTGAATGACAAGTATTAGGACGACCAGTTTTATGGAATCTGCTTATGTGGGCAGCCGAGATAGGTAGGTAGCGAAATTCTGTGTTGTTTGTGCTGTCCTGCACATTATTTCACGTCTAACATTTAATCAATACACTGAACATTCCAACTATATTAGTCACGTACGAAATCCCGCCGACTTCATGTTTGCGATTAACGAATCTTACCATTGTGAATAAGAAATTGCGGCAGTATTTAAGACGGGTGGGCTTGCGGAACGATCTGCCTTTTTGATTTTTCATATGTTTTTCGACGATTGATTTTCGCGTTGAATTTATGCAAGAAATCGGGGCCCGTGAATGATTAGAAGTACTGATTTCCCTCCTGAAGTAATAGTTGAAGAAATATTTCTTCCGGTGCTGAGGGCATCCCTACCTAAAAAGAAAAGCAAGCTGTTTCCTCATTTACAGGAACCTAGCCTCCATCTTAGTGATCATGACAGAGTCCTACACTATAGTCCTCTTCTATAGTTATTTATTCAAGATCTGTTAATGCTATTATAGAGCGGGGTGACCACCTTTCTATGATATGGGTGCCTACAAGTATGTAAAAACCAAACTACGACTAGGAGTTTGACTTTAACAAAAGGAAAGTAAAAGTGCTTTACTTCTGGTTTTTATTTGAGAGGTTACTTGTGCGTACAGTGAAATAAGATACTCATTTTCTGTACCACCATAGGTTGTTGTAGAGTTCTCGCCGTACAACCATGGAAGGGTCGAGTTTCCTCGTTGACCGACAACCTGCAAGGTAGAAAGTACACGCATTTTGCATCTGTCCTAGTTCACTTCGCATTACTATATGTTTTATTTTGATTTTATTGAAAATAACGCTGATAGTATTAGCCCCGAGAACAATGCGTGGCGCCACCTGACGGGCCTATCGTCGTGACGTCGGATGGAGGATTACGTGACCGTTTCCTGCACTCTGAATCAAGGATGGAGTGTCTCGGTCTTCACTTTTCTTAATACTACGGGTGTTTAAGGATTCTTTTAAACCAACGTTTCGTTTCACTACTCGACCCAGTCAAGTTCCTAAATCGACTACCGTACGAATGCTGCCGGAGAGCCGGTGGCAGGCGAGCAGGGAAACGGTCGCTGCACGGAAGCGCGGCGGCGTGGAAGGTACGGGTCAACTTGTCGTTTTCGGCGGCTGTCTCGCGCACGGCAATGGATGCTTAGGAAATGAAACCTACCGTTGAGGGTAGGAGAATTCTTTTTAAAATTCTTTCCAGCCGGGCATTTGGTTACAACTGTGTATTCATTTTCAGTTGTGCTGTCTGTAAGCAGCATCAATGCGTTCGTAAACAAGGCCCACGAAACATCCCGGCTGTTACTCGAGTGCGAAAGAGTTTATAAAGCGGGACACGTGTTCTCCTGTAGTGTCAAGAAGCTCGATACGGATTGCTACACGTTTATTGGATTCGTTCTCCAAACATAGGCGCTCACTTCGTGCCCGCATGAGCTGGAGATAACACTGAATGGAAGAAACGTCGGTGACACATCGTGCTGCTGCATAGCATGGGTGAAGGAACATGCTGTGTATCGTTACTTGGTTCGGTTGTATGTACCCACCGGCCGCGTGCTGTGAAATCGATCGAGGATCTCGCGGCCAGAGCCGGGAGCGAAACAACTGGAGGTTTGCGATTTGCGATGAACGTTGAAGTGCGGCGCCTTTTCCCAAGTATAATCGGTCGTCTCCCGTTATCGTGGCTCAGGAATAAAGAACACAATTCTTGTGGCTCAGTGGTAACGTGCTCGCTTCCCAAGTCGCGAGTCGCAAAATCGATACGATACGGTGCATTTGATTATTTATAATGTTTTTCAAGCACAGGTTTTGTAACTTTTCTGCGATGTCGAAATTTTCGAGCGACGAATATTAAAGCTTGTTGATAACATTTAATTGCATAAACTAATATCAGAACATCCAAAGGTCAATGACAGTTCGTGTACATCATTGCCGCTTTTATCTCTTCTGTGAAAAAAAAAATATTCAAATATTCCTGTAGCTAGGTATATTAGAGTTGTTGAATTGTTTTGTTTGGGCCCTTATAAGATAAGCAGATGGGTTACAAGAAGGAAAATATTACTTGCTAATACGAGTGCAGCTACTTGTATCAGCAACCTTTAAAGCAAAATAAATGGAGCCACATAACATTCTCAGATTTATGTAGGTGCTGGCTGTTTAAATACCACTAAGCAGTGCGTGATGTTTGCATTAAAATGATCAGTAATTTTTTTCTTATTACCCTCTGTAAATTACTCTTTCAAGTCGATTAGCACTCAGCTCTACTTGCATTGCGTGCCGCCAACTTGTACATTTACTTTTAACTCCATTCAAATGACATTGAAGTTGTATGAGAAAGGTACTGCTATGCAGGGTGAGAGTGTTTACGTTTTATGAATCATATTGGAATGCTTCTCCTTGAGGTAGATGTTGAAGCTGATATTTGGGTCGTTCGCGTAACTGCGGCATTGCGGCGCCGAACAGTAATTAACCATTGCTCCCTGAGATCGACAGTTGCAGAAGCCGATCCACGCGGATACTGATAAGGCTTCAAATACAGAAAAGAAAGCGAAAGTACCGAGCGAACGGTTTCCGAAGACCCCGACCAAAGCCAGACGGAATAGCTGGCCTTATCACGTGATCCCCCATCCTACGTCACGGTCGAACGATCGCAGCGCTCCAAACGGTCCCGCTCGGGGTCAAAATAAAACTTGTATGGACATTGTCCTGAATCGTACTGAATTCTGATTTTTCTTATTCTTAAAAACCTGCAGCTTTCAGAACAAACATTTATGTACTGACTATACTGCTTCCTTGTTAAAATAGTTTCAAACAAAGGTTTTTTCCTAAAACTGAGTAACTTAATAAACAGTTCGTGTTATTTGAGCCCCAAGAGCGCTAACCAATTGAAACCGGGCTATTTCAGGATTTAAATGTATGAAGGGAGAATATCTTAAAGCGATATGTAGGAAAGCCCTATAAGGTACTAGGATTAGTTCCGGTACAACACGTATGGAGTCAAAGACGCCACAAAGTCCTGCCTAAGCATAATCAGAATGGCAGGCAGTGGGAATGGGTGTTAACATCTGCGCATCTGTCCTATTCTGATATTGCGGGTGTTTGCCTTTACTTTCAAAACAAATACTTGCCGCTAGTCTGCGAA
This sequence comes from Ixodes scapularis, assembly GCF_016920785.2. Lineage (NCBI taxonomy): Eukaryota > Metazoa > Arthropoda > Arachnida > Ixodida > Ixodidae > Ixodes > Ixodes scapularis. Next base: position 63,629,322 of record NW_024609857.1, on the reverse strand, counting down.
TAAGAAAGAGGTACAATGTATTTATTGTATGAAGCATTACCCATACTTGGCTGAGGCCATCAGAGCCCCGGGGGGAGGGGGGGGGGGGTGAGCTGCAGTGAAATAGGCAGGGGTCGGTGGGGTGGAGTGAAGTCGGCAGGAGAGGGTGAGATGGAGTAAAAAGACCCACGTGCACAGGTGGTGTTAGGTGAACAACAAAGCTCGAATAGCCTTCTCGGCTACCTGAACCTGAACTTGTACAAGCTTAATGTCCCCACAAAGATTACACTTTTTTTATTAAAACGTAATATACTCTTCCTGAGACCCTAGGCTTTCTTACTTCCCAAATAGTTAGTTATTCGGGCAATGCTCGGGGAAGCAGTGGTATCAGTAATTGATTAAGTACTACTTCTCTAAATTTGCATCGCAATGGCGAGGTCCCATGGTCCCTAGACTTACAGTGACTGCCACAAGGTGGTGTCCCTTCTGGACCTCTTAAGAAGAGAGTGAAAGCAGCAAAATCGAAGAATGAGTGTCGGGTAAGCAGACTAAATCAACCTTGTAGGCACGTGATCATTCGAGATGAATATTGCTCAAAAATGTATATGACAATTGTAGAGAGCTCATTGTTGCTAGAGACCAGGACAAGAGTGTTGAAAAGTGGGATGAAAAGAGCCACCACCTCTATAGCAAGGCGACGGTGCTGGATACCTTAACCAGCGCAAGGCTCAGAGTGAACTGAACACGCGCTTTGTCAGCGTTCTGCTGGGGCTCATGTTCATTCAGTGGGAGTACCAGTTCCGCCCAAACGCTGACACGGCACTCGTACACCATCTTTGCCTTAGCTGGTCAGTTGTAGGTGACTTATAAACTTAGCACTACGGCATGGATAATCTAGGAGTTGATGACATGGCTCAATACAAGATGGTTCAGTGTGTGGAAAGTGTAGAAGGGGGGAGGAAACGGCTGAGCACTTTATACTTTACTGTATTGGCGGCGTGCGCGAACCACAGGAGGCACTCTTTTACCTATCATCATCGTTTTTGACGTCATGGGTAGGACAGACTGGGTCAGACCGCGCTGATCTTGGATACCTCGGCTCGTCAGCTCGCTTCGTGCGCTGCTTTGGTAACGCGTGGCAAAGCCTGTTTAACACGTTGTGTTTATCTGGTGAAGTGATACTTTCAGTTTGAAATTCTACCAAATCTTGAAACTGTAGCACGCGTAGCCGAGCTAACAAGAACTTTTTGCGCTGAGGTGTTGAAACGCTCGGATGTGGTTGTGTGCTGTTGTTTACCCCAGTAAAAAAATCTGGATTATGGAAATAGAATATTCAGCGCTTTACCCCACTACATCTATCACGGCGAATAGGGTGTATTTTTGTTATGATTCGGATAAAAGAAAACTGAGTGAGGAATGCCATGTCAAACTGAAAATAGGAAACAAAAATTCGAGAACCTCTTGCGTGTGTAGAAAACACTTCAGTGAAAGCGACTCCGTGTAATCTGTTGGTTCCTATTTGTTCTAAGCTGGTCTCTAATTGCTTCCAGGTTAATTACTTTTTTTTTAATTTTGTAAACCAGTAAAGAATCATTCCCTCAAAATAACTAGAGAGAAGCGGTGGCAGGCTTCCGAAGTCCTTTCAGTTAAATCCCTGCTTATTCACCCGGTCGATGAGAAGCGCGCGAGACCCCCTCCTGATAGATGTTTTAAATCTAATAAGTCGGTGAAACTTGAGCGTCCCCCAAGAATTATACACATGCTATAAATTACTACTGCTTGTATGTTTAATTCAACGGACCCAAATGCGCATAATGAGTGTTTTAAACGTGTAAACAGTTCTTAGTAAGAATGGGATAGAACAAATTAATCAATCGCCGGCCGGAATTTGCCGGGCCATCTCTGACAATGCAAGAATTTATGAAAATTACTGCTTTTCTTTCGACTAGAAGTCGCGATGTGACACACTTCTTTTTTGCCACGCATCCGGTGCGGGAGGAGCTAAGCGTGAGTTGCTGACTAGCATTTCCTCATCAAGAACTGTCGAGTCACACTTTTATTGAAGCGTCGGTATCGACAAGATCAATGTGGCTAAAACAAGTGTACGGCGCTCTGCAACACAACTGTGCACGCGTGCACAGCTAAAAGAGAGCACGTCATTTACTCTGGTGAATGTAAAACTTCCTTCTACAGCAGCCTCCACAGATCCGAAATAACAAGAATCATGGAGGCTGTGAATAGTCCTGACGCACGCCGCGCAAGCTGTGATGGGGAGCTGCGCTGCTTGTTTTTGAATATTTTAAACGTTTCTTTAATGTAAAAAAAAAAAAAAACTTTGAGGTGCTGTTATTCGATAGAAAGATCACTCACAAAAACGTCATACACGGTTTTTTTTAATAAATTGTTTTTAATCCGCATAGATGCGAACTAACATAGCCACTCCGTGCTTTGACATAGCGCGTCGTCTACTCGCATCCTACCAGCTCCGTCACAGGAGGGCGCCCGCGAGGCTGCGCCACCAAGACATTCTGTCGCCCATAGGGCTTCACCAAGCAGTTACCGACGGCGAGAAGCTACGTAAAGGTTTAGGGTTGTAGAAACATATATTGGTGAATTTAGCAAGCGGTCGCGCTTCAGCGTGGCTTACAGGAGGGTCTTTTAGAGGAAGGTGTGAAATCCGGTTCGTTCTATCGCTCCGTTCAGAATGCACCGATGGCTTTATCTTGGAGTCGAGGTCCTAAGGACGGTTATCATGAATCAGACAGCTAAAGCTTTACCACGATGCGCTTCGTGGGTCTTGCATGTCCACACGGGGTGGTGAAAATCAGCTGGAATTGTTTCTCGGTGGTGTGGGCATCGGTAATGTGGGTAATGATAAATGATAAGTCAGTTCTTGTTTTGATATTTTGATGTCTTCTAACTGCGGGAGAAAATCGGCTGTTATTGTTCCACCTGTGCGGACGCGTCTGAACAGGTATGTTTGCTGTCGCTTGAAGCCTTTGGTGATGGGGTCATGTTGTTGAATACAATATCCCAGTTGCTCGATCTGTTTTCTTAACGTTTTATAGTGTAGCTTCAGGCCCGCATAGCTCATATGTCTGCTAGTGAAATACTCTCATTGCTGGCGAACATGTTTTCGGAGGTGCCTGCGCTTTTCAGAATTAAGGCTGCCATGGTCGTTCCAGGAGCATTGAAGGGAAGGGAGAGAGGCGCTTGCAGGCTGGACGTTTTTAGAGTCCGGTTGAAGGATGCTGACAGTTGGCTTCGTGTTGAAGGATGCTGACAGTTGGCTTCGTGCTGATCACGACAAATTGATGGAGGTGTCATGGGGATATGCCTGTCGTCGGGCGGAAATTCATCTGAAATCCGATGAGGCCATCGGATTTCAGCTGGTAGGAGTAATGCCTTTTAGTGCTCATTGCCTCCCGCGCAATCGAGTCGACTTCTGGTAGGTCGGCGCCTGGACCGTTTAGAAGATAGCAATGCTAAGCCTCTTGGGGCCTGGGCACCCCGACGGATGTAACTGCGGCGGCTTCGGGCTTCGTCACTGCTTGTCCCAAATGTTTCGGCGCGCTGCCTCCACTCATGCGAACTTCTCCTGGGGCTTCCTCTCTTCAATGCTGCGGAAACGACCATAAGAAGAACCCCCTTTTCCAGTTTTTTCTTGGAAAAAAAAAAAAGCCAAGACATCTGCTGCGATTCGGATAAAAAGCGCACAAAGTCGACTAAGCTGTAAGATACAGAATATATGTTACAGCTTAGTTCTTTTACAGACAGTTTTCTGAACAACACCATCGCAAGTGTAATTCAATGCACGCGCAGTGCAAAGCCCCATCACTAGCACCAGCAGTAGTCACGACTATATGTCCACGCATAAGTTCATGACGTTCAATTCAAAACGATTGTTTTGACCCATACACTAGACGCCCACGATATAAAAGCTCCAATTCACTTCCAGACGCTAAGCTACACAGCACGTCAGAAAAAAAAAAAAGATTAAGTGAAGCGAATTAAAAAAAAAAAAAAAAAAGAACTTTGAACAAAACCGGCTACAAAAATTTATCTCCCTCGTGAAGAAGATGCAATCCGGATTCATAGGTCTTATCCTTTTTTTCATGACGTGAATTGGTTGATTTGAAAATATTGACTCCATGTCTATGGACATCTCCTCCATGGACTTCGCGGTCCACATTGCGGCATTGACTACCAATCCCTCGAAGAGATACCTGATTTACCACTCCAGTCGTCCAAGGAGAAAATATTCTAACCTGACATAAGCCTCGTTTACGTAAAGGCGACTTTAGCGCATCGACTCCACTCGTTCTTCGAACGAAGCCGACGCGGCAACGTTTACATGAATTCGCAGCAAGCCCCACACGAAGGTGGCGCCGCGCCGTGTCAAAGCTCGAAGTTACGCAGTTCCGGCACCAGCCGCACCACGTTTTCCGGTGCATCGCACGTGTAGGCTTTCTGACGTGTTCAGTGAACGTAAAGATCGTGTCCGCTGTCTTCGGTGCTGTGGATGAAGTTACGAGACGAAAGAAACATCAAAACCCAAGCGCTTAGGGCTCCAGGCCGGGCCGCCGGGTCACTCTGGACCAGAGGCGACGTGTGTGCGCACGCTTTGAGGACGCCTCCGCGCTTCGTCGCGCCAGACCTCGCTGATCGCGACCGGACCAACCGGACCCCCATTCCGGAAGGCTCCTGCGCAGCCAGGAACGGCACCGAGGTAGGAGAGGCTCGTTCTGCGCTACCATGCAGTGCTCTACAGTGCTTGGAGCTCTCGGTGTCGTTCGTGCTTGCGCCGAAGCCTTTGGGACCCCTTCGGACGCGCAAGTCGTACTTCACAAGGCTTGGACGGGAGTCGCCCTCACCGAGCAGCTCCGCTGTATTCCGCTTACTTATGGCGGCAATGAAAGCTCGCGTTTGCTCTCGGGAAAAAATTGCGGGCGACCATACAGGACCGCTCTCCGCGCCGCCGACGAGGTTGGCCGCCGCCATGTTCTCAACTGTTCACTCGCTCCCGCAGCGAGCGCCTTCCCATAATCCTCCCCGTTCCAAATGCGATGCGACCTCCGTTTACATGGGGTGAATGAATGCGCAATCGCCATCTCGATCCACCTCTGTCTAGCGACTTTAAAGGGACCATGAAATGACTTTTTTACTTTTTCCAGATAACTTTTACATTAAACCGTCAATGTTCACTGAATGCCGAACAGGCATCCGTTTTCGTCTCGGTTTATTAACTTCTACACAAAAAAAATAATGAAATATCGACTTTTTCTTTCTCTCCAACTGACTGTAAAACAAGCCGTGACGTACGCTGTTTCCGGAACCGGAAGTTCTCTCGGCAGTAGGAGAATGGGACAAGTTGGGGTGCGCCGGTAGGTTTTACTGCGCTGATGTCACCGACGTATTTTCTGAATCGGCGCCTCTCATCGCCGCATCGCAGCTGAGCGAAATTCAATATGTTGCGCTACAGCGACAGCATGGGACTAGTCCCAAACGCCGGTATGCCTGTTGGGAAGTGCAGCGAGTGTTACGGTGAAGACACCAGGAATCAACCCAACTGTCACTGTTGGCAAAAGGCGGCCCGTGTCAGTCGTTTGCAAAGCGACGTAGATGGAAACAAATTGCCAGGGCGCTTTTCGCGGCCTCGGAGATGCAGGAGCGAGCCGACGTTAAAAAATATACGTTAGAACTACGAGTGTCAACAAGAGCCACGTAAATACCTGTTCACACTCGGAGCGGATGCGCGCGTTTGATGGAAGTGCTGTATTCGCGCTGTTGGTAAGCGCTTCGGGACCGATCTTTTACGATTGCATCTCGATACTGACGCGACACTCGGCAAAGAAAGGTTGGACCGGCATTGCATGTATACCTCCCACGAACTGTTATAGCTCGACAGTGACGTGCAGTCTGTCAGAATGAAAATGGCATACCAATAACAAAGTGTACATACCGTGTTACGAAGGTAATCCATACGGCGTTTATTTCAGCTCTATGTCACATAAAACAAGAAGATAGAATCGACGAGAGTCCCTTTTCGACGAGTGTTCGTCAACACTGCCTCGGAAAACAGGGGGAGAGATTGACCTCTCCTCTTAATCTAAAATTGAGGTCAGCGATCAAACTATAATACGGGAAGGGTCCACAAGGGTAGCGCGGGCATATTCCATTCAGCACGCCAGCCGGTCGTAGGCAGACGGTCTTGCGACGAAGCAACGCTGCGCCGAGTCGGAGTGCCTGCTAGGCCTATATTCTGAGCAGCTCGCTTCGTCGGAGTCGTTGGATGCGTGGCCATTGTCGCTCTTCACGGGTGTTTGTGGATCCAGCGTTCTTGTTCGTCGTGGTCTGTTTTAAGTACTTGTTTTTCTTGCTGCTTGAAGTCGGCACCCGCGAGAAGAACACGTAGAAAAATAAACGTTCAGTCAGAGTTTTGAGAGGAAGGAAATCAAAGGACATAAACGTTCGTCGCGACCCAAGTAACTCAAGTCGGCCTAGCCCTACTGCGCACGCGCAGTAGTTGCTTCGTTTACCACACGATAGATGGCGCTTGGCTCTCAGCATTATGGTTAGGTGGCGGAAGCTACCGCCCGATCCAAAGGGCTCAGCCGTATTCATCCATCCCTCCACCCATCAAATTTGGCAGTTTTCGCCACACATCTCTAATTATGCTACAAAATGTGGATCTGAATATTATTTAACAAAACCCCTTTTACGACCCCCCACACCTTTTTCCTTTTACCACACCTTTTCACACCTTTTACGACGTGCGGTGGATGAAATTCTACTTTAAAATCATTTCATGGTCCCTTTAATACGATGCGCTTTCTTTGCGCATTATGCCGTTTATATGACCGCATTGAATGCGACAACTGGATTCGATGCGACGAAGTCGCATTCATGTAAACGCGGCTATAATTGTGAATGAGTTCGTCTGGATAGATAAAAATAAAGTCAACTCCAGCTTCAACAAGCTAGAAACAGTTTCACGCGATTGAAAGAAAACGAAGGAGATGAAAACAATGATACTACACTCGTACTTCAAATGCAAAACTTGAGAAGTTCAACGCTGCTTTTCTCTCCGGGTATTAGGCAACGTATTCATGTTATACGTCAGTCTAAATATATCGACGTTTTGCTCTGCGTTTCACCTTCTGCGACACAAGCAGCATGTTAACATGTCGCGGCGGTTGCTCCTCGTGTCAGCAAATGCTGCACTGGGACTTCAACTTGCCCTGAAGGCGAGGCAGCCGAAGGTTTCAACCCATTCCTGTCTTCTTGACGGAGGGAATAGATTTCCTTTTAAAACTTTGAAGCCTGTCTTCCTGTCTTCACCTGCCAGCATTGAGCCGGCGAAATAAAGCGTGGGCAAACCTCAAAATCCCCCACCTCTCTTTTGTTCCTGCTTCAAAACATTCCACTTTACTCCTTTACGTCCCACTGCATCGAAACCATCGTTTAGTCTAGCGAATCTCCTCAGTTATCCTCAGTTATATCCTCAGTTGTATCTTGAGAACAATGACTGATCGCCTACTCCTGAAGAGGCAACCGCGTCTTGGAATGGAAGAATACTATGCCGCACTCGAGATATTGGTTTTTCCCTGTAGCTCCGCTAACTTACGACAAAGTGGACCCACTCGCTCTTTAACCGCTTAAGACTTTCATTTTTCTTTTTCTCAGCCAAATCGAGAGCCCTCTTCTCAAGTTCAAGCTCACGTTCATAAGTTAATTGTTTGTTGTCCCATTCTTTTGACCCTGACTCTTTCCCGTGCGTGCCTATCTACGTTCCAAGCTCTAGCAGGCTATTCAACTCTATTGCAGAGCGAAGACTCCCCAATATTCCATAGTGTATCGTCCTGTCCCGGATGCCACTGTATTGAGAAAGGTTCGATACTTATCTCTTCTGAATTTATGGATCACCCTTCTGCACTTATGGATCACTCAGACAGTAATAGGGTTCTGAATGTATGTAACCACATGATGGAACCCCTTTGCCGTGGCAGAGTACAGGAAGCCAGTGCAGTATCCGACAAGTATGGAGTCGGAAGATGCATTTCCTGACCTTCGTGATCTTCACGACTTCAGAAGCAACAACTGAGGTAAAAACCCACTTGTAAATGCGTGTTTATCATGATGTGTGTTAGTTCGGTGAGTAAATCATTGCCACGCAATTTTTGTAACGAGACGGCATGGTCCCGACACGCAAGGTCGCCATGGGGTCGGTCGGAAGATAATCCAAGAACATATCAAGCGCGGAAGTCGTGCCGGCATATGCTACTTGTATTCTTGCACGAAAAACATAATTTCATTAATTCATTAATTCTTCTACTACGAAGTAGGCGGCTTCATTTCGAGAGATACTGGAGCGACCCAGTGGTATCCATCGTATGCTCACTTGTGTGCCGTTGTTGGAGTGTAGTCCTAGAGGCATTTTGAAAATTATTTTAATTATGGAGCTGATAGTGTGATGTTTCTTGTAAGCTTAGTCTGCGTCTTGCGAGTCTGTGTAACAAGGACGTTTTTATGCTCTCTGCCTATGTGTAATAACAAAGCTGGGATCGCGATGCAAATGTATCGCGATAGTACCTTCGAGATACTTTCGAGTATCTGTATCTCTTTATTGAGACGCATTTGAGAAATGTATTTGTATCTCAATAGTGAAATAGTTTTACGATGGATCGATTGTATCGCGAAACTTTGAAAGGCTCCGATATCTCGATGCATTTGTTAAAGTTTGGCTGGTGCGAGGGGTCTCCAATTTTATATGTAACCTCCACATGACCTTCTCTGGAAACGAAAATAAGGGAGAGGGGTGGGTAGGAGATAACTTTGTATATTGCTCAAAGTAACAAACAAATATATTTCGAAGAATGACAGCTGAGTTAGTCTTTTTTCCCTGGTATCATTTCCTGTAGATTCCATCGGTCCGGCTTTCTCGTTCGATCTCGTTTTCTACCCCCCTCCCAATCTCTCCTTCCTGAGTCACTGAAAACTATAGTCAGTTACAGGTTAAGAAAAGATTTCGACAGAAAGGAGGGCAGGGGACGAGGAAGCAGACGAAATGCTGGAGAGGGGAGCAGCAACTGCTCCCCTCTCCTTTCTTAACTGACTTTAGAAGCACTTAAAGACCGACGACCAGTTCGCGCTTTCCACTTTTTCCTCTCTTCCTCCTCTCCTCCTTCTACCCTGTCCACCATTGCCTGTTTCCTCCTCCTCCAAGGTGAGGAGGATCTTCTGCCTTGCAGAATCTCGAGTCTGGTCGTCGGCCTTTAAGATGACTATTTTGCGACGTACTCTCATTTCAAGTTGCTGAAAAAAAAAACCTCAAAATCATGATGTTCCAAACAGGAAAGGAGGCAAGACAGGGCCCATTTTGAGCAGACCACGTTCACATACTATACAACTCTGAAAACGATGATTCCCCGTGTTTAGCAAGATTAAAAAAGACCCATGTGAGTGCCGAAGTCTGATAAAACAAACACGTGTCTTGCTTGAGAATTCGAATATTCCTATATCGTGCCGTACTTTACATTGCGATATATATGACGTTGTTTGAAATGCACTGCATAATTAAATATGCTTGCGGAGCATGGCCTTGTTCGAGAAAAAATGAAGTGAATAATGTATCTGTATCTGTATTTCGGAATATGTTTTGCCGTTTCTGCAGAAGTATCTCCGGGATATCTTCGTCCACCTCTATCTATCTCCTTCCGGGATTGCGTAGTGATACGTGAAAATACACTTTGCGGTAACCTTCATTTTGGTTATTACATAAGAAAAAAAAACACAAAACGTCACATTTTTGTAGACGTACGTGTTTCAGTCCCTCTGCGAGTCATTTTTATTTTGGCTACAATCTGGTAAGAACACAACACTTACCCATAAGCGCCAGTGTCCGATCGATTTCTTCCTTGAATATTTCGAACATTTTTGTAACGCCTTTTTGGCCCTGTAGAGAACGCCATGTGTTAAAGAGAAACCCGCCGATATTTTAAACTCTGATTTAGCTGGTAATTCGCAGATCAAATCAACTGCGCTCTTTCTGAACTGCTAGCCAACATATTTTATGAACACAAATTACGTGTAGGTATTGCCTTTCAGATTTACGCCGGTTGCGCGAGTTTCAGAAGGCGACTCTCTGCTCCCAACTCTGAAAAAATCTCCACTTTTCTCCACCCGTGTATGTCACCGGCGGGAGCGCGGATCGGGCACATCTTTTGTACATACCTTGTACGACAGACTCCAGAGGGCGGGCCGTCCCACGAAAACAGCCTTGGCTCCTATAGCGAGTGCCTTGATGACATCGGTACCGTACATCACACCACCGTCTAGATAGATGTCCATGTGTTTACCAACGGCAGCGACTACCTCCGGTAAGACTTCAATCTGAAACATGATGGAACATCAGGACCCATTGTATTGAGCACAAAGCGTAGTGGTTCATTATATACAAACAGACGCAGCGAGCAGACGACTCACCCCTCCATCTGCTCGCTGCACTTATTGGGAGGTAGTGCTACAAGCCACATCAAATGATTGATCCTCTGGCACACTTTGACCATCTATAAAATATCCTCCTTCTCCTCTTCAAAGTTACCTTTTCCACTACCATCGATTGGCCAAGTGTCCGTCCGCTTCCGGTTCGCCACTTCCGTCCTCCATTTGTATCCTCCCATGTCGCGGCCTTGCGTTCTCCGGCGGCGTGCATACGTATAAACACTTGGAGTACGCTTAAGCTTCGTTATTAAGAGGAAACGCGATAGCGAAACATATAAGTATATAAACTCGCACTCGTTCCCGAGCCGGGCAAGAGTGCCTTGCGTGGCCTATGTAGTAGCGTGTCTGGCTCGCGAACGAAGGGTCGTGGGTTCGAATCTCGCGTAAAATTCTTCAAATATTTCGTTAAGGCAAATGAATTAGTTTATAGAGTGAAATCGATTGGGACATACGGCGACCTTTCATTCGCATTACATCTCACGTTTTTATTCACTTTTATTCCACGCGTGACGTCACGTTTCAAATGAGCGTTGTGGGTTGTTTGAAATTCCCGCGCGAGGTCATGTGGCTGTGACGTCATAACAGTATCGACCACTCAGGATTTACGCGGCGCGCCACCGACGCCAGCTTTTCTCGTCAGGCCACCGACGGTGTATATATTGGAGCGTATGTCGCGTGTTTTCGTTTTAGAAACGTCATCGACCTGCTTCTATTACGGGGCGTTGGGTTTTCATCTTATCGTGCACCTAGGCGTGTAAACGCAGAAACAAAAAGGCATAAGTGATATTTGTTGTCGACTGTCTTGAAAACGAGCCTAAAGTCACGGCTTCGCATTCCATAACAGGACCGTGTGCGCTTATCGCATTGGCTTGCCCGTCTGCTGTATATGTAATAAGATTAGGACGATCTGTCCCGCAGTTTATTTTATGAATGTTTAAGCGGAAGGCTGCATCTGATTTCGAACCGAACGATCCGAGTAGACACGCAGGCGAAGCCTCGACAAAACTCGCGTGCCAGCTCTTGACAAGAAGCAATGGAAAGACATAGCCAGTAGCAAATACGTCAGGGGCACCGGCCGCTCATATCCTAGCCAAAGCACGAAACCTGCGAGTCGAAATCCCGCAGAAAGCACCGATCCAGCAAGGGTTTGCCAGCAGCCACCTGTCGCGGAACTCGACTGAAGGGCAGCCTAGGAGGCGCTAGCGTCGAAATGAGGGAGTGAGAGACTCGCGGAAAGGAGGAAAGAGCGAGAAATTTTTGAGGGAATAAGGGCTTGGCTGCTACTTTCCGTAGTATAGTAGGGCTTTACTACTAAGTGTGATCTTATTACTTTTGAAAGTAATAGAATTACTTCTAGCCGCATCTTTTTTTTCCCTCCCCTTCCTAATGTCGCTATTTGTCTCCACAACCCTCCTACCGAGGAATTCGCGAACGAAGAAAGCAGACGCTGGCACAAGGGCTCAATACATCGCCGACATTGCAGTCTTGGCTGCTGAAAAAGCCCCCATGTCGGCAATGCGCCGCACATTGTGCCGCCGACTTCGCTATTAGTAAATCGGTCAACCCAATTCCCAACAAAGATTTTTAACACACAGAATGTGTTTTATATTATATTAAAAAAATATTTTCTGCAGCCTCCGTGCACCAAATTGAAACATAATCTCGATGTTTGTGATCCTGGAAGTCAAATAGACGATTTAAGTCTCTTTACTGAAATGCAGAACCGCTTCAGCTTCCCTTTAATCAGGGGACAAATGAGCGGCAAAAACGGGCGCCGCGAGCAAGTTCCATAACTATTGTTACAAACGCAGTGACGTCGACCTATACCATGCCGCAACGTCACAACGTCCGCGCAAGTTGCTATAGAAACAGCTGCGCAGCGACTGTTTTCGTCGTTTATATGTCCCCTGCAGTAAACGATGTTAAAGTTTTATACCGAATGTTTCAACGAATTGGCTTTCAAAAATCCCTAAAAATACGGTGGTTGGGGGAAAAAACACTCTCCCTGTGAACAAACAACCAGACACGGCAGATATCAAGAATTGCAAAAAGACATACCCATTAGCTATATAATTAACTAAAATTTACCACTTAACTTTAATTTACGAGAGTTAACATATGGCTCCTATGAGAAACTTGCTAAGCATAATCGAAAACCACCAAATCAACTCATTCAAGAAAGCTTTTCAGCATTTTACGGCGTTCGAACGAGAAAACAGAGGCACACTCAATTTTGGACGCGTTTTTACGTTTCGGCCTTCTATTAGAGCACATTCTTGTGCCAGCGGTCCTGCTCCCTTGTGGCTAAGACACGCAATGCACGTGCGCCCTACTTCCCTCCATCTTCCGAGGGTGGAGAGGCGGCCTCTATCCCTCGTAGGAAATCGCCATGGCTGGCAGTTTGTTTCCGTAAAGTTCCGTTTTCTTTTTCTCCTTTTCTTTTTTTTTTACAATTAATTTGTTTTTAGGTATTTTTGAAATCCTTGCATGAGGATGAAGTTGATGTATTTTGAAGCAAAGGCCGTATTCGTCAACTAACTCATGTTCTAAGCGTATCAGGTAATCTGCTAAAGCTGGAATATGCCTAGCTTTCTCATTTTTGTTATTCCCCTCGATGACGATAACAGTTTTTGTTGTACTTACGAATTACGATATCTATAGGACACGATGATACTTAAACGCGCCGCTGGAAAACAATAAGGTGACCGACCTTGATTTACGAGAACATTTTCATAAACTTGTGAAGTTTACCTTCTGTTTTTGACAACTGTTGCGACCTAGCAGCGTGTGTTTACATGATGAGTGAACTTTAATAAATGGATTCAGAGAGCGGAATCATGTCTGTTTAAATACAAATCTGGTTTGCAAACTTTTTTTATACGTTACCAGTTTTTTTTTTTTAATTAAATCAATATACTCTGAACATCTCAATCACAGAATTAAGCAAAAATAAGGAACCCAACCCGCAGTATAGAAACGTGGAAACGTACCGTTGCAGCTACTCCGTCCAGTTGCCGGCCGCCGTGATTGGAAACGAATATTGCGGATGCTCCAGACGCTTTAGCCAGTAAGGCATCTTCAGCTGCAAGGAGGGCAGAACACTAGCTTTGGTATATTGCGTGGCAGAAGCTCGCTCTTTTACTGTTGTACTTGTACCTTGAAAATTTGGAAGCTTCAATTGTACATTTAGTAAAACCTGTGCAACTTGTCATATCCAGCTAAACTCTTTTTATTGGATATTTGAGGTCGTCTGGTACCATGACTACTAAATATGGTTGAATTATAACGAATTCCGTTTTGTTTTATTTTATTGTAAGACTCAAAAATCGGATCAGGAGACAAAGCGGTTGTCTCCCACACAGACGTTTCTCGTCCTGAAAAGTGTGGCGGGAAGCGAGGCGGTTGGAACGACCATGGCCTCCGACATTTTGTACGCGATGGCTATGCCCCTCAGGCCATTGCATTCACCGGTAGAGACTGTTACTGTGAGGCGCTTGGAGGCGCTCGCCACCAAAACCAAACAATACAAAGATATAGCCGGGAATTATCATCATCATCACAATTATTGTCGGTCTACGGAACTTAGGAGCAGCGCAAAATGTGCTCCCCGCCTCTCACCGTAACACGCAGTCCTTTCACAAGAAAAAGTCCGAAATTCGAAGGTTCATCTTTCCAAGGGGTGAAAGGTGTAGAAGAAATGTCCGTGCACGTAAGTGAAGTTCAGAAAGCTGTTCTCGTGCGTAACGACAGAAAATATTTCTATGCTTGTCATGCCGGTTCATACAGCATCCGCAGAGGACAAATATAGATTCGCATTACAAGAATGGATAGTTGGGCGAGTTGGTGGAAACTCATAGTGACATTGTCATGTAATGCTGCCATAGAATGAAGGGCCATTTTTGTGTGTCTTTGTAATGAAATTCGTCCGTTGATAGCGCGTGTCCCGTGTGTTTCTTTTTTGTCTACGTCCTCGTGTTTTCGCGCTGTTTGCACGATCAATAGATTCGCATTCAACCTTCCATTCTGGGGTATCATCCAGCGAAAGAGTGCAAAGACCGGAGCAGCGAATAAAAATTACGAATCAACAAAGTCCGACCTGTCTCTATTCTGATGATGAGAACAATGAAGATGCAAGCTTCATGCCGCGACCCCACACTTGACATTGGGAGTTTAGGCGATTCTGTTTCTTTTCCTGCTTTGGTTATAAACGCACCATGTGGAAATCTAAAAAAAACTGGCTCGGCTCGTTTGCTTTTTTTTTTTTTTTTCTGCTGAGCATTTGTGCGTTTGGACAGGCCGAAGTAGAGAAATCTCGGAGGCCATGGTGGAACAAACAAGCTCGACACTGAAGGAGGAGTAAAAGATTGAAAGGACAGTCAAAACAAACTAGCATAAAAGTGGCCAATCACGTCATAAAGATTCTTAAGCAACGGAAATTATTTCCAGGTTCTTGCGCATTGGTAAGTAATTAAAGCTCTAGGGTCGTTGTCGTTAAGCAGCTTCATGCAAACACTTAAGCAGCTCATTAAACATAGTCTTAATTTTCGACTCCAGGCATTGGTGGAAGTGATTTCATGTTATTGGACGACCTGGGCTGCGTAATCAAGACGTAGTTGGTTCGATTCGCTATTGCAACTGGCCAATCCCACAAAATATATGAAAATTCTTTGAGGTAAGGTAGGAGCTGATATGAGACTGAGAATCGCACGTCTAGGCGCAGTTAGCTCTTGGTCGGTTTAGAAAAAGACACCAAATTGTAGAGGTAATGTGTTGTCAAAGACTGCTGCTGGCATATGTCTGACAGCATAATCTAGTTAGACTTCACCTTCAGACTCATAGGCTATAAAAAAATTAAGGCCCTTTCTCGGACACTTGTGTCGAAAGCATGAAATGCTTTCATTAATGACGTCAAATCACAGCCATATTTCAGCACACCTTATTTCATATTCCTCATGGCGTAGTCATCATCGCTGTCTTTCGCCGCCGTTATGACAGCCTGGAAATCTGGGGTACGAGAAGTATGACACAGTACATGCACGCCAAGCATTTCTTTTTTTTTTCTTTTTTTTTTTCAAGTTTGGCGTCATAGTTTGAGTTGTTACGTCTGGTCGGCTCTTGTGCATCGGAAACGAGATCCAGCGCAATCCACATCCATATAAAGCGGAGCAGCCGTCACGTCGTGTACAACAGAATCGTGGTGACATACCTCATTACCACGAGTGGTATCGTCACCGCGGCATCTTCTCCGAGTACTTTAGTAGACGGGCGGCGAGCCAGCGCTTGGTGTAAATCGTATTCGTATTGGAAGATATGCAAACCATATCCACGCACCTGCCGCTGATGTTAATTTACAGCACTCACACGTCCTCCGTGTCTATGCTCCGCGTCGTCACACTCAAAGTCTTCACTCGCTGTCACAGAACAGTACACATCGTCACCTTGGCGTCTTTAAATCGCCACACCACCGGTTCTTTGCTCTCGTCGCATCTCCGGACCACGCAGTCAAAGGTTGAGACGGTTTGCGGGTGCATCGCAGTGGTACGTCCAGGTTTTCTTCAACGCCTGCATGTGCCAAATGGCTAACACTTTTCAGGCTCACGCCTTCCGCATGCCTCCCCTGTGACTGCATGTCGGACAAGCTGCTCACACCGCTTTTCCAATGTGACGAGGTATAGTCATCGACAGGTTAAAAAAAGGGAAAGCTATTCGCACCGTTTTCCACTTTAGCGGTGCAAATAGGGGAGAGGAGGTCGCCTCCTCTCCAGCGTTCGCTCTGCTAAAGTGGAAAGGAGTGGGATAAGTTTCCTCTGAATTCTTAATCTGTCACCGACTATAGTGTCGATTCAGCCGTTCCATATATCCCCACCGATTCACAGAGCCATTGGTGTCGTGAAGCGGTTGTCTCCCTTGGCGTTCAATATACTTGCATACACGGTGTTTAATTTTAATTCTTACATATTAAAAAAAAAAAAAGAGAAAGTGGAATAAGAATCAAACGGATGCCGCCTTCACCGTGCATTTGTCTGGGTCGGCGGAAGTGCGTTGAGGGAATAACCGTCAGGTAAGTTGGCCATTTAACTAAGATCAGTTCATTAACTTTTTTTATTAACGGTCGTATGGGTAATGTGGGAATTTCAGTATTTGACTGCAATTCCTATTAGAGACCAGACTAAATCAACAATTTTTCATAAAAACATAATGGTTATTCAGGTGTAGATGGTTGGGCGTGTTGGGTTGTCTTGTCTGTTTTGTCTTCAATGTCCCTCTTTCCTTATCTTAAGTTATTTAGGCCTTCATCGATACGTCACAGAGTTTTTTCGCCGGGTTTCAAAATTGAGCGCAAAAAGAGCGCCTGTAAGGATGGCGAGGGGAGCTTAGCGGAAGGAGCTCGGGGAATTGGCGGCGAGGTCACCCGAAGCGTCCTTCGGAGGCGCCCTATGTCTTGTCTTTCCCTTTGGCGGCAAGCGGAGGCCAGCTCCCGAAAGTGGAAGCAGATTTCCCCGCGTGGGATTTAAACAAACCTCTGTTCGCGGGTGGTCGCCCTTGCCGCCGGGGTAATTGGGGAAGCGACTTTGTCAGGGCATGTCGGCGACTCCGGGGAGAAAGGGATGTCCGGCCTCCCTTCGGGATGTCGGCGCGCCTCTTTGGAAAGGGCGAGTTTGAACGAGCCCGTGCGCGGAGCAAGAAGTCATCTCCCGCGGTCCCGAGGGCTCTGCGTACTTTGTCCTGCGGGGCGGAGAAGTTGCCGTGCGCGGCAACGGATTTGGCGCTGAGACGCTTTTGTCGACGTCGGGCTGCCGCGAGCGGCAGCAGCAGCGTGACAGCCTTGTACTATACTCGTTCTTCATTGTAAATATATCTATCGAAAAACCTCCATCGAGTTCTCCGGCTCCTGACTGGCGAGAACGGCAGACCCCCGCACCACCGCACGACACTCCACGGTCACCCGGCTTCATCGAAACCCGAGGGAGACGACGGAGTGCCGGGAAAACCACCATCGCTCCTGGAAGGAAGAATCTTTACTAGCGCCCAAAGCACTCAACGACGTTCAGAAGAGTGGCGTAATCGTTTCAGTTACATCGTCACTGTCTCGGGAGTGTAATCAACGCATCGACCAAGGGCGCGCTTTCAAGATAGTAGTGAGTTTTAGTATTGCGTATACGAGCGAACGCAAGCCCTGTGCGTTTGCGTTAGCGTTACGTGTTCCACACTGCGCGTGCGCGGAGCCCATACTGCGGCATTGGATTGGCGCATGACGACTTTGCGCATGCGCAGCGTGGAGAACACGACGCTAACGCCAACGCATATACCCAATACTAAAACTCACTAGTGACGAAGTGACGTAAATGACTATGTTACTCTAAAGGTCATTGTGAGCAGAACTTGCGTCGCTCTTGTTGCACGCAGTTTTGAAATCGAGCGAAAAATTGCGAACATTTCTCACTGAATATGTAAAAAAACGAATACCCTTCGGAAATCCTCTAAATTGGTCGACTCTAATAGTAATTGTCACCAATACCGTAATTGAAGCATAAAGCAATTAAAAAGATTCCTACCTGTTTTAGTTAATTAGCCAACTTGCAGTGACGGTTATTCTCCCTAATGTCCGCAAAACCCTGATAAAAACATGGTGAAAAAAAAGTATCTTTTCGAGTTAAACTCAAACACCCTGTACATAATACCTCGAGAGACGTAACTCGGGAAAGTGCTGCGTGCACCACATCTTTTGCGCGTGACTTATCGTAACCATATACCACCCATTTTTTTTTACTTCCAATTCCTCATAGTGCCGTATACCCATGGTTCCCTTTGTGACAGCACTGATGACGTAAACGCTTGCAGACAGCCATGCAGGTCATCTCCCACACCCTTCTCCGCGTCTCGAACGTGCTCTCCTTGGTCACATGCGCTCTAGTATCAGCCGGTTCTGGGACATACTGGTGCTCGATGTAGTGGTCCCACGCAGTACCTCCCACCCCCCTACACACATACACGCGTCGGTGCGATACTCAAGTACATGGGTGTTGTAGTCGTCAACTGTTGCACTGGTTGCAAAGAGACACACTGTATCTTTGCAGTAGTCGTCAACCAACTATACACGAAGCGAATCTCGATCACTCTGTTTACACAAAGCGGATCTCGATCGCTCTCAGCTCATCGTCGGTTAATGGCACACCGTCCCCGATTTCGCAAAGCTATGCAATGCGGACGAACGTGCGTCATTTTGCCGCACAACGCGCACCAGAGGGCAAAACCGAGAAATACGCGATGGTATATGGCTTCAAACACGCCCCTATTGCTGCTCCTCCACCGCCAGTTTATCCCGATGACTTTCACAACATCAAAGTCAAATTTGGAGGTTTTACGTGCCAAAATAACGAAAGGCATTTGGCACACCCCAGCAAAGAACTGATGATTCATGTTGACCATCTGAGGATCTTTCGACGCGCAATCGAATTATCGATCAACGGTCTGTTTACAATGAACTTAAGGCGAAGTTGCAGGCGAGCTGGTAAAGAACTATTTTAACCCCGGAGAGTGGGAGAAAACCAAGGGACAAGGTCACACGAATCTCCAGAAATTAGAGATTCGCGTTGTCCTATTTTTTTTTTTTTTTTTTTGTTTCTTTCTACTTTAGGGGGTTAAATATATTTATTCAGAAGGTGCATCTTTTTGGCATGTTTGGCGTCGCGAAAGTATATCGTCCGATCGAAAATGGTAAACCCGGCTTTTTAGCCCGCATAAGTACACTACGCATCGCGGAGAGCTGAAAGTTCGTGAGAATGTGACGGTAGCGGTGGTGACAAAATGCGAAAGTTTGAGCACATGACGTTACCTGGATTAAAAGATACAAAATAAGAACAACATTTCTCAAAGAGCCGACGTCTAATTACGGTTCATCAAACCGTAATTTGAGATTGTGGGAGCCTGTAGACTTTATTTCAGTAAAACAAAAAACTGGCCACTTACAAAGACGACATTTTTTTTCATGGTAAGTTTTTTTACTGACATAATTGCTACAGGCACCCAATCTCCAATTTTAGTTTCATAAAAATTAGCCTTAGGTAGACGTCGGCTCATACGGAATTGTTTTTCTTTAGTCTCTTGTGACGTCACATTCTCACAAAGTTTTGGCTTTCTGCGAAGCGTAATTTATTTATATGGGCTTAAAAGCCGGGTTTATATTTTATGTTTAGACCCTGTACGTTTCGGGAAACAGATGCGCCGTTTGAATAACATAAAAAAAAAAAAAAACGCGAATCAAAAAAAAAAAAAAAAAAAAAGTTCGCGCTTTTTGTTTTTGGAGCGAGATTTTGCTCAAACCACAGAAGCCTGAAACGAGGACGCTGTCAATGGCTACTCAATATCGCTGTGGCGTCTGACCTTCGAGGCGGAGTGAGCAATTGGAGGAGCCTGATCTTTGGCCAATCGCGTATCAAAACCAAAACCTGAAAAAAAAAAAAAAAGAAGCACGGCGGCGAGGGACAAGCGGAGAAGAGGTGCGTATGGGCGTTTTGGGTTAGTAGTACGGGTTGGTGGGCGGCGGTGCAGATTTCACAACAGTCGCGACGAGTGCAAGCGCTATCATATAAACATGATGACTGGGAATAACCGATCTTTTAGTAGTGCTACAATTTACAAAATAATTCGAGATCATGTACCTGTTCTTTAATGTTCGTAGTCTTTCACCAGTTTGGCAGGCCTAGAGCAAAATCCGTCAAAATATATCGAGTAATATTAATAAAGGAGACTAGACTCTTCTCAGTGTGCGTACTTTCTCTCATTTTGATGCGAAACGCTTGACGTTCCCAGTGCAGAAGACAATGAATCGCGAAATTCACGTGAGTCAAGACGTCACAGATTCCGCGCATCAAACTGGACGTTGGAAGTAGCCGCTTGCGCGAAGTCTCGGTTTTGCAAAACCGTTGAGCGTTTAAAAGATGCATCGTGTGAGGCTCCGATGGCTGTTACGGAGGGGAGTTGCCGTAGATCGTCCATCAGGATGACATCAAAAGCACCGAATGGCTCACCGAAATGACGTGGTATTTGCTTTAGCCGATGGTGGATCTTATCGATACACCTTCTCCCGATCGTACTCACCTATTCAATTAATACGCGCCGTATCACCCGAAGAGTGTCCCGAACCATGTAGACGTCGCCGGGCCCCATCATCATCACGAGACTACCAATCGGGCGTTTGAGGTCTGAGTGGAGAGTAAAAGACCCGAACGCCGTCGTCGCCGTTCCAGTACTGGCGAGTGTTGTGACCCTCGCCACCACAACCCGTGCTCCTACCCGCTCGAACTTCGCTCTCAAAGGAGCAAAAGCAAATTACGCCGTGTGTTAAAAAAAAAAAAAAAAAAAAAAAAATATATATATATATATATATATATATATATATATATATATGTGTTTGTACAGCCTAGAACTTGGTCTGCCTCACAGAGGCGACGAGTCTCCCAGCTGTAGATGATAAATTCAGACAGAGCAATACAACCGCTAGCTTGGGGTCTTTAACGTGCCTCACGGAGTAGTGATACACGACCGCACACCGGTACGATGCTCATCAAGATCGAAACGGGCAGGGGTGGGGATTGAACCCAGGATTTTGGGTTCTGCAGCGCGGGCTTTCACTCCACGTGCTCCGAGCTGGTGTGCGCTACGCCGCTAGCCCACTCAGCCACCGATCCCCAAGATGCTGCAGTAAACGTCAGACTTCGCACTGAAAGGCTTTTGTAGAGAACTCTTACTTCCAAGTCCCAGCTCGAAGCACAACAAAGCACTATGTAAACTCTCTGGAGTCTAGCCTCCTTTCACAGCCCGGTAACAATCGTTTTACTCTTTGTTGTTCACAAAATTTAAAAGCTGATAGAGCAGCCCTCGCAGCATTTTTGGCTCGAAATGTGTTAAAGGGAAACTGAAGCGGTTCTCTATTTGAGAAAAAACATTTCAATGGCCTTCATTCTACCTCCAGGATGAGGAATATCAAGATTATTTTTCAATTTGGTGCACGGAGGCTTCAGAAATTAAATTTTAAAGTACCGCCGAAGCCCCTCCTTCCCGGGGCGTGACGTCACACTAGGAGCCTTCGGAATATCTGCTCTCGCGCATCTTCATCGCCTGTCAAAGCTATGCACGCGCACTCTTGCTATTTTCAGAAAGGTCAGAAAGAGACGTCACGACTGGTGTCAGTGCGGGGAAATATACCTGGCAAGCTTGCGTTGCACGCGCTGAACACACGAGCGACACGCGCTTGGCGGCCCGAAGATCCTAGTATGACGTCACGACTGGTCGAATGTTTTTTCGTTTTTCTCGCTTTTAGTTGCATCTTCAGGGAAAACAAAAGTGATATTCAGATTCACGGGATAAAAATACGCCAGAATTCACCTCTAACTCGTTTTTTTCAAGAAGTGTTTCAGCTTCCCTTTAAGTATTTGGAAACCGAGGGGGAGAGGATTAGGGGGTTGGAGCAATTTTAGCGGTTAAAGTAATTTTATTACTTTCAAAAGTAATCTACTCACTCTTGTGATTACTATATAATAAATGCAATCAAATTATTACAGAATTAGTTCAAAAAGTAATCGATTACAGCTAACGACCTCGATATGAGCACATTGCAAGACAGCTTACCGGTCATGACGCCCTTCACAACCACAGGCAGACTGGTAATGCTCCTCAGATATTGCAAGTCACGCCAGGTCAATGACGAATCGAAAAGAGAGTTAGCGTATCCTTCAAGTCCCGAGCCAAAGTTGGAAGAGTTGAAGGACTGTAAATCTACATCCTGGAAGTTTCCCAATCTGTGAAATAAATAAGTGCGCCATCGAATTAGGACACCAAATTTAGAGTAGTACGGTACATTTAATGAAGATGTTCTACCAAAGTTGAAAGCTGGGCTGGTTGGTGTAGGCTAAACGTAATGTAGGCAAAACAGCGCAGAACGACAAGGACTAGAAAGAAGGAACAAACGAAACGGGACAGGCGCTGGCTCGCAACTAAAGGTTTATGTTTTCTGTAATTAAACCCTCAGTTGCGAATCAGGGCCTGCCCCGTCCTGTTTGTTTCTTGCTTTTAGTCTGTGTCGTCCTGCGCTGCATTACCTGCATTATGTTTAGATGTTCTACTTTTAATAGGGAGTTTTGGTGGATCGTTTTCAAAGGCCCGCTACCGCTACGAGCGCGAGCGTCAGAGCATGCATCGAAGTGGCAGCGCGAGCTCCCGCTACGATTAGCGTGGCCTGAAAACACGATATGCTAAAACTCTCTATTATGCCGAATAACACAAATAAACTCGCTACACATTTGAAAGGTGAAGTGAAGACATGCAGCAAAGGTATTATGGGCCGAACCAATGGAAGGCATCTGGCTGGCCCCAGCGAAGGACTCATAATTAATTTCGAGCACACGGGGATCCTTTTACCCGCAACCGAAACCTCGGTGTATGGAACGGAACAACGGCATCTGGGATAGAACTGTTTAATCGCTCTGCTCGTAAGAGCGTCAGCCTTCCCAGTGTGCTCGTGCTGCGAGCTAAAACAAACAAAGAAAAAAAAAAAAACAGAATAAAAAACAAGTTATTTTTCCGTTTTTTTTTTTTTTTTTTTTTTTTTTTTGGGGGGGGGGGGGGGGGGGGGTCAGGTTAGCGCGGGTCGCGCTTACTACAGTACTCTTCCTCTAGCCACATGAAGCAGAGTAAACGAAGGGGTCAACAGTTTTTGGATCGTCGAGTAACGCGCTCCGTGACACACGCTTTCTGGCATGTGGCGAGCAGATCGACACGCGACTGCTTGCTGGACAGCCAGGTGTAACGGCGCGCCACCCAGGAAGGCTCGCTCGACGCGGTCCCCTGCGACGACCTCTCTTCGATTGCGCAAGCCGGGAGTCATTATGGTTTCCTCAGTACGGCTGAAAAGATTATGATCTGTCGTAAGGCGCTGCCGAACTCTTCTTACCTTCCTTGTGTAGGAAAACACGCGTGCATGTTTCAACTATTGACTGACAAATATCTTCTAGGAGATTGGCAACCGAGGTGGCCTTCCTTGTAGCTGCTAGAAGGTTTCCCTCAAGTTTTCCAAGTACATTTGTGGTAAAAGGAATTAAAAGGGTTTCGGATGCTTCGAAGAAGCCTCCAAGAAAATGAAGCTTCTGGGAAGTTCGGTTCAGGTCTCGTTTGAACGCGGGCCGAATACCGAGCAGGAACAGAGGCAGGTGATCTACTTAACAAAGACGCATGTCCCTTGCCGTGATCGCCGCCTTGAGCTGCGAGTGAAATTGCTCCGCCATGCCATTCGCTGACGAGGGGTACGCAGCGGTGTGGGCGTCGCGAGTCCCGAGCAGCTGTGTCAGAGCAGCAAAGCAAGGAGCACTGGTACTAGCGTCCCCCGTGTGTCGTAGATGGCCGACCGTAGCGAGCACTTAATTTCCTTGAAATCTTTGAGGGTGGAACGCTGATCGATGACAGAAACAGAAGATAAAGGTTTTTGCCGTCTTCTTGCTTTTCCTGGTTTCTACCTACTAAAAAAAAAAAAAAAAAAAAAAAAAAAGATCCGTGATTTTTTTTATACAATAAATTTTGTTTTTTGTGCCTCCCGCGCGTTGTAATTATCCGTATTTGGAGCCTGTTCATCGTCATTGGCTCTCTCCAATTTGGAGGTCAGGGACAAGTATGACGGATGATCTAGCTTGATGCATTCTTTACTGTTATTCTGTATTTCAGAGCTTACGTTTGATCATCTTTGTCTATGTGGATGGCTCAACATTTACTTTTTGGGAGCCCCGTGAGCTGTACGAAGTTCATCATCCATGGAGTCTATTCTGCACCCATCAAGTCCTCTGTAGAGATCTCGAGGGACGCGTTCGTTCTTTTGCCATATACTGCGATACAGTTTTCGAATTGCTTACCAAACTTCCGACATGTGCTGCCCATCGCGACATTTGCCTCAGACATATGCTATTTGTTTGCAACTCAGGTACTCCGGTACTCGTATAGGTATAGAAACAAAACGTATGTTCCTATAATCTTTAGCTGGTACAGCAAGCTGTCTGCAGTCACCCCAATATTAGATTCAACGGAAACAATTTCTGTGGTGCTAATAACCACTTCGTCCCAGATACAACGTGGCACTTGCGACGTTTCCATCTGCGATGCTGATCGAAATCCAGTGTACAGGGTGAAACAAGGAGACGCCAGGCTCTTTAAATCGACCGGAAAACTCGGTTTCTAATCCTATCGCGCTACGACTTTGTGCAGGGTTGCCCACAGATGGTGCTTTCTTTTTTTTTTTGTGAAATTTGCGAAGAGCGAGCTTACCTGAGGAAAAAGTAAAGAAAGAAGAAGGCTTAGCTCCTATGGAAATGCAGCGACGCCACCGGTCTGCAAACAACACGGCGCCGTTTCGCACGGGAGGCAAGAGATAGCGCAAGCGGCCGCGACGCCAACTGCCGCCAACGAACGAGCAGACGACGCCGAGAGCCGGCCCTTTTGCAGACAAGGAACTTCAGTTCCATGCTGTTACCGCGCCTGCCTTTTTTGTTTCTGCGACTGTCGTTGCCTGCGGGACGCGTGCCGCTTTTGAGTCGAAAACATTAGAGAGTTTTAGTAGACCGTTTTCATTTTCCGCTCCGCTCTGGGGATGCCAAACTGCGCATGCGCGGCCCGCTTCGCCGGAACGGAAAGCGGAGGTCAAAAACGCGTTTTAGTAGAGCGCTTTTCTTCAGCGTAAGAGCGTTTTGAGCGGGTTCGAAAAATTTGCTTGCGTAGCCCCACAAGTGGACGTTTATATTACTAGTAAGACATAAAAACCTAAACGTTAACACCAAGAGAGTGAAAGGGAGCTTGTTTGTAGAGGTAGTAAAAACGAAGGCGACAATAATGAACACAAAAAAGTAGGCACACACCTGAAGAAATAGTAAGCTATAAAATATAAATATAATCGTTCCACCTTGTGTGCGAGTGAAGCCGAAGGTATAAGCATGAGCATGTTGCTCTAAACGGTACTTGCACTGCACGAGCGGGCGTGCTTATCAAGGACGCTGAAAGGCCGGCACTCGCTCTTGTAGCTTCTGCTCCACTCGAATTAAAACTGAAACAGATTTACTTATTCGAAGTAGAAAAATACAAGAAAAGGACGAAGTTTCCGCATTGCGAGTACATCCTTTTGCGTAGTATGAGTACAGTGTTGCTCAAGGCTAGCAAGGCATTTGCACGATGAATCCCCGCTGTTCTCAAGGAAGGAGACTTTTACTAACGAGATTAAGCTGGCGAGACATCGAATCTATGATTCGTGTCCCTCGTGCCATCAAGCGCCGAAGCTTCTTTTCCGAACGCGGTTTGCTGGATATTTCCAACGTAGAAAAGAAACCCTTTAGGAAGTTATCCTGCTTAAAGAAGGGCCTGGCTGCTCTGCATGCGGGCCTCCAAATACCAGCACCCGACAGATCGGCGCAGGGTGTTGCCAATCAGGCGAGACGCTTTGCATGGTTCTTCCTCGACTGGCCTATCCCAACCGTCTGTTCGTACTTGGATGAGCGTTTGGACGGAACTTGTCGGTGTTCTTCAGTTCTGTGAACCTCATCGTGGGTCACATCAACGAGAGGTTCGGCCACCTGCTCGCTGGCATGAACAAACATAGGTGGTTGACCCTGGCGAAACTAGAGCTGTGCTCACAGGTGAGACCCTGCATGGTTTGTGTAAATTTCGTGTTTCCATTGTTTCTAGCACAGCTGCTCTGTCTGGTGAAAAGTTACTTTTTTCTATACGCCAAAGGTGTACATGGGCAGTGTCAGGACAAGTCACGACGAGCGCGTTAGTAATCTATGAGTATTAGTAGGCCACTTTTATGAGCCCTCTTTGCTCTACTTTACGTTCTGCGAGAAGCATCGTCCCCACCGCGCATGCGTGGCTCGCTCTGAGTTGGAGCGTATAGTTAGCGGAGAGAGCGTGCGCTCCGCTTCACAAGTTGTTGAGCGGACTGCCCTCAGCGTCCTTAGCGTGATCGCTTAGATCTCAAGATGGCTGCACTTACTCAATACGCGTCGATGTTTTTGACCGTGACCTCAGCTTGAAAGAGATCGAATCAAGAAGTAAAGCGTACGCCCCGCGCGTAAAAAGTAAACCATTCGATTTGAGTTCTATGTAACACAAAACAGCATAATCAAACCAAGTGGACGAGTATCACTTTGCAACCAGCACGGCGTCGGTAAAGTCGTCGCATTTTGTGGACGTCCTATGGCTATGCAGTCAGACGTACGGGTGCGCGTGCTTGAAGGCCGATTATATCTGTGCATGCGCCCTCCTGTCGAAAGTGCCACTGAAAGCTGACCACGAGCATAGCGCTCGCAAGCTGCACCAAAGAAACCATTCCCCCTCTCAGCTTTATTTATTCACACTCGCTCGCAACTTTTGAATTGTTTAACTTTCCTCGAGAAATGTTTGCATTGGATTTCCTTGGTAGATTTAGAAAATAATAGAAACTTGAATGCAGCCTTTTTAAAAGTGCAACCCATGGTGCCGCTAGTCTTCGAGGCCGCCTTATGTTGGCCAAGTGTCTAGGGAGCAAGAGAGCTGCGTCATTGTTTGTCGCGGATGCGAGTCTAAATGTATTAGACACGAATGCTGCGTCAATACTGAATATGAAATCGGTTCTAGTCACAAGTCTCGCACTAAAAGCGATGCCCAAAATATGGCGGCCGTATATGTTACCCGGTGGTGTTTTGAAAAGAGTTACCAATAACGGTCGAAAGGATATTCCACGTCAATTTTTTGTCTGGTGAAAACCAGACAGACATAAACAATGCAAAATTTAGCAAACACAACCCTGGACTTCTAAGCAATAGTGGTAGATTAGAACAGTTTTCAGAAGTTTCGTTTTGAATTCCGGCGTAGCGGGCCTCGCATGCACAGTTTGACGGCCTCAAACCTTAGCAGAATTAATATATATATATATATATATATTAATTTACGATACCCAGTTTTTTACAAGCCTACAATGGAAATACGCTTTATCTTAGAGGAGTAACAAGTCCCATATCACATGTTTTGGTAGTGTTTAAATACTGCCGTGTTGTAAGAGTGTTTTTCTTTGTCTTTTTTATTAGGCCGTCAAGGACAAGGGAACACCCCTGAACAACTGTTGGGGTTTTGTTGACCGCACAGCATGCCCATATGCCGTCCATCAAAAAAATCAGAAGGCCACAAGAGGGTGCTCGTCGTGAAGCACCAGGCAGTGATGTGCGCAGACGGCATAATTTGACGGCTGGACGAAACCTACAAAGACCATGGGCATTTTCTTGTTTGTTTAATATTAGAATGCATAAAATTATCACAGTAAATCATATTCAAGCTTTTGTACTGAGCGAAATACCTGTCCAACTGGGCTGAAAGGCATCTAGAAATATCTTAATAAAAAACGTTCACTAACGACTCCCATTTTACTTCTCAGATGTGCGTGTGATTATTGCATCTAACCAAATTACAGTGTTACTGTTGAATTCAGCATTGTAAGAGTAGCCTATGTTGCGTAGCCTTCTATTGCAAGAAAAGACCGTAGCACAAGTGAGGCAGAAACTAGGCAGGAGCTTAAGCTGAAAAACGCACTTTCATAAACACACAAAAGAAATAAAAAAAACTGTATAGTCAAGCAAAATGGTTTCATGTCACCCCCCAAGGCAGATACATACACTGCGCTCCCCTGTTAATACGAACACGAAAAAAAAAATCGCTTTTATTTGCAGTTTATTTCTTTGACAGCTATAGAAAAAGTTGAAAATTTGTCGCTCAGATTAGTGCCCCAAACGAGCGCTTTATTCCACACCAATAGGCAAATGTCAGCCCCTCGAATTTAAGGTGAAAAATGAAAACAGGATATTGAATGCTCCCGCTAACAGTGTCGCGCAGTGTACATAAACACCAAGGCACCGTATCACAAACCGAAGCATACGAAGAAGAAAAGACTAATTTCATTGGGAAAAAAAAAAAAAAAAGCAGAGCAGAGATATAAATGGAGCACTCGCTTTCGCTAATTTTCACTGTCTTGCTGC
This sequence comes from Ixodes scapularis, assembly GCF_016920785.2. Classification (NCBI taxonomy): domain Eukaryota; kingdom Metazoa; phylum Arthropoda; class Arachnida; order Ixodida; family Ixodidae; genus Ixodes; species Ixodes scapularis. The sequence continues at coordinate 63,600,802 of NW_024609857.1, read as the reverse complement.
CTGAAGTAATCAAACAAAATATCTGTCCGTTTGCCGACTGCTTCAGTCTTTGGTCTTTAACCTTTAATTTTTGGCTCTGGAGAGCCGCGGCACCGCGGAAAGCAGCAGCCCGTACCACCGAGGCCCGCGGTTCCGCGTCTAGGGAACATGGTAATGTGATGAGTATATACGTGCAAGATGACGACGACATGGGTTGTTGGTATTGGGGAGGGTGGCAGTCCGATGTGAGCAGCGAGCTATGAGCAGTCCGATGTGAGCAGCGAGCTATGAGGATCTTACACGCCGTTCGATCAGTGCATGAAGGAGCACCAGGAAGATAATGGCGCTATTGCTCAGTGGGGTCCACTGGGGTCAAAGAATCATGCTCCAAGGAGGTAGTCCAGCCGAAGTAGAAGCTGCCGCCTCCGAGGAACCGAGGCCCAGGGCTCAGATTGAGACACCGCCGTCGCCCGGTGTGTCATCCTCTCAACGTCGTCGTCGTCATCTCGCATAGAAAAATCGAGCCCGCTGGCTTAGACAATGCAGCACCTGTTCCCACCGTTCATTGGCCGTGAAAAGATTGCGGCCAGCGATTTCTCGAAGCAGCCAGAGGTTCTTGACCACCGTGAAACGTTTTATGGGGGACGCCTTTTCAAACAAAGTCTGCGCAGCTTTTTAGTGCAGCGAGGTTCATAACGGTCAAGCGCGCTCCCAAGCATGATTTCAAATAGCGAGCACCCACCTTTCCAGAAAAGCACCATCTACTGAACCTTTACTGAGAGTGGAACGTACTTCTTAAAATGGCGGCGATAGCGGAGCTGACGCTACACGCTCAAATCCCAGAGCGGGTCGCGCATGCGCGATGGCGACTCCGCTTTCCATAGAGCGGAGCGGGAAACCGAAAACGGTCTACTAAAACTCTCTATTGTCTGCTAAAGACGCTGGCTCTCGGCGCCGTATGCTCGTTCGTTGGCGGCGTTTGCTGCGCCATCTCTTGTCTCCCGTGCGAAACGGCGCCGTGTTGTTTCCGGTGGCGTTTCTGCGTTTCCATAGGAGCTAAGCCTTTTTCTTTCTTTACTTTTTCCTCAGGTAAGTTCGCTCTTTGCAAATTTTACAAAAAAAAAAAAAAAAAAGCACCATCTGTGGGCAACGCTGCACAAAGTCGTAGCGTGATAGGTTAAGAAACCGAATTTTCCGGTCGATTTAAAGAGCCTGGCGTCTCCTTGTTTCACCCTGTAGTTCCGTAGACAAAGCGCACTTGCTTGCGTTCATACGAAGCACTTTTACAGCGAAGCTGTATATGACTCGCAGGTGGGCTTTTTTCGTGTCCGTCGACAGAAAAGCCACGCGCGCGCGCACGCCTTATCTCTTATTATGTGTTTTGACACTTGTTTCAATACGGAAACCACAAAACAAGTGTCAAAACCACGTGATAGATTATAGGGCGCGCACGAACGATGATTAGCACGTAGCGCTACCCGCCTCTTTTTCTCAGTAAACATTGCGGTTGCTAAACTGCCGCGGCACCGGCAGAGTACGAAGTGCGGAATGACGTCACTATGCCTGCTAACAATGCGAAGCACGTAGCGCTCCCCGCATGCGTTTCACGGTAATGGTTGGGGTTACATAAGCCGCCGCGGTAACGGAAGCCTACGAAGTTTTTTATATATAAAAAAGGTTCTGGTACAGTGCAGTTCCTTTTCTTTTGCCAGTAATTCGGGATAAACCGTTTGCTGTTTACAAACATGAACTGCCACTTGCGTTACCACAAGCGACTTGCGGTCGCACCGTCTTTGCAAGCCTGTTGAGATTGTTTATGTTACCAGTGTTAGACAACATAAATGCTACCCGGACAAAAAAGTTGGAGATTTACCGAGGGCCTTCGACGGCACAATATTACATCTTGGAGGAGTCAAGTCGGTTTTACACGATTACTTGAGACATTTTAACAGATCCCGCACTCCTTCGTTCTTTTGGTGTTCACCCGGAGAACTGGTGGTTAAACGTTTCATCTACATTTCATTCAGAGGTGTTAAGGTGCCCTTTGTTCATTCTTTTTATAAACGGGAAGTTCTCTGGCTGGATGGATGGATGGATGGATGGATGAATACGGCTGAGCCCTTTGGATCGGGCGGTAGCTTACGCCACCTAGCCATTTTGTTTTACCATTTAAGCTTAGAATATTTAAATGTGAAATCTATATTCACTCCGCAGTGCAAAGAAAGTGAGGCTATGAAACCCCCTTGCCATCAGTGGATATGAAAATACCTAGTTTTCATATCCACTGTCAAATTCTGCTCGTCAAATTCTGCACCACCACCTGGTGGCGTTTGCCATAAAAAGGGAGTATAGTGCAGTGGGCGATCGTTGCAGGTGATACCACAGCGTCGCTGTCCAACTACCTTTACAGCGTGGATTGGAGCCTCAACTTTTTTCTTTATGACTTGTATTTTTCTAAATTGCAGCAGGCTGTTTTTTTTTTTTTCGCTTAACGCAGAGTAGTTATACATGGTTGTACTGGAAGGCTTCTAGGGGTGCTGATTTATTTGGATTGACTATTTTTTCTTACAAAAGGACCGAGATTGGCGATACGACGTGACCACGGGCTGAACGATCTGCATCAAGCATCAGTGAACTCCAGAGTAGCTTACTGTTATCTAAAATCGGGGAAGTCTTGCATTCTATTCTACTCGCAGAAGAGAGACTAGAAACAGAATGGTCGTGACTTCGAAATAATTTCCTGCTAAGCCGTTGATACGTCTTTAACAAGGTTTATACTGAACGCGGCTGTTTGGCTCCACGTCATCTTCAATATCAACAGCCACCAATCTGCCGCTGCGGGACAGGACTGTCCATAATGGATATCCAAACCAACGAAATGCACTGATACACGAGAAGGACTGCACCAAGAAAAATAACTTAAACAGAGAGGTGCTTGTGTATTCCCTTGTTATGTTTGTTTATTCCTTCTAGGTACCCGGAACGACACAGACGCTCCAAAAAGAAGACGTCTGTTTTGGCTTTCCTTCCTCTTCATGTTTATTTTCCTTTTCCCTGGATTACAATTTCACCTCAGTGTAGTTATTAGCGAGGTTGCTATCAGAGTACCAATCGCGTACCCTCCCTAATTTCCATCACGCATGGCTATCGACAGTCGTGAGCGTACTCATAACCTTGCATCAGAAGTTCATCGGCAAAAAGAACCGAGCCTATACCCTTCACAGCGCAACGAAGCAAGGAGACTGCGGGCTAATCAACAGAATCCGTCGCCCACACCGAGAATTCGCAAATCGGAGGAGACAAGACCGTTTCAGCGTTAAAGGGCAACGCCCCGGCACAATACGTATACACCAACACAGTATTTACAAAAAAAAAAAAAAAAAAAAAAAAAAAAGCCCGTGTTGGCCCACACTGCGTGTGGGCATTGCGCGTGCGCGGAAACTAGATTCACGCGAGGCGAAGCTTTTGCGCATGCGCAGTGCCGACGGAAGCTCCACCGCAGTGGCGTGACGTCAGACTTGAGTTGGTCTATAGCCCTTTGCAAAAAAATCGCCTTCTGCGCACTGTCATCTTTGCCTGCTGGGCTGGGGAACGCCTTCTGAGCATGCCCTGTTGCTCTGTTGTGCGGCATATCAGACGCTGCGCCTGTGTCTACAGCTCAGTGACTCAGCATTTTTTGCCCGGGTGATAAGCGAAACGCGTCGCAACCTATAAACCTCCTTCAGAACGTGCTATACTTCGTTTCAGCTTCGGTCCGAGTGCGGCCGATGTTATGAGCCGAAGAGCCAATCAGACACCGCAAAAAGTCATGGCGTGCTCTAGACTAGCCGGCGGAGGAGCACGCACAGAGAGACGGCGAATACCGGCTGGTCCTATCAACTGCAGAGAGCACGCCATGACGTTGTGCCTCTTTCGCTGTTTGATTGGCCCTTCTGCTCATAACATCGACCGCGCTCGGACCGAAGCTGAAACGAAGTATGCACCCCATTTCACCCCAAGTCACACCGCAGTCGGAGCTGCAATAGAGCGCGATAAGTGCGCCGTCACGGCGCTCGTCGTCTTTGCGTGTTTGCTATCCACCAATCATGCATGAAAGAAAAAAAAAAACAAAAAAGAACACGCAGGATTATGGGGCATTTAGTGTTCGTGATTGGTTCAGCCGGTGATAAAGAAAGCACACAAGGACGAACGAGCGCCGAGACGATGCGCTTTTGCCGCTACTTGGTCGGCTCCGTCGGATCGCAGCGTCAACTACAAACTCGCATTCCGCTTCGGTACGCCCCTTCAAAGTGTCGAGAGCCTGTACTTATGGCCGATACAAAGGTGCTCTGTAGTTCGTAGCGGATATGGTTTCCTTACCTCAGATGCTTCGGGAGGCTGAAATGGTTTCTGATGTCGCTCACCCTGTGCCCAAATCTAGGCACGTCCACCGTGAGCACGAGAGCGTTGTAACCGGCCTTCTCGGCGCGCCGCACAAGCTGCCTCGTGATTTGACGGTCCTTGAAGACGTACAGCTGAAGCCACAGGTTCGCTTTGGGCGCTGCTTGGCGCACTTCCTCCAGCGAAATAGTACTCAGGGTGCTGAGGATCATCACGGAACCAGCTTTTTGGGCCGCTGGTAAGGTTTGGGAAAACAAAAATAACAAACTTAATGAGGTCATACATTATAGTACCACCTTCCCGGCCTTTGAACATATAATCACATCATGTTCACGCAGTTAAGGACATAAAATATACGCCTCATGAATACGTTATGCCAGAGGACCGTAGATTGCGACTAAATAATGTTTATACGTGTAGTGATTTGAAAAGGCCAGGAGTGTAACAGTTGCGTGCCAATTTGAATAACTGACGAAGCAAAACGAGTCATGCTCTAATAATACGGAGTACGCGTTCATTTTACACTGATAAATTATTTATATGCTTTCTTTTTCTATGCTTAATTTCACAAGTTGTTTGTAATGCTGCCAAGGGATCTAAAGTCTCTACAGGGTGTTTTTTGTTTGCACAAGAACTCGCAGGCACGATAGCACTTCCGAAAGCACTCGCTCTTGTGCGTGCCTCACAGCGCTAAACTGAGCTCTCGACATGGAGTATGGAAATATGCTCGACGCTAGTTTTCATGTAGTCAACACTAAGTAAACCCCAAGAGGTGTCTACCCCCGCACGACCATCCCTCAGGTTTGCGGAACGCTGATTGGTTTCGCAACACGCTTGTTAAAAATAACACAGCCCAGTCTAAACTCGAGTCTCGGCTTAAACGGGTAGCAGGGTCAGTTGTGAAAGAGCGCACTACGCCATTTGAGCCACTTGCTCGAAAGCAAATCGGCACACTCAAAAAAAAGAAAAAAAAGGAGGAAAAAGGTAACAACAGCGCGTTTTCTTCCATGCTACTGACGCGCCCCCAAGCGGACTTCAGAAGAAGGGCGGAACAAGACGTTTTCCTCCTCCAGGCAGACGGGAGGAAACTTCCAATGGGCTACTATTAACTAATGACAGTAGACTCATAATTCTGTTATGTATGTGGAGCAAACCGTAATTACATGGCATAAATCATTTACGAGCTTCGTTCTTAAGTATTAGAACCTCCATTGTAATCATTCTTCGTGTCGAGGCCATTATATCGTATTTTACCGTCGTTGCCGACGTCTTGCAGACGCGAGAATAAAGGTTCCAACGAAAACGTCTAAGTTTTCTTTCTTCTTTTTCTTGTAGCGGACTTTACTTGACGGTTTTCATTTTTAGCTGTTGGTGATAAATAGCCAGCATTTTTTCACACATAAACGATTCAGAAGACGATGGTCTATCTCGGTTACTGCAACAAGCTGGAGATAAACATAATGCAATCACGACCAAACCGAGATCATCGTTGCGGCTCCTCCTTGCGAGGACATCAAAGGGGTGAAAACGGAAAGGAAAAGGGAGAATCAAGAGCGTCCCCAGTACGTAGTGACCACTGGTCTCTGTAACAATTTGCTGGATCGCGGATCCCCGCTTAGTCGCTGCAGCGCCAGCGCGGCCACTGTTAAGTTCCGAATCGGCCATTTTAGGGAAGTGTAAAACTGCCGGGTGAAGTGTTGCAGACGCTGGGTGGCCGCGTGCTGAAAGACATGTTTTCTGCTCGTTCGCCGTCATTCGACAAAGGCGTTTCGGAAAACCGCGTGTAAACGGTTATAGCTGCCTTTGAGAAGCCGTGGAAATTTTTGCGAAGGTCCCAAACCACAGGATAAAGGCACAACTCAACGAACGAAAGGTTCGCGGTCAGGCGGCGCGATCAAAGGACGTGCCTTGGCACGACATTCTGTGACTCTAGGCACTACGAAGGGCTGCGTCTCTTTGCCTTCGCACGCTTGGATACCAATCAATATTCGACGAACCCTTCGTAAAACAGTTCGCGGGTTAAACGTTCGTGAATGTGAATGTGCCTCTGAAGTGGGGTTTTACTTTACTTTCACTACTGTATTTTTTTAACTTGCGGGACTCGTGGGCCAAAAGCGAGTTTGATTATGTGCTGTTTGAAAACCTACCTCCCGTCCAGCGCTGATCCAATGCATTGCTCTGTTTGTGTTGCCATGGGACGTGAGTAACTAAGATTTATTCCAGTAGATTAAAAAATATATATATATATCAGTCGTTAATCGCGCATAATAGCAACCACTGATCAGTGATGGAAACTTGCCAGAACAGCTGAACGATCGAAAATTCTGCAACTCATATCAATGCAGCAAAGTCATCTACCCGCGACTCAGCGTCAATTTTTTCTCGGAGGTTTAACACATCCACGCGGCGTCGATTCTTGATCGGTATTCAAACATGCGAAGGCGCATAGACGCAGCACTTCGGCGTGCCAATGCATGTGCTTGGATCACGTCGCCCGACCGCGTGACTTCCGATACACGACTTCTGCCATTTTCCTTCGGTGCTGCGCTTTCGTAAAAAAATACACAGGTTCTCAACAGCAGCTACAACCGTTTACACAAAAATGGAAGCCATTTACAATTCTCTGTAATGCCGAATTAGAGCGCAGTTCTTGAGGACGAGGAGGGGAGGGTATGCCCCTCCTCCCTCTCCCCTCCTCCTCATCTGCTCCCTCCCCATTTAGCGGGAAAATTTTTCTGCTAAATTTAACGAGGAATATTTGCAGCTAAAAATGTTTTCTGCTTTAGTGGGAAAATTCTTCCGCTAAATTTAGCGGGGAATTTTTTCGGCTACATTTAGGGGGGAAACTTTTCCACTAAACATTGCGCGAAACGTTTCGCGCCAAAGTTAGCGGAAAAACAAGAATGTGTGACAATCACGCATCTTTCGTAAACACCTTCCATCGGTGTGGAGAGATCAAAACGATGTTTTACCGCATACCAGAACTGACGACATTCAAGATGGCTGCGCCTTTGTGGATAACATGTATAAGTGATGCTTTATAGCTTTATCATTTACAGTGCCCTTTGCGCGAGGACTATCGTGCACCTGCTTCAAACAACCTTCCATCCCGACTCACCTCTGGCCATGGCTTTCTCGCCCTGGGGGTGAGCGAGCTTCTGCATCGCGGACGGGGCGATGCCGACCGGAACTTGGAGCAGCTGGTCACGCAGCACAATCACGCTCTGGTCTCGGTGACTGACACCGCAAAGCATCCTCGGCCGGAGGCGTAGCCTGCATACGACCCCGCTTTTGTCACCTGGGTATCAAATACTTTCCTAGGTAGAATACATTTCACTCGGCTCATCTACATTAGACAGCGCGTCTAGAGCGCTGTCTAATGCCTTGTCTAGTTCCAACTCATGCCTTGCCTTGTTTCAACTCGGCAAGTTCTGTCCGCCTCAAGACCATTAGATTTTCTTGAATCAAGATACACTCCCCTAGTAAAGTATTTGTGGATGCGACTACGCCAAGGGGCACTCCCAGCGTCTCGTCCACGTCGCCTTGTCTCTAGGTACTAGCATCGACGGGTTTCACCTATCAACAAACACGACGACTTCCCTTTCCACCACATCAAGATCAATCCCGACCGGGATTTGATAGACGAGTTTCACCGTCTCAAGCAACATCGACTTTACACTGTTCGCACGTGGGCACAGGCGTTTCTCAACTGCTTCAGTCACGACGACGGCGATCTCTCAATGACCATGCTGAACGTTCAGTGTCTACGAGCTCACGACCAGGACGTCGTAATTGACTTTTTAATGACACTAACAAACATTCTGGGCTTCTCTAAAGCATGTGATGACCAATCGGAACCATTGCGTGGATACCATTGCGAGCCTTACCGCCGAATTCAGAAACCTCACTCAAACTACACTCAAACTCAAGGGCCCCTCCACTTCCTCGAGGAAGGCGCAAGGGCCGGCGCTGGCCAATCGCGACGGCGGATGCGTCCTCGCGATTGGCCAGCGCCGGCCCTCGCACCTTCCTCGAGGAAGTGGAGGGGCCCTTCAGTTTGAGTGTAGTTGGAGTGAGGTTTCTGAATTCGGCGGTTACAGTATGCCTCGTCCACACTTGCGAACTGGCGGCCGGATCCGCGAGAATTCTGACGCCCGGCGGCGAAAGTAGGCAGAAATTCTGGCGGAAAGCGAGATCGCTCTGGGACCAATTTTAAACGCCGGAAAAAAAAATAGTCAGAGTACAGGCGAGCTGGTGTAAGTTGAACATGATTGTAAAGAGGAGGCAACGTCTCAATGAGACGTTGCCTCCTCTTTTACTACCTTATGTTGTGTTTTCTTTTCTGCCCCAGTCTCAGGTTTACAATCATGCCGGAAAACATTTTTTTCTCGCCGCCAGCCAACCAGAACACACGGGAGAAGTGGCGCTTGCTGACGTCAGATCCTGTCCGAGCAGACGGTATTGCAAATGGCGTGCACTATGTCTGTGCCATCTGTGCCTGCGGTTGCCTCTGTCCCAGTGCCAGCTGAGTATTAATAGAAACCGTAAAAAAACACGCGGTACTCTATGGCAAGACTCATTCAAGGTACAAGGACAATGACTACAAGGACGAGTTCTGGACGCCAATTTGAACTGAATTGGGCACAAGCAGTGCGTACTAGGGTGCACACTGCACATACATTGTCTATTTACTTCATTCTCGAGTTGCAAAAAGAATGTCACGGATTCACTTGGCACTGCCGCTGTTACCTATTTTACACCGTAGCTGTAAAGTGTCCGCGCTACAAGGAAAAAAAAATGCGAGAGCATATTTGGGTAGCGCGGAGACTCTCTTGCACGCTGTGTTTCCAGTACCATGAATACCTTCCCCTTCCCCGTGCGCATATTTCGTAATCGTCGTCGAGCAATCAACAGGGATGACGTACTCGAATGAAGAAATAATGTTTGTTAAACCTGACGTTGCAGCTTGAACATCAGTTCTCTAACCCTGTTGCGGCCGTAGCTACGAGATGTAACGTTGCGCCCAGTAGGTCCGAGGTGATTCTCAGCACAATATGTAGTACCTTTACTGAAATTAACGCGCCCTACGCCTTAACGTATTGTATTTCTCGCTCAACGTTTCTGAAATATCAACAATAAATCATAATTATAATAGTATCAGCTGTTAAATATCAAAAAGCGATGCCTACCACGCCGCTTTCACGTTGAATGCGTTGCTGCTAATCATCCGACCGTAGCGAATTGTGTACATCCTTTTTTCAAAGGAAACCATATGTCTAGACATATTAAAAACAAAAATCTGAATCGCACTTATAACAAGATATGAAATTAGGCAAAAAGAAAAATGCATGAAGAGTGGTGCGGGCACCGCTGACGTTCCTACAGTCAAATGGAAACATTTTAAGGCCATGATGGGGATAGTGGAGCCTGTCTACGGGGAGCCAATGTAAATCAAACTCCTCCTCACATCCGAATCTAGAGTTCCAAAATATGTGCAAGTTCCGCTGATCATTGATTGGGAGCTTAGCTGTAGAATACAAGTGCTGAATAAAGTGATCCCGCAAGCACTATTGTTTTACTGACCTTATTGCATGAATATGTTCTTTTTTCGACAGGCTTAACACAAATATTGATTGCGTCTGTAGAGAGTGAGTACCGAGGCATTTCTACAACTTAATCGGTAAAGTGTATCAACGAGATGTGACTGGTATGTATCATGTTAAAATCATGGTATGCGCATGACGTGACCCAAGTATGAGCAAATAATTGAAAGCAAATCTGATTATATTACGTTTGATGTTGTAGAAACCAGCACATTCCCATACGTTCTGTTACAAGTATATATATATATAATTTACTTCTTGGACGGCGTTCCGAGCGGGGACCGCTCTTTATCAGGTCCTATATATATATATATATATATATATATATATATATATATATTAGGACCTGATGAATATATTATATATATATATATATATATATATATATATATATATATAGATTAGGACCTGATGAATATATATATATAGTTTTTATGGTTTTTTTAAACAAATTTGTAAGAATAAAAAAGAACCACATATATAAATATATATGGTGTTTTTTATTCTTACAGATTTGTTAAAAAAAAAAAAAAACTACGCTTATGCGGTTTGTGTGAGTGATTTATACGCCAGGGGGACATTATGGTGGGTGGCTAATATTTGCGATGAGTCGGCTAATTAATTAAAATTCGTTAACTTTTTAATTAGTGAAAATAGTCATATGGTTCCAATTAGAAACTTGTTGAGCATTGCCAAAAACCCCTAAATCAGAAATTTTTTAAAAAGACTTTGAGCGCGTGAAAAGCAGAACAGTGCGCTGAAGTTAATTAACCTTTTAATTAGTGAAAATAGTCATATGGTTCCAATTAGAAACTTGTTGAGCATTGCCAAAAACCCTTAAATCAGTAATTTCTAAAAAGACTTTGAGCGCGTGAAAAGCACAACAGTGCGCTGAAGTTACCACTCGTGGAGCAGGTACAAGGCTGGGGCTAGATAAGAGACGGAAAAATTGCGCGGACACCTTAACGCAACTTCTAGCCTTGCACCTGCTCCACAGGTGGTAACTACTACGCTTCTCGCGCACTCAAAGTCTTTCTGAAAATGACTGATTTAGTGGTTTTCGATGACGCCCAGCAAGTTTCTAATTGAAAACATATGCCTATTTTTACTAATTAAAAGTTAAATAACGAATTTCAATTAATTAGCCAACTGATCGCAAAGATTAGCCACCCCCATAATGTCCCCCCGGGCGTATAACTCACTTGCACAAACCGCATAAGTGTTGCTTTCATGTTTTTTTTAACTAATCTGTAAGAATAAAAAAACACCCTATATATATATATATATATATATATATATATATATATATATATATATATATATATATATATATATATATATATATGGATATTTCAATGTATCATACCGTGGTGGAATTTACAGAACACGTGAAAAGTAGCTGAGTGATGTAAGGTATACTGTTTTAATACGTAACACAAGGTACACAACACTGTGCTGCCAGCATCATTGTTTTGCCTTCGCATGAGCCGGGCTAGGCCGAGTTCCCTGTGCGGGCCGTGGATCACGAAAGGCCACATGGCACGTCCAGCAGCTCCTTGGAATCACGTGGCCCTGCAACACTAGACAGCAGGTAAGGGCATTAATGTTTCCTGTTCTCCAAAATAATTGCTTTACGAAGATGGCAAAAGAAATTGCCGCAGATTACCGTTAAAATGCGAAAGCATTTTGCACTTTTTTGTACAAGTAGGGAGAACGAAGAACAGTGAAATTGGGAGGTGAGTGGGGGCGCGCGTCTGGGGGTGAGTTTGAAGTGGGGGAGGGGGGTGAATGGTCTCTAGAGTTTGGGGGTGGGTAAGGGGTACTGGATCATGTTATAACGCAACCTACAAAAAAGTGGAGAGTGTTCGCACATTTATTAAGTAAATTTCAGGAAAGCACCACATAATTTTAAACTTTAACTTTTATAGGAAACTGGAGAGCGCAGAACAAGTTGATACAAGCTGTGATAATTAACTCAAGTTATTTTATGATATGGATACTCACTTTGTTGTGCAGGTAGCATATGAGGTGTGTTAATAAATAATTAGGCGGGTGGTGAAAGCATAATTTACCATTACAATCTTACAACTAACTGTTGTCCGCTTCATGATTCCACCCTCCCCCATCCATACGCTGTTGAATACAAATTGTTGGAAACAGTACCGCAGAGTTATCATGTGTCAGCCCCTGCCGCAGCACCACCATTTTCCTGTTTACCACGTCCAGTCTAAAAAGTAGGTTGCTTTGTGTTCTGATTTTCCCTTACAAAACATCTAAAAGTGAGATGGGGCTACATCTTGCGAATAAGGTGGGTGGTCCACTCCTCTTATCAATTAAAATTTGCTTTACGACGAGATCATTTTCAGGTGGAGCATTTGCAGAGGGTCAAGGAACGTCCCTCGACATTGCTCTGCCTGCAACGCAGTTTCTAGTCGCAAAGTGGGTTCCAGTGCTGAACCACTTACCTTATTTTCCAGGTATAACCCCATGTGACTTTTACATGCTTTATATGGCAAAATCAGCGCTAAAAGAAACCAATTTTCAGTCTACAAGGAACAAGTGAGAAAATGATGACACTGGTGCAGGAGTTGACAAATGATGACCATGCGGTACTGTTTCCAATAATGGAAAACTTGTATGTAGCATGGTATAGATAGGGAAGGGGCGAATGTTAGAAGGGACATTTCAGTTGTAAGACTAATTAATAATAAACGGCACTTCCTTCAAGATTGGTTACTTGATTGCCACAGCTCGTGAATTTCCTATGCCCTCTGTTCGTAGTGTGGATTAAACTTTACTAGTGTGCATTGCTGGCTGCCCCTGATCAGGATGCCCAGACCAAGAAAGGCAGCAAGACTGTCGAAGAACAAAGAAAGGTAAGGTATAAATAATTGCACTCTGAATACTTATAATAAAAAAAAAAACTCCTTTTTCAGTCCTTTAGAAGGTGCTGTGGCCCCTGCTACGGTAGCCGTAGTTTGTTTAGAGCAGCTCAAGGCTGTGAGAGAACAGAAACTACAGGCGCCAGACGCTGTATATTACTTCAATATGATGCTCGCAGACCAGCTTCGCGAATTAAGCCTGGAGTGCCAACTTGAAGCAATGGACAATATTCAAAATTTAATTTATCCAAAGATCATACAGGCCATGGAACAGCGTAAATAAGATCATTAGTCTATTCCCTTTATTTTTACAACCCGCTTTTCATTTCATACCTTAAAAGGTACCTCCACTTCGTATTTTGTTACTGCTCAAACATTCCCTTCATCTTTAATATCATCTAGAAATTGTGCAATTCAAATATTACAAAGCAATTCCATGTAAATGCTTCCTAAACTGACGAACGAAGATTGATTGCAAAATGAGTGATGTGCCATGTAGTTCTTACAATGCGAGTCGGGTCTGCAGCAGCCAAAGTTTTGGGTTTCGGTAACTTCTAAAGCAAGACGGCACGAAAATTGTTACTTTTTCGCAGAATGTATGAAGCGAGGCTAAGTGATACTACATATCGATGCGAGATGACTTTTCATCATCTCACATCGATGGACATCGACTTTTCTGGAGTTGCCCTTTAATGTCCAATATAAGTTTTATACCTTGATAGAGTGACTTGAAACTAGTCATAGATCTGTATGGAGACAGATATTCTCTTGCTACACTAATAACATTTTTCGTATATCGAGTTGCACATTTGAATTTGAAATAAAGACAACTTGCTTTTTATGACTTGCTGCCTTTTATCATGCTCTTCACCAGGGCACCTTGGCGTCGGTGATGAAGTACTTGCACAGCTTGTCCCTTACAGCGTAGGCAAGGCTGGGCAAAAAATATATATGTTATATAGATACACACAGGATGTTGTATTATTTTTTAATGACCGCCATAAATGTGACTACTGTCAGAAAAAGAAAGATAGCAAATTTGTCTTGATGGGAGAACAAGAAACGTTCGTAATTACTGAACGAATCTGGTTCTGCCTTTTCTATGCATGTCTAAGTAAATGAGTCTAAATCAGTATGCTTGTCTGTTTCATTCAAGAATTGTGAGAGCAATATGAAAAGAAAAAAAAATTGGAAATCAGTACCTGGCTGACCGGAAGCCTCTGCCTGGCAGAGCAGACAGTGTACTGCTGCCGTTGTCCTCAGCCTTCCAGCTTCCCTCCGTGAGAAAAGTCTGCAGTGCCAGGCGGGGAGTATGCAGCATGTGACGCCACGGACTCCTGAAGGAGAAAGTTCTGCAGGGCCACGCACGCCGACACAATTCATGTAACATTCTCATTCGTAGCCTTCAAAGGCCAATGAGGAATGCGCCACATTTGTGCCATGATGCCGAATGTATTTTCAACTACACTGCGGGCTTTACTTAGCCAATAGTTGAAGATTCGGCGCTGGTGAGCTTGCTCAAACTGACCTTCGTTGGCATCATCAGCACCGTCACTGTCGGACTGCGAAACAGCCTCGTCGTCGACTGTGGTGTTAGAAAGAAGTGGCTCTAGGCCTGCAGTACAAACAATACAAAGAGAGAGTGAACAAATATGATGATGCGTTCGGCCTTGAGGCAGGAGGGTGGGTCAGACAGTTCGACCGACCCAAATCCAGAAGGAAATGTTGATCGGAACGTACAGGGTAAACGTTTGAATTTCGTGTATAATAACTGCTTAGTGTTTTGGAAATGGCTTTATCCCCCACCTATGAAAGGTAGACATAAATTAAGCAAGAACCATTAACCGTGCCACATTCGGAGAACAATGATCTAAAGTAGCACCAACTTTCGCTTCAACACCCTACTTCGCATCAATTATTAAGTACAACACCACATTGTAAAGTGGACTCTACCTACATAAACAAATTATTACTTAAACATTGTTATACGCACATACGTTTCTGCTTTGAAAGCTGATAAAATGAAGTGCGACAACTTACTTTTCGTATGGTAAGGCCGCATAAGATAGGTCCTGAGCGGAAATGCCTCATCTCCAGCAAAAAAGAAAAGCATGGAGCCAACGGACCTCAGAGCAGCGTCTGCAGGAATTCCTGACAGGTTTTCCTCAATTTTCCTTTGCAGATCACTGCGGCGGAATACACCGCCATCTGCTTCACTGCCGTTATGGCCCACTTAAACGTACAGAAACCTAACGTGAAAAGAGAACGCAGAATTATAAGCACTTCTAGAGATCACCACACTGGCGAAAGGCATAAACACACTTCGTGGAAACTTTAGACAGCACTGAAATGACTGCTGGTATTGCACTCCCTCCCTATGGTCTGCACATTGTAATGGCAATGTAGGACTGCTGTTTTACTAAATGTGTTTGAATAGCCTACACTCGACGAAAATTCTGTAAGTGTCAAGGTCAACTGGTGGATGATTACTGCGTTTCAAATACCCTACACTGCGGTAAAAGGAGAGTCAAAGTAACACTAGATAGCAAAAAGTCTTGAGACGTCACTTTTCCTCTATGCTGTTTCATTGACTAAGATTCTCCCCCTCTTTCACATCAGTCTCGGGTATTGACCCATAGTCTAGACTCATTACGAGCGCGTTGGCTGTTAGAATACCCTAGGAATGCAAAGAAGTTTAGCTTGAAGGTACGCTATACTTCGTTTCAGCTTCGGTCCAGACGCAGCCAAAGCTACAAGCGCGAGCTCCGGGCTTTCAACATCCCTGCCAAGCACGCGCGCTCGTGCAGTGCAAGCACTGTTCTGGGCCACATGCTCGCGCTTCTAGCATCGGCTGCGTCTGGACCGAAGCTGAAACGAAGTATAGACAACAAACTTGTGGTTGCCTGCCGTTGTCTCTCCATGTTAAACGCCTTCACATCCTCGACATTTTAAGTCTTTGTGAAGAGGTACAACTCTATAATATCTGCATGGTTATTTCAGAGTACTGCCGTGCAGAAATGGAATAAGCACACTATGGATTGAGCTTGTGCCACATTGTGACTGCCTTGTGTGGCTGCCAATGACTGTTTATATTATTTGTTGCTGCCATTGTGCACCACCAGCATACGGATTACTGGAACAGCCACTAGGAAAAGGTAGGAGGTGATAATCAGCCGATTTAAACAATATTTAATCACAAACATTTTAATCATTCCGTTTTGGTGCCTTACTCCACTGCTAAATATTCTAATGCAGGTGCATTTAATTAAAACGTCTAAGAAACAGCTGAAAGTGTTTTGCCAACTGAATATTGTGCAAAGATAAGTGAGGAAACTACCTGTAGTGGGGGGCATCACTGACTGCCGAAAGCGACTTGCTGAAAGAATTTTTGTAATTCCTGTTCAGGCTTCGGGATCTGGTGGGGCACCCAATATTAACATGTTTCCATCTATCGCCCCCACGCAGTGCGGCATGTTCCAGTGCTCCTCAAAATCGCGTACTACCTGCAAGCGACAGCCAATGCACAGAAAGGTTAATATGCTTAATCACGTGGCCCGAAATCTGCGTAAGCAGAGAACACTGCCATGAAAGTGCTGGTGTTAGGAGTGTAGCCTCATGCAAATGGTGCTTTTGCCATCATCCTACATATTGTGAAAATATGGCTCACATTCTATCGAAGGCCTTGCACAAGAACAAGGTACCTTTCCCACACGCTATAGCTGTCGTTTCCAAACGTTCTAAATGTCATCTAGGGATCATGTAGATATGTGGCATTACATTATAAGTTGAAGCAGGAAATATATTTGCACTTTTTAAACTTTTTACTATATTCACTTTTCATTGCACAACCTCAAATTAAATTAACCGTCCTCTGCTATGCGTCAGTTTGCACAACCTCCAAATAAATTAGTTGTCCCGTGCTATGTGTCAGTTTGCTTGGGTGTAGCAGTTGTTTTAGACTGTTTTTCTAATCCTGTACAGTTTCAAGTCGTTCCTTCCAATGTTGGTGGGAAGGAAACTTGTCAAATGATAATTGGCTCTTTTGTCTTCCCATTACTCCGCAGGAAGGCACCAATAAACTTGAAATATAATTATGAACACGCAATCACAACTAGGCTGGCTGGCTTTTATATAGCATGCAATTGCTTACCCTCAACCATTCGCCTTCAGTCGATGGACAAACAACGTAGATGGGGCCAAGAATTGCAAGTCACGCACAGGTTGCATGCCAACCGCACTGTTATCTTTCCTACCCAATTACATGAGCCACGTGCCTAGTATCTGTACTGGCCGCGTCAGCCTATATTACTAACCGCTCACTAAATCAACTTTGTTGTTGACTTGCTACGGCCCGACTGATACATGGTGTCAGAAGTGGGATCCCGTCCACATCGTTAGTAGCTCGAAGCAAGAGCGGAATGCAGTAGTTTTAAAACGAGGTAGTTAATCGAGCCACCGGCTTCTATCTAGGAATATCGCCAAGAACTGGGAGCGATTTCGACAAAATTTCGAGCTATTCCTGAGGGCAACAGCGTCAGCAAAATAACCTAGGTCGGAAGCCGTCAAGACTGCACTGCTGCTGAGTGTTGCTGGGAACGATGCATTGGAAATCGTCGACTTTCTTTTCACCGAGGGTTTCAGTACAGGACGATTATGCAACGGTTGTAAAGAAGTTCGAGAAATACTGTCACGAACAGCAAGCAGAACGAGGTCTATGAAAGGTACATATTCCAGACAAGAAGGCAAGTGGAGGCAGAGCCTTTCGAACATTTGGTGCGTCACGTGCGGCAACAAGCACGCTGCTGCAATTTTGCGCAGTCAACCGATTCGATGATCCGGGATCAGATTGTGTTCGGAACAAATAATCCGAAGTTGCGTGAGAAGATGCTCAATGGAAACAACTGAACGCTGCTCAAGGCCGAACAGATCTGCAAAGCAGCGAAGTATCGGCTCTGCAGAGCGAGGTGTGGGCACAAAGGGAAACGCAAGTGGCACTCGTGAAAAAGAGGCAGCCGTACAGGCGTGGCAACTGCAACCGCCAGCATGAGTGTGGGAGATGTCCGGCTTTTCGGAAGTCGTGTTTCAGGTGCAAAAGCATAAATCACTTTGCGGCGTGCTGCAAGAAAGACCACCACGTTGGAGAAATTCTTGATCACCACGTCGACTTTGACATTTTGGACGCGAAGATGTGCAGCGTGAGCAGCAAGGCAGATTGAATCATCAACGCAAAGGTGGCCGAACAGACTGTATTCTTGAAGGTGGAGACAGGCTCGCAGGCTAACTTGCTGCCCTACTCGGTCTACCGTAGGTGCAGAAACAAGGCAAGCTTGAAGCCAAGCAGCTCTGTCCTTCGAGCATACAGCGGAGACATCATCAAGCACATCGGAATAGTGACCCGGCGAGTATATACGAACAGTCAATCGGGCGACATCGACTTCTTCATTGTCAAGAAAGGCAACCAGGCAATACTGGGACTACTAGCAAGCGAGGCGCTCGGACTTGTGTCGCGCTCAGTGTATTTCGTGAACACCAGGGGCACCGACGGTATTGTGAGGAAGTTTTTTGTTGTTGTTTAAAGGCACGGGATGCGTGACACGCCAATACCAGATGCTCCTGCGAGAGAACGTGACATTAGTGGTTCAGCAGGCATGACGGGTGGCCCTGGCACTCCGAGAGCCCCTTTGAGAGGGGCTGGAACGCACGGAACGTGGAGGCATCATCCAAAAGGTCAACGAGCCAATGGACTGGGGAGTCCCCTCGTCGTTGTACACAAAAAGGGACTGGAAAATACGTGTTTGCATGGACCCCAGACACATTAACGACTGTCTGAAGCGCGAACACTACCAGATGCCTAAGCGCGAGGACATTGAGGCCGAACTTGCAGGTGCCAAATATTTTTCCCGCCTCCACGCCATCTCTGGGTGCCACCAAATTCTTTTAGATGGGGCTACTTTGTTTATTTTGCACGTTCGGCACGCCTTTGGGCCTTTACCGTTTTTTGAGGTTTTTCTTCGGGATTGCATCAGCGCCTGAGGTTTTTCTTCGGGATTGCATCAGCGCCTGAGGTTTTTCAAAGGACAATAAGCGAGATTTTTGGCTTGGCCCCCGGAGTATGCGTATACGTTGACGGTATTTTGACGCTATTTTGATCTGTGGAGGAACGCAAGATGAACACGGTGCGCGCCTCCGAAACCCATTGCGGTTGACCAGGCAGGCGGACTTGACCTTCAACGTCGACAAGTGCAAGTTTGGACTAACGAAGATCGACTACTTGTGCGGCGTCATCAGCCAAGAAGGGATAGGGCCAAACTCCGCACTAGTCACGTCACTAGGTGAAACTTCATGCCCCAGGGCAAGGGGGCCGTGCATAGAATGCTTGGAGTAGCCAACTACTTCGGGAAATACTTGCCGAATTTAGCGGCAAAACCAGGATTTTTGCGTGGTCTCATTCACAAAGACACAGTCTTTGATTGGGCGGACAACCACCCCAAAGAAGGGAAGGAAATTTGCGTAATGCTTACTAACGCACCTTTGCTGGCTATCTTTGACTCAGCCCGAGAAAGGAAAATTTCTTCCGGTGCATGAAGAAATGGGTTGGGAGCCGTACTCCTACAGCGTCACGGCGACAGCCAGAGGCCTGTGGCATAGGCATCACCGGTCATGACGGGCTCAGAAGAAAGATATTCGCAGATTGAAAAAGAAGCGATGGGTATCACTTTTGGCTGCGAGAAATTCCACTACTTTGTGTATGGGCGTACAATACTAATCAGAACAGGTCGTCGCCAGTCAAGACTGAGGACACCGCCAATTCCACCGAAGATGTTGAAGTTTACGCTCTGAGCGTGGTCTCAGACTTTATAAGCGAAAATACCCTGAATCGCCAGGCTGAAGCGACCGCGAACGACCTGACCTTACAGTGAGTTATACGCTACAT
Source organism: Ixodes scapularis (assembly GCF_016920785.2). Classification (NCBI taxonomy): domain Eukaryota; kingdom Metazoa; phylum Arthropoda; class Arachnida; order Ixodida; family Ixodidae; genus Ixodes; species Ixodes scapularis. Next base: position 63,581,024 of record NW_024609857.1, on the reverse strand, counting down.
AAACGGCAGTGGTGATGTAGAAGGCCAACTGAAACCACTAGTTTCCGAGTTATCACTTGTCCAAGCAAGTGTATTGAAGGGGAGCAGAGTGGTGATCCCGAAATCTATGAGGCAGGAAATACTGCAACGACTTAATGAAGGACATTTGGACCTGAACAAGTGTAAAGCAAAAGCCAGACGCTTGGTGTTCTGGCCTGGGCTTAACTCGGATATTGAAACTTTGCTGCAACGCAGCACCGTGCACCGAAAGTACGCGGACAAACAACCAAGCGAGCCTCTTATAAAAAGACCAACTCCAAATTACTCATGGTATACAGAGTTGGGATTGACCCCTTTCAACATAGGAGAAGCTCGTACCCGTGTGTGTTGGACGCACTTTCTAACTTTCCGGAAGTGGAAAAACTAAGGGAAGCTCGTACCCGTGTGTGTTGGATGCACTTTCTAACTTTCCGGAAGTGGAAAAACTAGGGCACACCACAGCACCTGCTCTCATTTCAAACTTGAGCGCATATAATTCTCAAGATGCGGAATACCGATGGAAGTTTGCAGCGACAACGGTCCGCAGTTTTGATCTCATGATTTTACCGTTCTTTCCTCCAGGCTTGACTTCATACACTGACGTCCAGCTCAGAGTTTCCCCGATCAAATGGACTCGCCGTAAAAGGGGTACAGATTGTCAAGCGCATCATAAAGAAGACTGAAGAGGCCCGGGAGGACTTCTGGCTTGGGCTGCTTAGCTACCGATCCACCCCTCTAGAAGATGGTCAATCGCCGGGAGAGCTGCTTCAGGGCAGCAGATTACGCAGCCGACTTCCTGACTTCAACCAACAATCACGCAGTTTTCTTTCTAAGCACGAGCAGCTTGCTCTCGAGGGGAGGGGGGGAAGGGGGGGGGGGGGGGGGGCTGCTCGAACTTGAAAAACGGAAGGTCGCGAGCAGAGCCTTTTATACTGGGAGAGTTCGGCGGTCTATTGATCCAGCCGCCAGTCTGGCAGCACTGATCGAACCGTCTGGCAACTGTGCGCATCGCATTCCGGGTCTCGTCGTCCGCCATGATGTGCCTTGTCGTCTCGAGCCGGCAGCCGTCTGACTAGTGTGGAGCGAGAGACGACGATGAAAATGATCGTTCTACGCCCCGCGAAACGTTAGAAGAAAACGTAATGGGGTGCTGTAGTGCCGCTGGGTGCTCGAACAGCCCGAAAAAAGGGTTCAGGATGTACCGATTCCCGCAAGGAAAAGAAAACCGTGCAAGGCACAAGATCCGGGAGGCCAAAACAAGGAGGGCTAAGTGGAAGCCGACTTTGAGTTCTCGATGGTGCGAGGTAATATTATAATTATTTATTTTGTGAGTTAAACGCGTTTCATTTTAAATAAAACTGTGCAGCGACTTGACGCGGCAGCTTCAGGTGAGAGCGTCCGTTGATCACGAAGCCGTTTCCTGCCGCGCAAGACCTGATACTTGCGAGCGGCCGAGCTTGCCAACTTTGAACTGTGTATACTGTATTTCAGTATAAATGCGAGCTTAGCCGATCGCTGCAAGCGCGTGCAAGTCGCGCTGAATGAGGCGTACACTATACAAGCGCACGCGCTCCGTCGGCACGTTCAAAGCATTCATCTCGCTCTCGTAGCTTTCTCTATGCTCGAGTTTTAAGAAGCGGCCTCGTAGCTCCGCTTCGCCGTCTCGCAAGCGCTTTTGTTTCGCTAGCGATACCTTTATTTTGCTGTTTGTTTTTGTTTTTAATACGCGTAGTAAATACTTACTTGTTCTGCCTTTTTTTTTTTAGGTGCACTTCTCAGACAGTGAATTCGAAAGCGGTTGTCGATCCCAAAAAGCTCAGGCACAATGCGATGCCGACGCTGCTTCTTCACAGCAAACCAAACAATGTAAAAAAACAAAACAAAACAAAAAAACCAAAAGACCGGCAGGTGAAGAAGCACGGCGGAAAATCACGATCGGTCCGCCGTATTCCGCACAACGGAGCACAAACCTTGTGATGTGGTAAACAGTCGGGGAGCGCTCCAGACAATCGAACTTAACCACTGAAAAATGCGCACAAGGCCGCTGAGCTGTGTCGGACGTCGGGCGTTTTTGAGCGATTCCCCATTTATAAATGAGTGCCGTTCGTAAATGGGCGGTTTGTTTGCTTATTTTTACATGAATAAAGCACCGAATCACAAAATGGTTGTCTTCCGACTTTCTCCTCACGGCAACAAAAGCGCGAATGGCAAAACCTACACGCGTACTCTCTAAAAAAAAAGGGAGCGTGCTTGCTCCCTCAAGGGAGCAAATGCGCTAACACAACCATTGGTCCCCTAGGGGAGCAACGGTGACGGGAGCAACCCTTGCTCCCCTACCGTTAGTCCCTCAGAATTGAACGCCCAGGAGTAACTTTTGCACCCTTGCATTTAGGCCCCTGGGACTAAATGTTGCGCCCTTACCTTATTTAGTACCAAATTGCGCGCTTACACACCCAGGTGGCGCTAGTCAAGGTCAAATTCAAATAACACCTTTTGGCGGGCTAGTTGGTTCATGATTTTAGAAATAAATGAACTGCGCAAAGGACGAGGACAGAGGTAGAAACGAGTGTGTCGTACTCGTTTCTACCTCTGTCCTCGTCCTTTGCGCAGTTCATTTATTTCTAAAATCAAATTCAAAGTTGGTAAAAAATATAGTATCGTTGGGGTAGATCTTTTTCGCGCTCATTACGTTCATATACGAACAACTCTCATTTCACATTTGCACACGTTACACACATTTTAACATAGACAAGGAATTAGAACGCAGATGACAGACACAACACACGCACAACACACACGCGACGACACGCTATTTCAATCGTCACCTACCCATGCGCGTTTTATACTGATTATATGAGAGGAGTCGTTTTGTCAGTGACCATCTCAATCGTAAACGACGTTACAAATATGGTGCTGCTTTCGCACCAATATTGTTCTCCAATATTGTAGCTAAACTTTCGAAGGAGTCTATCTCTTACTAAGCAGTAACGGTACACAAGTAATTATTTGTGACAGTCTATAAAACAGCGTCCCCATAGGCTCCCAGGAGCCATGTTCTTGCTTCCCCGCATAGCTTCCCCACTGTGCGCATGCGCACCTCCCAGGCAACCCCATCGTCTCTTGCGAAAAAAAATTGTAAAGAATACAAAAAGAAAAGAAACCAGAATTTATCTTTTTTTCTTTGGAAACGTTTTTACCACGTGCTAAGAGATAAAAACATTTTTATACGTTCCAGTTAAACCAAAAAGAAAATATAAACGCTTTCAAAGCACGTTTAAAAGTATACAAAGGGGAAGGACGCCAGGACAATGCTCAAAAGCGGCATGGCCAGTGCATCAACAATGGCTGCGCTTGAGTCAGCGGCGGCTTCAGCGACGTGCTGGTACGGAGGCTGCGATCGTTATAAGGTCAGCTTCAACTTTTAAACATGCCCCCTCTTGCAATTTTTGTTGCTACGATTGTCTGTGGATACCTCCCCCTGGGTTCCGAAACAGTAAGTGCGTCGCTAACGCTGGCCATCGGCGATGAAGCAGACGCCGCCATCTTGTCCGCGCGTCTTTTGCTCCCGCGCTCTTGCTCCCCTTCGGCTTTCGCTGCTTTTGGTACTGCGCTTTTGCATCCGGGGCTGCTTTTGCTCCCGCGCGCCTTTTGGTTAGTCCTGGTCGAGCGCAGTTAGTCCCCAGCATTTGCGCACGGTACCTAGCTCGAACCAGATGGTCTCTTCGGGGAGCAAATGGGAGTTTAGAGGACCAAATGCTGTCATTAGTCCTTTGAGGCCATCTTTTTTCTTAGAGTGTATGCATCGCATGTCAATGGGGACCCACTTGCCGGGAGGCACATCATGGCGGGAGCGGAACCCGCTGAATCCGCTAAACCTAGCGGGCCTTAAGCCCCTCCCTTCCGCCGAACTCTCCCAGTATAAAAGGCTCTGGTCGCGAGGGTGAGAGACAAAGCGTGGACTCAGTGATCTCGTGTTTTGTGTTCAGTGGCACCAAGATAATATCGGGTTGTGACCGAGGGCAACCGAGTTCTTAAACGCAACAGACATCTTCTTGCAAGAGTTGAGCCTTTTAGTAACCACACTGCTGAAGGTGATAACTCGGATAGCAAAGGTTCTTCCGAGGAAGCAGCTGCGACACCACACTCTTCTGCCACAAGACCACCGACGTCGCCTGCTGACAATCGTCTACCGCCACCGGCCCCAAGGCGATCCACACGGCAAACCCGGAAACCAGAGCGGCTGCAGTACGATCAGAACTTCGGACAAGTTCAGCGCATCAATACTTTGAAGTGTTAATCTCGATGTAAACAGAGGAAAATGTATCATGTAAGTAACGCCCATGTTGCATGTCAACCGCACTGTTATTTTTCCTACCCGATTACATGAGCCACGTACCTAGTATCTGTACCGGCCGCGTCGGCCTATATTACTGGCCGCTTACTGAATAAACTTTGTTGTTAACTTGCAACGGCCCCACTGATACAGAATATTCCATATTTCCTGACACACCTCAGACACGAACTGTCAGGCAGTTGAGTACCCCGACATGAAATTAAAAGAAGAGGATAGCACAGTTTCTCCTGCCGCCAAGAAATTGAAGAAATAGGCACGATGCAATATGCATACATACACGTAGCCCGAAAGATGGGAAAAAACATGGGCATTCAACAACGCACTTATAAAAATGCAGTGCATATACGGATCTCTATAGCTCGTTCAGTTACACCACTGTACCGTGCACATTACCTGACAGCCAGACCGAGCGGGTGGTCAGCCGGGATCACCTTGCGAAACCACGTATCTTGAATTGCAGTTCTGGGGTCCCGCAAGCTCCAAAGGCGTATCAAAAGTGCGTGGTGGCATCCTCAGGTAGCTGTTCAGAACAAGGCAGAACCACTCAGCATCACTTACTTATTTAACGACGCTTAAATACGAGCACTTGATTACACGGACTATGAAAGAATATGGTAAGACTCACTCTCCACAGGTAAAACTCCACGTCGCGGGACCGCAGAAGCAGTAGGAGCTTGTTTCTGTAGCCCAATATTTCACGCTTTCGGAAACACGGACCGTACCCACCACCGGCGACGGCGCGGTTTCTTTTTCTCGTGCTGGGCACCTCTTGTTGCAAAGCAAGAAGCGAGCAGGATAGAAGATTCAACACGCTCTCTTCCTCCTCGTCCAGGCTGTTTATGTTTCAGTGCGGGCACAGACAGCGAACGACGCGAAGACGAGCCACGAGCCAGCGCCACAGGTGAGTAAACACCCGCTGACAAGCTGACGACGATACGCGAGCGGGGTGGGAAGAGGTTTGGGAGCTCTCGTCTCTTCGGGAAACTGCGAGACGCTCGCGCCGCGCACTCACAGCAGGCGGCAACAAATGTGAACGTCCCCTGTTTTTTTTCAACGAGCGAATCCAGTCGGCGGCGAGTGCGTATTTTGCAGGTGTGAACGAGCATTAAGAGGGGAGTTCACCGTGCGGCGGGCGTCGCCATCTATGAGAGGGAACGCGCGACCAGAGCCCACACTCTAAAAGGAGGAAAAAGGGAGCAACGGCCCTTTTTTTCCTTCTACTGACGCTCTCCCAAGCGGACACGAAGAAGGGAGAAACTAGGCCTTTCTATCCTTCTCCAGGCAGACGGGTGTAAGGTTCCGCTTCTGATATCTGTCTCTATTTGCTGGATCGTGTTCGACCAGCTCCGCCTATGGACGGGAATGCGGCCACGGTCGGCCATCTTTTTGGTAGAGTTATGTCATCTCTAGCCATCATAGTAATATGGCGGACAGCGCTGTGGCGGCAGGCTGCCATAAAAATAGCCGTAGGTCTAGTACGCAGTACCGCGGGTGATATTTCGTGCTTGATTGAATTGTTCGGCGAAGCAGATTCTTGAAACCCCGCGTGAACGGTAGCCTAATCTTTGAGGACCAGGCGAAAGTTTTACGAAAGCGCAGCACCGGGGGAAAGCAGTGCAACTCGCATCGAAAGCAGACGCCGTACCGGGAATAGGCCCTTCGGCGGTTCGGCATTGTTGACAGGTGGTGGTTTGATTTCGTTGATGGTGAAGTCTTGTGCTCCCGAACGCTTGGATACGAATAAAGAGACGCCGTGAATGTGCTCGCGATCATTTAGGGAATTCTCACGAGTGAGTATATTCACCGGGTTCTCTCCAGAAACATGTGTGCCGATGTACCCGTGAGCGATTTATATATATATATATTTTTTTTTATTAATAAGATGTGTTTAAACGAAGTGAATTAATGTCTTTTCGCGATCATACTGGCCAAAGCCAGAGGCCCAGAGAGTCCTCTGCTCAACCGAGAGAGCGAAGACAAGACGTCGTCAGTGTCGTGCGGAATCAGCTTTGTGTCAGCTGGTGTCGTGTGCAACCATTTGGCCAATCGCAATTGCGCATTGTAAAACGCGGGAACTTTCGAGCAGTGTATCAGCTGGTTTCGTATGCAACCAGCTGTCATCGTACAGCCGTCATGTTGTGCAGCCCGTTGCTCAAATCGCCCCGATCGCGAAAAGACAAGAACTTGCCATCGGTAAGTATTCAGTGTTTTGTGGCTATCCTGGCGCGCAGGCATACGTTCTGTAAAAAATATTTATTATTTCCCAAGATTTCCACGAAGTCGCCCCGGGACCCTTCAGCTGTGGGTGGAAAACGTCGGCAGGTTGAACTGGGAGCCTTCCGAGTCGAGCGTGGTCTTCTCTGACCACTGTGAAGAAAAATACTTCCATAGGACGGGAAAAATAGTGCGCCTAAGGGAAGGTGCAATACCTACTATCTTCAACCTGCCTACAGAGCTCGTCAAGGTAATATAGTACCCCTGCTTCTAAAAATATAATCTTTATATCCCAAAACGTTAATGTCAAGTACTTACAGAAAACAAAATATTATAAACTTTATTATTAAAATTTAGTTAATCATTTTATTGTTATTCACAATTTGGGGGGGGGGGGGGGGTGTATGCCAAGGGGGAGCACTCCAAGGGTTCTTTCGATACCATCGCATGCGTATTGCACAGAGGCTTATAAGTTCCACTATGGTGGGATCTTGCAACCCAATACTTTACTAGGGGGAATACATTCCACTCTGCTCATTTGCATTAAACAGAACGCCTACAGCGCCGAATCCAGCCCTGACGGTATGGAGGTCCGCGTCCCTCCACGCGCAAGTGCACGTGGATGTTCGCAGCGGCCGCGGCGGTGTCGTCTCCGATTCCACCTAAAGCCCCTTCATGTTTCAAAAGTAGCGCAAGGTGCGTCGATGCACGAGGCACGTGGAACGTGCGACCCTTGCGAAGATCATGGCGCCCCAGCGCAGCAAAGTATTTAGAGCACCAATGAGCTAGAGTTAAGACGCCACGTTATTCTTAGAAATGGCGCGGGGCACGTGTCTCGCGCATTGCCACAACAATGAATTTGGTATGTAGAACATCAATATCATCGATAGCCGAGACTTCCCCGACGATAGATGGCTCTCGCCAAGCCCAGAAAACCTGTCCGCGCCGAGGCTATTGTATTTGAGAGGAGGGGAATGTATTCCCCCTAGTAAAGTATTTGTTGCAACCAAATGGTGGATCGACGTCATGTGAAACAAGCCTCTCCTATTCCTTTGCTCATGATGTCAAGCCCGTGAAATTCCAGGCATGCCAAAGCCACCTTCACAAACATGTAGCACGTGCTGCACGCATGGTGCACCAGTTAAATGCCATGTTGGCAATCGTCTATTAGCCCCGTGTGCGACCAAAAGCGTCGCTGTGGTCGGCCTTCCACGATTGGCCGAACGCTGACTATGACGTAGGAAAGGGGATTTATCATCGACGTAAATAAGAGGAATGAAAGAACTTTTATTTTGTCGGTGTTGGCAGTGTTGCTTTAAGAGCTCAGTGATTTCAAGCTTCCACCATGCTATTTACAAACACCATCAAACTTGTTGTTTGCAAGGTAATGACGTCACAAGGGGGAACCATAGGAGGGCGCCACCAAAACATCTCGCCGCTAATAGCTTTGCCATTTTGTAAATAAATTTCTCCTTCAACTTGCGGTGATATAATTTTGTCTGCCATGCTGGTGGTTTAACTCCCTCGAGAGTTGCCTTCGCTGTGTCCTTTTCACACAGTTGAAGTGGTATGTCGAAGCAAGCAATAAATGGACAGGTACCACCAGCAGTCATGTCTCGTTAATATGGAACCCGTTGATATGGACACCTCGCAATCTGGACAAAATTTTCAGCGATCGGTCTGTCGCCAGGCAATTCTGCCTTTGTATGGCAGCGAGACATTTGTATTTCTCAGAAAAAATTATCCGAACAAACAGGAGTAGAGTGTGCTGATTTTCTAAACTGTTTTGTTGTAAGTTAGGGTCTTTGCATCCCCGCTTCAGCTATGGTCTCAAATGAGGTAGTTATGCAAATTAATAACAATACAATAATAAATAAGTAGAATTCATTATCCTAGTAAAATATTCAGTGGCGTATCAAGTATGGGTGAATGTATTACTTAATTGTCCAGCTATTGTGTGTACTCGCTGAGCCCATCGCTTAAGCTAGAGGGCTCTCCCTCGGTTTTTGTTAGTTCCACACCATATAGGGGGAATTTTTATCCCAGTCTAAAATCAAGTGATATATTCGAGTTTTGTTCAAGGATAATGACATGCCATTATCCTTGGTATAGTTCAACTGTCCAGTTAGTAAGTGTGGTCTCTTAATATCGACCTCCAAGAGGAGCTTGGTTGGTTGTTAAGCGTCAAAATTACAGGACCGGTTATATATCGAAATTGGTGGTAGCTGCTTTCCTGTAAGACGACAAAGGGACAAATACATTATGTTTCTTGCATCTTGCTATCCCTAACGTGTGATTTTTCTACAAATATTTCAAATTGCAATATCTGCTTTCTTCACCAGAATAGAACACCAAGTGTGCATGCCATCTCAAAGTTGCTGTAATCACAAAACCTATCCATTCGTGTTTTCTCAGCAAACTCAAGCCAAGGAGCGGCCGAGGAGAACTGCAAGTGCGACCGGAAATGACGAAGGTGCTTGCACTAGTGGTACGACATGCGACACCCTCCTCGTACAACCATCGACGTCGACATCGGAGCACTTGTGCAAAATCCACACAGCTTAAGGCAGATGATGGAGGACATCGTTTGTCATATGGCGGTTGTACAAAAAAAAATAATAAACAACTCGAAGGAAGTTATAAGGTGGTTGAAGAAAAGTCTCCCAGGTGGAAGAAATCCTCCACAGGACCTCCACTGGCAGCAGCTCATCATCTCTCTCCGAACGCTGAAAAACAGCAAGGGGAAGGTGACGAGAGAACAGCACCCTCCGGAGCTAAGGTGTTTCGCTCTTAGGCTGCAGTTCTATTCAACCGAGGCACACGAATATGTGAGAAACACTTTCCAGCTGGCACTTCCCCACTTGTCTTGAATCCGGTCATGGTACAGCTCGATTGATGCCGAGCCTGGGTTCACCACTGAAGCGTTCCAATCCCTGCAGCTCACTGCTAGAGAAAATCAAAGAAAGGCAACAAAGGTATCTGTGCCCTTCTCATGGATGAGATGAGCATCCGAAAGCACATGCAGTGGGATGGGAAAAAGATAAGAAGATTTGTAGACGTCGGAATTGCAGGGTATAACAATGGCAACTGTGACGGCGGTGCAGAGGACAGCAGCGACACCCGTAAGGATGTTGGCCCTCAAGCCACTGATGCTCTTGTGCTGATGGCTGTGGCTCTGAACGACTTCTGGAAGATACCCTGCGGATACTTCTGGGTCCATGGAATGAGTAGAGCAGAGAAGGCCAACTTAGTAAACATTTGCCTAATGATGCTTCATGATATCAGTGTCATTGTTGACTGCTGTACATGTCACGGGCCCCGCTTCAACTGGAGTATGTTCAGAACACTCGCGGCTGAGTTGGAAGATCCGGAAGAAATGAAGCCCTGGTTCCCACATCCTACCACTAGCGACCAGAGAGTCTTCATTCTAATGGACATCTGCCAAAATCAAGCTGCTGCGTAATGCACTAGCATCCCTACAAGTGATCAAGGATCCCGATTGGACGCTCCATCAGGTACTTTTTCACAAAATGCGCCGCAAGACAAGGACAGGATAAGTAACACAACTCTGTCCTTGTCTTGCGGCGCATTTTGTGAAAAAGTAGTCATGTACCAACTGGCCCATCTGTCACTATTGATCCATCAGGTAGTTGTAGAGAGAGCAGCTGAACAAACTTCAAGAGGAACAAGGTCTGAGTGCAGGCAACAAGCTACGACCAGCCCATATGGAGTGGGACCGTCGAAAGATGAAGGTGAATCTTGCAGCACAAGTGATCAATTCAAGCGTTGCTGATACCTTAGAATTCTTTTAACATTGATCTCAGGGACCGAATCTTCACCGACAGTGAGGCAACAGTGAAGTTCATCAGGAACTTTGACACGCTGTTTGACGTGATGAATTCAAGAAATCTTTTGGCCAAGAGCTTTAAAGCGTCCTTGGAGATGAGTTGACAGCACCTATGGATGCCCCCATTTGAAGAAGCAGCCAGGTACATCCTCGGCTTGAAAGACGTTCGAGGTCAGCTGCTCTATCTCACCAGAAGGGAGACTGCCTTCGTGGGATTTCTTGTGGCCATGAAAACCTTCGAAGGCCTCTGCGAGACACTGCAGGTGAGCAGGTACCTCTCATGAGGTACCTGGTTACCTGCAAGTGCAACCAGGATCACCGTGAACTTTGTTTTGGTGCCACCGGGAGCAAGGGAGGCTTGAACAACAATCCCACGGCTCTGCAGTTTAAGGCCACTTACAAGAGGCTCTTTGTGCGCCATGAGTTGCAACAAGTGAAGGGCAACTCCACTGTGCAGGATAAGACCAGCATATTGCATGTGAGCACGAAGGCAACCCACCGTGGTGACACTAACCATGAAGGAACACTGGAGGACTATGCAGTAGCTCGTCGCTTTGGCTTGGTGATCTTACCCAGGGAAGAAGATCACGACGATGTTAACATCCCGAACGCTACGACGTTGTCCTTGTATGCGGAAAATGTCGCCGAGTACATCGCGGGCTAGGTTGTCCGCATGTTGCGAAAAAAGGTAGCGTGCCCAAACTGCCTGGCAGCCCTGCAAGAGCAACGGGGAACTGGTGACCAGCTCCTGAGAAGGAAAAATCGTGGCGAACTGCTCGTCCCCTCGTCTAGTGTGCAGACCATCTGTAAAAGTTTAGAGAAGTGTGTAAGGAAACTGGAACCCGGCAACAACGTCTCCAAGGGGCTGATTCAGCAACCACGACTGGAAGCTGCCATTGTATGTAGGGATGTGAGGTTCTTCACAACGTTGCTGAAGAGACGACCCAGGTCTTCAGAGGCCTTGATGACCACATGTACGAGATCCGACCAGACAACAACCATGTCGTTCGACTGACCAAGCTCACGGCCTCATGCTACTTGAAGACCAGCCTACACCGCCAAGCGAGGCAATGAACAGAACAGAGTGTGGGTCCAAAGATCAGGTCAAAGAAGTTGCGCACTGTGATTTTACTGGGCCAGCGAAAATTCTGGTCGAGATTTTATTTACATTATTCTGTTCGAATTATACGCGATAAGTGATCGCATTGTATAGATTTTAATTTATTGGCTTAGCTGTTTGTATTGTTCATTAAAACAAATTAAACAATTTATATACAGCTATACTTTGAGCTGGTGCTTGTTCCTGTCCTGACCCCCCGCCCTATAAGCGACTGATAAAACAATTCCACATTCACAGAAAAAGACTCCTGCACCTGATTGAACTTTAAGGCTAGCCTTCCGGACTCCAAGGCAAACCCCCTTGTTTTTAATGTGATTCAGTGGCTCGGCCGCACAAGTGGTAACACTGCCAGAACCAGAAATTCGCACCCTGCTATTTTCCGTCGAAACAACTCACATCTCAAATCCCATCAAAGCTTTTGTTCTGTTTGTTTGCTTTTTTGACGGTCCGTGGGGGCTACAATTGTAAAGGAAAAAGAACACTGCTCATGACTAACAGTAACTCGCGACAATTTCCCAAAGGATCGCGAGCACATCCACGGCGTCTTTTGCTCCGTATCCAAGAGTTCGGGAGCAGAAAACTTCACCATCACCAAAATCCCACCACCACCTGTCAAAACATAATCGCACCGCGGAGGTGCTCATTTGCGGCACGGCGTTTAATGTTTATTCAACTCTGGAGAACTGGCATGCAGCACAGAACCACTCCCATGTTGATGAGGAGAGGCGTCGATACAATGTGAATGACACATCCTCGCATTTGCGGTGGTGCCTTGCATTGCACCCTTCACACTGCAATGCCGCCACATTATCATACACCCAGTGGGAACAGCGGGGGCAGGTGGGCCGCGGGCCGGGATTGGGGGGCACGTCCCCGGCGATGAGAAGGAGCCATGTGAGATACGGCTGACGATGGATGGAGCCAGCAGGTACTAGGCCTAGCTCCTGGCAACCGCAACAATTCTCCGCGGACAGCGAGGCTGGACGCGCTTGGCGAGCCTGCTGTTTTCCACAGGCATGCCAGCAGACGTTCACGGCCTATTGATGACGGGGGGGGGGGGGGGGGGGGCAGTTTTTGCCGAAGGCGTGCTAGTGCTGTAAAACATAAGAAGAGCCGGAGTTTCGCTAAAGCGTGTGCGCGCCCCGCCATCGCCCAAATCCGCTTTTGATGCGAGCCGTGCTGCGTTTCCCCGGTGCTGCGATTTCATGAAACTTGTGCTGGGTCCTCAAAGATGCGGCTACCGTTCACGCCGGCTTTCAACAATATGTTTCGTCGAACAATTTCAACCAAGCATGAAATATCACCCACGGCCATTTTTATGGCAGCCTGCCACTACAACTTCCCCAACGCTGTCTGCCGTGGATGGATGACAGTGGATGCACCAGAGCCGTGTATACAAAGAGTTTGGTCAATGGGAGGCGCGGGCAGAGCCAAGGCGTGCGTCAGACTCAGAAAGAGGGCTTGGCATGCTCTCTTGACGAACCAGAAGCCGAAAAGAATCCCCTAGCGGTGGTAGCGAGAAACAGTTCTGATCAAAGGTTCGTAAATGGTTTTAATAAGCGCGTAAGTGTGAAGTGTAGTAACTCTTCGTGGTTGGAAATAGGGTGCACGCCTTGTTTTGATCATGATCATGCATAAAGATGTTAGAAACGAATTCGCCGCTCAACTCTGTTTTGCTCGGGCAGAGTGTGACCGCTCGGACGGTAGTTTCCCGGCCCTCGACGCTCGGTGTACGGATTATGTCGATCGATCCACTAGTCTCACTCTTCCACCATCATTTTGGATGAGCGTGATTGAAACATCACGTGTACCATATTTTCAGTCACCGAGAGTCACTCCGATGCAGTTATCAGGTTTGTTTCTCGCGACCATCGCCAGGGTATTATTTCCGGCTTTTGGTTGGTCACATTCGAATTTCTGAAGACGCCCTGGAACACGCCCAGCCCGCTTTCGGCCAATGGCCGAAAGCGGGCTGGGCGTGTTCCATTTGTCCATCCCCATTTGTGTTCCATTTTTTTCAATCCCCATTTGTCTCCTATGCTTCCCAACGAATGGCCAAACTCTCTACATATACGGCTCTAGGATGCACCAGCCGTACCCCACAGTGAATAAGCATGCAGTGGTCCCACTCAAGGCGACTTCCGGTAAACGGGCGTTAGGCAGCGCCTTCCACCACATATCGCGAACTAAAAACTTTTTTTGTTTCTGATTTCTTGTTACAAAACGCCATGTAAAAGTAATCGTCATAAAGCAAATTCATTACACCAGTAATACTAATTTTTAGAAACATAAGGCACCCGATTATTTTAGGGAAGGAATAAAAGAATGCTTGACCTAAAACCGTTACACGGTTACCCAGGGTTGCGACCAATGGGAGGAGTCGAGGCGCCGGGCTAAGGGATGCTGTGGAGATTGCGGAGTACACATGCGTTTTTGGCGTTCAAAATCGAAGCACTCGAAGGTGATAATAAAGCACCTGCTGAGAAGCTGGTAAGTTGTCTATTCTAAGTTTTTTTTTTTTTGTTTTTTGTTGCAAATAGCATAGTGTTATAATATATTATACTTCGCTTCTCTGAAAGTCGTCGCTTCCGTGTGAAATATCGCCCAGGAACTCGCCGTTACACAGACTAATGTGCATTAAATTAAAACAATGTAGCGGTGAATTATAAACGTGTGTATATTAAGTTTTATGAGATGCTGATTTCCCTCCTTGCATCGATGAAGCTAGTGCCGAATCGTCTTTCTATTCGGAATCATGAACAACCAAGTAACCTCGGCTTTCCGCGTGTAGAGAGAGGCTCGAAACTGATGCAGCCCAAACGAAACTGAAGAAATCGTTGAGCGTACTCCCGCGTTGCATGTTTCGATTTAGAATTTACTGATCGCGTTGATTTTAATGGGCTCTCAAGTGGTGCTCTTGAAATAACGGCCCGAAACTAGTGCAAACATATGTGATCGTTCTGGTAGGGACAAACCCTGGTTCAGTTCGTGTAAAAGAAAAAAGATATTCCTCGGTGAACTGCTGCGTTGACAACGGCACTACGTCTCCTTGTCAATCGGTGTTCGGGAAGTATTAAGTGTTCACATCAGCTAAAAACACACACACACACACACATACGGATGTTGTTGCTCAAACTCTCTCGCATGTTCTGCTCATGGTATCAGTCCGCAAAAAACTAGAGATAAATTTATCATTTAGGAAACCTTGCACGACTCTTGATCAGCAAAAGAGCTCCGAGCACTCAAGAAAGCCTGTGCTTCTTCTAAGCAACAGAACGTATGACACGAACAGTCAGATGCTTTCAATTCCGTAGAATTTCTGAATTGCTGGAGATAATGCTGTGTGCATGCAATTTTGAGTTCGTATTTACTTTTGCAGTACATATATGATTTGATGTGCTCTATTTTTCATGCCTCTTGGTGTCCTTGTGACCTGTCAAAATGTGTTGCACTAAGCTGTGTGTTCGATCATCGCGTTTCGCACGTGCCCTAAAAACTGCCATCCACAATATTTCTGTTAAAAAAGTTTGTCGGCTTTGTTTTATATTTGTAAATTGACCGGCATTCGTGCAAACTTTGTTGTATTGCTGTATGATATACTATGTTTCTGACCCTTTTCGATTGAATTATACCATGCAGAGTTCGCTTTTGTTTTCCGATGCCGAGTGTCAACCGGCGATCAACGTGGTTCTGCATTTCTACCTGTCAGCAACATAGCAGCAACATCGCGATGACAGTGTTGTGCGTTCTGAACAGAAGACTGGAATGATCATCGATGTGACCGTGTGTTCGCGTATGAGTGGTGGTCGTAAACTGTGAGCATTGATGCCGCTGGTCGGGCCGTGATCGGAGGGGACGGAGTGTCGCAGGCTAACACCTCGGTGCAATCGATCGACCTGCGGATAGTCATGTTAGAACGCTGGTCTGAACCGTAGCTCCTATAGACCGTACAGTGGTCAGTCTGACTGTCGTCTGCGATGGCCTGTTGTCTCCACCCCGAGAGCGATTGCGCTCTCGGGAAAGGACTGAATAGTATAGAAATATGACGGAACATACGTATATTTACAGTTTGGAATTTTAGCATTTCAGGAGAATGGCAGGTGAAATCGACAAACAAAAACGATCCTTCATTTTGGTGTTTAAATATACTACAGTTTCTGGAGCAACTGCCCTCCAAGTGGCGCACTGGGATGAACGCTAGAAGTTTTCGAGCTCACTGCGTTGCTACGTACACTTAACACCTGCCGCAAGTCGCGGCTTTGACTGCAATCAAGTTGTTCGAAAAGCAATTTCTCTGCCAGTGAAGCATCGCTTCCAGCTGAGTGAATACCTTTCTACAGAGCTAAATTCAAGACGACGATTGCAGCCGCACACGAACAACGCAAATAGAAAAACACATACTACAATATAAAAACTGGCTCCGACGTGCCGTACGGGGAAGCAAATACATGGCTTGGAATCGCAGTGGAGCGGCTTGTTTTGTTGACTTTCAAATAACTACGGCATCAGCGTTTACTTTTTACTAAGAGATTCATCCCCTGAGCCGTTCAAAATACTCTTCGAGGTATGACATTATTGAAAAAATCAACATGCTGGGAATATTACCTATTGCTCACGTGCATGATCATCAAGAAAATCCGTACCTTGAAAGCGACGAGTAGAAAAGACGGAATCGCAGAGCTCGTAAGCGGTAATCTGGTTAGTGTGCTGCTGCATTGATGTCTGTATGTATCCGCTGAAGAGCTTCATGATGTTCCCGAGCCGCGGTTTGCCCACCCCTGAGGTAGCACGTTCAACCCGAAAGCTTAAAGGCTGCACACTAATGGGATTGTTTCCAAAAAAACTCGAAAACCTGCACTTGCAAATAGCACCGTAAGAAGAGTGTTGTGAATCAAAGTAGACCCTGTACGCATGGGTGAAACTGAGGTACTGGCGGCGCTTTTCAAGTGATATCTGTTCCGTGTCAACATACAAACTAAGAACAGGCGATATACGAAATGCGTCCGTCACAAGATGTAGACCAAGGAGGTGAACCGGATCTAACATTCTCAAAGGAGTTGCCGAGCCGAACCATACACAACTGAGCCATAGTCCAGACGGGAGCGGACCAGAAAGTTGTACTAGCGTAACAGGCATCGTCTGTCTGAACCCCAGAACATATGTAAAAGTAGTTTAAGGATATTGAATGACCGCGAGCACTCCTGTTTTAGGTGTTTCAAATGAGGAACAGGTGAGCTTTCTATGAAAAAGTATGTCCAAGAATTTGTACTCTTGCTTTACGGATATATCAATAGTATTCAAATATGGGAGGGGGGGGGGGGGGGGGGGGGGTCCAACACCAGTTCTCGTCGAATAGAAAGAGGGACGCGGACGGTTCTTTTCTAGAGAAAACTCAAAACCATGATCGTCGGCTCATTCCCTCATTTTGTTTATTGCGAGATGTAGTTGCCGTTCAGAGGAAGAGAGATTACAAGAACACATTACATCTCTACATCGTCCACATATAGCGAGTGAAGTATTGATGGAGGTATTACCTTAGCTTTTGACTGCAAAAAGAATAACGCTTAGTACTTCCCCCCTCCCCCCCCCCCCCCCCGGCCCTCCCCCCCGGCCCTCCCCCCCTCGGGGACACCATTATCTCGGACAAAAATATTAGACCGGGTGCCACCCAAACAAATATAGAAAGTGCACGCTCAGTTGAACAATTGTGAAGACAACGCAATACGCCGCCACGAATCTTGAGGTTTAAAGGTCCCGAAGGATTCTCTACCGCCATGTTGTGCAATAGGCCCCCTGTAAGTAAAAAAAAAACAAAAAAAAAAACAAGACAGAAGCAATGATGGCGATGTACGAAAGCTGACACAATTGACGATTCCAAGCAAACCATGTGGCCTAAAGTGGAACGATAAGCTAAGAAGCCACACTGATTGTTGTCACAAACATTTCAAGCTTGCAAAAAGTACACTAGACGATTGATGAGTCGTTCATAAGTTTTCCCTGCAGCTAGCTTACCAGTGGAATCGGGTGATAGCTCGTTCGAAAACAAGGGCCTTTGTCATGTTAACGTAGCAGCTTGGGCGAGTTGGTTGCTCATTTTTACACACACTGCAGCACACTATAGCAAACAACACTCACTCCTTACACACGAAAAATAAAGCAAAATTCAAACAAACACTTTTGTTTGAATTTTGCTTTATTTTTCGTGTGTAAGGAGTGAGTGTTATTTGCTATAGTGCGCTGTAGTGTGTGTAAAAATGAGCCTTTGTCATGTTTCAAAAGAGGGATGATATGAGCGCGTCTCCAACAGTGAGGCAACGATGAAGTTTCCAGAAAATGTTTAAAAAGCCCAACACGCTATGAAGACATTCCTGTGTCAAGTGTTTTAATATTTCGTAATAGAGGCTGCTTGCTTCGTCTCAAGAATGAACTTGCTGCGTCTAAGGCTCCGCTCGCTCGGTTTGCACCTACGCAAGAGCCTCCTTCACCCTGGAGTGGCCTCCGTCCCTGGATTCCACTGTAACACCTGGGCCTCCATCTACCGCATCATGCAGATATCGAGGAAAGAAATGTCCCTAGAGGTCCACCTTCTGGGGAGGGTCCTTCCCAGCCGCATGACGAACTTGTTTGGCCTTGGCTTCCGCTCGCATCCTTCGTACCTGTTCATCGTCGACGCCGCTTCTCGCCTCCTTGAAGCTTCATGGAAGGAAGTGATTGCTGGAGTGACTGCCTCCTGCCGTAAGCTGAACGAGACGAAGTTTGAACCGAGTCCTGTTGTGCATCACTGCTATCTCGTCCGACACCATGGAATTGCTCTCCAAAGGCCCCAAGTTCGCCCCAGACATTCCTACTAAGAAGGTTGATCACCTCGCCTCAGTACATCAAGTCGCCGCCGCCATCCCAGAACCACAGAGGCAAGATTTTCTCGGCTCCGCCATCCGCGCCGTGTGCTTCCACCCACCTCCCAAGCCAGGCAAGATCTCTCTACTCGCCACTGTTGAAGAGCTTCGTCAAGAACACCTAAAGCTGTTAGAATCCGATAAGACGGATATGTTTTTGGTGTGTTATAGGAGAGAGATTTTGGAGATATGGTGAACACCGCCCTTTCAAAGAATTTTCTCAAACTGAAATCGCGACCGTCTGGGACCCTCAGGTCAAGAGCTAAACAATTCTGCTCGTCTTTGAACCTGTCGGGGTGATTTCAGATAAGATCGACCAAAGGATGGCTAGTCGACATTTTCAAATCAACTGATGTTTTTATATGTTATTGTCTAGTGTCTGGTATGAACGAATCCAAACTTAGTTTTGACTAGAAAAAATACTTGGGGACAGGAAAAATCGTAAGGCATGAGGTGGTGGACAGTTGCAATAACGCGCACTGATGGAGGGGGCAAGTTTGAAAGTGAATAATTAAAACAATAAAATTAGGAGAATTTTAAAACTTTTTACAAACAAACTATGGGTACAACTTGCTTGTAATATAAAGTAATAATATTTATTAAAAATTTATTTATTTTTCTAAAAATTGACAAACATGCCTGCTCGAACGACAAATGGCAAACTTTGGAGGTCTGTATCTCATGAAATAATTTAATCATTATGATATAATTTGCAGATATTATTCTACTAATATATAGCTCATATTTAAAAAATAACTAAGGTATCTGTGTGATACAATAGT
The DNA here is from genome assembly GCF_016920785.2 of Ixodes scapularis. NCBI lineage: Eukaryota > Metazoa > Arthropoda > Arachnida > Ixodida > Ixodidae > Ixodes > Ixodes scapularis. The sequence goes on along the minus strand of NW_024609857.1, from coordinate 63,561,793 downwards.
TCGGATATATTTAGTCAAACATGGAAAAAAAATCAAACAAAGAAAAATTCCGATGCGAATAAAAAAAAAACACCACCCTCGATTTTTTTTAAATTTAGGTAACCTGTTATACTCTATTTCGGCATTCATTTCCATTAAAAAAATGTTGCATCATTTTATTGAGAAAGAAGATACAACTCCCCAAAGTAGGGTCCTTTTTCAAAGCCTACACTTTGCAGTGTTTTATACAAGAACTGACTCTGAGTTCCAGTTTCATGAAACCAACACACATCTTTTATATATATTTATTCAGATGAGGCCAATGATAACTAAAGAAATCGTTCACACACTTAAATTAAGGAGAAACTACTGTGTACAAAGAGGTATCATATTACGGACTAGTGATCCGAGAAAAGATCATGCAGCCATCGGCCACTAGGAACTTTGTTTACTTTATTCTCCTGCGACACTATATGCTATTCCCTCTTCCGCTCTACCTTCATCTCTCTCTCTCTCTCTCTCTCATATATATCCCTGATATATATCCAGAACAAAAACATGTTCAAGCATTCCCTTTCTGCGTGGTAGTGTTCTGTGGCTAGCAAAAATCATTTCCTCGCTAAGCTCACGATTATGGCAAAATAGTTGCCGGAAACCGCAGACGACACTGGTCGCTAGTTCTGGCAAAACGGCCGATACAATCTTTTTTTCGCATTTCCCCGCTCGCTGTCAAGGACAAGGGGGTTCGCTTCAACCAGCAAAACATGGCCGCCGACGCCTGTTTACTGAGCAGTCATGCCTGTCGCCATCTCACTCGCTGGCGTCACGGGCGATAATATCAGGCACAAAGGGGCGCACCAACCGGCAGCATTATCCCCAAATACTCGAGCCTCGCGTAAATACATAGAGTGTAAACGCTGTCGCCATGTTATCGTAGTAAGACCGCCCCCCCCCCCTCCCCCAACGGGGGACTGCAGTACGCGACGGCGTACTAACACAACGGCGACGATATCGACATCGCGGGCTCCGAATTTTCCCATAGTTCTACTCCACGGGCATTTCTCGAAACGCTTGATATTGTGTACGCCCGCCTGGAAGGATTTCAGGCGCGTAGTTAAGATGAGGCGGTTCTCCGCGGCAAAAGAAAGCAATTTCACGAAAGCTTAAAAGCGGCGGCGACGCGTGTGCGGTGAACGCTTGTAGTTTTGGTGTAGACAGGGTGTGTGTGTTCTCGTTGTTGACACCAGCCGGCGATAAGGCACTGCAGGCGGTAGCTCAGTACAGCAAGGGCTAATCCGAGTGACCATCAACGTAACCCCACCGCCAACCCCTCGCGAACCGGTCGCCGACATGGCTCAGGCTGTGTCATGAACCACGTGGTAGAAGCTCGGGTGCTTTCATATCAGCGCGTGGAGGGACGACAGTGCGATTCCGGAAAGTCTTTTTCGAAGGCCGCTGACCACACTTTTTTGTCTGGAGGCTTTCCCTCTTTCTTCCTTTGACGTGGATCAAGCTTTGCCGACAGCCTCAGTTGTGACCTCTCTTTTCAAATGTACGTTTGCAGTGAGTGAGCTCCTCAGCCTCGGACTTGTCACTTGTGCACCCAGTAGTTCTTTCACTTGGCAATTATATGCCATCAGTTGGGGTTTAATTTCTATTATTTATGTATACATTATGAAGACATCCTGGAGCTCCGAACGAGTGTTTTGTGCAGATTACTTTTGCAAACACAAAAATACTATACCAAAGCAGCGGAATTTTCGAAGTGTTGGCGAGTTGGACCTAAACTCGTTGAAGCAAATTCTTCCGCCTGACTGTTCCACCAAAGTGAGTGCGACGGACTACCTGTGCTACCATTGCTTCACGCACATCACTAAGGAGATCTCGATGCGAAGCTCAGAGCAGTGCCCTGACATATTTGTGCCAGCTGAAGAAGCAATTGAAGATCTAAATCGCAGCATACCACCTACAGATGTGTCGCCGCTGAGACAACCAAGCGTCGTAAGAAGTCGGGACAGGCCTGCCTATGTCAAGAGAAAGCAGACAGAACTGGAGCAGGTTGCTGTCAAGAATATACGCTCAAGGCTACGTATTGCGTACGACAGGGACGCACCATCGGGGTCGTCCGAACCAACATGCTCCACATGCACTCAGTGGGTGGACAACTTTCGGCAGGCCTTTGAAACCGCCACCTCTCTCCGGGAACGTTGTCAACTGCTTACACTCCTGCCGTCAACACTGACGAAGAATGAGGTTCAAAAGATGATTCCACAGGCCTCAATGTACCTCATCAGTAAATCCCGAAAACTCAAGGAAAAGCATGGCGTGTGGTATGAGCCGGATCCTTACACGAGGTGCAAGGTGAGCCCTGAGAACCTGTCTGCTGCCCTAGAGTACTTCACGAAAGACGAGCTACAATGTTCGCGCCAAAGTCCCAACCAGAAGGACGTCATCTCTGTCATGCTCAACGGAGAGAAAACGTTCGTGCCAAAACGCTTCATGACACGCTCAATACGAGAGGCCTTCCGTATATACAAAGACAAGCATCCCGATTCCGGCGTTGGGCTAACGAAATTTTATTCGTTGCGCCCTAGATGGGTCCAATGTATTCCACACCAGGAAGTGTGCGTTTGTGTGCGCTGCGCCAATTATTATCTTTGTATTGCCGCTCTAGAGAACGTTACAGGCTCAACATTCAACACTGGTGAAATGAACTCGGCATTTCTGTGCGACCCAGCAACAGAACTGTGCCTTCAAGGAGACTGTGATCACTGCCCAAAAGGCCAGTTTCTTACACTCCAGGAACTTGATATCCCGGAGGATGAAGAGATTGTGCTTGCAACATGGGAGTCCGGCGACCTTGTGAAAAAAACTTTGGAACCTGAGACTTTCCTAAAAGTCATCCAAGTGACGGTTGGAACTTAAGCACTTCACAACCATATTCGGCAAACGCAAGGTAAAGCGATCTACGATGAAAAACAGTGCATGCAACGCGGGAGCATTGTCTTTCATTTTGACTTTGCTGAAAACTGGACCATCGTGCTTCCTGACGAAGTGCAAGCATATCACTGGAAAAAAAAACAAGTTTCGATATTTACATGTGTAGTGACGACAAGAAAATCTACAAACAGCTTTGCCATCATCAGTGAGGACCTCTGTCACGACGCCGCTCACGCTTGCTTGGCTCTAGAAAAAGTGAAGGAGTGGGTTGAAGACAACGTTGCGGTATACTCGTACGTGACGTACGTAAGTGACGGCGCCGCCAGTCATTTCAAGAATCGCTACCAGCTTCACCAATCTGCAAAGGACGATTGCCCACAAGCCCAGTGGTTATTTTCTGCATCTGGACATGGGAAAAATGCATGTGACGGAGTTGGCGGACTCGTGAAGCACCAGGCCACGCTGAACAACCTGAGAGAACGTTCAGTAAGCGCAATTCAGACGGCCAGGACAATGGTGAGCGTTCTATCAAAGAAACTGAAAGGCGTGCATCTTGTATATCTGGACGAAAATGAGGTTGTTCGGTATCGTGAACAAAAAAAAAGAAGAGTGGCTGACGGTGCGCGCCTTCCCTGGCATTCAGTCTTGGCACGCGTGGCGGCTCAGCAAGTCATCAACAGAAGGGACCTGTGACGTATATGTAGCACGGACAGTCGGATCTGCTTGGAAGCAACTTTAATAAATGGGTACAGCGAGGAAAACCTTAGCGTAAAGTGCCGAATTTGATTTCCCAAGGACTGCTCATTTCGAATGCAGGGACATCTTATTTATCACATTTTTCTTCACGGGGTATTTAACCTACTGTTTTTGTTGGTGGTTACTAATAATTTTTATCTGATCACTATAAAAAAAATCCCAAAATGTTATCCTCGAGCAGGATAAAATATATCGGCTTGCCACGATTCATTCATACACCGAGAGCATCGAAGCTGCTCCAGTTAGGCACTATGGCATCCGTCACCTGAAATTGTTTGTAATCGTAAATACACAGCCAACCTAAATATCTTACTATTATATCTTTGTTTTTGTGTGTGGAAGTAAAGTTATTTATTTTACTCTAGATGTAAAATATACCGGAAGGTACAACTTCACACTGCATCATCTTCTCTCAAATCATTAGTCTCTAATATGATACCACTTTGTACGCTTATGTAAAATGCTGTACATAGTTTCTCCTCCCTTTTACTGTGTGACCGATCGCTCTTTTTATCAATGACCTCATCTGAATAAATGTATATAAAAGATTTGTGCAAGTTTCATGAAACTGGAACTCAGAGTCACTTCTTGTATAGGACACTGCTAAGTGTAGGCTTTGAAAAAGGACCCTACTTTGGGGAGTTGTTTCTTCTTTCACAGTGCAATGATGCAACATGTTTTTAATAGAAATGAATGCCGAAATAGAGTATAACAGGGTACCCAAATTTAAAAAAAATCGAAGGTGGTGTTTTTTTTTTATTCGCATTGGAATTTTTCTTTGTTTGATTTTTTTCCCATGTTTGCCTAAATATATTGTAACTATTGTGTCACTCAGATACCTTATTTATTTTTTCAATAATAGCCATATATTAGTAAAATAATGTCTGCAAGTTATGTAATAATGATTAAATTATTTCATGAGATACAGATTTCCAAAGTTTGCCATTTGTCGTTCGAGCAGGCATGTTTGGCACTTTTTAGAAAACTAAATAAATTTTTAATAAATATTATTACTTTATATTACAAGCAAGTTGTACCCATAGTTTGTTTGTAAAAAGTTTTAAAATTATCCTAATTTTATTGTTTTAATTATTCACTTTCAAACTTGCCCCCTCCATCAGTGCGCGTTATTGCAACTGTCCACCTCTCCCTGCCTTACGATTTTTCTTGTCTCCAAATTTTTTTTCTGGTCAAAACTAAGTGTGGATTCGTTTATACCAGACACTAGACAATGTCATATAAAAACATCAGTTGATTTAAAAATGTCGACCAGCCACCCTTTGGTCGATCTTATCTGAAATCACCCTGTCGTCCCTAAAGACCGCCATTAGTAGTCCAGCGAAGCAGTACCTTTCAGTCTTATTCACTGCAAAAACACATAAGACTGGAGTTCCCCTCCGAAGTATTGTGTCGGAGAAGGGTTGTTGGCAGAAGCAGCTCGGGCTCTTTCTACAAAAGCATCTGTCCTGCATCCACCTCCTTCAACCCTTTAGAGTGACTAACTCAATAGAACTCATCTCTGTCATCAGTTCCCAACATTTCTTCTCCTTGCCCCACTCTATTTTTTTCACTTGACATAGAAGACATGTACAGTATTTCAATCTAGATCCTACCGCTTTGCTTGCCTCAATCTCCGACACCATCTTTGAGCACGGAGCTGTGGATTTTCAGAATTCCTCCGGTGTCTCCGTTGCTGGATTCGTGGACCTGATTCATCTATACACTCCGTGCGGGAACTATAGGGGGCGCTTTGAAAAACGCGCGCAGCGCCGCTAGCAGAGGAGCTGGCGTTCGACTGTGAGGCGCGTTCAGCAGTCTGCGGCGCCTTTTCGCATGCCAAGCTGTGGCGGCGGAAGCGCGCACGGACAGAACTTTTGCTTTTTGAGCCGATACGTTGAGGGTGACGTTGCATGAGTGCTGGGGCAGAAGCGCATTTAGCTGTTCTCCACTTCTTATATATTGAGTTTGAGTCGTCATTAGGGGTAATTTCTCTAGTTGCGGCCGAAAAAGGAGTTGGAGTAATTTTCCGAAAAACAAGACGGCCGCCACCTTAATTGCTCTGAGTGGGAAATTTATTTCGCCCGTTGCTGTAAACCTAAGACTGCTGGAACGATGATATTTGGAGGCGAGTGAGAGGTTCACTAAGTTTGTGCACGAAGAGAGCCAAGTTTCTTTAAGACAGCAGGTGTGACAGTTATGTTTCTAACGAATAAAGAAATAAAGCTGTACGGGATATCCAATATTGGACCCAAAATGTTGTGTTATAGCGGGCTGTGCAAAGTGCAGATTTGGGCACACAGGTGCTTGGACTTGACAGTAACATGACACAGCACTTATTGTACAAAAAAAAGGTGGCATAGGGAAACCAGGTGAAAATTTGGTTTGGGCGGCGTAGCTCAATGGGAACCGGTTTTGATGATGAAAAGGCTGTCAAGAGAATACCACTGGTCGGGGGAGGTGGAGACTTTAGAGGTAGGAAGGAACTAGTGGACTGTACTTCCAATTGAAACAACTTTACGAAAGGTGGTTCCAAAGCCGAGAAAACAAAGTTGTCGGCCAACACACGGTTTGGCCGCCAAGGGCTTTTGCGGTCAGCTGTTGTGTAATAACCTGTTGTGCGAGGTGCCGATTTTCGGCGCACAGGTACTTTGACATGACCGTCACTTGGAACAACACTTATTATAACAAAAAGAGTTGGCATAGCGAAACCAGGTGGAAGTTTAGTTTGGGCGGCGTAACTAAATGGGAACTGGCTTTGACCGTCAAAGGCTGTCAGATAATACCACTCATCGTGGGAGGTGCACACTTTACAGGTAGGAAGGGACCAGTGGACGGTACTTCCAGTTCGAACCACTTTGCGATAGGTGGCTCTAAAGCCGAGAAAAAAAATGTTGTCTACAGAACTCGGAGTGTCAGCGTTTCTACATCCAAAAGGAGGCTGGTCAAAGAAGAAAGCACACCACATAAACTCCCATACTCAAACGTCGATTCTCCAGTGATTCCGAGTTTCATTGTTGTTTTCTTTAGATTTATATTTGTTACTTTTTTACCTTTCGCATCTTTTTTCATGAAGTACAGATTGCGTGCCATACTTGTCCGGAAATATCATCGACACGTACGATGGGGACGAAACTTCTTTGGAGGGCATTCCTCCAACGAAATTGGCACTGCATACCTGCGAGTGTGGGTTCATCCCATCGGCGCTGACACATGTAGGCGTTACTGGTACGAAAACAAACGCAGAGCGCAAAGCGGCAGTGTAGAATATGTCAGCCGTACCGACACAGTGGCAGACATGATCGGGAGACCAAATTTCTCACGTCGTACGGCACGGCTCCATCGTTGTCGCTGTCCCACAAAACATCGGCGAGGTGAAAAACTGTGAAACTTTGTCTCCACGAGATACGACGCATAACTATTGAAGCACTTAATGACGCAGCAAAGGCAGCACTTCATGCTGTGAACCCAGCGCAACCGCACCACTCCGACTTCAATGCGTACCAACGTACGCGGCGTGGTTTCGGTTTCGTTTTCTCTGGGGTTCTCGCTGCCTACCTTCGGTACCGGCCGCGCGGCGGCGCGCCAGTCGCGTCGCACGGAGTGTATACTTCCAGTCCACCTCAGTCGAACATGAGAGAGCGATCTACCGCAAAAAAAAGGGAGTTTGCATCGGTTCATGTCTCGTCCCTCTTCTCAGCGAATTATTCCTTTTATTCGTTGACAGAGCTATAAAAGCACAACTGGACATCTCCGCGCCTGGCTGCCATGTTTTCAGATATGTAGACGATTACCTAATCATTCATCCTGCTCGGACTTCTCCAGATAGCATTACAGCTGTTTTTTCCGCTTGTTCGTCAGGCCTTACATTCACGAAGGAAGAACCATCGAATAAAGGGCTTCAGTACCTAGATTTGCGGCTTCATGTCAGTGCCAGTGGACTCTGTTGGGCCTTTCAACAAAGGTCTGCCAAACCTGTCCTACCGTTTTCTAGCGCCCATTCGAAGTCAGTAAAACACGGTATCATCAAATCGTTGTTTTCTTCATCCTTTACGAAGTCTTGCTGTCATCTTTCAGAAGACAGCTTCGAATTGCAGCACATGAGGCTCGTCGGGGCAGGGTCCCGTCGACCTTCTCCAATCTGTAATGGAAAGGATGATTCGCGGGCCTGATCGCCAGTCACCAGCCACAAAAAAAGAAAGCCCGATTCGCCGTCATTCCTTACGTACACAATTCAGCCCACCGGATAAAATCCATCGCCTCAAAGTTCGACACGAATGTTGTCTTCTCGTGCCGCATGCGTCTTAAACAACTCTGTCAACAAATGAACAACGACCGGATTCCGATAGGCTGCACTGTCAAACACGAAAAGAACTTCGTTCCATGCGAAGAGAAGAAAGTTTACTCCATCCCCTTGAGCTGCGGCCATCAATACATAGGACAGACCGGCAGATGCACCAATCACAGACTCCGCGAACATCACAACGAAGTTTCTAAGGCCTGTCCAGATTCTTATCATCCCATAGTCATACATGCACGTTCGTGTTTGCGTTGTCATCCCCTCTTTGATGACACAAAAATCCTGGGGGGGCATGACAGCAGATTCGGCAGAGAAATCATAGAATCATTCGTTATGACCACAGCAAAAAACAACGTGTCAAACCCTTCCCTCCTGCTGACGAAAACTGAGGTTGAATTTTTAAAATCCGAGATAACCCTATCACCCTGACTTGCACTTCGCGTTTCTTATCATTCCTTCTCTCCCCCTTCTCTCCCCTACTCCTACTGGGTATAGTCGGCTGCTCGCTTTTGAAAGTTTACTCGTCTGTTGCTAGTTGAAAGAGGTGGTTGTGTTGTCTCTGTTTTAATTGTTTTATTCTTTCTTTATCCATTACTTAAACCAACACGCTCTTCTCCCAAGCATAAGTATTCACATGTGTTCGCTGACGCAGAGGCAGTTGTTGTGCTTGCGGAAAGCAATGTTTACCTCTATGCTGCAATGTGCTAAGACAGGCTTTTTTGTAGGCGTATAAAGTGAGCGTTGGCGTGGCTTCACGAGACGCACACCTGGCGGAGGGAGAGAGAGGAAAGGGGAGAGCAGAGGCAATTGTTGTGCTTGCGAAAAACAACGTTTACTTCTATTGTTGCAATAAGCGAAGATGCTATTTTTACTAGGCGTATAAAGTGAGCGCTGCGTGCCCCCTCCATGACGTCACGGTAGCTAGTCCAGCGCGCTGAAAAGCGACAGGGCTAGTTCGGCTTGACCAACACCACCTCCCGATTACGTCACAACACCAGACCCTTAATCTTGTGTGCGTATGTAGACCTTTAGCGTGCTATATTGCCGAGCGCGCAGCTGACCAAGCAGACAGCGTGCTCGTGGCCTAACGGTTATCGCGCTTACCTTGCACGCAAACAGCCGAGGTTCGATTCCTGGTGTGGGTACGCATTGTTGTTGACTCTGTAATGTTATGTTCAGGTAAATTTGAGAACCGTGTTGGCTGATTCGAGGTTCGAGGTTAGAGTGTTCTACGCGACCAAAACGACGCTCCTGCAACGATAAAGAATAACCTAAACGTCGTTATCGACAGCCACAACGGTTCGGCTCTCGTCGATACCGGAGCAGACTACTCCATCTTGAAGGGGAGGCTCTCCGAATGTTTTCGGAAAGTGACGACGCCGTGGGATGGCCCACAGATACGAACCGCCGGGGTATATCTTATCACGCCAGTAGGAAGATGCACTGCTCGCGTAAAGATTCACGGCGAGACGTGTCGGGTAAAGTTCGTCGTTCTACGACGCTGTCCCGCGGATCAGAAAACTACGGCAGCCACGTCAGCTTCAGTGCGTGTACTCTCCGACCACGTAAACTTGCCACCACGCTCGAGTGTACTTGTGCCTGTCGGGATCGAAAAAGGCATCGGCGGAGAAGCTCTGCTGGAAGGTAGCGTCCAACAGCTCCCTAGAAAGAAAGATCGGCGTTGCAAGAGGCACTGTGCAACGTGACATGATATGACAATGTCACGCCATGGCGTCAGCTCACGCCAGGTAATGCGTGACGTAATGCACGGCGGGACGTCAGAGTCGTGTCCAGCGGCATGACGCAAAAGTGGAATATTTTGGTGGAGTGCCGAAAATGGCCCGCGTCGATATGAAGCGCGGTTGACTGAGCGAAACCCGCGATGTCACCAATCGCTGTAAAAAAAAAAAAAAAAAAAAAAAAAAAAAAAAAGATGCTGCGTGCTTGGTTGTTTTAGCGAGCATTTTCATCATTGTCACTGTTGCTCGGTGGTAGAGACTCTCTGCTGACTCTCGAAGCATGGCCTAGGTGCTTCGACGTAGCTGACGTCATAACAAGATGCACGCAGGCTTTAGTTTCCAGAAGGTGGCGAAAAAGCCTGACTGCTGAATTTTCGGCATCGCCTACACGCAGAAAGAAAAAGGGTGTATTCTTACACCCCTTGTCCCATATAATACACCCCAAAACTTTAGTTCGACGTACAGCGCACTGACCTTGAATCGACAGTACCAACTTTTATGAGCGACTTGATAGCCGAGTTGTACAACTTATTAAAATAGCTAATGTATACGTCTGACTGACTGCAAACGAAGTGACCGGGGTATTCCTAGTATTACGGCAAAACCTCCGGTGGGATTTTTCTCCGTAGTCTCTGATACGTACCTTATCTGATTAATATGCTATATTCCACCGTCATAAAGCCTCTCGTAAAAGTGGAGCCCATCAGTTTGACGTCAGCGCGCTGTACGTCGAACTGAAGTGTTGGGGTGTCATATATGTGACAAGGGGTGGAATGGCAACACTTGTTTTCAGAGTGCAAAGAAGCCCAACGCGGGGCATATATTGGGCGGAAGTGCTGCGGCAGCCTTCGGCTGGGACTTCTGTTCTCGCTGACTGAACGCGAGTCACGGCCGAACGCTGACTCAGCATTTGTGTTTAATCTGCGCCACGGGCTGGCCTCCAATAGGTGACGTCAAAACTTCAGTCTTTTAGCCTTACGACCTTGGAGGTGTTGGGAAGGACTGGATGTAGAAAGGTCGGTACAGATTCACAAATGCCATCGTCACTTTCGTTGAAATGCACGTATGAAAGATGTGTTTCGACCTTGTTTCCGTCAGTATTGAACAACCTGCTATCGGGTTGGCAGCCCGGTATCAGTCAAGCTAGCAATGCAATAAAACCGTCTCGGTGTAAAGAGAAAACTGGCGAGGTTTATGGGATGAACCAGCCGCCAAAACATCGGAAGGCAACCCTGTGCGCATTGAGATCAGATGCAAGCCGCGATCAATCGCACATTACGCGAGTGTGGAAACGCTGCGCCATATTAAAGATTTATCAAGTTTATAAAATGTAATATTTAGGGGTATTTACGCGCCAAACCAACGAAGGTCATCTTGCACGCCCCTGCGGAGAACGGAGGATTAATTTCGATCACCTGGGGATCTTTTTGTGTGCATGCGGGCGCCTCGAGCCGGGATTCGAGCCCGTCACCTGGAGATCCGTAGGCCGGCGCTTTGCCTCGGAGCCACCGAGGCGGCTATTAAGAATTTATATAGAACACATTGGTTATAGGAAAAAGGTCAAGTAACGAGCATCCCATTCCCGTGCATACTATAAGCCGCACTTCGTTTGAGACCGTTTTTTTTTTCCCCTTTTGTAATTTGGTGCAAAGCATCAGGACAGACACCGCCTTGGCCCACTTAATTCGAAGCACAGGCTGTACAATACTTTCTTATACGCGTCTTTGCTTACTTTATATTGTTCCTTTATCGCCTATGCCGCGAAATACGTACACTGACATATCTTAACGAGTGCATACGCTTTCATTTCGTTAAATTGCTCATAGCTATATTTCCCAGAGATAGGTGTCAAAACGTGGATATTTGTTACCGCACTATATTTGTTCACTGAAGAGGGACCGCGCGGTCCTCTTTTGAGTTTCTGTGGTCCTTCGTATATATACATACATATATATATATATATATATATATATATATATATATATATATATATATTAATTTAGTCATACTTTTAAGGTTGAAGCATTACAGAGAGTGCAGAGATTTGGGAATACGAACATAAAAGTTGTAACGCAGGCTCAACACAAGAATAATTATCTAGTGAATTAAAATCCCTGGCTTGCTATACTTCGAAGGGGGAGGGTGGATTAAATCACAAATGATTTTGGAGATGAAAAAACTGCAGAAAGAGGAAGTGCTACATGTGGGTATGCGAACTTTGCAGTTATAGTCAGGTGTGAAGATGATGATGGGGTCATTAATTAGTTGAGCATTTAGATTGGAATTATTGTAATACATTTTATGAAGTAGATAGACAAGAGATCATACCCCGGATAGATGAAATGAGAGATTACATGTCATTGACGTGACATTGTCATTTGATTGACATAGCTATCATCGTACGTTAAGTACGCCGTGCTGACCAGTTTTCAACGGCTTAATATATAATATAGAAATTTCTGCACCAGGATGCGGGACTAGGCATGGATAATCGAGTTTACTTCGTAGTAAATTTTTGTAACGTAATAATTAAAAAAAGAAAGTTGGTGTCGCGCTAGATGTTGCTGTTATTTTTTCTTTTTTAACTTTGCTCTTTAGAAGTGCTGTCCCCCCGAACACATCATTGTCCCCTTTAAAGGCAAAGGGACAACTTTCGCCTTTTTTTTCTCTCTTTTTTTTAAGTGGGAGCAGTTTTAGAATGTAATTGCCATATTAAAAACGCCTGCCTCCGAGATTTCCATGGTCTGGATCACAGGATAAAGACTGTCTTTAATCTCAGGAAGCAAACTGTCTCATTTCATAGGAAAAAGACTGATAAAAAAGAGTTCTACTCATCCAAGGCTATTATAGAAACTTATTTTTTTCTCAAGTAAGACATAATGCGAAAACGTTTCGATGCGCACACGTTTCGCGCGCCACCCTTCTCAGCACTTTCCTTAACATTTTGCTTCGTCCTTTCTCAATGAGTTTTGAGGCTTCCAGGGACGCCTTTTTTTTTCTCTTTTTTTTATACCTAAGAGTAAATTATAATATACCTCTCTCGAGTGACGAGGGCCGTCTAGGAGTTTGTCTGCGAACTACAAATGAAGGGCAGCCAAGCAAGCCTCTGCCCGTCAGAACATGTCGGCATCGTTCCGATGTATCCGGTTTCATTGTTCTTTATGCACCGTACCGCCGACGCTCAAAAAGAATCGTCGAAAAAGACAAAATACGCGCTAAGGCGACAATGTTGGTTGTGCGGAACGGTACCCCCAAAAATGGTGACAACACGAAAAAGGGCCGGGCAAAAGGTTTACGCAGGCACATAGGCTTGCTGGGAAAATTTTCATTTGTGGCGCCTGTTTGGTACCTTCCTTACTTTCTGAAGGCTTTCATGTTTTCGGCCAGCGTCACTTCTTGGTCCGCTCCGCTCCGGTAGTAGCCTGCCGCTCCTGGATTTCGACTGTACAGGGCTTTGTAGCCAAGGTTTACAATGTCGTCCATGTTCACTACCTCAACATCTTCCTGAAGGTAAGGCTTGGCGATTCCAGTGCCTTGGCATGCTGCGAGAAATTGTATTGAACAGTTTAGAAACTCATAATCAAGTGATGGAAGTGGCGGTGTTTAGGTGTTTAATGGTGCAATATAAGCACCATTAAACACCTAAAATATACAATTTAGGTGTATAATGTTGCTTATATAAAATTCAAAACTTAGTACCTACCTGGTTAAAACAAATGTTGTACTATTCCTTATTTTACTCTAAAATTAGTTACGGTATATTGATCTGGGGAACAACAACAGCTAGGAACTACAACAAAATAGTTATATTGGGTGATTTCAGATAAGATCGACCAAAGGGTGGCTGGTCGACATTTTTAAATCAACTGATGTTTTTATATGACATTGTCTAGTGTCTGGTATAAACGAATCCACACTTAGTTTTGACCAGAAAAAAAATTTGGAGACAAGAAAAATCGTAAGGCAGGGAGAGGTGGACAGTTGCAATAACGCGCACTGATGGAGGGGGCAAGTTTGAAAGTGAATAATTAAAACAATAAAATTAGGAGAATTTTAAAACTTTTTACAAACAAACTATGGGTACAACTTGCTTGTAATATAAAGTAATAATATTTATTAAAAATTTATTTAGTTTTCTAAAAATTGCCAAACATGCCTGCTCGAACGACAAATGGCAAACTTTGGAAATCTGTATCTCATGAAATAATTTAATCATTATTACATAACTTGCAGACATTGTTTTACTAATATATGGCTATTATTGAAAAAATAAATAAGGTATCTGAGTGACACAATAGTTACAATATATTTAGGCAAACATGGGAAAAAAATCAAACAAAGAAAAATTCCAATGCGAATAAAAAAAAAACACCACCTTCGATTTTTTTTAAATTTGGGTACCCTGTTATACTCTATTTCGGCATTCATTTCTATTAAAAACATATTGCATCATTGCACTGTGAAAGAAGAAACAACTCCCCAAAGTAGGGTCCTTTTTCAAAGCCTACACTTAGCAGTGTCCTATACAAGAAGTGACTCTGAGTTCCAGTTTCATGAAACTTGCACAAATCTTTTATATACATTTATTCAGATGAGGTCATTGATAAAAAGAGCGATCGGTCACACAGTAAAAGGGAGGAGAAACTATATACAGCATTTTACATAAGCGTACAAAGTGGTATCATATTAGAGACTAATGATTTGAGAAAAGATGATGCAGTGTGAAGTTGTACCTTCCGGTATATTTTACATCTAGAGTAAAATAAATAACTTTACTTCCACACACAAAAACAAAGATATAATAGTAAGATATTTATGTTGGCTGTGTATTTACGATTACAAACAATTTCAGGTGACGGATGCCATAGTGCCTAACTGGAGCAGCTTCGATGCTCTCGGTGTATGAATGAATCGTGGCAAGCCGATATATTTTATCCTGCTCGAGGATAACATTTTGGGATTTTTTTTATAGTGATCAGATAAAAATTATTAGTAACCACCAACAAAAACAGTAGGTTAAATACCCCGTGAAGAAAAATGTGATAAATAAGATGTCCCTGCATTCAAAATGAGCAGTCCTTGGGAAATCAAATTCGGCACTTTACGCTAAGGTTTTCCTCGCTGTACCCATTTAATAAAGTTGCTTCCAAGCAGATCCGACTGTCCGTGCTACATATACGTCACAGGTCCCTTCTGTTGATGACTTGCTGAGCCGCCACGCGTGCCAAGACTGAATGCCAGGGAAGGCGCGCACCGTCAGCGATTCTTCTTTTTTTTTGTTCACGATACCGAACAACCTCATTTTCGTCCAGATATACAAGATGCACGCCTTTCAGTTTCTTTGATAGAACGCTCACCATTGTCCTGGCCGTCTGAATTGCGCTTACTGAACGTTCTCTCAGGTTGTTCAGCGTGGCCTGGTGCTTCACGAGTCCGCCAACTCCGTCACATGCATTTTTCCCATGTCCAGATGCAGAAAATAACCACTGGGCTTGTGGGCAATCGTCCTTTGCAAATTGGTGAAGCTGGTAGCGATTCTTGAAATGACTGGCGGCGCCGTCACTTACGTACGTCACGTACGAGTATACCGCAACGTTGTCTTCAACCCACTCCTTCACTTTTTCTAGAGCCAAGCAAGCGTGAGCGGCGTCGTGACACAGGTCCTCACTGATGATGGCAAAGCTGTTTGTAGATTTTCTTGTCGTCACTACACATGAAAATATCGAAACTTGTTTTTTTTTTCCAGTGATATGCTTGCACTTCGTCAGGAAGCACGATGGTCCAGTTTTCAGCAAAGTCAAAATGAAAGACAATGCTCCCGCGTTGCATGCACTGTTTTTCATCGCAGATCGCTTTACCGCATGCGTTTGCCGGATATGGTTGTGAAGTACCCAACTTCCAACCGTCACTTGGATGACTTTTAGGAAAGTCTCAGGTTCCAAAGTTTTTTTCACAAGGTCGCCGGACTCCCATGTTGCAAGCGCAATCTCTTCATCCTCCGGGATATCAAGTTCCTGGAGTGTAAGAAACTGGCCTTTTGGGCAGTGATCACAGTCTCCTTGAAGGCACAGTTCTGTTGCTGGGTCGCACAGAAATGCCGAGTTCATTTCACCAGTGTTGAATGTTGAGCCTGTAACGTTCTCTAGAGCGGCAATACAAAGATAATAATTGGCGCAGCGCACACAAACGCACACTTCCTGGTGTGGAATACATTGGACCCATCTAGGGCGCAACGAATAAAATTTCGTTAGCCCAACGCCGGAATCGGGATGCTTGTCTTTGTATATACGGAAGGCCTCTCGTATTGAGCGTGTCATGAAGCGCTTTGGCACGAACGTTTTCTCTCCGTTGAGCATGACAGAGATGACGTCCTTCTGGTTGGGACTTTGGCGCGAACATTGTAGCTCGTCTTTCGTGAAGTACTCTAGGGCAGCAGACAGGTTCTCAGGGCTCACCTTGCACCTCGTGTAAGGATCCGGCTCATACCACACGCCATGCTTTTCCTTGAGTTTTCGGGATTTACTGATGAGGTACATTGAGGCCTGTGGAATCATCTTTTGAACCTCATTCTTCGTCAGTGTTGACGGCAGGAGTGTAAGCAGTTGACAACGTTCCCGGAGAGAGGTGGCGGTTTCAAAGGCCTGAGGTGGCGGTTTCAAAGGACGACGTGCAGTTCCATTGGGGGAAGGGAGAGAACAAGCGTTCGACGAACTCAAGCGAAGCTCCAGTCGCCTCCTATACTCGGGCATTTTGATCAGTCGGCGGAGACAGAACTTCACACGAACGCCAGCAACACCGGTCTCGGTGCGGTACTCGTTCAGCGACAAGAAGGAGCAGAGAGAGTAATCGCTTACGCAAGCCGGGCGCTGTCCAAGGCAGAACATGATTATTCAATGACCGACAAGGAATGTCTTGCCGTCGTCTGTGAGATAACCAAGTTCTGTCCATACTTGTATGGGATTCCATTCCGCATGGTCACAGACCACCACGCCCTCTGCTGGCTCGCCAACCTCAAGGATCCGTCAGGACGTTTCGCCCGCTGGAGCCTTCTACTGCAAGAATTCGACGTAACGATTGTGCATAAGTCCGGCCGCAAGCATAATTACGCTGACTGTTTGTCTAGGGCTGTGTTTGTCTAGGGCTCCAGTTGAACCTCGCATTGCCGGCGCCGACGACGATGACGATTCCTGTTTTTTTTGGCGTAGTTACCGCTACCGATATGAGGGCACTTCAACGCGACGACACGGAACTTCGCTCCGTGATCGACCACCTCGAAGGTCGAGGAGGCTCAGTCCCACGGGTCTTTTCTCGGGACCTATCGAGCTTTGTCTTGTAGCGAGGCGTGCTTTTTAGAAACAATTTCGGAACCAGCAAGACTCCCTGGCTACTGGTTCAATTCAATGTTTTATTCAGACAGCACACATCAGACAGTTGTCTAGGGGGCCGTCGCAAAAAGGCAACTAAATGCCTGTCGAGGCGTCGACTCCCCCCCCCCCCCCCCCCCCCCCCCCCGCACATCACTCAGCGTGGCACACATGAAGGCAGAATAATGAAAAGTTGCGAAACGTAAACAACCATTTGAAAACCATAAGCACAACAGTGCACACGGGATAGCACTGAATAACATACTTGGGTAGTAATTCAATTACAGTAATTAAATTACTGTAATTTAATTACTTTTCCTGGTAATTTGTAATTGCAATAATTACTTTTGGCTAAAAGGAATTGTAATTGTAATTTAATTACTTTCTAGCGTCAGTAATTGCTAAATTTCAGGCACAATTACAATTACTTTCGCAAGATTTTGCGGCGGCGGCGCTTTTCCCCCCTGGCCACGGAGACGACAGCACTGCCAAAGCGACAAGGGAGAGAGTGTCTCCCAACCAGCTCAAAAAAAAAAAAAAAGGGAAAAGAGGGATGGGAAAGAGACGCTGGGATAGAACGGAATGAAGGATTTTGTAGACTGTAAAACGATTTAATGAAGAATTTGAGAAATAATTTGATAAATGAGGGCTACATTCGCATCCGTTTTTGTTCCTGTCGTAGTTGAATCTGACACTTCGTCTCGTTCGCTTCCTGTTGCTCCTGTTTCTAGGGGTCTTTCTTATTTCTCATTCCCACACGGGGGCATCGGGGGTCGAAGTCGAGCTGGTTGGCTCCGATCACATCATCCGGTCGAGGCGGGGAGGTTCGAGGCTCTCCTTACGCGTCTTCGCCGCTAGCATATTCACTTACATATTTCAGTCAAGTTTGGGGACTTCTTTGTTCATGAAATTATTCTCTTTATGAGTTTTTTACGTCCTTCTCTTCTATCTCGTATGCTGGTACCACTAATAGTAAGTCGTGCTACTCTAACATCGAGGCGAAGAAGCAAAGAAGCAGCAGGTCTCATTAACACGACGCACCCTGCCTTACTTCCAACTGTTGTTGCTACACTGCTCTTCCTTCTCCCAATCCTCGTCTGCCTTTTTGTATAAATCTTCATTATTTAGTGTTCGCTCCACCTAACCCTTTCAACCGTTCGTCAGCCTGATTGGACGAGATTCCAAAACTTACAAACTGCGGCTTTAGACTGTAGGGAGCTTGTTTTTACAGTTGTTGTTCGTTGAAAACTTTTTTTTTTTTTTTTTTTTTTTTATAGAGGGTTTGATTTGCACTTTGTTTTTACACCTCTATCATGACCCTCCACGCGTTGTCCTCTCGTCCTGGCCTGTGGAGCCGTTCCGAGGCGCGCAGTGCTGCTTTGCATTGAGAACCTGCAACAGTCTTATCTACAATGGAAAAGGAAAGGCTGCCGGGGCCTTGTTACGAAAAATTCTTTAAACAGATTAGCAGCAATGTAAAAAATATAATCGTGAGGTGCAAAACTCTCCGCACCGTCTCTGAAAACAAATTCAACAAACCGAAAGGCGACCTCCAATTTGCGGAAACATTTGCAGGTTAGCAACTTTTTTGTCACTTTCAATAATACTTAGTTATAAAAAAAAAAAAAAATAATGGCTCGTCTATATCTTCCAGCTGAAACACGCTCAAGTAAATCATGAAATTGAGGCGTCCAAGAGGCCGCAGTTCTGGAATAATTCGCGGATTCTAATTTTCGCGACGCGGTGGGGTAGCACTATAGATTCAAATGGGTTTACATTTTCCGGAATTGCTCGCGGGACTTATTTTTCGCGAATTGGAGGCGAATCGCGAAATTCACACAAATAAAGTCGTTTACAGTGCATTATGAAGTTTTCGAGGTTGTTCTTGCCATGCTAAATTCATATCGGTCTTCTTTACGAGACGCATAACATCGATACAATCATTGCTATCCTAATGATTAGCTCTATGAGAATCCTAAATTTATTATCTATATCAGGGGCTTTTTGGGTGTTAGCGTGCAGTGAATTAATCCAGAATCCCTGGCAATAGAGTTTATTTATTTATTTATTTATTGTACCCTCAGGGCCCGAGGGCATTACAGAGGGGAGTGGGTTACGAAGTAAAATCACTAAAAAACAAAATGACAACCGAAGAATAGAAACACGAACATAAGAAATTTTAACTTAGAAAAGTGGTTAAACAACGCTTAAACATGGTGGCATCTGTTACAGACACAACTGACGATGGAAGGTGGTTCCACGTGATTGTTCTTTTGGGGATGAATGAATTATAAAAAGTAGTGGTTTTACAAACAGGTAGACCGATTTTGTGTTGGTGATCGACGCGTGGCGAAAGAGTTGCTGCTATTGTGAAACTAATTTTGTGAAAGCGACCACAGTTCGCGTGCTACGGTTACCCACATCCGGCATGTTACAAGTCCACAGACAGGGAGAGGCAGCGAATCATCGTGGCTGAAATGTTTTCGTAAGTTGTCGTATTCTTTAAATGTTTGACGTCGTTTACAAGTTTCTCTTATTAGGTATTTTTACGTGAGTTTTATGATACCGTACTGCCGCATATTTGTTTCCTTGTATTATTTTAAGTTTATTTTTTGTTGGTTTGACTTGGATACCGTTTGCATGAGCTCTAAGGAGATTCACATCGCACCTGTGAATTTTGTCGCCATTTATTTTTAGTTTTTGAGAATATAAGAATGCAGGAGTTCATGACTCCAAACTATTAAGTTCTATAATCTACTTAACAAATTTCATAAAAGGAAAGTACAATGCGTGGCATTTATACAGCGGCCATATAACTCGTTTACAGTTATATGGTCCAAAGTGGGTAACTCCCAGAAATAAGTAATTGTAAAGTAATTGCATTACTTTTAAAAAGTAATTTGTAATTGCAATGAACTACTTTCGCGTAGTAGTAATTGTAATTGTAGTTAAACTACTTTGGAAGCCAAGTAATTGTAATTGTAATTAAATTACATTTTGAAAGTAATTTACCCATGTATACTGAATAAAGATGAAGAAAATAACAAAGAACTTGCTTTGATAAAAGAAGCATAAAACCTACCAGCCTCCGAGGAGAAATATTTCAAGCGTGCCACGACGACCCAACGGCTGGACATCTCGGCTACAGCAGGACCCTTGCCTGGATTCGTGACAAGTACTACTGGCCAAAACTCCCGAAGACTTCATCTGTACACACGGTCATGTCACGAGTGCCAACGGCGTAAGAAGCCTCCAACGACACCTGCGGGATTCCTGCAACCGATATCGGCCCCAACCACGCCATTCCAACTGATTGGAATGGATTTGCTTGGGCCCTTCCCGCCATCGACGCCGGGGAACCGGCGGATAATTGTGGCCACAGATTACCTCACCCGGCACGCCGAGACAAAAGCCCTACCGTCGGGTACAGCGGTGGAAGTCGCCGAGTTTTTCGTCGGATCTATCCTCCCTCGACATGGCGCCCCCGAATTCTTAATAACCTACCGAGGGTCATCGTTCTTGGCCCAGCGCCCACAAGAGATCCTTCGGCTCAGCCACACCAGCCGTCGTCGGACCACCGCGTACCAACCGCAGACCAACCGGCTAACGGAGCGGCTCAACAAGACGATCGCCGACATGATCTCCATTTACGTCGACGTAGAACACCGCAGTTCAAGAGACAACCGCGTTTACACTATTCGAGCTGGTGCATGGCAGAAAACTGACGACCATGCTGGACGCGATGCTTCCCTATGAGCCAGTGGATGACAGATACGACAATGCCCATGCGGTCAGTCAGAGAGCAAAGAAAGCACGCCACTAGCCCATCTTCGAATCCACGATCAAGAGCGTGTCGACGCTCGCCGGTAAAATCTTCGTCGCCACGACGTCAAATTCCAGCCCGGAGACAGAGCGTGGGTGTGGACGCCGATTCGTCGCGGCGGTCTCAGCGAAAAACTGCTGATATCCGACGCCTCGGAGATCTGAACTACGAAGTTCTTCCCGACGTAACACGACCATCAGCAAGACGTCAGCCGCGACCCGAGGTGGTGCACGTCGTCCGGCCGAAGCCGTATTACAAACGATAGAACTTTGCAATCTCGTCGACGAGTGAACTGTGACTCGCCATTCTGCTGTCCTTCTGTTGTGGATTTGTCTTTTCGTTTTGTGCTGCATCGGGACGATGCACCTCTTTAAAGGGGGGAATAATGCCGCGAGCGCAGCTGACCAAGTAGGCAGCACGACCGTGGCCTGTTGGTTATCGCGCTTGCCTTCCACGCAGAAGGCCAGGGTTTGATTCCTGGCCACTGCTACACACTTTTGTTCAAGCAGCAATTTGATGTTCCGATAAATTCGAGAACCGCCTTGCTGATTCATGTTTAGAATGTTCCGAACCTTCTACGCCGAACGCTCCAGAAGCCCACGCGTGTACAAAAGGGGCTCCGCGTGGCAAGCCGGAGTCAGTTTTTCGCCTCAGCGTTCAATCCTGCTGTCTAGCCGACTTCGACGCCTGCGACCGCTTTGTTGTTATATTCTTCCTTTTGGTTTTGAGCACAAGTTCGCCCCATTAAACGTTTGGCTTCCTCAGTTATTGTTTGTTTCATTAACTCTTCATTCGTGACAATAATATATATATTATAATAATATTATTTATCCAAGGAGGAGGAGGGGAGGTTACGGAAAACCCTCCCCTCCCCCTCTGCTCTCCCCTCCCCTCTTCTACCTCCTCCGGTTACGTCGACGCCTCAAAAACACGGGAACGAGGGCCTAAGAGCTAGGGTGACCACCCGTCCCGCGACTCGCGGAACTTTCCTGCATTGAGGGCTCGTGTCCCGCGTCCCGCAAGAAATTTCAAAATCTTCAAAATGTCCCGCATTTCATACTGTCGTAAAATTCATTACGCATCTCATGGTGCTGCCGAACAACGGGGCACAGGGAAGCGCGGAGGTCGCATGATAATCGTGTGAATCGCAATGATACGCCATTTTCTATACAAGCATTGCGGGAAGCGGCCTTCGTTCTTGCAGGAGACTCGACGTGCATCCGCCGTTGAGCCTTTCTTCCCTTGGTGGCAAAATATTGCAAGAATAAATTGCTCGCCAAATGTTAAAAATAAATTATTGTAATTATTTTCAAATCGGGCTGTGTCAATGCAAAAAGGTAGTGAAAATATATTTTTTTTTTAGTGAAGGGGACTATACAAGGCGAAAATGCCACTCACAACGATCAAAAACAACAACATATGGTTCCCAATTTGTGTAGGAGCAACAATAAGAATCGACAGGAAGCAAGAAGCCGGAAAATATTTACTGCTTGCTCTATCCTTTTGATGCATTGAGTTCTGCTGCAGTCGATTTTATGTTTTCAACTTAAACCCATTTATTAGTATATGTCGCTTTAAACCTTAAAATATATCACTGGGAGTGAAAGTTATTTGAGCTTAATTGCCGCAATACAATTTGCAGCCGTATAATATGCTTTCGGAAAAGACAGAATATTAAATGCGCTAGCAAAGCCACATTTCGTGACGTGTGTTGATAAATTTCCTCGACTTGTACTTTTTAGAGTGGAGCTCTTAGGCGCCCGTTTCCGGCTTGAGCGGCGTCGGCGTCAGCGTCCCCCCTTCCCCCCCCCCCCCCCCCCCCGAGGACCTCGGGTACTTTCGGCACGTGACCCCCCCCCCCCATGTCACGTGACCACGTGACCCCCGAGCTGCGCTTTAATTCGGCGTTAAAGGGAGTTGTAAACGGATTTCATTTTTTTCCTGATACTTTTTAACCTGAGACTGGGACAGAAGGAGAGAAAACAATTTTCGTCCTTCTGCCCCTGTCTTGGGTTAAAGAGCATCATATGGTAAAATTACACAAGGTCAACTGCGCACTAAGTTTTTTTTTTGGCAGTTGTTAGAGTCGAAATATTATACCGTTCTTCCCTTACAACCCTCTGCCCCCTCCCCTCCCCCGCATCCCCCCTCCCCCTCTCCCCTCCCCCAAGTCAGCGTGTCCCGCATTTCGCTAGCAGGAAGGTGGTCACCCTACTAAGAGCTGCTTTTAAACGAGCGTCAGAGGAAAGAGCAAGAAGAGAAGGACGAAAGGGGGGCAACAAAAAGACAGTTTCGCGCCAGACGAGGGGCGACCGTTACTGTGAAGGCCAGTCAAAAAAATAGCTGGGTGCTAGCTGCTACTGAGGGCTTCCGCGCGTCTTGGTTGTCAGGTCTGTATTTGTGCTGCTTGTCCTGGACCCAGGTTGAGGCGCTGAAAGTTTCACGTCGATATTGAGGACAGACAAGGACTGTCAAATCAAGCGGTGCGGTATAACGCCGTAAATTGTCTTTTGTGTGTGAAGTTAGCAATGTCGACGCCGACTAGGCGATCTCTCGCCACACTTCGAACAAGACACCGAGGCGGAATAATAAATCGGTCGGTGCTACCGTCTGCTGCCTGAACCCGCCACTCGATCAGGGCAAAGGCGAACATCACAATTCGGACGAGAAGACAAGAAAACGACAGATGTGACGGCACTGTGGAAGACACTTTTTGTTGCGAACAAAATAAACAAGCTGCAAGTTGTGCAACAAAACTATACACGGTGCAGTCGGCGTACCACCGAACTTTATTCGCGCATCAGTGCGCTAAAGGTGGAAAAGGGCAGGTGAACCAGCCAAAGATGACTTCCGCCTTCATTGCTAGGTGAAATTCTGTATTGGCTCATCGAAAAGCAGCGCTTGTGGAAGCCATACTCAAAATATTATACAATGAAATGAAGCCGTGTCGCGTTTTCGAACGATATTCAAGCAACTTGTGTCGGTGAGTTTTACAGAGTCCTTTGAAACCTTGCCCAAATTCTGGTCGGAACTCCGGGCACAAGTTGCCATCTTGTGCCGACCTGCGAGAAAAGTTGCTACCTTTGAAAGTATCTGCCCCTCGACGCAAAATATTAGTGTCTTTGTTGAGAGCAGATGACGTGCGCATTAATCTCGACGTGTGGACGTCTGTGCCTATAGGAGGCTACCTGGGAGTCGAAGCCACATTAGTCCATAACAATTTCACGGCTCACACATACCTCCTTAGTTTCCCTCGACTGAAAGGCATCCACACAGCTGCTCGCATTCGCTCTGAATATGACGTAGCGCGTGTCCAGCGGAACACACAAGGTGACATACGGAAACTTTGGTACCTTTCTTTCTTCAGCTAACAATACAATTTTGAATTTTCATGTCCTTCGCGTGGTGACAAACAACGAGTCATAACTAATAAAGGCCTTTGCTTTTCCTGGATGGGGAACGGAGGCAGATGACGCTAACATCCTCGGCGAGTGCACGGAGAGCTTAGCCAAGGAGCTTTTAAGCGAATTTCATAAGCTTGAGCGATTCCGATTATGGCGCCGCCCAGAATCTGCAGCTTGCCGTTAAGAACGCAATTCGGCAAACCGACGTAAAACCTTTTTTTTTTTTTTTTTTTTGCGGTTTTGAATTTTTTTGTTAATTGGACAGCGGGGCCCATCGCCACCATTAAATTTCACGAATTCTAAAGGCTGGCATTCGTCTCCACAGACAACAGAAATATTCGTACCCACTAAAGTTCGCGAATTTTACAAGTCGCAAAAATAACGGGGCTTGCGAACCTTAAGGGTTTCTATAACGCGCTGGTTTGACGTCTTTTTTGCATAGGCAGTACAATATATTTTATGTGTACGGCTTTTGTGGCCGGTGCTGTAGAGATTGTTGCCTAGTGCCTTACATTAAGGACACCAATTTGCAAGATAAAAAACTTTTCTAAAGTATAAACTGAAAACTAGCGCCGCATGAAGCATCATTAAGATGTTCTGTTCTCGGCGTGCGCAAGTCTGAATAACACTCGTTCGAACGATTATCACGTGGTAACAGTTCGAACTCGGCAGACGGACACCCTTGATAAAAAAAACCATGCCGTCAAAAAAAAAAAAATTTGGTTTTCCATTGCGTTTTTTATTGCATCTTTATATTATGATAGGTGTCTCATTCTTGTGAGTCAGGGAAACTCGTTAGTAAACCTCTGTGCCCTCTGTTAACTGTTCGATAACTACTTCGGAAACCACTGTACTGTCCTATATTTAGTAAACTAGGCAGATGATATGCTCTTGTAGCTCTCAAGGTTGGAGCACGCCCATCGCGAGCAAAGTCGAATATTGTTTCAATAGACCATTTCACAAACGCAGTGTCATGTAGTGGCTGAAATATTAGTCCGAATCGTTGTATGCTAATGGCGGATAATATTTGGTACCCACTCATCAACGGTAGACGTACGAAAGTTACGGTGTTTTTCAGTGAACAGCTATTTCGCCATTTGCTTCAGTTTCGATGGTGTCAAGAAACTACCACTCTCTACAAAGCGCTTATAGTTGAGTAAACCTCTTGATACAATTAATATTATATTGTCATGAGCTGTCTGGAACGTGCAGAAGTCGAGCATTCCAAGGACTTACATGACACCCTCAAATGCCTGGCGCATAGAAGCCATAAGTCTAGTCATGGCCTCAGGGAAACACTTTTGACACGGTACTTCAGACCATACAGTATACTTCGTCGCCTCGGGGAGCTCAAATTCGAAGTAGTGCACGGCGAAATGCAAGCATCACGACGGCGACCACTACCTGAGGTGATTCACGTCGTTAGACTCAAGCCGTTCTACGCTCGGTAGGACTGAGAACTTTTCGTTTTCCAGAGGACTTTTTTAGCTTACCATTATTTTGTTTTATTTGGTGTTGCATCAGGCCGATGCACTTTTAAAGGGGGGGAGTAATGCCGCGTGCACGATCGAAAAGATACGCTTTTCTGTTCATGTATACTCCGTTTCACTTTACGTCCGCACGCAGCGGACGCCCCTACAAGGTCTCCCAGTCAATCCCATTCTGTGGACGTAGCCCGTGATACGCTTTCCGCGCGTCCCTGTGCACCCTCTCTAAGGTCACGTGACACTCACACGGCCTTGGATTGGCTCCGATGGCTCGTAGCATCCCCTGCGCTCGGGCGTAAGGTGAAACTAGGGTGCCTACGTGTTTCCGCTCCGCTTTAGGGTGGCGCCAACTTCTTGTTACCCTTTCCCAGATCCTCTCCCACCGCCATTTTTTCCCACTTCTTATTTCGCTGAACTTAAACAACGAAGAGTTTTTGTAGTCTCGAAACACCGGGAACAATGTGAGGCCACTATACCGTTTCCGTTTATAAGAGGAGTCGGAGCCTCAGCGGGATGGCGGTCGTAATGGCTGTCGCTATCTTTAATCGGGTGTTTCAAATTTTGAAGTTGCGACCAAGAAGTGTGCGTTGCTTCTAACAAAACGCGAGTTCCAGCGACAAAATGGAACGCAACAAACTGGCATTGCACGCCGAAGCCTCGCGATCAGAACGAGAGTGGTGAGCGCTTCCTAGCCCTGGATTGGCGGCGTAGTGCGAGCGCACGACCGGCGAGTGTGACAAAATGGTCTACGAAAACAGCGGAGGTTGCCATGGTAACGAGGCAAGCAACACTGGTTTGTCGGCCACAGGTATCACAAACGTTGTCGCCGCCCTAAACAGCGGAGCGGCGGAAACATAGAGGCACCCCAGGTGAAACGGAGTACAGAAGATTCGCGTACACTCTTACCCCGAGCGTAAACGATAAGACCGGAATGACCTTGTCTAGTCAGTCTCGCCCAAGCTCTTTCCCGAACATTCTAGGTCGAATAATCGAGATGACGAACATAAGCCGTGTTTACATGAATGCAACTTAGTCGCATCGAATCCAGTTGTCGCATTCAATGCGGTCATATAAACGGCATAATGCGCAAAGAAACCGCATCGAATTCAAGTCGCTAGACAGAGGTGGATCAAGATGGCGAGTGCGCATTCATTCAGCCCATGTAAACGGAGGTCGCATCGCATTTTGGAACGGGCAGCTTTATGGGAAGGCGCTCGCTGCGGAAGCGAGTGAACAGCTGAGAACATGGCGGCGGCCAACCTCGTCGGCGGCGCGGAGAGCGGTCCAGTATGGTCGCCCGCAATTTTTTCCCGAGAACAAACGCGAGTTTTTATTGCCATCATAAGTAAGCGGAATATAGCGGAGCTGCTCGGTGAGGGCGGCACCCGTCCAAGCCTTACGAAGTACGACTTGCGCGTCCGAAGGGGTCCCAAAGGCTTCGGCGCAAGCACGAACGACACCGAGAGCTCCGAGAGCTGTAAAGCACTGCATGATGGCGCAGAACGAGCAGCTCCTACTTCGGTGCCGTTCCTGGCTGCGCAGGAGCTTTTCGGACTCGGGGTCCGGTTGGTCCGGTCGCGATCGGCGAGGTCTGGCGCGGCGAAGCGCGGAGGCGTGCTCAAAGCGTGCGCACACACGTCGCTTCTGGTCCAGAGTGACCCGGCGGCCCGGCCATGGAGCCCTAAACGCTTGGGTTTTGATGTTTCTTCCGTCTCGTAACTTTTTCCACAGCACCGAAGACAGCGGGCACGATCCTTACGTTCACTGAACGCGTCGAGAGGCCTCCACGTGCGATGCACCGGAAAACTTGGTGCGGCTGGTGCCGGAACTGCATAACTCGAGCTTTGACACGGCGTGGCGCCACCTTCGTGTAGGGCTTGGTGCGCATTAATGTAAACGTTGCCTGCCGCGTCGGCTTCGTTCGAAGAACGAGCGGAGTCGATGCGCTGAAGCCGCTTTCATGCAAACGAGGCTATAGTAGATAAAAAGCCGAGTGACGTGCCTATTCATTCGCTGATTCTCTCTCGCGATAGCCAGCTGTTATGCCGACGTAGCGTCGCTTGCTGCTGCCGCCGTCAACGGTCGCTGCTCCTTTTCCGACTTCTGTTCTTTTTTTTTGTTTTTTTCTGGCACAAGTTCGCCCCCATTAAATATTTAGTCAATTCCGTTTTTTCCTGCCTATTCGTCTCTCATTCGTAAAAATATTTGCCTAATCTTGCTTACAGACAATATAGAACGCAGACAACTTTTTTGCTTGTCTCTTTTTTCATAAAATTTACTATCATTCTGCCCTGCGTGGATACCTACTAACAACCCCGTCATATTTTACGTCGATTAGATCGTCGAAATTTGGCCCAGCCGAAAATTACTTACCGAACTGGTTATCTTTGGTAAAGTGTAAAGCCAGTAGCATCATTGCTGAAGTAGTCACAAGCAAAAACTTATTCATTGTGATAATACTTCGCCGTGACTGGAATTGTTAACTAAGCTGTGGGCTTCTTGCGTTTGCTATATATACGGAAAAAAATTATGCACTGCCAGCTGTCTTGTGATGCCTACGAAATGAACGTTTACTTCAGTTATAACAATACTGCGCTTCTGGAGGGGTTTAAAGGCTCTTTCACGTGGAAAAATTGCGTCTCGGCGAGAATAAACATACAAAAACGAAAAGAACACTTGTATTACAACATCAACTGCAGCGGGGGACAGATGTGCACTGGAAACGACATTGTGCAACGGTTACAATAGTAAACGTCGCATTACTCGGATCTGGCCGGTCCAGAAAACGTCGCTCGAAGAGACTTGTCGAAAAAATGGCGACCGACTGTTGCAGTCGGTTTGGTGATGATGATGATTCTTTCACAGTTGGCCATCCTCGCCAAACTAACATAAAACAACCACTGTACTGTGCGAATGGTTTCACAAAAGTCTAGTGCGAAACGAGGTAAAGCTTGAATTTGTATAGAAGGCTTATACAAGCAGGGAAGTCTATTCGCGTCTCCAGTTCGCCGCCCGCCCCCTTGTGGCGGTAGCCAGAACGAAATATTTGAGGGTGTCCGGGGGGGGGGGGGGGGGGGGGGGCGGATCGCAGCAATGTTGACGACCGTCTCGCTAAAACAGCCTTGTCCAGACTTGTACGTAATCCGTTACAAGTAACGGAATTACTTGTAATCCCTTACATTTATCAGTAATTTAGTAACGGAATAATTACATATTTTCTAGAGTAATTTTAAAGCAATTCCCTTACATTTTTGACGTAACGGATTCCTTGTAATCCGTTACATTTTTTTTTGTCAGCTGCAGCCCCCCCCCCCCCCCCCCTCCCATTCTAAATAAAGTTTTTTTTTTCTTCATTTTTGTAAAGTCGAGTGCAGTGACACTGTCACGCGAATCGACCAGCGCAAAGATAGGCTTGGCACTCCTCAGTTACGCAAAGCCTCTTTTTGCAACACCAAGCCCCTGAATCTATCTTTTCTTTAGACCCTAACATCAATGTCAAAAAATGCAAATAAACAATTCTTAAAAAAAAAAAAGGGGGGGGAGGTGTCAAGCTATTTCCGCTTTTTTTTTTTAGTCCGTTTTGTTTTTTCTTTGCGATCGAAGACGGGTAGAGGAGGACACCAAGTGATTGTGCGCCTCTTCGAGAAGCTCGAGGGGGTAAGTGCTCTGAAAAGAATTAACAACGTCCTTCTCGGTTATAGTGACTACGACCATTTTCATAATGTCACAACACGAGACAACGCTCCGTGTACCCTATCCTTTTTGTGAGTCAGCTTTTTGCGAGCACTTACAAAATGGTAATAACCTTCTTTTTTCTTCCTGTTTTGCCCCAGCAGGACGCATCTTATCTCAAGCAGATATTTTTACAAATGAAACATAATGGTGGCTGACCTAGACTTGATATTCTTAGGGTGCCTTCATCCCTAGATATTCTGGGCTTGAGGATAGAGTGAAATTCGCGAGTGGGGCCATAGCGCGGCTTACTCAGCACTCTTCCCTTTGCTGCCCGTGGCATCAGTGGACGTCTATCTGGAGAACACCGGAGTAAACTGCAGTCGGTTCGTGCTCCGTGCGTTTTTGAACGGCACCAAGGTGCACACGGCAAACGTGCGTTTACATTTCCTTGTTTTAACTGACGTTCTAATCAATTGTTGTTATATTTGTCCTTCTTTTTCTTTTATTACTTATATTTATACACTGGAAACCTTTTTTTATTCACCAACGTCTCAAGTGAGGCTCGAACTGTTCAGAACCAATGGAAGAAGAATATCGAGACAAACCTTATTTATTATTTAATTATCACCTTACTGTAACAACTATGTTTTGCTATTGATGACTTCCACAGCTTCGCGATTTAAACAATAGAGAATTTTAGTAGATCGGTCCGATAACGATATCCGATACTTCGCCGCCGTCTTTGCGTATGCATCATATCGTTATCGGGTACCGTTATCGCGGGTAATGGGGGTATCGGAAGGATCTATTAAATCTCCCGAATAGCAGGCAACAGCTGCAACGACGAAGCTTTGCTCTACATTCGAGGTAGATAGTACTTCCCTTGCTTCGCTAAAAAAAGTTCAACGCAGAGCATGAAGCATTCGTGAGGAACAATAAGGCACTCCCATCCAGTGCCTCAGCTCAAAGGGTGTTCAGCGTAGCAGTCGACATATTGAGTAAGAAATAACGCGAAATGTCTGACGAGACTTTCGAGAGCCAGCTGCTGCACAAGATACTCAACGTCATTAAATGGAACAGGTGGCAACATTAAGAACTTTAATAGCCCTCTTCCCTTTGTTCCTTACTTGAGGACAATAATGTTAAAAGTAACGCCACGAAAGTAACGGATTACTTTTTGTGGTAACGGTCAGTTACTTTCATGGGAGGGTAATTGTAATTGTAATAAATTACAATTTAGCCTTGAGTAATTGTAAATGTAATCCCTTACTATTTTTCAGTAACGTGTACAAGTCTGGCCTTGTCCAAGTGCAAACGGCACTGTTCGGTGCCCCAATGCACCGCTGCCGCGTGGAAAGACCATAATTTGTCGTTTCACCGATTCCCGAACGCCTGGGAAACATGTCGGAGGGGCCCAGACGTGGTAAACAGACGCGAGGAGTGGGTCTGCGTCCTTCGTATCGGGAAAAGTGTCACCGAGACCATGCCGGTGTGCTCGCGGCATTTTACTTCGAGCGACTACACCCTGTCTGGTAAGAGTGTGCCGACGCGTGTTGCGTTGCGTTATCCGGGGACGGCATCATCAGGTTCGAAAAGTTAGTGCAGCGATAAGCGCATCGAGAGACAAATGATGAGGCTCAGAGGCCAGATTCACGAAGAGCTTCTTAGTTTACGACAACTTAGCTAAGAAGTTCGTAATTTAAGAACATCGTAAGAAGAGGAGAAATCGATATCTACAAACGCGTTCTTAAATGAGAGGAGGAAAGCGACGTTGTCGTACGGAAAAACTAAAACTTACCGGTGTTGCTATGGCGACGGCGTCTTCGGCAGCACGAAAAACCAAGCGGAGAGCTCAGCAGAATTCGAAGCCGTCCGGACAGTTCGGAGCACGTGGATTTTTAATAACAAACACAGGCGGCCTTTCTGCCACCGCTTGTCTGGGGTTCGAGTGTCCGTGCAGTGATATGTCGACGCTAACACGATTTAAACACGCCCGAATGCCGAGGCCGGGACGCGTAACCGTAGGGTGCCTTCATGTGCGCGCACATGAAGGCTCCCTGCGTAACCGCCTCCGTTGACTGCTACGAACTCAATCGCTACGAAGACAACACAACTGTCATCGTTGGTAAAAGATGGCCCGTATCAGTCGTTTGCTAAGCGACGTAGATGGAAACAAATTGCCGCGGCGTTTTTCGCGGCCTCGGAGATGCAAGAGTGAGCCGACGTTAAAAAAGATACGTTTGAACTACAAGAGTGTCAGCAAGAGCCACGTAATAACTGTTCACACTCGGAGCGGACGCGCGCGTTTGATCGAAGTGCCGGATTCGCGCTGTTGGACCGCAAATTGGTGAGCGCTTCGGGACCGATCCTTTATGATTGCGACTCGATGCTGGCGTGACACCCGGCAAAGAAAGGTTGGGCCGGCATTGCAACCCACAAACTCAGTGAGGTGCAGTCGTGTCAGAATACCAATGGCATATTAATAACAAAGTGTACATACCGTGTTGCGAAGATAATCCATACGGCGTTTATTTGAGCTCTATGTCACACAAAACGAAGAGATAGAATCAATGAGAGTCCCTTTTCGACGACAGCGTTCGTCACGGCTGCATCAAAAAACAAGGAGATGACAAAAGGAAGAGATTGACCTCTTAATCTAAAATTGAGGTCAGCGATCAAACTATAATACGGGAAGGGTTCACAAGGGTCGCGGGGGCATATTCCATTCAGCACGCCAGCCGGTCGTGGGCAGACGGTCTTGGCCAAGGACCGTCGGATCATCGCTGCGCCGAATCGGAGTGCCTGCTAGGCCTATCTGCCGAGCTCTCTTGGTGAATCGTGGCCGTTGGAGCTTTTCCCGAGTGTTTGTGGATCCAGTGTTCTTGCTCTTCGTGGTCTGTTTCAAATACTTTTTACTTTTTTCTTGCTGCTTGAACTCGGGACGCGTGAGAAGCGCACGTAGAAAAATAAACGTCCGTTGGCCGTCGCGGCCAAGTAACTGAGCGACGCTGTCGGCCATGCTGATTTGATCGTAAGAAGTGCGTTAGACAGCTTCGGAGCTGTCGTAGGATTTCGTCGTAACCTGCGCAAAACTTAAGAAAATTTCGTTTCGTGAATACGAATTTGTTCTTAAGTTTTGTCTTACGCACATTCTCGGCGTAAGATTGTTTCGTCAATCTGGCCTCAGTGCTCCAGCACCTTTATCGGGAATTTTGGGCGCGCGGTAAACGTCTTTAACGGGGTCAGCGACGCAATAAAAACGGTTGAACGCGCTTATGATAGATTGCGATCAGCGTATTAACACTGCACTCGATCGTTGCTACAGTAGTGAAGTCCACGTCTCGACAGCGTGAGCCTGAAAATTAAGCGTCGCGCTAGATAGAAACGACTCGTAGAGCGTGTTAGTCAAATAAACACATAAGAGACGGGACGGTGTGCTCGCGTCGTCTCTTCTTTGTTCTTTTCCGCTCATGCAACCTGAAACACTCGGAGAGAACATCCTCGGTGTTTTCATGTGACATTCGCACAATATCGTACCTTCAATTTTGAAAAATTTCCCCAGTTTGGAAAAGTAAGAGGTATGTTAATTTGCGCTGTTTGGGAGACTCGTGCTAACAGCGAGTAGGCGGCAGAAAACTACATTTGAATGTGTAAACCTAGGATTGTTTTGCTAGCTCTTTGAAACTGAGCAGCCAATTTGCTAAGCTGTCGAACTCGATCACCAACATATCATATTTACTTCTGAATACCCAGCTCAGAAGCACCACCTTAAGAAAGGAACTGTGCCCTCCCAAAGCCTGCCTGTTCTTTCCACTGAGAATGTGGAGACGAGGAAGAGGGCAAAAGAAGTGGACGAAGGCGGCCAGAAGCGACGTGAGAAGAGGGCGGTGGTGGAGCCTCTGTTGGCCGAGGTAAATATGTATGATGCTGCATTGCGTGGCTATCTTGTCATGAGTAGTTCCTTCTTTTTTTCAGTTCAGTCAATGTGCAATTTCTTGTAAAAAGAACAGTGCATTTCTTTCGCAGTCCTGTACTCACAAACTTTTCATACTACAGAACAGTTAACTCATGTGCATTGGTTGCATCTGCAGGAACTAAAACCACAAAATTAACTGAGGCATCGGGTTAACCGTGGCTCCTAGCTGCTTCACAAGGCTACCCTTTGCATCAGTTCTCACGCTGTGTGCGGAGAACGCTTGTCCCAGTGTCTTTGCCGCTGTCGTCTATCCAGTCAATTCAAAAGCAACCAATGCAACCGTCTAAACGAGGCTTAAATATCCAGACACGTGCCTCTGCCGCCAGTTCGAACACAACAACAAAACCCCGAAACTGCGGGTAAGCATACAACAGATACACCAAAAGGCCTTTCCATGTATGCGTCGTCCTTTGCTCATCCGCAGTCTGAGGAGTTTTGTCGTAGTGTTTCATCGCTACCAGCTTGTTTGCCCCCTTAGGCTCTGTTCATCGGTTTGTACCCCTATTGAAAATTCCATCAAGCTACGTAATTTGGGACACTGACTGCCAGTCAGCAGCGTTGGTGGAACGTGATGGACCATCAGACGTCATCTGATGGTCCATCAGATGACGTCTGACTGCCACTGCCAAGGGAATTTCATCAACAAGGGCAGCATTTATATAAGAGTAAAGCTATACGCACTCATAAATATCGTCAAATGCCTCAATAAAACAAAATGTTAGAAAAAAAAAAAAAAGCAGCACCACCGTGCATCGAACCCGCGACCACATGCGTACAAATCGGACACCATAACCGCTATGCTACGCCACCGTTTTTTTTTTTTTTTTTTATATCTTTATTACTTGTTTTACAAATACCACATCACACGATCAGTCATACCTGTATGTACAGTCAAACATGCGCTAAAAGCAACCTATTTACAAACAACTATCACACGTTTCCTTTTTTCTCATTTGGCATCTTGAACATGTGGCCATTAGAAATACCTTAGAGAAAATTACAAAAACTTGTAGTTGAGACATTTGAGCGAAAGTCACTCACGCGCAAGGTACATTTTTATCAAAAATCCGGAAGCCCAAGGCATGCATCAAACATGGGAAACCAGTCAGGTTGGCTTAGTTTTGAGACATAGATACTTCTGACTTGCGCCACTTGTTGTAAAAAAAGCGATTTCGTCGTGCGTGGTTTCTCCGCATGCCTATCTATCATACGACACTTCCAGAGACTATGTAATCCCAGAAGCGCGAACATGTCATACGGGACGGTCTCGTTTTCTGAAAACGGTAGGAAGCGAAGGCTGTAATCGTTGAGGACTAAGTCTTTTTTTAGCGTGCGTTGTAGCACGTCCCAAAATAAAAACGCGTCATTGCAGTATATAAAACAGTGCCCTATCGTCTCTGGCTTATTACGTAATCTACAATTAACTGTCCAGGGAACAAATATTCCCCTTTTTTGGAGATAAGTTTTTACGGGCAAAGTGGACGTATGGAGTTTAAAGAAAAACGTCTTGGTTGACGGAGGCACTCCCATTTTCTTTACTCTTTTAAATACGTCACTGATGGGTTCCAGCGTGAAGCGGGTACGATAAAGTGGAAGAGAAAACAGGCTTTCGGTAATGCTTCTTGACAATTCCTTTCTGAACACACTGAACAGATATTCCAGTGAAAACCTCGCTTTGAGAAAGCTAAATGTGTCTACCACCTCCTTTAGAAAGCCCCAAGGCCTACCTTGGAAAATTTCGCCACTTGAAACAACCAGATAATTTAAACTCTCAGCAAGACGTCGTTGGAGCATTACTCTGAGGAAATCGTGATTGGCATTCTTAAAGAAAAAAAATCGGGAGACCAACTGACGGACAAATACATGGCACAATCCTAAACCGCCATGTTCAAGGGGAAGGAAAAGGTTATCCCTTTTTATGGGTTCCCAAGTTGAACACCATATAAACGTAGCAAATATTCGATGAATTTTTTGGATGTTGGTTCGAGAGCAATGAAGTACCTGGAGCACGTACATAAGTTTTGAAGCCAGAAATATATTACAAACGCTGGCTCTAGCGAAAATTGAAATGTCTCTTCCTTTCCACGCGTCTGTTTTCCTTTTCAATGTGGTTGCCAGGGAAGACCAGTAGGTTACGCTACTACGAATTTGTGCGAGCGGTACTCCGAGATAGGTAAGGGGACTCCTGTTCCACGCTATCCCAGCAAAAAAACGGGGTTTCGTGGCCCAGGAACCATACCAGTAACCGTTGCATTTCGATGGGTTTACTGAGGCTCCTGTTACCGCGCAATAATGCGCTGTGAGATCAAGTGCCTTCTCAACGCTTCTCTTGTCCGAACAGAAAAATGCAACATCGTCTGCGTAGGCGAGGACTTTAACCTTAACATTGGCCAGCGAGTATCCTTGAACATCGTCGCTCCTAAGGACGCTAAGGCACAACGGCTCTAAGTACAGGGCGAAAAGAAGCGGGGATAGCGGGCAGCCCTGCCTAACGGAAGATTGTATTTTAATCTCGTCAGATAGCATACCATTTACGATGAGCCTTGTAGAACAATTGAAATAGCATAGCTGGATTCCATCTAAGAGTGTCGCCCCCACGTTGACATGCTTAAGCAACGCAAATAAAAATGAGTGACTCACGCGGTCAAAAGCCTTTGTGAGATCTATCTGTACAAATGCAACCTGGTCACTGTTGTCAGACGCACACTCCAGTACTGAACGGGCAACATGTGCATTCGTTTGAATAGCTCTGCCACGTATCCCGCAGGTTTGGTGTTCACCTACTAGCTTTTCGATTACACTTTGTAGCCTTTCATTGAGCACTTTTGCATAAATTTTATAGTCAACGTTGCAGAGGGAAATAGGTCTATAATTTTCCATGTTTTTCAACATTTCCAAGTTTTTCGTTTTTGGTATTAGTACCGTGTGTCCACGGTAAAAGGAAGGCGGAAGCGCTCGCTGGACATAGGCTTCCTGAAATACGGCGAGTAGAACAGGAGAAATAATGTCTACGTATTTTTTATAAAATCCTCCACTTAGTCCATCAGGCCCAGGCGTTTTACCATTAGGGAGGGATTTGATGGCGGCTTTGATTTCATCCAAGGTTATAGGACCGTCGATTAACTTCCGGTCTGTCTCGTCTAGTACCGGCATATGCGATAACAGCTGTTCAACTTCAGCCTTCTCTTTTGTAGGTATTAATTTTCCAAAAATATTTGTGTAAAATTGGTGGAATGATTTCACAATGTCCGCTGTGTCGGTTCGCATTGACCCATTGCTATTTATCTCTACGATTTCTTTTGACAGAGCATATCGCCTTTCGTCGTCCAGAGACCTCTTTGTAGGTTGTTCACCAAGGAGGAAACGTTTCTTTCGAGAGCGAATTATGGCCCCTCGATACCTTTCTGTTTCATATTTTTGTAGTTGAGCTCGAACCACATTGACATCGTCACTATATACGCCTGGGTTAAGGCATTCTAGTTCGTATAGAGTCGTTAAATTCTTAAAGAGTTCACGTTGTTCCTGTTTGTTGATGTAGGATAAGATCGTGGAACGCTCGATTGCGTGGTTTTTCACCTCCTGTTTAAAGAAATCCCATTTAGCAAATATATGCATGCCAACGTTTTTTTGTATGTCCGACAAAACTATGGGAATCTTTTTTGAGAAAGAATCATCGCTTAGAAGTTTCAGGTTGAACTTCCAGAAGTCCCACTGTTGACAAACACATCGGTGTCTCTGCGGACCAAAACAAGTTGATACCAAGCAATGATCAGAAAAGAACACCGGTTTAACGTGGTAGTCGCTCATTGAGTCAATTATAAAGCCCGAGACATAAATTCTGTCTAACCGAGCCGAGCGTGAGAGATTCCTTGGAAATGAGTGTAACGTATTGGTTCACCTTTTCTATAAGCCACCTCAACGAGGTTATGCTCTTGAAGCATGCTCTGAAGAGCCGTTGCACTTCTATCATACCTAGTCTGCGATGCCGATCGATCGTCTGCACTACAAGCACAATTAAAGTCTCCCATTGTAACTAACGCTCTATTAGTCTCAAAAAGCGATGGTAAAATTTCAAAGAATGATGTTCTTTCCTTCGGGCTATTGGGAGCGTAAAGACAAATGAAGCGCCAATTTATCTGTCTAAAGCTAAGGTCACAAGAAATAAGACGCCCTTCGAGGTCAGTCAAAACGGAAACTGATGACAAATCAAGCTCTTTACGAAAGAAGAGAAAACACCCAGCGGAGAGACCTGAAGCTTGACTAACGCAAATTTCATAATCCTTCATAAAGGGTTCTAACGCTTCAGCAATACTCTCATCTGAAGATAGCTTCGTCTCCTGTACCGCTGCGACGTCAACTTTCTCCTCTTTAAAAAGGCGCAGCAGCTGATACTGTTTCCTTTTAGAGCTCAGACCTCTTACATTTAAGGTCGCGAAATGTAAAGGAAGGGCGGCAGACATTGGGGAGTTTAGGGCGTACTCAAGTCACCGCTTAGGTTGTCCTCGGTCACCTTGAGGTTTGCCGGCGGTTTGGCGTATGGCTTGAGTCGAGTTCCAGCCTGCTTTCGTTCTTTCATGGCTCGCGTTGGAGGGAGCCCATCAGCAGACGGACTGTTGGTCGGTCCACCCATGACAGCAACGTCTGGCACTTGAGCTGGCTGAGGTGCCTCAACGGGCGGTTCGGTGACTTCGGGCTTTGCACCGATCTCAGCGGTGTCCTGCTCTCGCCTTGTAACATCTTCCTCGACTATCGTTGAGTCTGATGTCATGGACGAAGCGTCGTCTTCGTCTGGCGGTGGAGGTGGCTCAGGGAGGCCACCAGGGTCGTCTTTGCGTTCACTGGTACTGGGAACTTTGCTTGGAGGCTCTTGTTCGATGTACTTGGCGAACGTTTCGGCCGGCGGGGCGTGACCCGAAGCGTCGACGACCTCGGAGGCGTCCATCAGGAGTTCCGACTGCTCTTCCGTCTCACGGGACATTTTGCCACGAAGCTTGCTTGCGTAAGATGTGACGCAAGCATCCGCGATGTGTCCGTAGATACCGCATTTGTAGGAGCGCGGTGTTCTGCACTGCCGTCGAATGTGTCCGACCCTGTTGCACCTGAGGCACAAAGGAGGTCTTCCTGGTACGATGACGAGCGTCTGCATGCCGTACACCTGAAGTAGGTGAGGAATCTTTTCTGTCGACGTTCCTTCGTGCAGGGTGATGTTTACCTCCCTGTTCAGGG
The DNA here is from genome assembly GCF_016920785.2 of Ixodes scapularis. Taxonomy (NCBI): domain Eukaryota; kingdom Metazoa; phylum Arthropoda; class Arachnida; order Ixodida; family Ixodidae; genus Ixodes; species Ixodes scapularis. Next base: position 63,523,127 of record NW_024609857.1, on the reverse strand, counting down.
TGTCCATGTGCTCCATTCCTGGGCAGCGCCACTTCTCTCGATGAACGCTACGTACTGTGCCGAAAGGCGTCATAGCTTCGACGACGCGCCCGTCTTCGAGATGGTCCGGAAGCCACAGGAGCTTCATCTTGAGGTCCCGTGTGTTTGGGTCGATCACCAGGCATTTCTTGCCTTTAACGAGCAGCTCGCCACGGCGGCAAAGCTTTTCTTTGGCGAGAGCGTTGACGCAGGTGACCATCCATACATGGCCCATCTGGAATTGTCCGGTAGCTTTTATGTCTTTTAGGTCTATAACTTCTTTCAGAGCATCACGGAAGTCCGGTGCCGTGTAAGGCCTAGCGGTCATGTCGGCGTGAAGAAATACAGAATTCAGAACGAGGTTACCGGTTGGCAGACGAGGAAGCGTGATCCTGTACTCACTTGAGTTGACATTCGACGATTCAATATTACCTCGGCCAGAGGCCGATGCAGTGTTTCCACCAGAGCTCATTTTTTCGCAGCCGTTCCAAACGGCCTCTTCTTCTTCCTACACACCACTCCACCTTGGCTTTCTCGCTACGCTACCGTTAGAGAAACTCGATTTGACTATTCGTTTTATACGAAATGCTTTGGCTGCAAATGCAGTTAAGCCGTCAGCATGTTATGCAAAGCACTCGTACATCACTCGCCGTACTTCAGTTCTACTCACCTGCCATGTAGAGTACTTTCGCGTCGTAGAACGATCCTTTTGTTCGCGCATCACCGGCCCAGTAGACCTGGTACACCCTGTCGGCTTCAACTACACCGCTAAAGTCCCTTACATCGTCGGAACTCACAACAGGCTGGGTCTTGTCGAGTAGAAATTCTACTAAAACATAAGACATTGTAGAGCCCGGGCAGGATCGACAGGTTGGAGGGAGCGGGCAAACAAAACGAGTCGAGAGCGATCGTTCATGAAAGCTCGGCGAAGCCTCTATGGGCGAAGCGAAGTGCGAAGTGTCGTGTTCGGCGCTTCGGCAGGCTTCTGATCAAGGTTGTCGGTCGGTTGCGTGTCATATCTCTAACGTCAGCGGTTTTATGGGCTCACGTCCCAAAATCGTTTTCTCGTGCATAGATTACTTTTCGTATTCATAGATTTGACGAAATAGTGGTATCCGAACGAACTTTACGTCCTTTGACCGTACGTCTGTCTGCACGTCAAAGCTTTCTGACGTACAGTCAGAGACAATCGATGTACAGTCAGAATCACCACCAAGACATCCTGATGGCATTTCGCGGCGGCCGACTGCCACCAGGAGACCATCAGAAAGCCGACAAGCGGGGTCTGACTGGAGTTTGACTGTCGGTCAGAGTAACTTGTTGGCCAATCAGACATGCTTGGCGTACAGTCAGGCACAGTCAGCGGTCCACTAGAAAACATTGACTGCCAAACAGGGTTACATTGATGGATTTTTCCTTCGGGACACTTGCACAGACTGCGTCCGCAGCAGCCAAAATAACAGATATGACTAAGGCATCAGGTTAACCGTGGCTCCTAGATGCTTCACAAGGCTACCCTTTGCGTCGGTTCTCACTCTGTTTGCAGACCCGAATGAAAAATCCATCAATGTAACCTTGTTTGGCAGTCAATGTTTTCTAGTGGACCGCTGACTGTGCCTGACTGTACGCCAAGCATGTCTGATTGGCCAACAAGTTACTCTGACCGACAGTCAAACTCCAGTCAGACTCCGCTTGTCGGCTTTCTGATGGTTTCCTGGTCGCAGTCGGCCGCCGCGAAATGCCATCAAGATGTCCTGGTGGCGATTCTGATTGTACATCGATTGTCTTTGACTGTACGTCAAAAGGCTTTGACGTGCAGACAGACGTACGTCAAAGGACGTAAAGTTCGTTCGGATACCACTATTTCGTCAAATTTATGAATACGAAAAATAATCTATGCACGAGAAAACGATTTCGGGACGTGACCCCATAAAACCGCTGATGTTAGAGATATGACACGCAACCGACCGACTACTTTGATCAGAAGCCCGCCGAAACACCGAACACGCCACTTTCGCTTCGCCCATAGAGGCTTCGCCGAGCTTACATGAACGATCGCTCTTGACTCGTTTTGTTTGCCCGCTTGCTCCAACCTGTCGATCCTGCCCGGGCTGTACAATGTCTTATGTTTTAGTAGAATTTCTACTCGACAAGACCCAGCCTGTTGTGAGTTCCGACGATGTAAGGGACTTTAGCGGTGTAGTTGAAGACGACAAGGTGTACCAGCTGGGCCGGAGAGGCGCGAACAAAAGGATCATTCTACGACGCGAAAGTACTCTACATGGCAGGTGAGCAGAACTGAAGTACGGCGAGTGATGTACGAGTGCTTTGCATAACATGCTGACGGCTTAATTGCATATGCACCTGAAGCATTCTTTAGAGCGATGGGCTCATTGTCGGAATCTCGCGCTGCAATACTAAAATGCTCCTGACTCGGTCCGAGAGGTTTGGGCTAGAAAGTTTATACCTTTCTATCTGGCACGGGCCATTGGCCTTACCGCTGTGTCGGGGCTGCTCGCGTTCGTCCGTGAAAGCCAGGGCTGTCTGTCGTAGCACGCATGCTTGCTCTCTAGCTTCAACGGAGTCGCATAAGTTTTGTGAATTAAAGTGTATACGGTCGTCCCGAAAGGTTCAGACATTGAGGGCGTTTCTTTGAAACATGCCTACGGTGCATGTGGTCCCGTTTGTAAGCGAATGTCCCTTTTGCCCAAAAAACGCAAATTTCAAAAGGGACAAAAAAAAAACAAAAACAAAAAAACAAAGGACGGGTACACACTTTTCCTGATTTTTGATGTCATGAATTACATTCATTTTAAGGATTTGTGAGCCGTTTCACAGCCATGCAAGATGGCCACCTCAGCTTGTGAACCATTTCATAGCCATCCAAGATTGCCACCCCGGAATTTGAGCTTTATATAAAGAGTAAAGCTATACGCACTCCGGAGTGCACTTCGGACGGAGATAGCTATACGCACTCCGCTAAACTCGTATAAAACAAATGGTCAAATCGAGTTTCCTAAGCGATGGCATAGCATAGGAGTTAAGGTCATTCTGCATCTGGCGTTCGTACCGCTCGGACGCAGAATGGCTGGCTCCCACGGAGCAGTGATAACGGCCAACTCGGGCCGCGGTTTATCTGTTCTTTCTTCGACGGACGATTATCGTGTTGTTCTCCCACCCCTGCCAGCAGGAATTTTTGCTATGAACACCGTCTTCCTTCATTGCGACGTGACCGGTCGCCCTTACCGGGTAGACCACTTCAGGTCCGAACTGGAACGCCTTGGCGTGATGAAGGAGACAGCGGCGATTGGTGCCTACCAAATAAACCACCTGTGGATGCTGACACTTCACACCGCAAGAGCCAAACAGAGGTTAGTGGAAGCACGAGAACTCTCTGTGAAAGAGAAGAAGTGCTTAGTGCTTGACCCGGACAACTCCGAAGTCCGGTTAAAAGTGCACTGGGTGCCATTCCACGTTCCGGACGAGGCTCTCTTCCGAGCTTTTGAGCGGTACGGGAAGGTTCAGGAGGTCACTCGCGAAACCTGGAGGACGGAAGGCTTTCAGGGCATACAGTCGTCCACGAGGATGGTGCGCCTTAGCCTGAAGCAGGGCGTCACCCTTGATAGCCTGCCTCACCAGCTCAAAGTCTGCGGCGGAGGTGTCCTGGTCGTGGTTCCCGGACGCGCACCCTTGTGTTTGCGGTGCAAATCGAAAGGACACATCCGGAAGGATTGCAGGGCACCCTGGTGTCAGCAGTGCCGCAGGGTTGGGCATGCACCTGAAGACTGCGTGCGTACGTACGCCACCGTCACCGGGGATCGTTCAACGGATGATGTGCAAGACCTCGAGATGGACGAGGAGGAAGCAGAGGATACGGCTCGGAGCGAATCTCAGCGACCACCGCCCGCTCCACCAACGAGCAAACAGGAGAATTCCGGAACGTCAAGTTCTGCTACCGGTCCCCCCGAGTCCAACGCTGAGCCAGAACCCAAAGCTCAGGGGACAGGTATCCTCAGTGAACCAGTTGGAACACCTGTCAAATTGACTGAACAAGCCGCAGAGACCTCCGACACTCCGCTGAGCAAGGAGCGTCAAGAAGAAACTGAGATCGACACCGACGACGCACCTCTGACTGACGACTTCCCAGCCTTGCAAACCCTCGACCCGTTCTCTCTCAGCCCTTCTCTGGACAGGCCACACAAGGTAGAACAAAAGTGGAAGGGTGGTTTCACCAAGAAAGGACGCTTCAACCCAATGCCTCGTATCCCACCTGAAGACCGCCGGCGACAAGACCCAGCGTAGACAGTGACGCCGCCGAAAATCCGAGACGCCAAGAAGCGTATGCAAAGCGGTGATCTTTTTTTTTATTCATTTTTCCGCAGTTTATCTCCTCACATTACGCCCCTCAAAATGAAGCAACTTAAGATCGCCACGTTTAACTCGGTCAGTTTAATTTCTAGAATAAGAAAACAGTGGCTTCTAAATTTGCTTTTGAAAGAAAATGTCGATATAATTTGTCTTCAGGAAACCACACTTTCTTCCGAAACACATGTGAATGACATGAATCTTTTTTTCGAAAAATATTATCATTCTCTTCACTCAAGGGCGGTCGGGCACAGTGGCGGCAGCGGAATTTTGATAAGAAAAGACAGAGGATTTGTGATCTACCCTGAATGGGAAACAGATAGGAACGGCCGGGTTTGCTCGGTAGAAGTGATTAGGTATCAAGAGTCGGTAAAAATAATATCAGTACACGCCCCCTGCGACGCGGCCGACCGCAAGGCTTTCTTTACCAATCTCCGGAAGTATCTTGGCAGTCCTGTAAAGACGATTATCGCAGGAGATTTTAACTGTGTTTTAAACACGCAGGATTGCTCACGCAACTTGCAATCAGACTCCAGCCGGTCAGAACTTGATAAACTACTGCGAGACTTTGACCTCGTGGATGCAATTGAAGCGTCTCAGAGATCACGTCCTAGCTACACTCATTGGCAAGGCTGCTGCCACGCCCGGCTAGATCGCGTTTATATGTCGAGCGAACTCATCAGAGCAGTCACCGCGTACCAGGTGTCTCCGGTGGCCTTCTCTGACCACGCAATGGTTGCGCTGCGGGTAGGAAAGGTGAACAAAACCACAAGAAAACCATTCTGCTGGAGCTCTTGGAAGCTTAATGAGAGTCTCCTCGACGACGAGGTCCTCTGTTCTCAGATAAAACAACACTATATCGGAAGCAACACAGAAGGGGGATGTTGATGCTGTAGCATGGGAAGAAATTAAAGAAAAGATTAAGCTACTCTGTTATGACCACAGCAAAGAAAAGGCCAGAAAGGCGCGGGAAACAAAGTATGCATTACTACAAGCCTTGCAAACTTTAATCGCCGAAGAAAACAAAACCCCGGGCGTTTTCACCGATGATATCCGTGCCTGCAAGGCGCAATTGCTTGGTCTCATGGAGAGTGAATACAGAGGAGCAATGGTTCGCAGCAGGCTCAGAGCGTTAGAAAAAGAAGAAGACCCCTGCAAAATTTTTAAAACAAAGGAAAGAATGCGAGCTCAGCACAACAGAATAGACTCCCTTCAGGCCGGTGACCAAGTTTTAACAGAACAGAAAGATATCGAAGAGGAACTCGTGAGAGAGTTCCGAGAACTATTCACCACCAGCAAAGACGAAGGGATCAATAGGGCGCTAGATGAATGGGTAAATGCGCTCCCCAAAATTCCTTTAAGTATTCAAAAACGCATAAACAAAACAATCACTAAATCTGAGATTGCTAAAGCAATAAAAGAACTACCACCACGGAAATCCCCTGGAGTAGATGGTTTAGGATCAGCGTTCTATAAAAAGTTCGCCGACGTTCTTGTTCCCGTATTATATTACACCTTTGCTGACATTCTCCGGAGGGACCTACTACCACCCTCTATGCGACAGGCACTCACTGTGCTAATTCCAAAAAAAAGCACGGGCTCAAGCGTCTTAACATCAGATAGATTAAGGCCTATCAGCCTTCTAACGACGGATTATAAGCTGCTGGCCAGGATACTGGCAAAACGATTGGAGCTGGGCCTTAAGTTCGTAGTGGGCGACCATCAGGCCTACGGGTTCAAGGGGAGATCTATTACCTCTAACGTTCACACGCTCCAGATTCTTTCCGAAACAGCTGAAACAACCGGACTCTCCGCAGCAGTTCTGCAGATTGACCTCAGTAAAGCTTTCGACCGGGTATCGCATGCCTTTCTATTCAATATGCTGGAAGCGTGTGGTGTTGGCCATAGAATCGCGAAATATATTAAACTATGTTACAAAGATATATCGACACGATTACTGGTTAATGGGAGCGTAACAGAAAAAATCTCAGTTCAGGGCTCGGTCAGGCAAGGCTGCCCCCTCTCGCCTATACTGTTCTAGCTATATTTGGAGCCTGTCTGTAGAAGAATTATAAGCGACACCAGGATTCAGGGCGTCCCTCTTGCCAGAAATGCCACAAAAATGCTAGCATATGCCGATGATGTCACTGTTGTTGCCGCCACCAGATTAGAAATTGTTCTTGCGGTGCAGCACTTTGCTGATTTCTGCGAAGTATCCGGTGCCCAAATGGACCACGCTAAGTCCACAGGCGCATGGCTCGGAGACTGGGACGTGGAACCACAGCGCTTTATTAATATTGATTGGAGCTCTACTCTTACGAATTATCTTGGGGTCAGCTTGGACCCCTATTCGCTTAGTAGTGGTAAAGGGGGCATTCACCTCAACAGTTTGAGGGCAAAAGTGCAAGACTGGCGTGGTCGGAACCTTTCTATTCTAAATTGTGCCTTCGTATGCAACTCAGTATTTTTCTCCACTGTATGGTATGCAGCTCAACTTGTGCCATGTCACGCAAGCGAAATCCATAAAATGCACCGCTTTTGCGCAACCTTCATTTGGAATTCCAGCTTTGAGCGGATGAGGCGCACTAACATTTTTGTTAACCAAGCCAAAGGAGGATTTGGTGTTGCAAACCTAGAAATTAAACTCAAAGTTCAGAGGTTTTTATTTTTCAGCGACCAGAGGAACTCTGTTATTGTGCAGTCATTTGTTAAACTTGGCGGCCGGCTGTTAGCACCATGGCTCGTTGTAACCCAGGAAGGAGCTACGTCAGCGGCTGTACTGAAGTTTTATAAAGAAATCGCTGCTGCCATCAAATTTTTTGAAGCACGTTTTTCTCGGCAGTACCTTAGCAAGGTGAAAAGAAAAACCCTGTATTGGGATACAGTCGACACGGTCTTTCCACCGCCGCTCTATCGCTCCTTCCTTGGAACTGATGTAGAATCCACGGTTTTCAAGCGCCTCCGCAGCTACCCCGTTCGCAAAGCCGCAATCGACTTCTTTATTTATTTTTTTTCACACCGAAGTGCTGCCAGTAAAGACGTGGAAGGAAAAGAAAGGCTACTTTGTTCCGTGGAATTTGAACTGTGTGCTGTGTCCCACACCGGAAACTCTACAGCATGTTTTTCTTTTTTGCCCGAACGCGGAGTTATTCTGGGCGGAACTACGCTGTAGATTACAGGTTGAATTGTACATGGATTGGCGCAGCGCGAAGGTCCTTGAGTTTGGCACAGGCCCTGACAGCAAATGTTTGGAGGTATTGGCACTGCTTGGACTGCACGCAATATGGAAGTCCCGCACAGATCACCTCCTGGTTCTCGAAGGAGGAAAACCAGCATGGCGTCACTTTGAAGAAGGCTTCATGATTGTGAGTAGCCTCATTGCTGAGGTGGGAAACCTCGAAATGGCTGGCTGGGCTGAATGGGAAGCGCGCTTTAAAATGCCGAAAACGCCTCGAAATCGGAGGAGATAAGTGCGGAACTTCGAAGCCACTGTATGAATGTGACTGGATACACGAACCAGTGTTGTTTAAATGACCACGTCGAGCGCTGTCTTTGCCCAAGTGTATTTTAACCATGTAAATAACCATTGTTTTACATAAACAATAAAAAAGCCAAGTCGGCAAAAAAAAGAAAAAGAAAAAAAAAGCATAGGAGTTAAGGTGTCCGCTTTGTACGCAAGTGGACGCGGGTTCAATCCGCGGTGGAACTGCTTTTTTTTTTTTCTCGAACATTTAGTTTTATCGAGGCATTTGACGATATTTATGAGTGCGTATAGCTTTACTCTTATATAAATGCTACCCTTGTTGATGAAATTCCCTTGGCAGTGGCAGTCAGAAGTCATCTGATGGACCATCAGGGCACGTTCCACCAAGGCTGCTGACTGGCAGTCAGTGTCCCAAACTACGTATCTTGATGGAATTTTCAATAGGGGAGAACGCTTGCCCCGGTAACTTTGCCGCTGTCGTCGTTCCAGTCCTTTCAAAAGCAACCATCTAAACGAAGCTTAAATACCTAGGCATGCGCCTCTGTGGCCAGTCCGTACACAACGACACAACCCCGAAACTGCGGGTAAGCATACAACAACAGACACACGAAAAGGCCTACCCATGTATGTGTCGTCCTTTGCTCAACCGTAGTCTGAGGAGTTTTGTCGTAGTGTTTCATCGCTACCAGCTTCTTTGCGCCCTTAAGTTCTGTTCATTGGTTTGTACACTTGCACAGACTGCGTCCGCAGCAACCAAAACAACAGATATGACTGAGGCATCAGGTTAACCGTGGCTCCTAGATGCTTCACAAGGCCACCCTTTGCGTCAGTTCTCACTCTGTGTGCACAGAACGCTTGTCCCGGTGACTTTGCCGCTGTCGTCGTTCCGGTCGTTTCAAAAGCAACCGTCTAAACTAGGCTTAAATACCTAGACATGCGACTCTGGGGACAGTTCGTGCACAACGACACAACCCCGAAACTTTGATTGATTGATAGATTGATTGGGGTTTAATGGCGCAGCACCGACCAAGACTATAATGCGCCAACAACTAGGACTATTGCTGAAATCAAGGTTAAAGAAAAGAAAGAGCTATAGTAGCTTGTAAATTAATAAAAGAATGATAATAAAAGTACAAGCGCATGAGATGTGGCAATGAATACGACGAACTATTAAAATTATAGCTGGTCCAGCTATAATTTTAATAGTTATAGCCCATTACCAAATTTGTAAGATCTAAGAAAATACGCATGGTACATTTATGTGTAAAATTCATGACGGACAAACGCCCATCCCCCATTTTTTCACGATTATATCCAAAGTTTGAGTGGGCGCTCGCCTGGTATTTTACAGTGTGTACACATATGTTATGCCAGTGGCGAGAGGAACTGCTGCTGCCAAGTTCCGGCCAATGAAGACATTTGCGGCTACCAACATCCATTTATCTGACACGCTTTATTGCCGTACTGGCAGTCATTCACCTCGGTGCTCTCTACACCGTGCCATGGTCAACCAACTGCGACTTATGTGGCGCGAATGAGACGCTTCCACATGTGTTTGTGGAGTGCTCCAACGCCTATCTCTTCTGGGACAAGATGAGGAAGGATCTCGGCGTGGACTTTCCAATAGACTGGCTCGTCTTGAGATACCTGGACGTCGAGGGGAGAGATACGGCTTCGTTCATGGTGCTGCCGTCCATGGTGCTCCTGGGGCTCCACGCCATCTGGCTAGCCCGCTCGGCCATGGTAGAACGCCACACCGATGCCAGGCCGACGTGGGACCATTTTACCTCCCGGTTGAGATGGCTTCTATCCATCGTGGCCGGGGGCATGGACCAGGTATGCCAGGAATGGAGAGCAATTGAGGAAAGGCTGGAGGCTCGGCGACTCCGACTTCAACGCATTCGACTCGGCGAGGGTCGGAGCCGCCCCCACCGCTGCTTGCGACCGTCACACCATCTAGGGGATGACGCGCCGGCGGCTACATCCAAGACCGTCAACCCTTTCCGGCACACACATTGCAACCAGCACCCCCTCCCCTTCTCCCCTTTCCGTTCCTACCGCTAACCGATTTGCCGAAGTCTGATTCTCATACCCTGTAAATTATTGTAAATAAACTGTTGAAAAAAAAGTTCAGTTAGCGCAGGAGTAGAACATCGCAATACTAACCAAGTGGTGAAAGGTTCGATCCATAGAAGTAGCGAGTTTTTTTTTTTTTTGTTAAGTATTTTTTAATTACCAAAACAAACATTAAGAAACCCAGACCGATGGAAGGAACATTAAAGTCCTGACTATCCACCGACGCCAAGAAAACTATACAAATATCATTGCTACAAGCTTCCTTAGCACGCTGTTTGATAAACAAGATTTGGGCACCCAGGTTGGATTTAAGCCTTTTACGCAGGGGCCAAGACGACGAGGTCGGTCCTTCAGTCGTTTCTTTTGCCGTGGCCTTTTGGACATTCATAAAGAAAGAAGTTTAAAGACATCCGTCATAAACCGCTAAGCTTCGAAACCATGCCGACACTGTTACGTACACTGGGCGGCTGCGATCAGCTGCGATAGCGGCGGGCTTTGGACACTTCGGCCACATATCGTAACTCGGCTGCCTCGGCCGCCTCGACTGTCGAGCCCTCACCCTCGCTGCGACCACTGCATCCAACGTGCAAAGACTACAACGCTGTGACGCTGCGAGGACTGCAAGCGAGTTGTGGCCCTTTGAGGTCCTTCCCAGGTAGCACCGAAGGTTCCGCGAACATTATCTGAGGGTTCCGGATGTTAGACTAACATTAGATGTACTCAAGGAACGTTCCAGGAACGTTTCTATGGAAACATTGGCTGAACGTATAAATACTAATGGTCCCAGAACGTTTCTGATTAACATTCCCAGGCGAAACATTCTGCGATCGTTGGGTAAAGCGCGAAACACATGTACGACGAAACCGTCCGATCCGACGTGCGAACTGCTGGAATTACCTTGGGGGGCGAGGGTTTTCGTAGCACCGGAGAGCGTTCAAAACCCTCGCCCCCGACCGTCGTATTGCCTGATCGGACGTCGGATCGGACTGTTTCGTCGTACATGTGTTTCGCGCTTTACGTACACTTCTGCAACGTACGTTTTAATCGATTGGAATATGTTACCTGGATACTTCCACAATAGCACTATTGCCTCGCGCGTACGAGAAACAGCCGTGTCCGAAATACTGGCCATGAAACCGTCTTCAATCGACATATGAAGAGTTGCTGCTCGGAATAGCACTACCAGCACGGATGTCTAGTGAAGAACGTCACGCACTTCGCTTCAGCATTACGCTGCAGCGCTTTCATTATCTGAGGGTTCCGGATGTTAGACTAACATTAGATGTACTCAAGGAACGTTCCAGGAACGTTTCTATGGAAACATTGGCTGAACGTATAAATACTAATGGTCCCAGAACGTTTCTGATTAACATTCCCAGGCGAAACATTCTGCGATCGTTGGGTAAAGCGCGAAACACATGTACGACGAAACCGTCCGATCCGACGTGCGAACTGCTGGAATTACCTTGGGGGGCGAGGGTTTTCGTAGCACCGGAGAGCGTTCAAAACCCTCGCCCCCGACCGTCGTATTGCCTGATCGGACGTCGGATCGGACTGTTTCGTCGTACATGTGTTTCGCGCTTTACGTACACTTCTGCAACGTACGTTTTAATCGATTGGAATATGTTACCTGGATACTTCCACAATAGCACTATTGCCTCGCGCGTACGAGAAACAGCCGTGTCCGAAATACTGGCCATGAAACCGTCTTCAATCGACATATGAAGAGTTGCTGCTCGGAATAGCACTACCAGCACGGATGTCTAGTGAAGAACGTCACGCACTTCGCTTCAGCATTACGCTGCAGCGCTTTCATAAAGAGGCATGGCATTATACTGCTTATTTCTATGAAATCGCGTAGCCTTCTCTCGTCGAACAGCGGAACCAGTCAGCCCTAGTCCGCGCAGAAAACGGAAGACAGTTGAATGTATCGTTCTCCACCAAGGTTGTTCCCCACTCATGAAACTACCGAGCGCCATGTTTTAGTTACGCAGCAAACTAAATAAACTATGAAATTATATTTGATTATTTGTAGATTTCTAACATACAATAATTTACAGGATGAAATTATCAGCGCGCAGAAAGTTTTATTACATGGCATAACTAGCAGAACCGTGCATCAATTAATTCGCTGCGGGATCAGTGGCGGTTTTGTTTCCCGCGCATACCTTGATACCTTCGCATTGCGCCACATTTCCGCGTATTTTCCACTCGGTGCGGTGGCTCGCCTGCGGCCTCCGTGGTAATCTTTTTCCTCTTTCGGCCATCCTTGAGACGTGAACACCTTGTAAGTATCAGCCTTCGGTGTGGTTTCTTGAGATGTATGTTTTGCGTGACATACTGTTTCATGCTGGCAAGTCAGGTTGGTGTGGTGAGCAGTGCAAGGCGTGCAAACCGCCTTGCCACGATGCGCGCACGCCGTACTCCCTCGAGTTCTTTTTTTTTTTTGCACGGAGTTTTATTATTACTGTTATTATTGCTGTTGTTTGTTGTTAGATGTATATGCACTGTACGCCATAAGCGAGCTCCACAGATTAAGAGTTTGTGCCGATATTAGGCTTTTCAAATTGCCCGGCTGGAGGCATTATATGGCCCGCAAGAATCATTAACTTCATAATTCAAATATTAACTTCTCTCAAAAATGTCTGTAACTGGTCACATTTTTGGGCTCTGCATTTTATTCTTGATGACGAGCGGTGTACCACTATTTAGGCTTTGTGTTGTTTGTGGACACCCTACAAAAATAAAGATTATTATTATTATCATAAGGCAAACAAACATTGCCGTTGCTCGACGTCTCCTCGGCAGCTACCGCCCCGCGACGTTGAAAAAGCAAGTGCTTTTGTACGTGTTAAGACTTTAAGTTTTAGCACAAAAATGTTACCACTTATATACATTTTTGAGAGAAGTTACTAGTTGATCCATCAAGTTTCTGATTTTTCGAGCCATTTTAGGGTATAAAGATTTTTTTTTTTTTTTTGGGGGGGGGGGGGGGGGACGCAAATAGTGCGCTTATGGCAGCAACAGGCGCGGTTGTTACGGACGAGTATATCAAATATTTGGATAGGCTAAGGCTATGTATATGCCGGAGGCATGGCCCTTGACAGGTCTGCGGTCTAAACACTCCGTCGGTATCTGCATTAGGGGTCTATATCATATTGTTGAGTAGAATTTATTTGAGAGAACTGACGTTTTAGCGAATAGGCTCAGTTAAGCGGCTGGAAGTTGGGCTTCCAAACAGACTAGCGGTCACCCCTTGCTACCGCTCGGGGGAAACAAATATAATATCAAGCTCGAGCGTGTACCGCCAAGGGTTCCGCAATAGGCTACAATATCGGGGGCAGATCCTGAACGGAATGCTGGCGGCTGTCTCAAAGGAACGCCGCCATTCGCTAAAGTGTCGTTCAGTAAACGTCGTGGGCGGGGCTTTTTCTGCTTAAGTGAGTGCCTCCCCTGATGGTTGACTTTGTCCCTAATCAAGGCGCTCCCATAATGTGACGGACGAGTTTCCAGACCGCAGTCATGAGGGATTGTGTTTGGGGGCAGAAAAATCAAAAGCAAAAAACTGTCGAATTGTTGAGCTTGGGTTTCCTTCGTGCCCTAAAGGCACTATAAAATATTTCACCTTATTCTTATAAATGTATGTGGTGCATTAGAAGGTAACCATTACGAAACAACTCGCTCCAAAATTCTGCCGTGTAATCTCGGAAGAATGAGCAGACAACTTCCCCTTCTGAAGCCGAGGACGTCGTGATTGCGCTATTCGGGGGAAAGGGCGCCCATATTTTTGAAGACTTGAGCCTCTTTCACACTGGTACCACAAAGATGTTCCATCCATCCTATCGCAAGAAACTTCGGAGCCTAACGGAATCTCGACTTTTTCGCTGCTATCTCAAGCTGTTCATGTCATATTGGCCCGACTGCATGAAACAAAATGTGTCTGAATATCGGCGGTAGTGGTTTAGCCTGACATGTACGTCTCCGATGACGAACTTTCACTATCATCCTGGGTAGTTAGGCTGAGTTATACTGTCATTTGCAGCCACCAGTGACCAAAACCCTTAATCAGAAGAATGTGAGCTTTTGCTAGTTGTCAGCAGAGTAAGTTTATATAGGTAAAACAGGCTGGCAAATGTCATAGTCTAACCTCCTCTGTAAGTGTATTTGATTTGTTGCAGTAGTTTCTATCCAGAATGTGAAAGGTGTAGAGAGAGGACTTAAAGTGTGGTTATTTTATAGCGTCCTCAAGCTTGGCCACAGTTCGATATGCACTAGACATTTCTGGCACTTCGTTATAGAAACCAGGCTTTCTTTCGTTACATTGCACCACACACAGCTAAGGTTTCAAAACTGCTGATGACTCTTGCATCAAGTGTCATTGGCAGAGCTTTTGTTTTCAGTGGCAGCCACATCCACTTAATTAGAGAACGTTATTTGTGGTTACAGGTTGTTTCAGTTCCAGAAATGGAGAGAGTGAAACGACGGCGAAGAATAGAAAGTCGAAGGAGCAATAAAAAAGCAAAGCAAGATATTGCTGATATATATTCCCTCGTATGTCGCTCTTCCAGCGAGTGTGGTTCATACGGCACAGATTCACCAGGAGAGGATTTCGATGAGTCCGAGTCTTCCTCAGAGTCCACTTCAAGCCATGAATGCACCACCATTGGATATATACAGGCACAGACAGCTCGTCTACAGACAGCGAGCACTCTGTGCAGACTATGGGAGCCCAAGTCAGTACAGGACAGAGTGCTGAGCTGGAAAACACTTCCAGAAGCGGATAGCTGACAAATGACCTTGCCGCTTGGGCAACAGCGAATCACATACGTTTGCACCATGTCAACAGTCTTCTACACACACTGAAGCAACACCATCCAGAGTTTCCTAAAGATGCAAGAACTCTACTTAACACTCCAAGGACATCACTTGTCAAGCAGATGAAAGAAGGAAACTACTTCTATTTTGGACTGGAGCAATCTGTAAAAGAGGGGATGAAGGCTGGACTGAAAAGTCCAGCCTTCATCCCCTCTTTTAACGCAAGCTCATCTTTCCACTCACTGATGCACCACTAAGAACAGATGAATCATTCGAAACCCAAGAGCAGCCGCAACATCACAAGGCAGTGTCTCCCCTCCTCTCTGTGTGTCACACCATGGTATCTTCCTTCCCACATGAATACATGCATCTTGTTTGTCTTGGGGTTATGAAGCGACTGCTTGTTACCATTTTTAATGGAAATGTGTCTGATGCCAAGCTGCCTCCTAGGGTAAAGAGCCTAATATCTGCACATCTCATCAAGTTGCAGCAGTATCCACCCGAAGAATTTAGCAGAAAGCCTCCGAGCCTTGACGAGCTACGATAGAAGGCGACCGAGTTGAGAAACTTCTTGTTATATTTTGGACCACTTGAAGGACTGCGTGCGAGATTCCTACTACAACCATTTCTTAAAGCTTCACGTGGCTGTTAGTACTCTTGCGAATCCAAATCTTTACCTGGTGAAGAACACTGCTGCTCATGAGCTTCTTGTCTCATTTGTTGAAAAGGCAGGCAAATTGTACGGTCGTGGCATTTACGTTTACAACGTTCATTCGCTCGTCCACTTGGCTGCACATGCAAAAAGGCACGGGTAATTAGACATTTTCTTGGCATTTCCGTTTGAGAACCAGCTGGGGCAGTTGAAAAAACTTATTCACACAAACCACCGGCCGCTTCAACAAATAGTTCGAGGGGCAGCTGAAGGGACCGTTTCCAGCCCCCAAGTCAATAGCGTCCCTGGCACGTTGTCAAAAAAGTATCCCGAAGGAAAAATCCATCAATGTAATCTTGTTTGGCAGTCAATGTTTTCTAGCGGACCGCTGACTGTGCCTGACTGTACGTCAAGCATGTCTGATTGGCCAACAAGTTACTCTGACCCACAGTCAAACTCCAGTCAGACCCCGCTTGTGGCTTTCTGATGGTTTCCTGGTAGCAGTCGGCCGCCGCGAAATGCCGTCAAGATTTCTTGGTGGCGATTCTGATTGTACATCGACTGTCTTTGACTGTACGTCAAAAGGCTTTGACGTGCAGACAGACGTACGGTCAAAGGACGTAAAGTTCGTTCGGATACCACTATTTCGTCAAATATATGGATACGTAAAAAAATCTGTGCACGAAAAAACGATTTCGAGACGTGAGCCCATAAAACCACTAATGTTAGAGATATGACAAGCAGGACACCCGACAACCCTGATCAGAAGCCCGCCGAAACGCCGAACCAGTGCGCCGAACACGCCCAACACGCCACCGACGCCACTTCTACTTTCGCTTCGTCCGTATAGGTTCGCCGAGCTTCCATGCAGTACGATCGCTCTCGACTCGTTTAGTTTGCCCACCAAAACGCCGTGACCATCGAAACGCCGAGCACGCCACTTTCAACTTTCGCTTCGAGGTTTCGCCGAGCTTCCATGTAGTTCGATCGCTCTCGACTCCTTTAGTTTGCCCACCGAAACGCCGAACACGCCACTTTCGCTTCGCCCATAGAGGCTTCGCCGAGCTTCCATGAAAGAGCGCTCTCGACCCGTTTTGTTTGCCCGCGGGCTCTACAATGTCTTATGTTTTCGTGGAATTTCTCCTCGTCAAGACCCAGTCCGTTGCGAGTTCCGACTACATAGGGAACTTTAGCGGCGTAGTTGAAGACGACAAGGTGTACCAGGTCTACTGGGCCGGAGACGCTCGAACGAAAGGAGGATTCTACGACGCGAAAGCACTCTACAAGGCAGGTGAGTAGAACTGAAATACGGCGATTGATGTACGTGTGATTGGTTTAACTGCATATACAGCCGAAGCACTCTTTAGAGCGATGCACTTATTGTCGGAACCTCGCGCTGCAATTCTGAAATGCTCTTGACTAGGTCCGAGAGGTTTAGGCTAGAAAGTTTATACCTTCCTATCTGGTGTGGGCTATTGGCCTTACCGCAGTGTCGCAGCTCATTATTAGTGTTTCATGAAGAGCGCACACAAAAAGCATCCGCGAGCGTAGTTCAGATATGTCTGCTGCTCGCGTTCGTCCGTGGAAGCCAGGGCTGCCTGTAGTAGCATGCATGCTTGCTCTCTAGCTTCAACGGAGTCATATACGTTTTGTGAATTAAAGTGAATACGGTCGTCCCGAAAGGTTCAGACATCGAGGGCGTTTCTCTGAACGATGGTTTGGGTGCACGTGGGCCCGTTTGTAAAGGAATGCCCCTTTTGTCTAAAAAACGCAAATTTCAAAAGTAAAAAAAAAAAAAACAAGAAATAAGGACGGGTACACACTTTTTCTGATTTTTGATGTCATGAATTACATTCATTTTAAGGACTTGTGAACCGTTTCATAGCCACGCGAGATGGCCACCTCGGCTTGTGAACCGTTTCATAGCCATCCAAGGTGGCCATTTCGGAAGGCGAGCTTTTATATAAATGCTGCCCTTGTTGATGAAATTCCCTTGTTCGAATTCAATATGAGCACCTGTCACCATTGCTGAGAAACCCTCAGCACCGGCATTAGGTTCCAAATTATTATAGGATTTTCGAACTTCTGCATTGGAAATGATGCAATAACATTGGTCAAATGTTATATATTTTATTCGAAATTGAACGTGCGGTAATGGCCCACAATGTAATATAAGTTTGCACATTTTTCAGACTCTGAATAAGATGTAAGGAAATTTCGAATGGAGGAGAAGCGTCGTCTTTGTAAGAATCGATGAAGAGAAAAAAGAATGGTTTGTGCTTTTGCATTATCTCTGTATTCCAAGAAACTTGTTGTGCACTCCTGTTAGGCTGAAAACCTTTTAGTGTTGCTATAGATTTGGATACCAGCTAGGTCCATGCTTTTAAATTTAAATTAAAGCACACCTTCAAGCTAGTATGGTTTTCGCTTCCTGGTGTATAAAAAAACGCACACAAGAAACAGGAAACTTTGTGATCGTTGATATTACATTGTAGTAAAATCTTCAAAATTTAACTGTGGCTATTATGCAAGGGTATACGTTAGGCAGCGATGTTCTAAAAACATGTGTTCATTATTTGTGTGTTTTTTTTTTTTAATTCAGAATTGAAAAAAAAGTTTTCGTATAGGAAGAAAATATATAAATCCCCTAAATAAGGTATGACTGGGCTCCTTTATAGGTTTAATTTGATGTCAAATCTGTCATACGCTTTCCATCCCAATGTAGGTACTGGACGTTCTGAGGCTGCAGTCTATAAATATTGCTAGATCAAATTTAACAGAGCTCATGAGTGGGCAATTAGGTACAACCTTCGCGAGTCCAGCAGAATGTTTGCTTAAGCATGGCGTAACAGTAGGAAAATGCGTGGAGAAAGGTGCAAAAAACTCATCAATATTCAATTCAAGATTATTCGGCCAAAATCACTGTTCACTTTGAATTTGCTTCAAACTCAAAATCCATTATTTGCACATGCCTGACGAAGAGTTGTCGGATTCTGTGAAAATGGTGCTCACATTGATTGCAATGAATAGCTAGCGCTACTCGTGATCGGTTGAGTAGCTATGTGCTCCGCTTAGCGGCGGGTTCTATGAACAGCAGCAGGTTAAATACCTGCGAGGGCAGTGTGAGACATATTCAACACAGAAGTGTCCGTTTGATGTCGAACTCGCGGGAATTACGTCACCGTGATACAAACTCTCTACAAAGTAGCCCACAACATCTTTTTACGTCAAACACAGATTGAAGACACCATCGGTACTCCTAATAGGTTAATTGAGACGTCTACAAAATTGCCGGCGTATGATTGTTCAATGAATAAATATGTGTACAGCCCAGGTCTTCTGTATACACATAAGACTTTAGTCTCCCAATGCTCCAACAACTGCAGTTTTTTCTACGGGCTAACTTTTAAAGAGGTTGTATAAAATTGTTTGACCTGAAAGCTCAAAATTGTTTGCTCCAAAAGTGAGAATCTCTGCCCCAAAACCTGTTTTTACCTGCTACAAGAGGTACAAATTACCACTTGTCAGTTCCACCTTTTTAGTTCCCACTTGCTTTAACTTAATTTATTCTGACAGTGTTGTTTGTTTTACCTTTTCAGATCGAGCACCGCTCAAGGCAGGTGTTTTCTGTGACCTAATAAAGATACAACAGGTTTGATTTTGCATTTTACTTGTCATTTTCTGGGATGTTGTCCTTGAAGTTAACTTGCAGTGATCCTATGGCAGTCGAAAGTATGTAATAGTTTCTCTGGCAACGCTACAATCTGGTAAGCCTATCCTATCAGCTCAGCAGTGATCACAATCACACCTTCCATCAAGTATGTTCCATCAAAGACCACCACAGTATGTTCCATCAAAGACCACCACATACGTAATTTGGGACATTCCATCAGTGGCAGTCGGACGTCATCTGATGGACCATCAAAGCACGTTCCACCAGGGCTGCTGACTGGCAGTCAGTGTCCCAAATTACGTATCTTGATGGAATTTTCAATAGGGATGCTAAGGGACCGAATTTCTCTAGCTTTAAAGAAGATCAGTATGACAAAGTCACCGGGAAAGATTGCACTATTTCGACAGCTGATGGAAACAACTGTGTCTGCATGCAAGATGAAAGCATTGTGCTTGTAAAAAAACATCCTCACGATTAATGAGGATATAATGGTGTGTGGAACACACTTCAAACACAAAAGCAACTTTTATAAGCACCCAGTAAGTATCTTCTTCAGACTTGTGCGTGTATCGATGCTCGAAGCCTTCAGAAACTCTGTACTGTTGGAGCCTCAGGAATGTAAAGTGTAAATGTGCATGCTTCCCCAGGACTAGGAGCGACAACAAATATGTTGTCTACCCGCACCTCCACCTGATCGCTTAGGCGATCACTGCTTGCCTCACAGGTAGAAATTCTGAGTTTTCATTTTGTCATCGAATAGTCATGGAGGCTTCAAATCCAATGCGCATTTCTTTTTTCAGAACGACATGTATTCCGTGGTCGAATTTGATGAATGCGACCTGGAAGCTGAAGTTGTACCGCAGGCATGGATTGAAGGAGATAAATGTGCCTGGCCGCCATTACCACATAAAAAGATTCTCAAGGCAATAAAGAACTGTGTACCCAAAGACGACACATGGCCACAATTCCCATTATTTAGAAGGCTGCGACTGGTATGTCTGTCTTTGCACTTCATGAAAGAAACAAAAATGGCTTGCATGATTGTTTTGCCACCAAATTCTTTAGACATATGTTGATACTTTTATGGGCACATTAAACTTGATCGTCCTCTTTTCCTAACATGAAGACTTTATTTGTTTTCCTACATTGATACCTTGAGATGCATAAAGAATCATACAACAAATGAGAGGAGGAGATGCTGAGATAATGCAATGTTTCTGTGTTTCTGCAAGATGGAAAATAATTTGTTAAAATAATACGCCATTTTGCTAATTGTTTCGCCCAGTCATGAATTTTATTTCAGGCTTGCAGACGACATGGAACTGCTTTTTTTTTAGTCGCACTTTCGAGGTGTTCACTAGGTCAATACAGAAATATTTATTTTCTAACTTTCAGAAGACTTCAAAACTGCGATGAAACTGTGTCGCAGGTTGGAACATCACTCTGACCTCTCTGATGGAGGGATCAGGAAAAGAAAGGCGCCAGTGCGGTACATTTCCGAGGAAGATTGTGAGGAACCCGCACAGCCAAAGAGCAGAATAAGTGAGTTTTATCATTTACTTGATCTCATTTATTTCTATATTTTTAGGGAGAAAGCACCTTCAAGGTCAAAATATGTATACTGAAACATTTGCTTCTCACATTGCTTAAAGGACACATGCAAAGGAAAAAAACATTTTTTTTTTTGAACGGCTTAGATGGAAAAAGGACGCCATAAAACGATTTTACAATGTAGAAAAATTTTTAGAGCTATATTTACGGCGCAAAACGAATTTGTAGTTGGCGCCCGCGGGCACCGCGGAGAAGTGGTCCATATTTATCACGTGACTGGTCCTCATTTATCACGTGGTGCTTGCGTTCTTTCGGAAGCTTCCTATGGCCTCTAAAAGTAACTTATTCGTCTTTGTTTGAAGTATAACAAAAAACTAAGATGAATAAGTAACTTTTAGAGCCCAAAGGAAACTCCTGAAAAAGCGGAAGCAGACGTGATAGACCTGTGCGCCGGTCAGACGACGACGGCGGCGGCGGCGCCCCGAAGCAGACAAACTTGTGCGGCGGCGGCGGCGGCGGCGTGGAGAAACGCGTTGAAGCGGCGTTCGCACAACGCTCAGCGTGCGGCGGCGACGCAGCGCGGCGGCGCGCGGGCCTGCCACGTGACCAGCAGCGGCTCCCGCGAGCGCAAACTACAAATTGGTATAGCGCCGTAAATATAGCTCTAAAATTTTTTTTTCTTCGTTGTAAAATCGTTTTATGACATCCTTTTTCCATCTAAGCTGTCTAAAAAAAAAATGTTTTTTTTCCTTTGCATGTGTCCTTTAAAGGGCAACTCCACTCAAAATGTCGACCCTATAAAAATGATTGTTATCGCTTTAGGGAGTCAAAATAGGGTCACACCCAAAATATCGCGTCAAACCGACTCCCCATTCTCGATTAAAAGCAATATTAAAAACGTTCTACGAGCTGGGTTAGCGGCCCGACAGCAGGTGAGCAACGCTGGCACCGGGTGAGCTAGTGAAGCAACACTGCGCAGTGACGTAGGTTTAGTCCTACGCTCTCCTACGGACTTGGAGGACGCTTCGTTTCCCGTGGTATTCTTCGATTCTGTAGACGGCAAGAGGTGTTTACCGGGTTATCCTGTGCTCTCCTATTTTTATTTGTGTTCCTTGAAGTTAATTTAACTCCAGCATAGCTTCCGCGACCGCGCGGAAGAGAACGAAGTGGTGTTGCTCGCTCGCGTGTGTCGTAGAGCCGGAGAGACTCGCCGGACTTGCGCTGGGCAATTCCCAGCACGACTTGCAGTGCTGTGGGTTGCAGCAACAATTCGGTGCGAAAACCGGAGCTGCGGTTCCACCAGTTTCCGAGAGATCAGAAGAGGCGCAAGGTGTGGGTCGATGCCGTTCGCCGGACAGACTTCGGAAGACCTTGGACTCCGAGCTCCAACGCGAAGCTGTCTGCCGCGGGTTTCACAACGAAACACGCGTCTTTGAAGAAGGGTGTGGTGCCCTCGCTATTTGCGTACCGTCCACCGGCTGCCCCAGCACGAGCGGCCTACAACAAACGGCGGCGAATCGAGGTACGATCGTTTCCGCGCGTACAATGTAGAGTGACTCTGTGCATTGACCAATTTCTGTCGTTTTCGTTTTTTCGTAACAGATTGTGAACGAAGCCCTAGCTGCCGGACCGAGCGCTGCGGCTTGCGCCCCACCGGCGGATGCCTGCTCTACGCCAGAAGCTGCCGATGACGGCGACGCATTTGCTGCCGGGGCGAGCGCCCCACCGGGAGACGCCTCTACCGCAGAAGCTGCCGAAAGCGGTGTCACGGAGCTAGACAGCGCGATGGACGTGGACGAAGGAATCGCTGCCGGGCCGACCACCGCGGCTTGCACCTCTCCCGGGAGTACCTCCACCCCAGAAGCTGCCGAAGCCGGAGTCGTGGAGCTGGGCAGCACGACGGACGCCGCTGGGCCCGACTCCGTTGAAGCCAGCGTCGCAACCAGCGTCGACGCAACATGTAGCGACATGGGTACGAAGCGTACGAAGGATTCCTGAATGACTAAGGCTATACGCACTACGGCGTGCACCTCGATCGTAAAATGTTACGTGCAGAACTTTTTGATTTGGTTCTTGTATAAAACCTACTTCGAAGCTGTGGCGCAGCACAGTGGTAACGCGTCTGCCTCACGCGCAGTAGTCTGGTTCAATCCCCACTGTGGGTGTTTTTTTTTTTCTCTCTCTATCTCTCTCTCTCATATTTTGTTTTGTTGAGACATTTGGCTAAATGCCTAAGTCTCGTTTTAATAATATCCTGCCCCCTGTCAAAAAAAAAAACAAAAAAATTGCGGAGTATGCTACAATTGAGCACAGATATGCAAGGCGAATATTTAGGAAAGCGTTCTTATCTAAGGAAGTTGCTTTTACATTGCAAAGTGTCCCTTTGCGATGACGATTTCATTGAATGTGAAACCCTCTGCAAAGCAGTTTTTGTTCAGTGATAGGTTTGCCTGTATCATTAGAGGTAGCCCTTTCGGTTTAGTGCAATTCCGTTTTATGTAGAATAGAACACCCTCCCCCCCCCCCCCCAAACAAAACAAAAAAGACTGAAGTAATTAATTGTAGTGTTCTCATTTGAACACAATCATTTAGCTATCGTATGAGTTCGCAAAACACAGCCTGGGAGGTGATGCTGAAAAAGCCTTATGTGAGCCAAAGATTTTCACATCACCTTGAAAGATGTATGTTTACTCATTGCTCATGAGATGTTCACTGTTCCAATGTTAAAATTACAGGAACACATATGCCAACGGCGATCTGCTGTGGCAGAGCAGTGGTGGTCTCAGTAGTGCGTTGCCACAAGTGCACAGCCATACAAGCATCACGAGTCAACTGCTCCGACCAGTCGTCGCAGACAATGCCCGACCTGGTCGACACTTCGACAGAGACTTCGAATTCTGTCCCTGGTATGTCAAGGAAAGCAGCTTTCGTCCTATGTGTTTGTCCGCTTGCGCCAAAACATATGCTTGGTTCATAACATGATTGTATTAGGCCAGCACAAGGAAACCTCAGGCTCGTGACATCAAGACTCTTGCTAGGGCCTTGACATTGTAGCTATGATTGAGTGCATTCCATGATGACTGAAATGAGCATACGGGCTAGGCATTCTTTTGAGCTGAATCTGTAGTTTAGCTCGCGTTCTTGGCAAACCTTCTCCAAAACCTTTCAAAATCTATCCCGAGACATTTTTTTTAATTTATCCAGAACCTCATCGAACTCTGCTCAGAAAATGTGTGTTTACTGACTGTAATTGGGCTCTGTGCGTTGGCACAACGTAAGTATTGTCTGTATTCTGTCGGCAGCGATGCTAAGAGCATACAGATGTTCGAGACGTCGTCTGCGTCATCGTCGTCATTGTTGACGTCCAAGATGCCTTTCGATGTGGAAGACATTTCAGCGTCGACGCCGTCTTCATAGTCGTCGTCTTCGAAGTTTAACATGTTAGACGACGAAGCAATGATTAACATGTTTAACGTAAAAAAGTGTCTTCGACGTCTGGACGTCGGTAATGATGCTTGAACATGGACGACGTTTTGGACGTCGAGGATGTGCTCGACGTAAATAACGACTTAGACGTTGAAGACACCTTCAATGGCCAAGCCTGGTAATGTTTGTGATAAACACTGAGGGTACCGAATAAACCTTCGTGCTCGCCGCCTGGTGAGCACGATGCTCTGTGGTGACGCTGAGCGGTTAGATGAAGCGGGGAAAGCATTCCTTTGTGCACCCCTGGTGCATTGTGTGCATTGGTGGTGCTTTAGAGCGCTAAATATATGCTCTAGGCTATGTGTTACGTGCTGCGATTCGCGTTTTTGAACCCTCTGCAAACTTTTTGCTTTGGATTATGGCATCTGCGAGTGCGACTATTTGAGGAACAGCAGCAGGGACCTTGGTTGCGAACATGCCAGCGCTAGAAATTGAAAGTATGAATGCCCAAAAGATTCCTTGACACAGCGAATAAACTTGCGATTCCCTTGAGGCTTTTCACGGTTGTAGGCGTCGAGAATGTATTTGCCGTTTAGAGGTCACCCAAAACAATAAAATAAAATATGAATAGGGATGCACAAAACAAAAGCAGAGCTGAAAAACGATTGAAGATGGCTCCGGTTTTCAGATTTTTATAAAAGTTAATTAGGTTACCGTGCCTATGGGTGTGCCTCTTCTCAAGAACCGAAAACAGCAGTGTTGAAGTAGGCCCATTGCAAGCGATTCTTGCTTTGGAATTGGACATTGATGTTTAGTTCCACCTTTGATGTGCAGTCGTTCACAAAATAAGATGAATACAGTCGCATTGTGATGGTAAACAATTTAATGTTTTTTTTTTTGCAGTCACGCCAGAGATCCCGATTCAGGAACACCGATAAATATAAAAAATATAAAACTGCTAAAGAGAATGAGCAACCTGTGAAGAGTAGATCCCAAGAAGTTCCAAGCTGAAATAGCGATTCTTGCAAAGAAACTTGTTCCCACCTTGTGGGCATATCTCATGTTGACTGATGGTAGAGCAATGAATTCGGCGCCCGTTTCTTTCACGAATGTTGCAAGACACTCGAGAGGATGATGTTGGTCAAAAGCTTTTTTCGGGTTACTGAAGCACATCTTCTGGAACTCGGGTTACTGAAGCCTCCGATACTACTCTACGCTTTCGGTTGTTGCTAGTGCACCCTACGAAAAAGCACATGGTCTTCCCATGATGGGTGGATTGTTGTCATCGAATCCAGTGGCTCTAATTTAATCTCGAGAATTAAAAACAGGAAGAAAACTGCGAACAAACCAAGTGTGCTCTGAGCAATATGTGCATCCAAAGGTGGCGGAGGCGACTCATCCGTGTCTTTCAGATCTCCTAATAGCCTCATCCCACTAGAGCGACAAACACCGATTTTTGTCCGGCGACACCACAAAGTTCCATGACGCTGATGCTGTCCTGCTGTAGCAACCAACACCCGTGACATACGCCGACAAACAATCGACGACGGATGAGTTCTTGCCTGTCGTTTGACTAGAAGTGCAGCTAGCAGTTCCACCGAGGAACATCTTTCACAGAAAAACTTATCCTCCTCGTCCGCTTGTACCTGCCTCTCTTCCCATCCCTCTACCCTTCCTCCTGTTCCTTCCATGGCTCACTCCGCTGCTCGACCTTCAGAGAGGTCCTTGGCGGCCACTGATCGTTCCTGCAGTTCCGGTTCCTCGATTGCTCGTAGTGGTCGTGGGCGTGGCTTGTTTGCTGGCGGTCGTGTTGCGAAGGAGAATTTGCTGTTGCTGGTTTTGGTTAAAACAGCGCAAAAGACGACGGACAGGGTAAAGAAGGACACGGACAGAGCGCTGCTCTGTCCGTGTCCTTCTTTACCCTGTCCGTCATCTTTTGCGTTGTTTTAACCTTTTAAGTATGTCATACCAACTCGCCCCGGCTTCAACTTTAGCAACATTCATGGCTGGTTTTGCTCACAAAAACTTGGTGCGCGGGGTGGTGCTTCAAGACGCTGAGGTCTACGCCCTGCATCAGGATGGATACACCCATGCTCGAGGACTGACCAAAGCAAGACCGCTCACCACGAAGTAGGACACAACGTTCCGCGGCAAGCCATTCCGGCACACGAGACTTGACATCACGCTCTGTAATAATCGGGATGCCGTATTGTCCCCCAGAAAACACCTGCCCTCGATCATTCGGATGTGAAGTTATAAACATCCTCAAAATCGGAGTGAAATTCTGCGGAGCTCGCCTAGAATGTCTCGAACGACAAAAAAAAAAAGGGAACAATTCGGGAATTCTAGTTTGGGAAAAGATTGGTGTCGATTTTCACGACTGTTTGCGGAAAGTCGCCAACGGCAAATAGAGAAGAGTGGAAACTTTAATCAAGAAATAAAGTAATCGTCTCCACTTTCCCTGTGTTTGCGGGCGCATTTTACGCCCAAAGAGCAAAACACGAAAACTGCGTCGCCAGACTCTGTTTGTCTGTGTCTTTTGAAGTGTTTTGTTGACAACTCGTCCCACTAGGAAACAAGTTTCGTTGCCCCCGTGTTCTGTGTCGTGCCCGCCAGGTGGGACGGTGGACTCCGACAAACAGCCACCTGTCGGTGTCGTCTTTCACTTGTTGTCATGTGTCGCTGTCGTTTGCTGCTGTTTGTCGCTTTAGTGGGACGCGGCTATAACTACCCATGGGAGGAAAGTGCCGGTAGCCCTTTCCCCTTTTCTCTCTCATCCCCTTTCGGTAAAACAATCTATAGGGATGCGCCCGGGTGGTGTGCGCACTAGTATGCAGGTAACACTGCCGTCTGCACCCGTGCAACGCATTTCGTGCTTACACCTACTCTCGGAGACAAGGTAGACTACTGTTTCTTTAGTATTATTTATTCTTATAGCTGAAAAAGCCCTTGTGAAATTTCAGCTGCAGGTTTTTTTAATTGTCAGGTTGTGACGTAATAACCAGAAGTATGTCAATTGTATGTTGTAATCTTTCACTAATAGCTTGCTTTCAACAGCTTTTAATTGTACAAATAACAGCTTTGAATTTGTCCGGAAACAGCTGCATACACAAGGATAGTGAATGCCATCTATGCTCGATGTGGCAGCATCATTGTTCATGAATGGTGATTCCAGTGATTTTACAGGCTGTTTTGTCAAAACCAAACAAGACCTCCCTTCTAATATCTTCCTAGCTGGCAACATTATATGCCACAAAGCATCGGTTTTTAGCTTTCTTGGGTCCAGCATTAGTACCGTGTAAAAAGCAGCCAATGATAAATCGAGGTATATGGTCACAGTACCATTCCAATCTTTATCGACGTAGCTGTAGGTGCACGTCCTCAAAGATTTCTGCTCCTAAATGGGGTCCTTTCCATGCAGTCAACATTGTCTGTGGCAAGCTGGGCAAGGAACCACCTCCAGTGCCTGGTAACCGAAGCCCCCCTAGCCTGGAAGAAGAGGGTTCCGACTCGGAGAGTGATTCCGAGGACGACATCTCCGAGGATGACAGACAAGACCCGACGTACTCTCCAGACGAGGGCGACACCGACAGTTCGGGAGAGGACTCTGCTGATGAGTATGTCCTGGTAGTATATTGTGTTAGTACTATTATAGGCTGCATTAACTTTACATCAGTTTCTGTGCTTTTTCAGAAGAAAAGTATCTGTTACCTTACAGTTATGCACTTGTTCCATTTAGAATTCTGAATATTGTTTTGTGAAAAACTGGATCAGCTCCATCTATGTCTGCTCCGTCTACTGAGCCTTGTAGCACAAGTAAGAGAGACTTGCCATGTAGGCACCGAGTAACAGGCTTCCATTTCCACGTAGACACAGGCAACGTAATGTGTAGTTGCTGGGTGGTGCTGAACTATTGTCAAGCCTTGTTACTAGGGGTGTGCAAATACTCAAATATTCCGGACCCAAATCGTATAGTAAGTTGTTGAATAATTCTATTTATGGAGTGAATTTCTACTGTTCGGTTACTCGAATATTACACATATTGCGCAAAAGGTGCATGGCCAGCACAGATCCAACGAAAGATGTGTCCTCCACTTCCATTCTAGTGATTCCAGACATGCAAAATACATTTTGGTTCTACCGTTCTACAACGATATAGCGCATAGAGTAGAAAAAAACAAAGAAGATTCTGAATGCGTCAGCCCTGAAAGCTACCCAGATTTACTCGTAATGGGCACACACCCAAATTGCGAGTCAACGAAACGCCTCTTTGTTTGCGCCACCCTTGTACACGAATTGAGGGGGGTTATAGTATAGAGCGCTCCATCATACCGCATTTCTTTCACAAGCAAGTGCCTTTCTGTTTCAAATCGAAACATTGTTGTAATGTACCGTATTTACTCGAGTAATAGCCACACTGTTTATGAAGAAAACCTGAGGGTTCGCTTTTCCGCGGAGCACGCAGATTGCCGATCACTATGATCGACATCATGATTACAGCTGTTTACACGACAGAGATGACGTCTTCGTGCGAATATACCATCTGTGAAGATTGCATTTGTATGGACCATCATGTTTTCGATCTGGTTATTCGCTATGTTATTTATGCGCAACGCAATGATTGGCTGTATACTTGTTTTGTGGGAAAGAAGACGCAAGGAAAATAGTGCGGCTATTACTCGAGTAAATGCGGTACACCTCACACATTGGTGGAGTGTGCTTTGAAGCCTACACAGTTAGGAAAGAATGCGAAAGGCTGTTTTGCACAACCTGCAACATCACTACAGGCCGATGGTCAATTCATTCACAGGTGATGTACAGCAGGTGCCTTTTTTCTATTTTTTTCTTGACTTCATTAGGTATTCAATTAGATTACTACTGTTCCGTATTAGCACACCCCTACATTACTACAATGTGACGTGTACATATCAACCTATATAAGACCTAGGAATTAGTCTTCCACTAATTTCGTGCCGCAATTTGTGATGGAGCACAATTGTGATAAAGCTTACCATTTTTATTTTTTTACGTTTTTTTGGAGAGGGAAAATGATTGCTGATTAGCTCAAAATATCACTTCCTTGTAGTGTTAAAGATTGCGTCCTTGTGGGCTGCATTGCAGGTCAGAACTCAACATAACTGGGGAGGCCGCAGACCCCGTTACGGAGCCCAAGTTCATAGTGCCACTATCCAGATTGCTGCAGCTGCTCGCAGTCTGCTTTCAGTGCCTTTGTCCTACCACAGTGAAGATAAGTCGACAGGGCCCCCTTCTTCGGGCTGTGGTCACTTGTGTGCAAGGTCACAAGTTCGTTTGGGAGAGCCAGCCCAGATTGAGGAGCAGGCCACTGCTGACCCTCCTGCTCTGTGGGGCCATCACGTTCTCGGGCGCAAGTCCAACGTGTGTTTTGCGCCTCCTGAGCCTGATCGGAATCGCCACTGTTCAAAGGTCGCAGTACTTCAGGATTCAAAGCGCCTTCCTGTTCCCTGCAGCATTCAAAGTAGGAACTGTGCTATAGTGCTCCAATTGTTACCTGGTAGTAACACCGTAACATGAATACTCCATATTCTGCAGGTCTGGAAAGCAGAGCAGGCGCAGCTTGTTCAGGGGCTGCAGGGCAAGACGCTGTGCCTGGCTGGGGACGGACGGGTGGACTCCCCTGGCTATTCCGCGAAGTACGGGACGTACAGCCTGATGGAGATGAATCTCAAGCGCGTAATTCATTTTGAGCTGGTCCAGGTAGGGCATAGGTGTTATTTTAATCTTTCAGGTTATCACAAATATCTTGTTGCAGCTGCCTCCCAAATTAATTTAACTGTTGCTTTCACAGCCACTAAAGCTTTCGCTCTCCTTTAGTGTCTCTCTTTATTTCTCATTAGCGGTCAGACATTGAGACAAATCTTTGCGTCAATTCTTGCATTATAACGCTCAGCCCATTCGGCTCTTTTACATTGTAGTCAAATTAATTTATGCTGCAAGCTTGGCAGGCATTGTTTCCCTTAGCTTCAGTGCGCGTATGCTCTTGACGTTTCAAAGGGGACTCACCTCCGCTCTGCAGAGCTGGTGCTTTGAATTTGTTTGCAAACTCTAAGGATGTATGTATTCAGTACATATTACAAACTGGAAATGTTACCTAAGCATTGATAGAATAAACATTTAAAAAAGACTCACTTTTAAAAGATAAAAATGTAGTAAAGATTGAAGACTAAATATCTGCATTCATGTATGGTAGTTGGATAGATGGAAGCGGCATGTAGTGAATTCAAAAACCAAATATATAGTTGAGGAAATCATAGTTTCTGTAATAAAAGATCATGATAGTTCGACACTTCTTTTTTTTAGATATCCATAAAGCTGACCCAGTTTAAATTACCCACATATTAACAATACCCGTCTAAAGGAGGCTAGAAGCAAAATAAGCTTTATTCATTTAAAGTAAGCATTCAAGACATAATTTTCGTAGATATCGTAGTCATTGAAACATTTGATTTGCATTTCAGTCGACCGAAGTGAAGTCCAGCTCCCACATGGAGAAGGAAGGTCTGAGGCGCGGCCTAGACAATTTGCTCAACGAGGGACTGATCGTTGGAACGCTGGTTACGGACCGCCACATAGGCGTCAAGGCCATGATGACGACTGACTACCCCAACACCAAGCACCGCTTCGACGCATGGCATCTTGCAAAAGGCAAGGCAATACTGGAAGTGATTTTTGAAACAAAGGGCAGGCAGATGCCATGACTAGCTCGGCATTATTGGTTCAGGCAAGACTGCAATTACTAGTAGAAACAATATTAAATATTTCTCGGTTAAATAGATATAGACAGAGCTGCACAGTACTCTTCATCAACAATACTTTGTGACTAAGTTGAACAAAAAGCTACACCATCTTCTTTTCAAGCTTTGCACAGCATTTCAGTCCAGGCATGCACAAATTTGTTAAATATTTC
The DNA here is from genome assembly GCF_016920785.2 of Ixodes scapularis. Taxonomy (NCBI): domain Eukaryota; kingdom Metazoa; phylum Arthropoda; class Arachnida; order Ixodida; family Ixodidae; genus Ixodes; species Ixodes scapularis. The sequence goes on along the minus strand of NW_024609857.1, from coordinate 63,492,121 downwards.
TGACAGCCCCACGGCATAGGGCCTAGTAAGCACCTGTAGTTTTGCGCCAACGCTTCTCATTTAGTGTAGTTAGGCCGATTCACGAAAAAATGAAAGCAAAATTTTCGCAGAGTCTAATGCCATCCACGCCTGTCTTCCCGCTTTGATATCGCTCTCTCTATTCTGCCCTTGCCTCTTAAATTGCCGCACCTCTGAACTGGAAGCCGCATAAACATGTCTTTTCCAGGTGTCATAAGCAAGGTGACTGCAGCAGGCGAGGGAAGAAATAAGATTCTGCTTTCCTGGGTGAGGTCGATTCGGTCGCATGTGTATTGGTGTGCACAGACAAGTGGGGATAATGGGGACTTGATTCTTGCGAAATGGTGCTCCCTGATGCGGCGCGTGGTCAACATTCATCTGCACCAAACCCCCCTCTACCCTGCCTGCTCTCATGGTGACATTGGGGACCGGTGGTGGCTGCAGGAAGGCAAGTTCAGTAAACACTTTTACAACACCTTCAAATTTGATTGCTTTGCTGAGCTCCCATAGAGGCTTGTCGCCTACCCTTGCTTCTTTGCTTGCTTCATCAGTCGCATTAAAACTTGGGTCAATCTACCTCATCACCTTTGGAACCATTGAATAGTGTCTCATCGTCAAAATTACAGCAAAATGCATCGCCCAATCAACTTTTGAGATAGCTTGAATAAATAATAAGAGAAGCTGAGCAACAAATAGAAAGTGTGATGCAGGAGAGGTTTATCCATGCCATCCCAAAACACTGAATGTGCGCCTTCAAAGAAACATGCATAGCCCTCTTGGAAAGTCAAAATCTTCACTGGCATACACTGATCTAGACGACGGTAGTGGCACATGTGGCGCGACAGGATTGGGCACTCACTTTTCGCTCGTAGCTGTTTCTTTGCCTGGTTAGCCCACTCTATATTTTCACCCGATTTGCTCTTGATGTTAGGTGGGCTATCTCTCAGGGATTTTACGGTACCCACCTATGACTGGGGACACAAATACCATTCCACTCAATGTTTTATATCTGTATTTTTAGAGATCAACTCGGGAGCAGTGAATTGTTAAAAATGGAAGAAAAACTACAGCAGTGCATTTTCTATGGCCTATACCAGTCGTTTTCCACCTGCACGCTCGTTCCCGACCCTTCTTTTAAGTTGCCTACTCAATGCAAAAACACCAAGAACGACTGGATAGACTGGCAACGAACAAAATAATTAATTAACATACTAAAACAAAACATTCTTGTGTTTAGTGGGCCACCTGGGAGAGCGGGTCGCAAACCAGTGTTCATACGGAAAGCAACCTGTATAGGCCATAGGAAATGCACTGCTGTCATTTTTGTTCTATTATTACTACATCCAAGTTGTCCGAAAAGGATAATCGTAGAACTTTGGGCGAAATGACGTTGGTTTTGTTCAGGTGTGTACATTTGAAAATCACTTTTGGTAGGCATTCCAAATGGAAAGTTTTTATGGCCGCACCCTGTATAATCTTTCCTGCAGTTTTGCAGCGCTTTTTCTCCCTAGTCTGACCCAACCGTGGTGCAATAACTGATATATAATTTGGACTTGACTTCATCAACTACCTTTTCACATAGATAGCATAATTATTTGCAATTTTTCTTTTTTGTCAAGGACGGAACCATACGTGGCGCTCCACAAAATTGTGATGGCCCGCCACTTGTTGAAGGATATTCCAAGGCTCTCTGGCGGCAGCCAGACTTATAAGCTTGAAGCGTTTCATAGCCTGCTTATCCACTTTACACCTAAGTCCTCCCATTTTCGCTACGATGGTATGGTTGCACGGTAAGTGCTACTGCTGCTATAACTGGTTTAATGTTTTGGAGCACAGATCTTAGGCCCCCGTTCCCGAATTTTGCGACGTCGGCATAACCGGAGGAGGGGAGGGTGCGAAGGGCGAGACTATGGATGAGGAAGGTCACGTAATCACATTATAATTTAACTTTATGTGATCATGTAACTATGTAAGGTCACAAAACCTGAGGTGATTACATGATCCGTAACCTTGCGTATTCACATAAAATAATGTGACAATGACTTTATGCGATTATGCAATTATGTTAAGCGATCACGTAACCTCGCGTGGTTATTTCAGGTTACATAAAGGAGCAGTTTGCGGTAATGTAACTCTACATAACCACGTAAAGTTACGCAATCATGTAACCTTACGTGATCTTGAGATCACGTGAGTAGTTATTTTAATTAACTGGTGCGTAATTATGCTACATTTATAGGCGTAACAAAAGAGATAGAATCAAATTCTTTAACACATATCGCAAAACCAGAACAGATCAAGAGCTGCGCTCTAATTTTGCATTACAGAAAAGCATAAACGTCTCATTTTTTATACCTGAATATTTTGTAGGACCTGCATGGCAATCCTACATTACAATGCCAATGCTGACCGCAAGCAAGCACGAACCCGTGAAGGGAAGATTCAGCCTGAGGTTCCCTAAGTCAAGGAAGGGGGAGTGGGTCCTCCGTCCTGTAATTGAAGCACCCTCTTACGGTAACGGAAAATGTTCACTACAGTGCTGTGACAACATGAATTTATTTCGTGATCATGGGTTTCTTTCTAAGCTACGTGAAAACACTTCTTGAGTGCAGCTTGGCGTTAGCTGAACAGCCCACGAATGTGGCCGTGGAGGGACGTCCTCGTCGGGAATCCTTGTGCAGCGGAGCCCAAAGGCCAGAGAAAGAAGCTGCCATCAGGGCCCATGTTTCAAGGTTCCTGCACTAGGAATACTGGAAACCCGTGTAAGTCTCCGAAGGGAAGTGTTTCCTAATCATGGCCACCACACAGCAGCGAAGTCTCACCCGGTTGAACCTCCCAAGCCTCCTCCATATCCACCATACGAATTTCCTGTAGGCGACGAACCTGAATGTCCTGTATTGTGGAAAAACAGCAGAGATACGAGCAGGGATGCATACATAGCGAGGTGAAAAAAAAAGTGAAAGCCACTATTAGGTTTGGGATCTAGCTGAGTGGTTAGGGGAATCCAGACACTAAGAGTCGAGTAACTTTAGATGAACCATTAACTTCTCTCAGTTCTCAGCCTTTTACCTGTTTCTGTCTCCATGCGCTTGCTCAAGGTAGGAAGGTGTGTACATTCGGATTTCGTGGTAGGCTATGTCCAGTATCTCTCTATTGAGACATACGAGGTGAAACAAATGATGCTCCGTAATGCAGGTTGTTGGACTGACTTTCACCACTGCAGCCACGCCGCGACAACAAAGTCTATCGGCCCCTTCATTGCAGTTGGCACAAGTGCACCTGCAACCGACCAAGAAAGAGGACAGTCAGATGGCTTTCTATGTTTTGTATAAAATGCAGGCTATGCTGATATGTTGTAAATAAATCTCACCAGTCTCCCTCTAGGTTTTCTGTTTCCTGAGTCGATTCACTCTCCATGCAAAGCACTTAGGAAGGCGGCAGTGGGTCGTATGCGTAAAAATCAAGACACGATGTAACCCCTTCGCTATCGTCGCTGGAAGATGACATGGCTTCTGTAAAAAGATACAAGCCCAATGTGTTTAAAAATGTGCGAGCAACTCCTAAGCACACTGATGCTGATTAAACATCAATGACTACATGAAGTAGAAGATTCAGTACTCTTAAAGTGCAATGAAGTCGTAAACTGGGCTGGTTTGTAGTTACGAGGAAGAGGAAACGCAGCACCGGGCAGGCCTTGACTCTCAATTAAAAACAACGAAATGAAAGCAAACTAGAGAACACGCAACCACATTTGTCCGATTATATGACGGCAATCATGCGGGAAAATTAAAAAGACCATAATCTCCATTTTTAATAACATGCTGAACACGGGTAAGTGGTACGCTGCGTTCACGTAACCTTCCATCACGCAATCAAAGGTGGTGTAACCAGAGATCGTTAGTTAGAATCAAAACAAATTGTTTTGTGCGCTGTGCCATCGCCTGAATACGTTAGCTACTATCGTCATGCTTTTTATGGTCTAGGTCTAATTTTTTTCGCCGGTGCTGGGAACGAGGATGAACGGTGCATGACACTCGAGCCGACCGCGCTATACACATCAAAGCTACTCGCGCGAGCATGGGGCTTGATCTCGTTGATCATTTGCGCGCGTTCTCGCGCGAACAAAACAATTGGATGAAGCCACGCGCTCGCGCCAATAGCTTTGACAGCGTTGCACGCTAAGTACGAAACAGCTCGTTGTGGCAAGCCCGCGCAATCGCAAGCCTGGCAAAGTGGCAAAATTGCCTTCGCGCGCATAATGTGCGGGCTTGCACGCATGGAGCACCAGCCGGGATGAGATATTTGCAATCGCCAGCTACAAAGAGGTCTTGGAAGTACGAGAAACGCGGATGATGTCAAACAGTCGCTGCTCGGTCGCAGGTCGCGGCAGCTCTAACTAGCGTACATATACACCAACTCAACTCTCCTACGTCATGCCGCGGTGGTGGCGCGCCGGACGCACTTCCGGTCTGGGGCGGTGGGCAGAGGTCGCCGTGCCAGACATGCATTCCCGTGTTCCTTTGGAAGAAACGAGACAAAAAACCTGCCTTCTCGTCAAAATGCTGCGATGGGGGCTTTACCAAGAGAGTCTGGGAAGGTTTGAAGATCAGTTTTCATGTGTTTTTGCACCCTCCGTTCGTCCGAGAACGTGGATAGCAGCCGTGAAAAGGGCAAACCAGACGCTGTCGAACTACGATTGCGTGTGCGGGCCACAATTTGTGGTCGCCAGATGTATTTGCTTTGTTCCAACATGACCGAGAGAAAACCCCCAAGTTGTCCGGACCACCCACGGATTCAGTGCGTCTTCAAATTCACATGGCCGCCTGATCGTTCGAACTTTCGTCTGCTCTTTCAAAGTTGTCTGCTTTTTATCGTCTGCTCATTCAAACAAAAGTGGCTCATAGACCAAACTTTGACCCGGTGATTGCAATAAGAAGTAATTGCAGGCCTCAAAAGGCTTAAATAGGCGCGGTGTAAACAGTAGATACAAGATGTTAATTATTGGTACCGGTGGCCATCACCTACTTGTTACGCTTGGTCTGTTCCCGCTTCCGATTTTCAGTATCGACGTCGATCATCGCCGCTACCTTTTACACTTTTGCAGCACGAGCGACGTCGCGACCGCAAATAGCTACAAGAATCTCATCATGGTTTTGGCGTCCATTCTGCAGCGTTCATGCGAATGAATCGCCGCACGTCAAATCATTTACGGAAAGTTTAGCGGCGTAACGAGCCTTGATAATTTCGCTCAGGCGATTGAAGTGGTAAGACATTGCGACGAGGATGTAGAATCGACAACTCCAACACGAAAAAGAGTATGCAGACTCACACAGACGCCGACAACGTGACATTCGAATGGTTTCTTCACGCGGGACGGGGTGCTTTTTGCCGGTACTCCATTGCGCGTGCGTTCGAACTGTCGTCTGCTCTTTCAAACTTGGCTGCTTTTTGTCGACAGTTCGTTCAAACGACAGCGGCCCGTAAACCAAACGTTGACCCGGTAATTGCGATAAGAACTAAGTGCAGGCCTCAAAACACTTTTGAAGGTTGGTTGGGGTAAGTCGGCTAAGTGTAAACAGATACAAGAAGTTGTTGATCATTGTTACCAGTGGCCATCACCAACTTGTAATGCCCGATTCTACTTGCGGTTTTCAGTATCGACGTCCACCATCTCAGCTACGGTCCACGCTTTTGCAGCCCGAGCGACGTCGCGACTGAAAATAGCGAGCAGAATCTCATCGTGGGAATCAGGCTTTAGCGCCCATTCTGCGGCGTCCACGTGAAATGAATCGCCGCACGTCACATTATTCACGCAAAGTTTTGCCTCAATAGTTTTGCTGAAGCCGCTCAAGTAGTCAGACATTGTTAGGAGGACGTAGAATCAACAATTCCAACGCGAAAAAGAGCACGGGGACTCCCACCGACGCCGACAACAACGCAATTCAATGGTTTGTTTATGGGCGACGGCGGGCTTCTTGCCCACCATCCACCGCACATGCGCGGCGCCGGTGGCGTCCGCTAGGGGCGCTCCGGTTTGTTTGTAAACATGAGTTGGTGTATAAAGGCACCTTAGCTTTAACAACTTACACCGCTTGTGGATTCCAACTGTCTCTCATTATTTGTTTTTGTCTTGGCAAGTGAGCAAATTATACACAGACACACTGCGTCGGCGCTGACCGCGTCAAATTATCTATAGCAGTCGGATTCGCTTTTCGGTCAACAAATTTATGAATATACACTAACGCTTACTACATCTAGTGCATATTTACAAAGTACAGAGGTAAAGAAGAAAATGTGCAACTTACCTTCTGTTTTGAAGCTCCACGTGCAACTGAGCCGGCTGTGTTGCTGCGCCCGCTCAGGCGCGCATGACCAGATCGACGTCACGCCGTAAACGCGCAGCTGGCTATCAGTGTTGCCAGAATGCTCCGGCCGGTAGTTTCGGTTTCGCAGTGCCACCGGAAGGAAAATTGGATACGCGATATCTACAAAACTGTACACACTATCGAAAAATAAATTATATCTCGTGATTCAGTGTCGCCGACTTCGACTAAACAGATCATAACCCGAAAATCGGACAAATGGAGTGGAGTTGCCCTTTAAGTAAGCTATGCATTGTAGGAAGCTTGTACTCCTGGATTAATGTCATAGGTAAAGGAATGCAAATGTTTCAACTATAATGTTGCATAAACACCATTTATATGGCTTACGATCATTTCTACGAGTGGTGTCCTCGCTTGGTAGGTACCACTCATATCCTTGTTTGCATCTCATAGAGAACTTTCGTTCCTTGTTCTGACCTTAGACTTGGGTAACGGTTTCGTATTAAGCTTCGTAAATCTAGCTGCAGTGTAGATCTTTTCTCTCTTCCAGGTGTGTCACTAGCACCTCCAAAAGGCCGTCCAGCTTCCCTTTACAAGCATACTGTCATTGACGGAGTCGAGGACCTCCTAAGGAAGAACATAGGTTAGTGTCCTTGAGCAATATACCTCTACTCATTTTAGGGTGGTTCACATTTTGGAACCACTCCGTTATAGGTAGTGCTCAGTGTTTTCAGAGTTTATTTTCTGTGAAATTCGGAGGGTGTTTTTCGGAGTTTATTTTTAGATAAAAAATGAGTGTTTATCGGAGTTTACTTCTCGTACTATAACGGACACAGCTGCCTATAACACGCGGCAGCGCTTTGGCGGCGTCTCCTTCGCACCTGGCAGAGCATAGAGCGAAGGTATGATCGCAATCTGGATGAGCAAGTCCTCCGGCACCTCGCATGCGCAGTGTTTCGGAGTGCACTTGGGAGGACAGAAATGCTACCGCTCGCTTGTTATAGGCAGCTGTGTCCGCGATAGTACATCCCCAATTCTCCGAAATTCGGAGTTTAATTTCTCTGTATTCTGAATACTCCAAAATCTTAGATGAAATGATATCTGAACACTCATTTTAATTGTATGGAAGGTTTGAATGCACAAACAAATACTTCAATACAAAACATGTACGGTTGTGCATATTAGTACAACCTTACAGCTTGTTGTAACAGAAGCAAGCATACTTTAGGAAATTTCTGTCGCTGATGGAAGCGCACTCCTTTCGATTGATGACTACAGATACACAAATATGGGGCAACCACGCAAGTTGGACGCCCTTTCCGACCGTGAAATCAAGGCGGCCATAGCATCTATTGTTACAACACCATCCCTTCTCCCTTCAGAAAAGAAAAATTGTATGGTCTACACTAAAAACCGGAACAATGACTAGCGCTGACAGGTGCTTAGATAGCCTTCTTTGACTTAGAAATACGGTGACCCCTTGTCCTCAAAGAAAACAGGGGAGATAATCCTCCTTCTGTCAATTGTGCCGGTCTTGAAAGAGGGCAAAGTAGTAGTAATCCGGATTTTTTCGGATTTATCCGAAAACATGGAGGCCTAGTTATAAGAGTTGTGAAATGAGAACTTCATGGTGCTCACTCAAGGTGCAGTGAACATTAAGATTGCTTCACCTGTGTGCTCACAAAGTGCAGCCACAAAAGAAGTATGGGTGACTTTTTTCTTACTACCTGCCTTGCTTTAATAAATAGCCATCTTCCAACATGAAACACCTGGAAATAAAAAGAACTTGAATAAGCCTAGCAATCCAGAAAAGTTGGCAAAGGTGTAGTCAGTCAGGGCACTCGGAGACGGTGTTATTAGCTAGATTATATTTATTTATTTCTATTTATAGTTTCCTAGATGACCAATATATAGTGCCAGTTGCAGGAATTTACACCTTACTCCATTGACACTTAAAAATGTGCACCAATGAAGTCGCAAGTGATCTCTGTGACAACACAGTTATCAACCGCTCGTATTCCGTTTCATTGTACTTTGGGCCCTGGGTCAAAGGTACAGGCCACCAGAGCCAATCAAGCGCCACTTTAGAAGTGACGTCACCTGACAAAGTTGGGTCGCATGTGAACTGACCGTAATCTTAATGGCTGAAGCATGTTGTTGGGGTGTTCCTAGGGGGAACTCTGGCAGTGCTTTTTTTGCCAGCTCATTTTCAGACAATTCTGAATATTGAATCCGTGCCTGCAACTGAAGCACGCCAAGCTTTGCGAGCAGGGCTGTCTGTCGTGCTATGTCCTCACCAAAGAGTGTCTTCTACTGTGGCCTTGGCATGGTACCTTCACAGAGCTCCATTTTATTTGCTTTGGTTTACAGCCCGTGCCAAGAAGGACGGCTGCAGCCATGAAAAGGTAGTCGAGTCAAGTCCTGAGCGCCAGGAATAGCATACAGCTGCAGCCACGGAAAGGTGTTGAGCAGCACAGTTGCAAAGCTGCTTTTTTTTCATGCCTCGTATATCTGCAATAAAATTGTTTTCAAGCATCTGTTTGTCAGTATCATTTACGCCTGCACGCGAATATGCCCAGGCTACGCAGTGGCCCCGGTGTGTTCATTGGTTTCCGCAACCTTTTTGCAATCTTATCATTACCGGAAGACCTAAAAATACTGTACATGAATTACATATTGCATGCTCACTGCAAGTTAGTTTATTTTCTTCAGAATAGATACCTGAAACTATCATAAGCATTATTTCATGAATGTTTATTTACTGTTCTGAGAATGTTCTGCAAACATTAGTCTGCTTTTCAAAACATTCTTAGAATGTTTATTCAATGTTCTTTCAACGTTCTGCAGACATTTCGTGGAGAATGTTCTCCAGATGTGATGGATAAGTCGCTTTGCTACGCTCTAAGAGAATTTAGAGAACGTTCCCAGATACATTCGCAAACGTACCGAGAACGTTGCAAATGTTCTTGGAATGTTCTTCAAATGTTTCTGTGCTACTCGGGCCGTCTCGCGCCTGTCAAGGCAGAATAGTTTTAGCGGGAACTCTTCTAAACTGAAACAACTGTTCCCAGAACATTTACTACAAGATAATTTTCATAGGACTGTCTCTGCGTTCCGAAACTATATAGGCTGGCTGTGGGTGATTCTTCAGGAGCCGAACTGGCGACGTCGCGGGCCTATCGCAATTGAGCTGATTGTGGTCGGCTCAAAATATGAGTAGATAGGAAATGCTTTGAATGATTACGATCGCGTCTGACTGTCGAGGGTACTCGTAAGAAAATGGAGGGAAAGGGATTGTTGGACGTTGGAGTTTTCGCAACACATAGGCTCGGTCGGCCAGAAAGAGAAAGCGTCGTCAGGCACGCGACGAAAGGGGGGCAAAAACCGCGCAACACAATGGAAAAATTAGTGGTCTTACCGATGGCCAGAAGTGTAGCTGGTGCTGCAGTCTTGGTCGGTGACCACTTGACCGTGTGGTTTGTCGCGGAAAATGTCAATCAACGATGGGTCGTTCGCTAAGAGAAACGTCGACGTCGACAAGTTTCCGCTGTGGGTACAGATCCCACTAGTCCTGATTCCACTTTATCAGCATGTACGCCATCGATCGCTTCGAAAAGAACTACAACCGACGAAACTCCACTAGCCTACAGCGCATCCACCTAAGACAATGCGAGCGGCAAAAGGGAGGAAACTAGGAAACCTGGAATGGAAAGGGGCGACCTCCTTTCCACAACCAAATTTTCCCTTTTCTCCCTCGAACTGCCTTTCTTAAATTGCAGCTTGCGAGCATAAACGATTCTGAACGGGATATGGATTCCAACCTGGATCAAGTTGGCTACGGGTGAAGGTTTGCTAGACCATTCTAAAGTTACTTTTACTTGATTAATACATATATATAAATGCATGCGTACAAACCATTCTCATTGCGCCTTTTATTTATTTTATTAGAAAGCACTATATTTACAACTCGCTGAAAGATTTAAGGTATGTAAATTTGAAAATAACTAATCGGTGCGCGCGCCGGATAGTGGTCACGTGATCTCTGTATTCACGTGACTTTCCTTGCGCTTTCGCCCTCGCGCACCGAAACCAGAAACCGAAAGTCGTGGTATACCGTTGTCTGGCGTGCTGGAGGCAAGGCTGGCAGGCCTACAGTCAGAGAATTTGCGAACAAAGTCAAAGCCGCCAAGGCTCCCTTGGTGGTTAACCATCCTGCTGTTTTAAGTCGTATCTCTATTCATTTTTAACATGGGACCGAAGAGACGTAAATATAAGCAGTATTTGTGGGACAGCGATGTGCCGGTCCCAACCCGCTCCACCTACTCAAGAACCAGGGCGAGCACCCGGAGCAGCGCGCAGTGTGCACCAACGCCTGCTGTTTCCGAGAGTCCTTCAGTGCCGTCAGATGAGACAGGGTCGCAAGGAACCTGTTCGCTGGCGTTGGATGGCTCCTCGCTGGAGTCGGAGGACGACTTCTGCCTGTCGCAAGATGGAGCCGCCGACTCCTCTGACGACTTTTCCGGCAGTGAAAGCGGTCGTGATGCTTCTAATGAGGAACCTTCAGACAGTAAAGGCGACAATGAAGCCCTTCATGAAGAACCTTCGGACAGTGAAGGCGAGATACTCTCCTAATGAGGTACCGGTAGCTTCTGCTACGTCAGAACTGGTGAGTATATACCGTATTTATTCAAATATAAGTCGACCTTCTTTTTTTTCGGAGATGTGAAATTTTAATAGGGCACTGACACGTCAAAATCATTATTTTTTAAATATCCGAAACGATTGAAAACGATGCCGGGACATTACCCTCAGAATTTGAAATTTGGGATTCAGTATTTGTGAAGTAAAAAACAATTTCCAAATGCCGAATTTGAAGTTCCCGCGCGATCCGCGCCGGTGCGTTGACGTCAAATATTGCGGCTTTCTTTCACGACTCCCTGCTGTCGCCATGGCGACCCAAAGCGAGGAGGAAAGGAGCGAGCGCCGGTGTAGGACGCCGATCTCACTACCCCTCCGCCTTGACTACGGTAGTGGTTATGGCGTACGCCAAAATCAATACCGTAGTCGTTTCGGCGTACGTCATAGCCAATACCGTAGTCTTTTTCGCATACCCCAAACACACTATCCTTACGCCAAATTCAATACCTTGAATAACGTCGGTTGAGCAGGGATTGAGCTCCGCATTTCGCTAAAACTGGCGGAAGCAACTTTCTGCAGCAAAATACCCTGATTGTTTGTTGTTGTTTGTATGAGCAGCGGAACGCGCGCGGCAGGCGTTGTTAATTTTGATTAGCGTTGATACGGCTGACGGCGCGCAGAGCTGAAGGGCACAAGCAAGGAAGGTTGGAGTGATTCTGTGTGAATGTGATTTGACGTCGCTTCTTTCTGTTTCTTCAGTCATGGTGCAAATGCAGGTGCCCGACTCCCGAACGATTCGAAGGCAAGAGTGGTAGCCCGCCTATCCGCTGGTCTTTCAATCGCATGCACTGTCGTCATTTTGGGCACAGCGGAAGAAAATAAGACGCTCACTATTTTAAATAGCGTGCGATCGGCCTGTCTAGGTTTTGGCGACACCGTTTCAGGCTGTAGGTGAGAAAATTTAGCCACTACAGTACGACTGCTAGCCTGGAGTCTGTGCCTCACAACAGATCGAATCGGGTGGGGGTGGGGATCCCTGGCAGCGGGACCTTTCGCCGTACGAGCTGCGGTGCGCTAACACGCTCGACCTCCGATATCCCCTTGGGTCACAGCGCTTGCTGAAAGAAGTTAGGATCGTTTTATGCAGATTTTGCAGTGCGTACGAGACGCACAACAGCTACGTACTACGTCCTAGATGCCCAAACCGAGGCTCGCTAGTTGTGCGTGGCTCTCGTGATCTGGGGAACAGCCATGAAAATGTTGCATTGAGAAGTACGAAAAAGTAATATTATAACAGTAGAGTATTTAAAACTGGCTTGCATTGTCACTGAACATATGAAAATAAAACTGATTAAGAATGCCGATCAGATCGGGTGGGAATGTGATATAGATATTTAAATAGGCTCGGATGGTATCGGATTATGTGCGAAGTTGCGTCGGAACAGGTGGGCAGGGTTGCTATAGACCTTTTCATTTCAGTAGTTGCCTGACCGGCGGGTAGAGGGCGCTGACGCACTCGGCGCCATTAGGTTGCTTCAATTTGGTCGGTTTCGGTTTCAACGTACACGCGATTGTGATGTTGTTTCATGCCACTTTCGATTAATTTTGCGATATGAATTTCTTTCTTGTAGCACACAGCGAATGAAACAATAGTATTGAGCCACTTGGTAAACCACGAAGTGGTTTCGAGCCTATATTGCGATCTTTTTTTACTAACAGTATAGCGTCTGAATCCGTCCATTTTAAATTCGGTCAGGTTCGGCGGTGAAACAACTGCGCAGATGCACAGGGAGGATTACCATTGCCAACGGCCGTACCCGCGGACACTAATTTCAAGAAGAAAAAAAAAATCAAGAGCAGGACAAGCTCCGCCTGCAGCGTGCGCTCGTTGCCTGCCGCCGTGCTTTGGCTGTGCGTGCACCGAGCGGTACTAAAGTAGATAGCTCGCGCTCAAGTCATATATTGAACTGATCATCTTATATTGCAACAGACTATATTGCATGAGTGCTTAGTGAAAAATCAGGTCGACAACATGATTAACAATCTGCTGAATCACCAAGGACAGATGAACTGACAAGTTTACTGTTCGATGTTTGGTTTTCGTACACCAACCTTTTCTAACTTCGAGATTGGAAACGTCTTTTATAATGACTAGAAAAGTTTAATATAATCACGTAGATAATATAAAAAAGTGATATTATCTCGGCCTGTTTTATTTTAAGAAATTAAGCGCTCGAGAAATATTTTGATAGACCAGCCTAGGCTGACTAGAAAATTTCTTTAACTAAAGTACTCATTTACACCATTTCAAAATATTGGCCTTATGAAATAAACGTTTTGTTATATGGACATTTACTTACGACGTTCTCAAGGCATGAGAATGGTAAGATAAGTGAATGCCAGACTTCAAATATAGTCTGATATCCATCTTCCGTAAAATTTGCCGAATGAAATTGAAGAGCGCGAAAGAAATGATGTCCGATAAGTTTGGCTGAAGTTGAACGCCAGGCGCCACCCAATGGACCTTTGTAGAAAGCTGTTCACTGATTCCAAACGATGCGCTTTGCACATTTTGACGTCGCCATCTACTGAAAGTAACTCCCTATTCGAAGTCGACAACCGGCTGCACTCGTTTGATTTTCATGCAGAAGGATTCTTGTCGGCGTCACATTTTATAAATCATAGGCACTATCAAGCTGTCTGTGGCAGTTTCTTACGCGGGGAGTTCAAATATTTGTGTTGAAATAAACTAATTGAAACTGCATGGTTATATTAGAAAACGACTTAAGAGGGCGCGGTACCTCTCTTTATTCGTCCGTTTCAGCCACCAGATGGCGCGCGGCTCGAAACGTGGTTGAACGCGCAACTTCTAGATGGCGCCAGTATCGAGGTGTGAAAAGGCCCGCGTTATCCGCTGCGTGAAATAGATCCCGAAATGTGCCGTGTTCTCCCGGCGGAGGAAGTTTCTCCCTCCCTCGCGCGCGCTTGGTATCTACGCGCGGTGGCCGAGACCGGCCTCTGCGCTGTGTGATGCACTGGGTGGCGCTCGTTTCTGTTCGGAGGTAGGAATAAAAATGCCGGTCCCCTTTTTTACGACGCTCGTTTCTATAGCTTGTTTTTCTTTTTTTATCTCAAGTGACCTACAGTACCGCCTGTTCGAAATCGTCCTTTGCGGTGAGCGATTGAGAGTCCGGTTAGCATTTTATTTGGGTCAGCACTACACGTTCAATGGAGACCTCGGGCGGCGATGTAAATATGCATTGCTCCCCAAAGTGTGTCCAAGGTGCGCAATGACAATTGGAAAGGGTATTGAAGGCGCGCGACCATCGGTTGGTAAAATACGTGCGTTAGATTCACTTATTCAGTCTAATCATTTTTGCCAACGTCTTTTATCTGTTTCGACAAATGACATGGTCGAGTCTATTGATAACCTTAGCTAGATTGGACGTACGGAGTATCCGGGCTTTAAATAAATTTGCTTCGTTTATGTGAATGATTAACTGTTTTCTCTTTTCCGTGCTCGGTGCTATGCAAAAATCGCTGAGATGTTATGGTAGCTAAGTGTGGCGGCGTTCTGCACGCTGACTCGCTATTGCATTCGCTGTGCACAATATGTGTTCAGATGGAATGTGCCAAATCGTATTTCCGATCGATATGATAGATTTACTTTGCTACAGTGTTAATTATATTTTCCTGATTTAAACTGGTTCGTCCCTGATCTGAGCCTAAGTTCAAATTCGAAGGGCAGACAGACTTAACGTCGTAACAGCCGTAATGCGCAGAAAGAAATTAGTACCATGAAAGAAAAACAAAAGGATACGAGACGGCTCGGTGTTATAGAAGTAATGAGTGTGCAAAGGATGCCATCGTACGTGTTTTTTTTTTTTTTTTTTTAACTCTCCGCATCGCTGGGAAACGCTCAAGGTACCAGCAAAGACAGCGAGCTGGCGTGAAATTTCCATCGAGCGGAAAACGAGTGTCATTTTTATTTCATCATGCGCTTTCATTTTGATATGGCTCAAAATGGGCGCGAAATAGTAACAGGTAAGGCAACAAAATTTAGATGTTAGGTCTGGAGCACCGCCATACTCAGTCGTGTTGGGGGCATCTCTCGCGAGTCAATACGGCAAAGGTATTGCGCGTCGAACTGTACGTGAGAGTTATCCATTTCAGCGAAACCTTGATTTCGCAAAACTATTGTGGCTCGAGTCGTGGCTTCCAGTACTTGGAAGCCACGAGCGAGAAATAAATGACAGTTGATTTTGAAGGACAATCGCGACGTGGAAACCCATAAAAGAGAGTTCCCCTTCTCTTCAAGTGCGTAAGTTACGCTCTCAATCCTGCACCTGTGGTAACACTGCAGGCTCCTAAAATCGCTTTAAAAACGTTCCTGATCGCAACAACTTTTTTTTTTTTTTTTTTGTCGAGGCGCTATTTCGTTTTTTTTTCTTTTTGTCTACCTTGATACCCCATCAGCGCAAAAACTACCATAAACTAAAAAAAAAAAAAAAAAAAAAAAATAGTGGGCATACAACGACAACGCACCCACTGGGACCCGAGTCAAGGCAAGAACAACTAACTACTAAAAGGGGAAAAAAATCATGTTCGCATACACAGACAGAACGCCTCCATCGGAAGAAATGAATCATGCGCTTGTTCTGCCAGTCTCGTTGTGCGTCTGTCAACAGCCACAAAGGAGGAAGACAATCAGCGCCTACACCACTCCCCCCCCCTCCCTCTCCTCTCCCTCCCCCCCCCCCCCCCCCCCCCCCCCACCACCACCCCTGAAAAGAAGAAAAGAAAGGTTTCTTGGGCGCGCGCGCGGTCGCCCAAGCGATGACCTTGGAAGGGTATGCGATTGTAGCACGTTTGTCCCCCGGTTGTGCCCCTGTCTCAAATGCCACGGTCCGTTTCTCCCAAGTGCCCTTCTTATCTTCCCGAGTATCAACTCCGCAGTGATTATGAGTCATTTCGATGCTTTCCAACGTTGCAAAACTGTTAGACGAATATTTGCACACAAGTATACACTGTTCGCAGAACTATCTACGGCGCTAAAATTCAAAAGCGCCGTGTTGGATTCGGGAACTTATTCGCTCGATGAACTCCACAAAACGTGTAAATATTAGAATGAACTTTCCAGAGAACGATAGTTGTTGTCGGGGTTCCAGGCGACCGGACAGGTCGCAATTATTGGCTGATTAAAATTTTTATTTCGTAATCACAATCGAATCATCAAGGGCACGCCATTCCTCATCACTTCTTCTACGAAAAGAGTTGCTGTATTCGTAGCACACACAGACGGAAACGGTTGGGACTGCCCAAATAATATCTTCTTTTGGCAGGTACTGCGCAGCGATTACACACAATGCCTCTAACATAAACATTCTGCTCCACATGTCTATTCACAAGATGCAATACATCGTTCTCCCAACTTTGTTGAAATGGGCATGAAAGTGCGTAACCGTCACTTTTTTGAAGTTCTACATAGAGGTGAAGTGTTTACCGTAAAAAGTCGTTAATTATTTTTTTTTTCCGTTCCACTACAAAGCTCGATTCACTTAAATTTTTGTTTTTATATCGTCTCTACAGCGCTTTTACGTCGGTACTTTCGTGTTAGAGGACATCACATAATGTGCGAAAAAAACAGTGTTGCCGAATGGTCCCAACAAAAAACCGCCAAACGGCTGGGAGGTATAGCCCAAATATAGCCAAAGCCACAAAATAAATATAGCCCAAAATAGCCAAGACTAAAAACGACGATTTTTAAGCCTTTTATTGACAATTTTTCATACGCGCAAAAAAACAACACGTTAAATTCTCTTTTTCAACCTTCAGATGCGCCACTTTTTGTGTACATTAGGTCCCCTGATATATATACATAAAAAAAGCTTCAGAAGGATGAAAATTTGTGAAACAATTACCCATCCTTCGTAGGTTTTCAGAAATAGAAAACATACATGGACAGCTGTATTGTGAAGCCCGGGAGATATAATCGTACAGTAAAAGAACAGAATGTAGAAGCAGAACAGTCAGAACTGGGAGTTTTAAACTAGCACCCCCCTATATCTAAGGTTCTTACCAATAAACCACCCGTCTATTTTTCTTTGAATAGAATATGAGCGTCCCCCGTTCCGGTTCAAGCTATTTTTTATTGTGTTTCTTTTCTTAAAGTTGGCGATGCCTAAGAATTTTCGCAACGGGTACCAAAGCTGCGTTTGGAGAGTCCAGTCTACGTCCGGGTAGAAGACGGCGCTACCGGACCTGTAAAAACAGTGCAATTTGTTTGTTTGATTTGCTTCACTGCGCTGTGGGGAGACCGCTTGAACTCTGCTAGCACTGCTTCTCTGCGCATTGTGAAAACCCCCGAAGTTTGTAGAAGTTTGAAGCCATTCTCCATCCTCTCTCTCTTCTCAACTAGCCAAAAGAGAAACAATTTTTTTTACGAAACTGACTAGAAGTTCGAAAATTAACTAGTCGAACCTCAAAGTTCGACGTCGAACCTGAGGTTCGACAAGAGTTCGCCGCACCCTTAGAAATAGCCCAAAAATAGCCACATAGCCAAAGGCGAAATTTTGACGCCAACTAGAAAAAAATGTAGCCCAATTTGGCTATATATAGCCCAATCTGGCAACACTGAAAAAAAACAACAACAAAAAAACGGTAGGATCGATGCTGCATAGCCTTTTTTTTGTGGACATCAAGAAAAAAAAAAAGATAGTAGTTGTCTTCACTTCGCACTGCATGTTTTAGCACAGAAGTTTCTATTTGGTTATGATGTCTTTATTTTCTTAAAAATTGTATACAGTAATATAAATTACCGAATTACAAAAACGTCGAAATTGTATAATTGCTTTTCGTTGGGACGCCATGACGACAGCGACACTCGTGTTCCCTCGTCGTTTCCGCCAGCATTTCTACGATGAATTGCCAGGATCGCGAGATGCAACAGCGTGACACTCCGTCTTCTGTGACGTCATTTTTTGCACTTCGGGACCACTTTTGATGTATGGCCAGCATAAGACGCTAAACACACCACTCGGAGACGCGCTGCAGGTGCCATAGTGCTGCTCCTAAAAGTAGCTGTCACGTGCTTTGCTCCGCGACTGTGATTCCCTCACAGCAGCTCTGACTGAGGGTTGCCAAATTACGGTGAAACGGAGTATAGACAAAACAGACCGGAAACGAGCTGCCAGCATACGATAGTCAAACTCCAACAAAAAGGATTAGTTTCTTCCCAAGCTGGACGACATTTACCGGGCATCTTTAGAGCTGCGAAGCTAAAAATCACGCGTACTCATAAGATTTTTTTTTTCTCGCGTGTTTGTGATTTTTATGATGTCCTGCAAGCAAGAAAAAAATATATATGGTGAAGTCACTCCGAGGGGGTACCGATAACTGCGAGCCACGAACATGAAGGATTCGCTAACATCCGTCAGGAGTGTGAACGGTAAATCGTCACGCAAACATATTCTCAAAAGCTGCAAATATTTATTTGGCTTAGCAAGTAGAATACTAGTATACTAACGACATGTGATTATTGTACACAAGATACCATTTCTCGGTTCTTCAAAACCATTTCCCTTGTCTGAACGGTCGCGCTACCGGCCGCGGCTAGCCGTGCCCTCGATGGACTACGGAGCTGCGTTGTGTCGTGTGCTACTGTACCGCCAACAGGAGAGCGATAGCTCTGTGTGCTCCACAGATGCGTGTTGCGGTATAACTCTGTACGTCTGTCCTAGAGGAAGACAAAAAGATAGGCTCTGTGACCCCCCTCCTAAGCTAACAAAAACAAACAGAAGTATACTCGTTTGGACTGAAAGGTTTACAAAATAGTGACCAGACATTGGAAAAGCACATGTCACAGAACTTGGTTTATGAAATGGCATCATTGTTTCGAGCAAGAAATCACCTGCTCACCACTGGGACGATGAAATCGTCACTATTTATTGCGTCAGGTATATTTGCGCTCATGAAGAAAAATCTGAACACATCCTTCTCCCAAAGTCCTATGTCGAATAATAAACACTTTTTTAAACATCTATGCACATTTAACTCATTTTTTTCTACACTTGTATATACACGTTAATTAAACGACGTCAAACCGCATTTTTGATTAGATCTTGATGTCTACACCAACTACATTCATATTTTTTAGGGCTTTATTGAACGATAACTTCAACTATAGTTAATGGAACACGATGGCTCGATCTCAACAAAAACCTCAACGTGCGAAGCTTCCACAGACGGTCGCTTGCGAGTATTCTCAATGTGAGACTCCAGAAGCTTTCGCTTGCCATAGGGAGCTTGCTTTCGACTACAGCACTGCACGGGCCCGGAAAGCGCGGAGCGCGCTGCTGTGGGGAGAGGTTGACTTACAAGATGACGTGTTACGTGGTCACGTAAGATGGCGTCATTTCGTGTAGCGTGATCACATAAGATGACGTCATTTCGTGTAACGAGATCATGTAAGATGACGTGTTTGTGTCACGTGATCACGTAAGATGACGTCAGTTCGTATGAACTGACGTCATCTTACGACAACGCCAACAACATTAGTGCCGTCCGGAGCCATTGACCTTAAGGCTCTGTTACACTCCGACGTAATGCGTGCGCGCGTGCGAGCGCGTCATAGCGATGTGACGTCGGCGAAACCCCGAAGCTCTATACTCCGGCGTCATGGCGTAACCGGCGCGACCGGCGGCGTTCGACGCTGCCTGACCACCTCGACGCCAAAATGGAGCATGCCGTATTCCGCGCCGGCCGCGCCAGCGACGCCGGACCAGGATGCATCACGCGCTGGCTCCCGGCAGCCCTCGCGCTGGAAGCGCGGCGGATACGAGCAATAGCAGACGACAGGAGCACCACTCCGTGTGGCGTCATGTTTGAAGAATCGGACTCGGTCGGTCGAGAAGCTGATCGAGGGAATTCGTCCTCACCCGTGTGTCTACGAAACGAGGAAGCTTGAGTACCGTAGACCGAGTATGTACTTTGAACGCCTACGCTTGCGGCGCAGGTGGTGCACCAACAGTGCAAGCACGAGTTTTCGTCGTGCAAGGTACGTCCACGCCATCGCTCGAACTTGATGCTCAAGAAGCGCGAGAATTTTCGTCTGCTATTCGAAACGAAAAGAAACCGGAAGTGGCGCACCCTCGCAGGAAACGTGCCCTCGTAGTCAGATTCTGCGCATGCGCCGCGCCGGCGGCCCACCGACGCGCGCCGCCGGCGCCGCCAGGGCCGCCGGAGTATAAACAAGTCGAATTTTTGATGCGCGCGGCGTGACTGACGTGACGTAGCCGACTTCGGCCAGCGTTCGCTTGCGCGCGCGTTACGCCGGAGTATAACAGAGCCTTTAGAAACGCGCCTCTTCGCTTGAAGAGCTGATATGCGTCGATTGTTATTTGTTTCTTTTGCCTACTACAGACCATTCAAAAACTCGCCTTCTGGGTGCCACCAACTTCGTGTACTGGGTGTGAAGCGCGTTCGAGCGTGCGCAATACCTCTCTAGGCCGAAAGATTGTACACTGAGTATGCGTTCACAGCTCAATGACTTAGGCATTTTTCGTCAGGATAGATGCTCCCACGAGAAGTGCGTAATGGATATGTGAATAGAATTGGAAATTTGAAATGTTCTTGTCCAATCGTATTTTTCTTTGGTTATCAACGCTTTTTAGCGTCATCACAAGACGTTCAAGCCATAATACACTGGTGATTAAAAAATAAGCACCGAAAAACATGCACCGATTTTCGCTCAAAAATAAACACCGGAAAAAACATACCGTAATCATTACCCATGTCACCTATTTGGGTGACATGTGAATTTCCAGAAGAACAGCGAGTTATCCCCCTCCCCTAGGAATACCCTGACTACAGAGCAGGCGACCCGTTTTTCCCCGCGTGAGATTGCGGTGACCACGAACCGTACGGAGGTCACAGGACGTCCGTGAAAAATAAAAAGGAGGCAAGCAACGATCTACTCTGTGCACGCATCATCCCCGATTTCCACGACCCCAAGGCCGATGGACGTTTGTGTGAAGGATAACGATAAAATAAAACTTTGCGTCAAAAAAAAGCCCGTTTTTAAAAGAAAAAAAAAAGTAGAAACAAGCACAACGCGTTGACGGACCGCGAGGTTGTGGAACACCTCGCGGTCCGCTTGCCACAGGACGGTTGTCTTCGACCCATAGCTCCAAGGTGAATTTGCCACTTGCGAAAACACGGAGACCTACCCAGCGAGAACCAGGAAAGCAAGACACGCACACTGACG
The DNA here is from genome assembly GCF_016920785.2 of Ixodes scapularis. NCBI lineage: Eukaryota > Metazoa > Arthropoda > Arachnida > Ixodida > Ixodidae > Ixodes > Ixodes scapularis. Next base: position 63,470,878 of record NW_024609857.1, on the reverse strand, counting down.
CCTCGGCGTGCAGAATGAAACAGGATACGGGCGCGGAATACGGCCGCGGAAGAACACCTCGCACAGTGCCGATCCGGCCGATCTCCGAACGGACGATTTCGCATTTCGTGGACAGCGAGCGCCACCGCACGGGAGAGAGAGGTACCTTAAAAACGACGAAAACAACCACCGACACCTTGGTTCTTTATATTTGCTGTAGTTACGGAACAAAACGACTTACATGAATAATTTGAATATTATTCGATTCCGTAATACATTTAGAAGACACTAAGCGCAATACTTCTTATGTTTGAATTTAGATACTTTTGTAAATTCGCTCCGAACGCAAGAGTGCCGAATTAGCCGATTTTGACCATTTTCATGATTTTTTAAAGAATATAGTTAAATTTATGATGAAACATTTGTTGCGCTTAGTGTCTCGATAATGACTCAATGTCTTTAAAGCCGAAATTTTCAAGAAGATCCGCGCAGCCGTTATTATGTGAGAATTTTTTTAATTTGGTGAAAAACCTCATGTATTCTCTATGGGGCTCTGAGGTGCGCCCCCTCTTAAGCAACTGAAAGACTATGGACATGGGATCAAGCACGATATACAATTCCGTGGAATTCATAAATAAACCGATAAAGCGAATGCTTATATCACACACGCGATTAAGAACGTAAAACAGATAGAGGTGTCATATTGCGAACAAACAAGTAGCCTAATGTTAAGGAACCATTATTTCTAGCATAAAAAATAATTCAAACTGAATGTTTGTTCCGGCGCCTTGTCCACAAGTTCCCTAGTGTAATCAAAAGAAACTGTTTTTGATCTGTTGGAACTACAAAATACCATGTTTTCAGGAAAAACACGTGGCTAATTACGCTGAGTGTTTTTGTTTTCTTCCTTGACGCCAATGCGCACTCATATATATAATAACATCGGGCTTCCTATTGCAAATGTTCCACCCTTATTAGTAACCAAACCTCAGTTCTCATAAGTTGTTGGTATTTGAACCCTCGAGGCTCTCTTCAAGTCATATACGCATTCAATGTGCGCAAGTGCTAACGCTGATTCCTGTTCCTATAAAACCTTTTCACACGCATCCCGCACGCCGACGGTAAAAAATATTCAAAACGTGTTACAAAATCAACTACAGAAGTTGCGCGCATAAGGATGTAATGCAATTGCATGGTAAGTATAAGTATCGGACGACACTTTACGGAGTAAGGCAAGAGACGCGGTGAAACGCGACGAAAAACACGAATTCAACGCATCCGCCAAGGCGCGGACGGGAGAGCGGAGCAACCAGTTGAAGCAACCTAATGGCGGCCGCATCACGTGATTCCAAGATGGCAGCGCCCATGCGGCGGAGGGTGAAAAGGTCTATATTCTCCATCCCCCACATAATTCAAACTCGTTGCCCCATCCCTGTTCCTATATTCTTCCAATGTGGCAGGTTCTTTTTTTTTGTGTGTGTGTGTGTGTGTTTAGAGTTGCAGTTCTCTATACTTCATCTCCCCTTAGCATGGACTGTTAGCCAGATTCTACAAGTGTGAGCTAATTGCTTTGGATCACACCATGGCGGTTGCACGAGTGCTCATTCACTACAAGCGCTGTGAAGGCAGTCGAGGCTATACCATCTTGTGCTTGCGCAGCCTTTGCGGTTTGAGGTCCTTTGTTTTGGCCTGTTCTTTTGTGTCTGGGTTTCATGTTCTTTTTGTTTCTTGTTTCGTGTGCTGGATATGGTTGGGAGTTATGTTACGCCTAGTAGTGGGATCTTTTGTAAAAACATCGGTTTGAGAGTAAATGGTTCTAGTACCTTCTTTCTTTTCCTTCTGGCCGAGCAATGAACCTTTTGTAGAAACATTGGTTTGAGAGTAAATGGTTCTAGTACCTTCTTTCTTTTCCTGCTGGCCGAGCAGAGAGGGAAAATGGTTTCTTCGTGTCGACTTTGGGACAGAAGATAACCCACGATGGGGGGACAAAGGCAAGTTTGGGGAAACCGTATCCAGGTCACAGTGGCTCAATGGGCCAACAGGATGTGGCTCACGTTTTGCGTGTGGAACAAATTAGAGAGGCCTGGTGCGCGCATTGTTTTCTAGCCATTTACTCTCTATCCCAGTCGCGTGTCTAGGTGGCAGCACGTATTCGCCAAAGGGTGGATTGTGAAGGAGGTTTGGACGTGTATATAAGATGGTGTTTGTAGAATAAACTTCAACCTGCGTCCGAGACTTCAATGTTCATTTCATTTTTATTTTCCTAAGTCTCGGGTTTACTATGTTTGTCATTCACCAGCTCGCCTGTGTTTTCTCCCTTTCTTCACTGAATAATGTACTGGTCAAGAATTATCTGATCTTACCCAAAGTCGAAGGGAGACCAATGGAGTTTGAGGTAGACACAGTAGCTTTCCACCTTGACCAGGGCAAGACCCTAGATGACGCGTTGCTGACACATGAGGAAGTTCTTGACCCAAGGATGAGCAGGCACTAAGAACCCTCGGTGAACCTGGATCTGAAAAAAGATGCAGCACTGCGGTTTTTGAAGGCTAGCCCTGTTCCGTTTGCAATGTGTACCGCGGTGGAGGCAGAACTCCGGATGCTTCAAAGCTAAGGCATAATCGAGCCAACACAACACTGAACGCGGTTGAGAAACTGGCGGTAAATCTGATGCGGGCTGTAACAGATTTTGTGGTGAGCGTGCTTGGAGGCACTATTTTTTCAACACTGGACCTCACTAATAATAATAATAATAATAATAATAATCATTTTTATTTGCACGAGAAAGTTTGCCCACTCAGCGGCGTGCGAGGCTAGACAGAAAGGTTAGTACCCTTACGCATGTGCGCCTGCTAACCCGCCGCTGAGTAGGTGTAAACATAAACAAACTGTAGTCGTAAGTACAAGATAACACATATACACGTATGGAAACAATGAATAATCATAACCCAGAGGGGAAGATAAGAAAACTCGCTGTGCCCCAACCCACCCCCACTCAGACCACGGCAGAGGCCCCAGCCACAAGGCATTCCACTAGCTCTGTGTGACAGTGGAGACAGCAGATATGCTCACCATAAACACCATCAAAGGACGACACAGAGTGAAAAGGATGCTCTTAAAAATTTCGGCTGCCGCGGCAATTTTCCAGCTCTGCAAGGAGACAGTCCTAGCAGGAAAACTTATCCTGAAATTTTACCTGGGTAATGTTGTGACGATCTGGATCGGTCATCAAGATGAATAAGCACCGTGCTCAGGAAAGACATGTCAACGTCATCAGCTACCATGCCAAAACTACCTCTTTTATTTCACGATCATGAGCGCTCGCACGAGCCGCTTCAGAGCGATGTCTCTTTTGCAGCTCGTCACGTGCCAAGGTTTTTAAGTGTCAACCTGATATCACGCTGCCACGCAACAAACACTAAACAAACATTAAACAAATACTGCGTTGAGCAATATGCACATGATTAAATAATGATATACATACAACGTGATAAATGAGAAAAAACATATAAAGTTTACAAAGTTCAGTCCCCAGGTAGAGGCTGCACAAATTTGACGACCGGCTTCAGTTTCTCCACATGCACTATGTCGCGGCCAGTACCGTCCACGAGTTCAAGCTCGTAGTTCACGGGAAAGAGCCGGCTCACAATATGGCGAGGGCCAGTAAATCGCAGTGTTGCCTTGACTCTGATGAGTGGGCTCTCCTACAACACGAGCTAGTCCTCAAAAAGAACATACATGTGCCACTGTCAAAGTCGCTTTCTTGCTTTTCTTGAGCAAGCTTGATTTGTCTGGAGGTCAACTTCCGAGCTGCGTACCGCTGTCAAATGTGATACCAACGTTGGTGCTGAGGGTTGACAACTTTCCAAGGTTCTGAGACAGAAGTCCCCTGGCAAAAAAAGGCTTGATCAATGGAAAATGGGGTCAGTGTCCGCATTGCTGAGCTTAATTGTCTTGATGCCCACTGCAGCACCAGAGGTGATGTAACAAACTACTGATGACACCTTCCAGGCGGTAGGGGCATCAGGTTTTCACTTTTCTCCGTCAACGATGTAACAGACTCAAAGTGCCGTTGCCATTCCAGAAATTCTTGAGTCAGCTCCTGCCGGCATCACGTGACAAAGTGGCCGCTTCTCTTACAAATGATGAGACGGCGCGGACGAACTTCAGGGTATTGGGACGAAGAACATTGAAAGTCCCGCAAAGTTTTTGACACATGCTGAAGCGACGCATGCCGCTTCTTTTAATTGCTTCTCTGTTGCAGAAGGGTGCTGGTGACGATTGCTGTCGTCAGCGTTCTGATGAGGCGGTGGCCGGCCCTGCTTCGAGAGCAGGAAGGAGCGCGCTTTCTTCGTCCCTGCGCAGCTTGCACTCGCTCTGCAGCGAGAGCCAAAACCGTGTCTTTGGTTGGCTGAAGACAACCTGGTCAAAGCAAAGGACAGAGTCCAGCAACTCATTTAACCAAGCGAAGCGCCTGTCGAAGCATGCTTTCGTGCTTTGTGGAAGAGTGTGGCCAGGATAACCTTGCGTTTCTCCGCCTTCGTTTCTGGGTAGCTGCACTCGCGGATGAGCTCCAGTAAACGGAAGGCGGAGTCGGTGCAGGACTCTCCCGAGTGCTGACTTGTGCTGAACATCTTTTGTTTCTAGCTAGCTTCGTTGTCCAGGTTGTAACGACGACGGAAAGCTTTCTTCATTTGCTCCTATATTGTTAGCTTGGCTGTCTTGAGGTGGTACGTAATCTACATGGAGTCCTTAGATGGTAGCTTGGATACAATCAATGGGATAGCCTCACCTCGTGCAACTTTAAACGTCTGGAACCTGAAATCTATCTGGTGAAACCAGGCGATAATGTCCGTGCGCAGCCGAGAAACCGAGCTGACAGTCACGTTGGTCAGCGACTGCAGTGCCTGCGGCTGACTCAGCTTGAGCAGGAACCCTCTTCCTAGGTGCCTTGGACCTTTTTTTTCTTTGCGGACTCTTGGAGCAGTGTACGTCAAAGTCCACGCTGCACGAAAACTCCAGGAGGACGAGGTTGCCTCGAGCTGAGGCCTTACCTCGAGCTGATCAAGACGATCCATGATGCTGACAGGTGCCAGCAGGCAAATTCAGTGTTGCCTGTAGCTGTGCGTTGAAGAATATGAACGCAGACATTTTGAGCAGACTGCCTTTCCTGCTCATGTTGCAAGCATTGACAAGGGCGCTATAGTCTGTTGCAGGTCAAGAATAGCATGAGAGTGGAGAAGAGGAAACCACCTCTACTTGTCATGATAGGTGGTTTGCTTCTCTCCAGTGTTCGCTCTGCCAATGTCGAGAGAGAGGGACAGAGACTTCTCCTGCTATTCTTGACCTGCAGGAGACTCCAATTATGTTCCAGAAGCTGGCAGAAAAGACCACATAGAATTTCACCCTTTCGCACATGTCCGAAAAGTTCAGGGTAGAAATGTCGGAGGCCCCAGAGAGGATATTTTTGACCTAGTCAAGAGTTTTGTTACGCTGCTGCTGCCGCTATTCATTCTGAGAACTGCAGTCCCCTGCATGCGCGATAACCTCGCTGTGGGCTTGTGCGTGCAGTACACGAAACGACACCACCTGTCTTGTGCACGGCCGTCTGTCCCCTGTGAGCAGTTATGGCGTCACCAAGCATGTGCACAATAGCTGGTGAGATCAGTGTGTTGGTGACATGATGTTGTTTAATGCAGGGATCATGTGTTGTGATACCAATGGATCCACGGTCTGGGTCGCTGACTGGTGCAGTCGGGTCCATATCACAAGAGCGAATGACATTTTAGCGAACGGCGACATTTGAGCGAATGCTCGTTTTAGCGAATAACGGGGGCGCGCGTTAACCCATCCGCCGCGCTGCGCTTTACGCCGCTTCGCGGCGACAGTCTGCGGCAACTCATTACAAAAATATGAACTCACTTGGCCCACCCGAAAACGCCGCTTCGCGGCGTCCGACTATTCGCTAAAGTGTCGTTCGATGAAACGTGGGCGTTCGCTAAAACGTCATTCGATCAAGTGAGTGCCTCCCGGTGCACTCCGTATACCGCAGAATCATCGCCATGCAAGCCTGTGCCAGAAGCTATATATCTGATGGCCAGGAATTGGGGAAAATAGCATATATGGGTGTAGGACAATATGGTCCCGGACAATATGGTCCCAGACAAAATCGTCCCAAGCAAAATGGTCCCGGACAATATGGTCCCAGACAAAACGGTCCCGGGCAAAATGGTCCCGGACAATATCATCCCGGACAATATGAACCCGAACAATATGGTCCCAAGCGCAAACCTGGACAAAATGGTTCCAAGTAAAATTTCCGACGCATTTGACACACTGTCTAAAATGTCACTGATATCTGCAGCGATTACTTTTAACGGTCTATTCGTCACGTGTCGATTCGTCATAGGGGGAATAAAGGCAATCTACTGTGCAGATACCGCATGTTTTGATGCAATGTTAGAAAATAAGAATAGAAAATAATAAACATGCTTTTGAACACATGACATGTTTTATTACGTTCCCACAAAAGGTCTACCCCTCTTTGATGCTGTTTGGCCTCGGCAGCCCTTGCACCATAAAAACCCAATCCAGTTCAAAAGGTCTACGATCTTGAAACGGCACTTGGCCCACGCCTTTCAAAGGGTCATTCATCGATACGGCTCAATTGTTTGTACTGTGTACAGATTGTTTGAAGTTGCTGTTGCATTTCTCGGTAGACTAGTTGAAACTCAAGTTGAACACACGAAAAGTAGAACAAATGGCGAAAATTATGCGTGAAAAATATAAACTCTAGATTGACGAATGGCTCGCAATATAAGTATTTTGCGAATCACATTTAATAACATAAGCCTGTGAAGACCAAGCAATTAAAAAGTAACTTTAAAATAATCAATGGCTCATGTCACAAATGTTTACCAAAAATAAATACATGCAATCTACAAACCTGTGAAAAGCAAGAAAAAAAAAAAAGAAAAATGCAGCGAAAATAACATGGGACCATTTTGTCCGGCCTGGCACTCGGGACCATTTTGTCCGGGACCATATTGTCCGGGACCATATTTTCTTGGATCATAATGTCCGGGACCATTATGTCTGGATCCCATACTCAATGCCAAACAACCAGAAAGCCAAGCTAAAAGCACTGACAGTGAGAATGGCTAACATCTTGGAATGAAATTCACATAGGCTTTGCTGGTTCAGTGATGAAAAGCATTACAGGAATTGTTATACACCAAATGGCTGGAGGTATGAGTGGAAAGCAGCATGTCGTCGAGCGTAGTAATCAAGGATTTATGGTCTTTGTTAGACACAATTGAAGTGTTAATGAAGGTTTGTTTGGGCAACGGAGCTGCTTTAAGTTACCATGATTTATGGCATTATATCATCTGAGTCACCAGCGCACCTCATCACCGGCAACTCACAGGCTGAGCAGATGGTACAGGAGCTCAAGCACTTGCAAGGGCAACTACAGTAGATAAAAAAATTCAGGTTTATGATTGGTTAAACGTCGTGTAGGTACAACAGCGCAAAACAAAGAGGACTAAGGAAAGGAACAAACACCACAGGACGAACGCTGCACTAGTCCTGTGGAGCTAGTCCTCGTTGTTTTGCGCTGTTTTATGTTTAGCCTTCAATAAAATGACCAGATGTCTCCATTTAGGCGGGGACAGATAACGCTTTTCCGGTCAAGGTCGCTGTCCCGCCAGCGGGCTTGTGGGACAGCGCGTTTTCTTTTTTTGTTTTTAGGGGCGAAGCTCCTTAGGGGCTAGCCATGTCCGTATGTCCGTCCGCCGTCGGGTGCACGTGCTCCTGCTCGTGAGCTCACGCGCTCACGTGCTCGTGTAGGAAAAAAAAAAAGCGCATCCCCGCGTGATGATGTTGATTGGGGCGCAGCTCTGGTGGTGCTTGTCTGCGCAGACGGTGAGCCGCAGCATGCCGAGCCTCTCGTTCGTTTTCATCCATGTCAGAAAGAGAATGTGTGGTATGGAACATGGTTATATACGCATTTGAGCATTTGACCGCAGCGTGACAGTGATGAAAACGAACGAAAGGCTCGGCATGCTGCGGCTACGCAGACAAGCACCACCAGAGCTTCGCCCCAATCAACATCAATCACCGATGTGGTTGTTTTCGCTTCGGCTGCCTCGAACCCAGAATAGATGAAAGACACAGTTAAACGAAACTATCGCACCAGTGAGAGGTTGCTTTCCCTGATGAAGGGACAAAATATGCTTGGCAAAGAAGATGCTGGTGCTGAAGGTTAATTCGCATATGACATTCCGGGCCAGTTGAGAATTCCCATTAGATTCCAATTGGAATTTGAAATTGGTACCAGTTGGGTTTTCAGACAACCAATTTATCCCTGCCAAATGGCAGCCGAATTCGCTAAAGGGAAGCTAATCGCCATCTTCTCTAAACTGGGTTCTGAAGGGATTCAATAAACCGGGGTCGGTAAAACGGCGTTCGCTAAAACGAGCTTCTCTAAACCGGATGCCTCCGAATTATTAAATTCCAATGGGTGAGACCCATTGGCCAATGTGCTGATTGGAACCCACTAAAACCAATCGATTCCGGTTAAAACCAGTTAAAATTCCAATTGGATCTAATGGGAATTTTAGCTGGGGATCTACTATACTAAGAAATATTAATTCTAACCAAATGTATTAGATGTGTTTACCAAAAAACAGTATGCAAATAGCAAGGAAATGTTTTCACAGTGTATACGGATAAAAAGGAGCGATTTGTTACCGAAATTTAAACTTTTCAAGTCTCGCAACACAATAATTCCCCCTCCCCCCCCCCCCCTCCCCCCTGCAACACTACGATTTACTCATATGTATACACCGTGGCACGTAGCCAGGAGAGAGACGCATGGCGCCCAGGCTCCCCCCGAAATCTTCCATTTTGCTGAGACCTCCTCTCCCCCCTCCCCCTCATACAGAATTTAGTCATGGGCGGGCGCTTCCCGAAACAAAATCCCGGCTATGTGCCTGCACCGTGCAATGGCTTAAATGTCGGCTAAATATTGCTTTGCGGCGCTTTTAGAATATGTGCCTAATAACTAGTGCATGCCGACCCTAACCGATCTGTACCCACGCACAATCATCTCCATAATACCTCACCCCCTTCCTCCTCATGCCTTCCACATCTGTCAGTTGCAGTGTTGTACGAAACGGCGTTCCTGGAACGCGTTCCTTTTAGGAGGAACGAAGGAACGCCGCCGTTCCATTTTGCATCACTGGAACTGGAACGCGTTACATTTTTACTGGAACGGAAAAGGGAACGGCGTTCCTTTTTTTTTGTCCAGTTGAGTATTTTTTATTTTGTTCCTAAGGACGAAACTCTAAAAAGTATTACAACAATATATTTACTATGAGCAGGATCGCGATAACGTTTTTGTTACTTATTCTAGGCTTAATGCTGCGGCGTCCTCGCCTGGTAGCAGTCGGGTGCAGGCGAGCTACGACGAGCGCAAAAGGGTCGTCTAAAGGGCGGTATCTTTGTGCCCTCGAAACACAGGCGTGCGTTGACCCATGCCGCGAGCCCCCTCTCCTCTTTCTACCACCTAAACCAAGGGCAGCGTGTTTTAGTCAGAAAAGAAGCCGCCGCCATAGCATGTCTAGCTGTCGGCGGGGCGCGCAATGTGCCTCAAAAAAGGCCAATCGCGTTCACGCCGCTCGGCGGCGAGAATCTGCGGCGGCACATTAAAAGGTAACACAAGCGGTGCGGCTGACGACATTTGGCGGTAAACAACAGTTAGGTTTGGCGGCGAATACAAACCCAGCACCGCGTGGTGGAGCGCTAAAAGCGTCGGGCCATGCCAACAAACAAATCTTTTGAGGCGGCATCTCTGGACCGTGTGTTATCCAGAAAAAAGGACCTCGCCGTGGCATGTCTAGCTGTCGGCAAGGCGCGTATTTCTGAAATGCCTAAAAAAAGGCCAATCGCGTTCACGCCGCTACGCGGACGAACTCTCTGGCGGCACTTTACAAAGTGACACGAGCGGTGCGGCTGACGATATTTGGCGGGAAACACAGTTCGGTTTGGCGTACAATACAAACCCCAACACTGCGTGGTGGAGTGCTAAGCGTTGGGCCGCGTAAAGCCAGCAAGGAAATCTCTCGAGGCGGCATCTCTATGTAGCAGGCGGCATCTATGTACGCGCTAAACACGGGCGCGCATTTACCCATGGCGCGAACCCCCCCCCCCCCCCCCCCCCCCCTCCCTCTCTACCGCGTAAACTAGGGGGAACGTGTGTTAGTCAGCAGTAGCTGTCGGCGAGTGCGCATTTGTGACGTGCCTCAAAAAAGGCCAATCAGGGATCCCGGATTCGCCCCATCCTTTTACTCCACGAGGACGCAACTATACGCGCCCGGGAGTTGTGGCGAGGACGCGCATTCTTGGGAGTGCATCAACGGACCTCCTTCTGTCTCCTGCGGTTAAGTGAAAACTGCCACAATGAGTGCCGACGTCCAAGTCGACTGTCCCTGGCCATGGCTGTCAACAATGTTCAAACCTGTCCAAGACAAGGGTAATGGCAACATAACATACCAATGCTTGACCTGTGCACCGTCAAGCAAGACGATCGGAGCATCTAAGACATCTGCTGCCAACTTAAAGAAACATGTCCAGGTAAGGTTCATTTATTTTGCTTTCATGTTCGGCAACTCTAGGGAGTTCTGCATTTCGTGACTAGGTTAATGGTTTGTTATTTTGCATTCATCTCACGTATCGTTTTCGCCAGTTCTAGATTTTCAAACGCGTAAGTACGTTTTTAACGTTGCTCTTGCGAAAGGGGTGTTGCCTGGGCTGTGCAGACTTTCCTTTTCCTTTTAAAGCAGCAGGTTCTCCTGGACAACGTCAGTTGTTACCGATTCATGTATTTACCATCAGATCTTCTCAAATATGGGGGATCCGAAGCATGGAACAGAATATCCGTGCACCGGAAATTTTGCACGAAATGACGAGATTAACATTTTACTAAAATAAAATATTTCCGTTTTTTTTTTTTTTTTTTTTTTGTGGTAACTTTGATGTGTTTGATTGAAACTTGCTAGTCCCGAGCTCTATTTAACCTTATGAATATTTCATTTATACATCATTAAACTTTTTCTTCTTTTTTTTTCTTTTTTCTGTGCGGTGCGTTATATTGGCCGGGGTTCAAAAATAGCCTGTCTAAGTAGAGCAGCCGTCTTGTAGCATCATTTCTTACTGTTTTTTCAGAGAGCTCATCTTCACAAGCTCGAGGAATATGAGAGCCTAATGAAGAGAGGGGGGCGGAAACGTCTCGGCGAGGAGACATCCTCGGCTAGAGCCTAAAAAACAGCCTCGCTTGAAGTTCTCCGGAAAGCAACCTGTCTCTCAACAGAAGCTGGACCAACTCGTCACGACGTTTGTTGTGGAGGGCCTGCACGCTTTCTCCATTGTCGAAGAAAATGCGTTTAAAGATCTTGTGGAAAGTCTCGCTCCAGGCAGGAAAACACTCTCTCGGCGAATGTTGACTGATCGGATTGGCGCACGCTTTGAAGACATGAAGCAGAAGCTTTCGCTAGAATTGATCAGCGTGGATCACGTCGCTGTTTCTGCCGACCTTTGGTCAAGCTTTCATAGGTGTGTTTTATTTCATAGTGTATTATCATTATTGGAGTGAGTGTATGACGCATATAATCTGTTTGCCTATTGATCTATTCTTACAGGAGCTTCATTGGCGTTGTTGCCTTGTGGCTGAATCCATGCACTCTTGAGAGAAAAACAGCTGCGCTCGCATTCCGGCGTGTCATCGGTCGCGCGACGTACGACAAGCTGGCGGAGGTATTGTCTTCGGTGTTTGAAGAGTACAACATCCAGGGCAAAGTAACCTCTGTGGTTACAGACAATGGGTCGAACTTCGTAAAGGCATTCAGGTAAATCTTTAAAAACTGATCGCTTGATAATAAAAAGTTATGCTAATCTTTACTTGGTACTAGTATACGGACTTCAACTTACTTATTTTTTTTTTTTACATTTCAGGGTTTTCGGCGAAAATGAGACCAACGAAACACACGACGAATGTGAGGCGCGACCATCAGAACTCACAGACATTCTCGACGCATCTGACGAATTTGACTGTGTACTACCTCCGCACGTTAGGTGTGCAGCGCACACATTGAACTTGGTAGCGACTGTAGATGCCGCTGCTGCTGAGCTTGACACCCAGTACTCTCGAATCGCGAAATCCGTGTTTAGAAAATCTGCAGCGCTGTGGAGCAAGCAGGGGCAATCGAACGTCGCAGCTGACTTAATCAAGAGTCACTGTGGTGTCTATCTCCAACGACCGAACACAACAAGATGGAACTCCCTTCACGACGCCATGGAACATCTCCTCAAGCTGCACGAGAAAGGGAAGGACCTGGACCGGCTTCTCTGCAACCTGAAACTGCAGGTTTTCAATCGGCCAACAGAGTACAAGTTTATGGAAGAATACTGCAATGTAAGTGACGCATCTTTCATTGATCACCGATTTCAGAGGAACGTGTGTGATAAGTAAAACATATCGCTGGTATTGCAATTTATTCTTATTTTGATCACTTCTTATAAAATACACAGGCTAACCTACATATGCAGCTATCTTTGGATAGCAGCATCTACTTGCCTGTCTTTAGTACCTCTGAAAGTAGACGCTGAGAAACTTCACCTATATATCAAGGCATCTGCATTAATTGCATCTTCCAACTCGATTTTCTAACCGAACGCTGATACACCGCTTGTTTGTAAACTGTGCCCCTTCGCGCGACCAAGCTAGATGACGTAGAAACTCCACTGCACATGTCTTTTTTTTTTTTTTCCTTTTGTGCGAGGCGTTTTTTTTTTTTTTTTTAGATTACGGTGCCAACATTAAACCAACAATAGTCATAAAGCATTGCGTTTCATAAAATGTAAAATTTATTTATAAATGTGTGCCTTATATGTCCTAGAACTTCGTTAATACTTCGTGCACCATGTCGTCACTGCATGGGATCATTGAAAAGAAAGTGGGAGCACCCCGGAATACTCGATCGTGAACTTGCGGTTTTGGGGCAGAAAAAGCCTGCTTTCGAGCCGAAAGTGCATTGTCTAAGTAGTTGGTCCCGATATATTGCATCTTTGGTAATATTGGTATTTTGTTAGTATTTTGCATGTTTTCCTTGAGTTTTGAAATAATGCATTCCTCCACTTTTCATCATGCAAAAGGTCATGAAGCCACTCTCCTGTGCGCTGGACGTCCTTCAGCGACAGGAGCACATGTTCATTGGTTATCTGCTTCCTACCCTGGCCATCCTTGAAAAACGAATAAAGTACGAGGCCATGAAAGGACTTGCATATTGCGGTCCCCTCGCAAATTCGGTTCTCACCGGCATTGAGAAGAGGTAAGCGAAACAGAATATGTGTTTCAAAATGTTGCCCGTCTAATTAATTGTCCGGAATCACAGGTTTGGACACTTGAAAGGAAAGAGAGATCTAGTGATCTCCAGTTGCTTGATTCCAAGGTTCAAGCTCTCGTGGATTGAAGATGGTTCTATGCGTGACCAAGCGTCCAACTACCTCAACACAGAGCTAGCTTCGGCGACCTCAGGTGCCATGGCAGATGTTGCCGTCTCCTCAACACCAGAAGATTTTTTCTCGTTCGGGCAACAGACTTCAGCCCGAAGCTCAAGACGAACGGTCGCGGTACCTGCTGGTGCCAGTCGACCACCCGCTGTCGCAGATGAAAAGCTTCGAGGGATTGCACCGCCTTTTCCTCAAGTACAACACGGCAGTGCCTTCAAGTGCTTCGGTGGAAAGGTTGTTTAGCGTTGCCAACGAAGTGCTGACAAAAAAGCGGGCTCGTCTTGCGGACAGCAACATCGAAAAGCAACTCTTACTAAGTTCCAACAAGGAACTTTGTTAGATTGAAACGTAGAAGGTTGTAAAACGCTCGTGCAACGTGGGGTAACCCTCTAATAAAGAATAATAAAATTGACCCCGCTACTATTTCCCGGCTAATAGTACATTTGGCTCGTCTGAATCGCCCACCAGAAACATGAATATGGCAAAACGCTGGAATTTTTAAAGATGAATAAATCAACAAATAGAACCTTGCTTCAGCTTTCCTTTTCTTTTTTTTTTTTTTTGTCTCGTGGTGCCCTTCCATCACGGCATCCAAATTTCTATGTTGCCATTTGATGGGATAGATAACAAACTTTGTTTGATCTAATTATATATTGTAATTAGCAAAAATACAAATGTAACGTATAAGGAACGATACGTTACATTTTTTAAACAGTAACGGGAACAAGTTCCTTTCTCTCAGATGGAACTTGTAACGGGAACGCATTCCAAAAATCTGAAGGAACGAGGAACGACCTTTCGTTCCTCTTTTTGAGGAACGTGTACAACACTGGTCAGTTGGAAGAGCTGGACCGCCCCACCCCGGGAAGCACAACTGACAGGGCCCCATTAGTGTCACACATTCTCAACGTCGCAGGGACCATGCTGCCGCCCTCACTATCAGCATCTTTTTGACCGTTAATGAGATGCAGATAATGCGGACGAAGCATCATTGTAAATAAAATTTGTCTCCTTCTCCCTCCTAGCTGTTAGCCAAACGTCTCGAATTAGATAAAAGTAATTGGTTTTTCGGCTAAATGGATACAAGCTCCAGCATGTTAGATTTCCTCACACCTTAGCATGAACTAACCACAAGTAGGGATGCCGCGAACTTTTTTCGAATCGAAGTTTCGATGATCGAATCAAGCGGTTCGAAAGGTTCGAAAGATTTCGATTTTTCGAATTGTCTACATCGTAAAATTCGATGGAAGTCGAATTTTCGAACTTGTTGAGCTAAGAAGTTCGACGCTTTTCGAATCGTCGAACTTCTTACGCTAAAAAATCGATCTTTTTCGAACTTATTGCGCTGCAAAGTTCGATGCTTGTCGAACTTTCGAACTTGACTGACCAAAAAATTCGATGAGTTTCGAACTTATTTATCAAGATAATTCGAAACGTTTCGAACTTTCGATTCCTGAAAAGTCAGAATTTCGACGAACTTCGAACTTTTAGGGTAAAAGTTCGACGTTCGTCGAACTTCGAAAGAGCAGCGGACGGTTTCATTTGAATTCAAGTAGTGAGGTACATTCCTAGTTTTTTTTTCTCTCGAACTTTTACACGCGGTGCTGCGTTCCTTACGAAAGACAATGGCGTTTGTTTCAATGTTCTGGCATGCTTAGTTTTAAAGAAATAAATTTCCGAAGGGTCGAGGAAGGACGACGGGTTTTTGACGATTATCGTTTGTGCCAGATTTGAAGCGCGCTGTAGCCGAAGCTATTTGTGGTTATACTTTTTTTTAAGAATGATCTATGTATAGCCTAGGTAAGTGCCGTCTTAAGATGTGATTATTGTTATTCAACGTGAGTTTCGAAGAAATGTCCAAACATGTATCTACATGCAATTATGCCCTAAACTTGATATTTATTTTCGTCTAAGTTGTTTGAGGTATCGCATTTAAATTAACACCACAGACAGTACATATCATCGCCATCTGCAGAATACAAAATAATGTATTTATTGTTTTTTTCACGTTAAGGAATAAATTAACTCATGGGAGAAGATTTCTAATAGTGTTCAAGTTCAGCACCGTCATTAAAAGAAAACTTTTTTTTTTTTTTCGCTTCACGATCCTGGGACGTGTTTTTTTTAGCCTGTACACATTTTGGTAAAAGAAACTTTGTTTCGAAGTTCTGAACCTCTGAATACGCAAGAATGCAACGCTTCCGGCGAATTCTTGATAGTTTTTTTTTTCTCCAGCTTTTTATCCCCGCATTTATTCTTTTTATATATATATATTTTTTTACTATTGGCACAGATATTTAGGTCGAAAAGACATAGCTTTGAACTTCCGAACCGCTAAGCATGTGACGAGTAGTGCCTTCTGACAACGAGTTTCGAACAATGACCATCTACGCAATCTTTTATGCAGTGAGGAGCGACAGTAGCTATACATATGCATAAATAATTTCAGATTAAAATAAGCTCGACCACGCCCTCTTTCCCCGTATTGTTTTCCTTAAAGGCCGCTGTACAAACGGGACGTTCTGCAGGTAAGAACCTTCTCTCCCGAAGCTGGAGACGGGGAGGGAAAGGGCCAGCGTTGGGTGGAAAGGGCGTCTAGAGAATGGGATTAGCCTCGGGGCGAGCCATCTTCTCGAGAGTGAGTGGGGACGGAACAAAGCTGCCGTGGGTAGGGAGCCTTCATGTGCGCTTTGCTGGGGGTTCCGGCTACCAGGTGGAAGATAAGCTTGTCAAACGGCGACCTCGGATGCGAGGACGGGCACGTCAGAGAATTTGAAAATAGCTGCTTGATTAGTCGGAGGACCCAGTGCGGTCTACTGGCTCTAGAAGGTGACTCAGATGAAGAAACTCGTTTTGCTCCAAAACTCTAAAAGCATTCTGGAACGTGAACTCTTGACACAAATAAAAATAACACATGCATGAAAAACTACGAAGGCACCTAAGCTTTCTCCTATGATGTGAGAATGCGTGAGCATTACAGGCAGAGTTATGTTGGCGCAACTTGCAATAAAGAAAGAAAAAAAAAAAGTTAAGTTGGCGCAACTAGGCGCAACGAATAGCGCGCTGGTTTCACGATCAAGAGGGCCTAGCTTCGAAACCGGGCAGGGGGTGGTTTTTTTTTAAAGATGTGGTTGTGTTGTCCCTGTTTTATTTGTTTATTCTTTCTTCATCCATGACTTAAACCAACACGCTCTTCTACCAAGCATGGTATTTTTTCTCGTGTTCTTTTTTTATTTCGCTTATTTTTTTTTGTTCGGTCACGTGACAATAGGAATCACATGAACAGAAATTTTTTTGGCCACGTCACCAGAGATTTTTTTTTTTCTTATTTCTCCTATGCTTCTGTCTTTTTTTTTCCCCTTTTTTTCGGTTTGCGCTCCCTTTTGCAAAACTCTTTGCACCAATTTCGCGTTACTTTGGCGTCAGCCAAATAATTTTATTTATGGAAGGGAATTCTGCCGTACGTATCTTATGTTACTATTACCAACCCTGGCTTGCAATACGCATAGAGAATTTCGTCCGGCAACCAGTTTGGGAATGACGAGGCTAAATTTGTGTTATAAATTTTTTTAGGTACAAGCATAATTTTGGCCTCGTTATCCGTCGGTCTCTAAGATTGGCTCGTCAAGTATCTTTTCAGAAAGAGTGGACGACTGGCATTTTTAGAGTGCACGTGTGTCGACCAGAGTGAACATTGCTGAAGCGACTCCAGTGTGATTTTGGCCGTAAATAACTGGAGGCCCCGGGCAAACCCACCCTATGTAGAAAAGTATCTACTTTTCTGGTTTCATAGAGAACTATGAAAGGGACGAATCCCAGCCGAGTCAAACTACCGGCTTGCAAACGCAATCGTGTTGGCAATAGCTCTAAGGAGTTTGTATGACTCTCTCTGGCGGTGTGCAGAGGGTAAAGGTACGGAGGTAATATATGCTTTCGCCTAGTCACCTCGCAAACGGTTGGGTATTGGCTACAGAGATCCATTTCGCTTTGTTTTATCACCGGGATTATAGCTTGATTTCTGTATTCCTAATTTCACAGACAGAACGAAATCGCTTTTCTCGTGTGGCGTCACGGCGGTGAGACAGAAATCAATCAGTGTAATGGAATTCGACGCTTGTGCTCGTTCTATAGCGCTTCTAAAAACCGTGCGATCACGGCTGTGCAACGTCAACAATGCATAAACTGCAGTTACTTGTACACGTTTTGCATCGTGAGGGAACGACTATGACTGGGTAAACAGGAATAGGGAGAATGGGTGCGTGTGATTTGTTGAAGTTCGAATCAACAAATCAAGCTTCAACGAATGCGATAGTATTGCATTCACTCAACCAGCTATATGAGTTTTCAGACGGTATATACCTTCCAAGTATGCGATTCGTGTTCTGCCAGTGGTATTTCAGCTAAATTAAAAAGCAAAATCCACGCTGAAAAAAAAAAAAAAAAGTATACGGTGACTCGAGCCGCTTCCGCGCAGAATCATGTTTCACGTAAGCGTAATCTTGGGGTCGATGCACGACGAGGGGTCTTCAATCATAAAAATAGTTTGATTACGATTATTGGCAACGCTAAAAATTTGAAAGCCAAGCAGTGAAGACAACGGTGTTCTTATAAATATTATATACATTTCATTTTACACTGTTTGAATACGCTGCCGTCGTTATGTTCTTGAATTATTGGCTAGCTTGTGGCGGACAGGGAAGTCTTGCAGGACCATATGATAGGACCTACACTAAACCTGCCGCGCTGCGAAAAATGTTAGTCCGGTGCATACAAGCTTGTTCAAGGCGGACGGAGCGTTGCGCATCCGGCAAAGCGCATTCAGTCGCTGCCCTCGGCGTTTTTCTTTTTTTCGAGCAGCGAAATAATTTTTGGTCCAGCAGCAGGCCCCCTCTTCGGCGGGATAGGCCGGATTAACGGAGGCGTCTCCTAATCCATTCTCCGTGTTGTCCCCTCGGGGGAAGGGCGGTAAACAGGGGGGGGGGGGGGGGGGGGGGGGGGGGGGGGGGGGGGGCGGGGGGGGGCGGGGCGGGCGGGCGGTGAAGGAAGGAAAGGAGGGCAGGGGAGGAGGAAACGCAGAAAAAGTGGAAAGCGCGAACTGTACGGCGGCCTTTAACAGTCCGAAATATCTGCAAGGGGGGAAGGGAACTGAAGCCGCCACCCCCCCCCCCCCCCCCACCCCCCCGGGCCCGCTACCCTCTTACCCTCCGTTTTTTCCTCTTCCGACGCAACTTGTATGGTAGAACGCTCCTCGACCTCGAGTTGTGTCGGCTTTTTGCGAGGCGATTCCTCCGTCCCAGAAAATAAACCTCCAGGACAATTACAAACTTATCTTACTATATGCCAGCGTCACTCGGGCGGCCTTCGATCGGATTACTACCAGCGTGCAAGGGGTGGCGAGGTAGTTTGCCAGGTCGCTTCAAGGTTTTTCTTAGCCTCAACCTCCTCCTTGTCCCTGGCCGTTTCGAACTGGATGAGTCTCGTAAAACAGTGTGTTCGTGTGATCACTACTGCGTGATGCAGGTTAAAGGCCCCCCCCCCCTCACCCCCGCCCCCCCCCCCCCCCCCCCCCCCGGGCTGGCGGTCACAATTACTGATCCATGGTCACACGTCACTCTGCACTGGCAAATATTTCAGCACATCCGGGACACTCGTCGTCTCATTTAATTGCCTG